>NC_059335.1:53967500-54660000 GCF_018350155.1 Leopardus geoffroyi
TGATTCCAATTTTTGTGTAATGTTATTCCATATTCCATAGCAATCTTCATTAGAATTGTATACATTGTAAAATGTATACATTTGGGGCTTTATACAAATTGCAGAGCACAGTTGGTCTCTGTCTGCAAATGTTCTGAGTCTACACTTGAAGGTTGAATATTTTCTGTCAATGGTCAAAGAAAAGGCAAAGGAGAGCCACTCCCACCACCCGTATTCAATGTTGTAATGGACATTCTAGCCAGGGCAATAAGGCAAGTAAAAATCAATCAACCAATGAATCAATCAATCAATCAACCAATCATGTGACTGATCATGGGATCCATGTGGTCCCAATTGGAAAGAAGTAATTAAAACTGTTCTTACTCACATACGACAAGATCTTCAATGGAGAACACTTGGTGGGCCCCACCAAAAAATGACACTGAAACTGATAAATGAGTTTAACAAGGTTGCAGTATACAAAGTCAATACACAAAAATCAAATCTATTTCTATATACTATCAACAAAAAACTGGAAATCAAAATCTTAAAAATACCATTTAAAATATCTTTTTTTGCAATAATACTAGTTATTTTATTTTTTATATATAATTTATTGTCAAATTGGTTTCCATACAACACCCAGTGTTCATTCTAACAGGTGCCCTCCTCAGTGTCCATCACCCACTTTCCCCTCTCCCCCACTCCCATCAACCCTCAGTTTGTTCTCAGTATTTAAGAGTCTCTTATGGTTTGCCTCCTTCCCTCTCTGTAACTTTTTCCCCCCTTCCCCTCCCCCATGGTCTTCTGTTAAGTTTCTCAGGATCCACATGAGTGAAAACATATGGTATCTGTCTTCCTCTACCTCACTTATTTCACTTAGCATAATACTCTCCAGTTCCATCCACGTTGCTCCAAATGACCAGATTTCATTCTTTCTCGTTGCCAAGTAGTATTCCATTGTACATATAAACCACATCTTCTTTATCCATTCGTCAGTTGATGGACATTTAGGCTCTTCCCATAATTAGGCTATTGTTGAAAGTGCTGCTATAAACATTGGGATACAAGTGCCCCTATGCATCAGCACTCCTGTATCCCTTGGGTAAATCCCTAGCAGTGCTACTGCTGGGTCATAGGGTAGATCTATTTTTAATTTTTTGAGGAACCTCCACACTGTTTTCCAGACCGGCTCCACCAGTTTGCATTCCCACCAACAGTGCAAGAGCGTTCCCGTTTCTCCACATCCTCGCCAACATCTACAGTCTGCTGATTTGTTCATTTTAGCTACTCTGACCGATGTGAGGTGGTATCTCAGTGTGGTTTTGATTTGTATTTCCCTGATGACGAGTGACGTTGAGCATCTTTTCATGTGCCTGTTGGCCATCTGGATGTCTACTTTAGAAAAGTGTCTATTCATGTCTTCTGCCCATTTCTTCACTGGATTATTTGTTTTTTGGGTGTGGACTTTGGGGAGTTCTTTTTTTTATGTTTATTCATTTTTGAAAGACAGAGAAAGACAGAGCACAAGCAGGGATGGGGCGTAGAGACGGGGGAAACAGAATCTGAAGTGGGCTCCAGGCTCTGAGCTGTCAACACAAAAGCCCCATGTGGGGCTCGAACTCATGAACCGTGAGATCACGACCTGAGCCAAAGTCGGATGCTCAACCCACTGAGCAACCCAGGCGTCCCGGGGAGTTCTTTATAGATTTTGGATACGAGCCCTTTATCCAATATGCCATTTGCAAATACCTTTTCCCGTTCCATCGGTTTTAGTTTTAGTTTTGTTGTTTCCTTTGCAGTGCAGAAGTTTTTTATCTTGATGAGGTCCCAATTGTTCATTTTTGCTTTTAATTCCCTTGCCTATCTTTTAAAGATATGAAATACTTAGGAATAAATCTGATGAAAGACATGAAGGACCTGTACTTTGAAATCTATAAAACATTGCTGGAGAAATTAAAGACCTAAATAAATGGAGGATATACTGTGTTCATGGGTCAGAAAGCTCAATATGGTTAAGATGTCAGTTCTCGCTAATCAGTATCCCAGCAGGCTCCTTATGGCAGAAACTGAGAGTATTCTAAAAGCCATATGGAAATGCACAAGACCTAAAGTGGCCAGAACAACTATGAAAAAGAATAAAGTTTTAGAGCTAACACCCCAGATTTCAAGATTTATAACAAAGTGCCAATGTGCAAACAACAGCTTTTCTACATGGGACAAAGGCAATTCAGCAGATGAAGGGTAGTGTTTACAAGTGGTACTAGAACAACTGAGTATCCACATAAAAATATCACCTTTGATCCATTACTTGCTAATATATAATATTAACTCAAAGTGGATCACAGGCTTAAATATTAAACTTCAAAAAGAAAACGTAGGAGAAAACATTTTTGACATTGGACTAGGCAATGATTTCTCAGACATGATGTCAAAAGCACAATCCATAAAGGAACAAATTGATAAACTGGACTTCATAAAAATTTAAAATGTCTACTCTTCAAAAGATACTGTGAAGAGAATGAAAAGACAAAGCACAGACTGAGAGTATATATTCACAAGTAATATACTTGGCAAAGAATTTGCACTCAAAATATATAAAGGACTCTTGAAAGTCAATAATAAGCAAACCAACCACCCAACAAATAAAAAGATATATGGATTGCAAGTAAGTACACGGAAAGTTGCCAATATCACTGGTCATTAGGGAAATGAAGATTAAAACTATAGCCAGATATTGCTACATACCTATTCAAATGACTAAAATTAAAATGGCTGATCTCACTGGGTCTTGGAAAAGACTCTCATATACTGTTGTGGGGATGTAAAATGGTACCACTACTTTGGAAAACAGCTTGGCAATTTCTTAAGATGTCAAAGTATCCACCTATCCTATAATCCAACTGTTCCAGCCCCAGTTATCTGCCCGAAAGAAATGATTTGTGTATACAAAGTCTTTTACGTGCATGTTTGTAGACGCCTGGTTTATAATACCTAGAAACTGGAGACTCCCCAAATTTCCAACAACAGGTGAATGGTTAAACAGAGGCATATTCATACAACGGGATACTTCCAGGCAGAACAAGAATGAATATCTGATACACATCCCAGCATGGATCAGCCTCAAAATTGTGGTGAGTGAAAGAAGCCAAACAGCAAGTATGCATAGAATCCCATTGATGTGAAATTTTATAAAATACAAACTAATGTATAGTGACAGAAAGTAGATAGTGGTTGCCTAATGGGCAGAAGCGATTACAAAGGGACCCGAGGAAACTTGTCTACGTATATATCAAACTAGTGTCTACACATATCAAAACTTATCAAACTGTGCATTTTATATATGTGCAGGTTATTCTATGTTAATTTTCCATCAATAGAGCTCTTTTTTTAAAAAAAATAGCAAATACTGGAATGATCTTAGTGTCAGAATTCTTAAAATATGCCTATGCATATTTTAGACAAAGTGGATTGATGATTCAGAATAAAGAGATAAATGCACTAATTTCACAATTTTTAACACAATGTATTTGTTCTGGGTAGTAGAGTTTGAATGCAAAGGTTTGAACATTTTCTTCACTTTTAAATTGGTTGTTTTGGCTTATGTGTATCTATTCATTCATTCATTCATTCATTCAGTAAATACTTATTGAGCACTAACAACCAGCACTCTCCTAATACATTATTTTCTTTTAAAAGATGAAGTCTCTATTTCACGGAATTGCAATCTAGTAAGGAAGAGAGACAAATAAAATGCAACACAAACAGGAGTGCCTAGCTGGCTCACTTGGTGGAGCATGTGATTCTTGATCTTGGCCTTGTGAGTTCAAGCCCCACATGGAGTATAGAGATTACTTACATTTTTTAATAAATAAAATAAAATGCAACACTATCATATGTATACCCTTTATTGGAAATTATCTTGTGTACCTACTATGTGCCAGACAATTAATGGTAGAGTTGAGCAAGCAACCAGCTTTCCTATCACCTAGGAACGTAAAGTTCAAGCTAAGAAATGAGTATCAAAGGAGTGACCATGATAAAGTACATGCTATGAGGCTGCTTTCTAAGGAAGCAACTGACAAAGGGGTCAGCCCAGATTCCCAGAGAAAAGGATGCTGAAACTGTGGTTTTGCCTTCTAACTATTTCATGCTATCCTGAGTACTGGATTTGCAGCTCTGTTTCCTACATTTTAAGGGTTGCCTTCTAGGAAGGGCATCTGGATGGTCCTATACGATCACCATCATAGTCAGCCTTTCTGAAGCAGCAAAAGAAAAATACGGATGATACAGAAAACAGCAGGTGCCAGGTCCTAACAATATAGGAGATAACCCACTGTGGCCAAAAGATAGTCAAACTGTAATTGGGGCATACAGTAGTTCAATCATTCCCAAATAGATAAGACAGATTTCCCCCAAATTTTCCATTGCCCTATCTTTGGAACAGCTCCACATGTGGCTATTTTTAGCTACATCATCGCAGTAAAGGCTAATCAGCTGAGGCATTACATACTGAGTCATGCCAACGTCTACTTAATAAGAAAGAACACATTCTTTAAATGTGGCAAGGATAGAATATATATACCTCAATGGTACTGAACAGAGGGGATAATTCCCAGAGGTGCTTAAATTCCGAATCAGATCACTTTCCAGAAGCCAGCAAGAACATTTACTCAATATCAGATTTTCTGTGCTCAGATTGTCTTTCTTCGAGTCCTTACTCAAGCAGAAACATGAAGGTTTTTTTTTTTGTTTTTTTTTTTTTTTTTTAGCATCAACACTGCATCAATAGTGTTTCACGAGATAACATGAAAGGATAAAGTCATTTTTTTCCTGCAGTTCAAAGTGGTCTTACAGGAAATTTGCTGTCAGTGGCATCCTCTGAGACCAAGTCTTTACCAGAGAAGGCAAGTAAAGCCAGTGACCGCAGCAAATAAACATTCTTCTCGCTACCTGGCTTCTGGGCTAAGAGTGATTTTAGTGGGGCCAGAGCTATCACTCCGGTGTCTTCTCTCAGAAACCTTCTATTCCTTGTCCTCTGACTATAGGATACCAAACCAGATTTTCCTATATTTCATACACCATGCCACTGGTCAGCACAAGCCTCAAAAGAGGCTGGTGTCAAAGGGCTGTAGATCATTTGAGCTGGGAAGAAATCAAAAGCATCTAGCCCACCCTTCTCGTTTTGTAGATGAGGAGACTGTAGCCCACAGAGTTGGGGTCTTCTCCACTATCACATTTCCATTCATTCAATAACTACCCGCAATCTGCTACACCTGTGTCATTAAGTCCCCACAGCATCTGAGGATGTAAGAGCTATATACTAATCTTTTAGATGAAAAATAAAAATGTGACTCCAAAGTCTGGTATGTTGTCTAAGATTTTAAGTGCCATAACTGAACCTCAAACTTGGATCTGAAGACTCTAAATCCGGTGTGTCTGACGGGTGTCAGAGATGTTACAACTCTTAACCCAAGTTTTTAAACTTCTTCTATCAGTAAAGCAGAAGGGCTTGACAATGCAGCCATTTAAATCACTCTGCTACGACCAATCCAAAGTCTTCCTCTGCTTACGAGTGGCCTCTGGTGAGGGTCTTGGGCCATGAGTGTTTATGATCTTGTCATGCCCTCAGCCCTTTGCTGTGAACCTCATTAGATGAGCTCTTCCGGCAACTCTATTCCATTACATGCAGAAGTGGAGTAAATGGAGTACAGAGGGTGTTCTCAGGGGGAAAGATCAAAATAAAAGGGGGTGACTGGTTAGAGACTGTTTCTGGGGAAAGGGATGATGCATATGAGATTCACCAGGTTTACAAACGCATCAGGCCCCCACAGAACCTGTCATCTACTGTGCGTAAAACGCCCACAGTGATGTTTCCCAAATGCACATCTGCTCACATCTCTCCTCTCTACCCCTTTGCCCTCAGGATCAAGTCCAGGCTCATTAACAGGGCTGGCAAAGCTCCCTGTGATATGACCCCTGTCTTTTTCCATCTGCAACTCTTCTTGGCAATCTGATCCACTGCTCTGCTTTCTTCATATGCATACCTACTTTCCATTCTCCCCCTCCCCAAGGGCCCCTCTCCCCTCTAGACCCTTGAACAAGCTGTCCGTTCATCCAGTGAGACTCTTCTCAACCTCCAGGATAAGCTCAGATGTTACTCTTTCTGAGGAGCCTTGCTTGTGCCCCGAACCCTGTAACAAATGGACCCAGGCTGGGCCTCCTAGTCTCTCCATTTCATGGCTATTGTCACAGAGCAGTGAAATAGCCTGTTTAATTTCACCCATCTACCACTATATTGGAAGTTTCCAGCTCACCAGTGTATCCAAGGCCAGGCTCAATGTCTTACCCACCGTTGTTGTACAATAGTTATTTCAGATGAATGAATGAATGGATGGATGGATTAATTAGTTAATTAATTAATAGTGCTATGACTTGTTCTATAAACAGTTATAATTAGGTTGCTTCCACTGAAGGCAACCAAGAATGACAAGCAGTTTAGACCTGTCCTTCCAAGCGATTTTTTTGGAGAGTTCATGGGGTCAGCCCAGCACAGCAATCTGTGTTGAAAAGACTGCCCAGGGGGCATACAGAATGCATATTTGCGACACACACCTGAGAGGCTCAGGAGGGTCCAAGTTGCTCTGAAGCATTATCGGCCAATAAACAAGGGGACTCTAAAAGCAAACATGCAAGGTCTTCTACGCTACAGAATTTATTCCTCGTTGATGCTGAAATGGAACCTGAGACAGACAGAGGCTTAATGAACAAAGACTCTGGAAGAGGGAACCTGTCTTTGGGTAAAATGAAATCACTCCCGATTACCTCCAATGGACAGCAGTTATGAGCTCCTGTACACAATTTAAAGGTAATCTTGTAATTTAAAAAGGGGGGGGGGGATGCCCATTGAACCTAATGGTAAGTGACATTATGGCTCAGCTGTGATTAGAATCAAGCAACTTTCTTCTGGTGCTTTAGTGGCAGTGGCTTCCTTAGGTTCAGAGAGGGTTAATTCTATGATCCTTGGGGATGCTTTAATGGCCCTGGTTATCCAAACCTTGATTCAGAGCAGAGGCTGCGGATTATGTTTTCTCTGCACATCCACAGACATATTAGGACATGAAGTGAACATGACAGCAGGAGAATATCTCCTTTCTCCTCGGAAATGCCCCAGGAGAGTTTCCCACCGCGACCTCCTCAGACCCTGGCTTTGCATTAGAGTTATTGTCCTGAGAGCAGATTCAGTTAGAGCCTCTGATTCATTTCCTATAGTGCTCTCTTGTTTATTCTTGGTGGCAGCTAACTTGTAAAATTTTATTATGATTTTTTTTTCTTGGTTTGTGTCACGGAAGAGATAAAAAAAAAAAAAAAAACCACACCACCAACAACGATTCTATCATCAGTCCTAAACGTAGTTGTATAAATCCACACTGAGGCCGTGTGTCTACAGGGGAAACGCAGGATAACAGGTTGTTGTGTTTCTAGCGGCCGTTCTCTGGGCTTGGATTTCATGTTTCTAATGGTCCAGAGGACCGAGGTAGGAAACGATATGTCTTGCGGGTACCGCTGGCACAGTGGTCATGCTACTTTGGATTTCACATGTCATCCGCTCACTATACTGGTGTTAGAGTGATCCTTGTCAAGCACACTGTGATCAAATCACCACCACCAACTGGTGATTCACCAAAATCACCATGGCTCACTGTGATTGCCACATTGAGCACTTCTCAGATGCCACAGCCCCCAGCTTCAACCTGTATACTCCAGTTACACTGAAACAAAGTAGCCATTGTAGGTCCACTGTTTCATGACTCTGTGCCAACTTATGGTGTCCCTTCTCTTAGGACATCCTCCATTTTCTCCCCCCCCCCCCCATGTTTCTTCCTCTCACTGCTACTCATTTGCTCAGAATTAACTCTCCAGGCATCATCTCCATCAAGCCGCTTCCCAAACACCCCACTGAACTTCACCCATCTATTGAAATAGCCCATTTGGTTCTCTTTATCCCTTGTCAAAAAACACTCTACCTCCTCATTCAGACCAGGCTCTATCCATCCTTGTATTTCCAAAGCCTCGCAGAGTGATTGGTATGTGGGTGGCCATCCAATACAGCTTCACTGCACTCTTCATGTTTTACCCTAGATGTCATGACCTCCAAGAAGTGACGTCCTTCCTCGAGGCCTGCTGGCCATGCCTCCTATTGGCTCTTATAGCACACTATTGAATACCATCAGTATTTCTTAGTATTTCCCCCACTGACTTGTCTATTTTCCCTCTGATCAGGAGCTTCTCCAGGGCAGGAAGCACATTTTCTCTGTTCACTAGTTCATGCCCAGAGCCATGCACAGCACCTGAAACAACATGCCAAATAAAGGAATAAACAAAGAATGCAGATAAAGAGTGCCATTAAGAATCCAACAGGTCTATAGAGTGGGCTCTGGCAACTTCAGCTAGATCTTTGAAATCCATGATCCCACAAGCACTGCTTCCAAGACAGGAACAGATGGGAGAGAAGGCCTTCCCAGTAGGAGTTATCATACCAGTGCCCTGAACCTCCTGAAAAGCCCAGAACACCATACTGTCATAACGTGATGACAGATGAAAAGTGCAAAATTAAATTCAAGCTCATCTTGCAATTTTGTGTTTAGTCTTCTGTTGCCAACCTACGAGGTGCTTATAAAACAGCTTGAGGATTTACCACTAATACCTTCCTGAAGACAACATTGTCTTTTGGCAGTCAGGGCTCCACCAAATTGTTGTTTTGGTGTTGGGTGTGTTTGGGGGTTGGGAAGGGGCAGACAAAAAGCAATGGGATTAATCTTTCAGCTGTCAGTTCATTTCAGCTGAGTACGGAGGACGGTTTTTGAGTTTTATGATGGCTCCAAGTGAAATGGATGAAAACATCTCCAGCCCCAACCTGTATCATTGTGTTGTCTCTGTTTGGGGGTCTGTTTTCAGGTAAGTTTCATTCTCTACACCATGCTCGGCTGTGTTCATTCCTCTAGCCTGAGGAGAAAACAGATTCTGTCGCCTTTTTCTCCAACCCCTTGAAATTCCAGGTTTACATTTTATTTCGGTGAAGAAAGCTAACTTACCAAAGTCCATGTTGGAGTGAATCATAGTCGACTTAGACAATTCTCTCAAATCTTCTGGAAGTTTCTATCTAAACCATTATTCTAAGGAACTATCTTAATGGAGGGGCTGTGTGGGTGGAGTAGAAACCAAGCTGAAATATTTAAGGGTAGAAGTGAGCTTTGCTTTAATGTGGCTGGAGAAGAAATAAATGCTACATGAGAACAGACAGGGTTCTAGAATCGGTTTGACCTGAACCTACAATTTATACTTTTGCAGGTTGTTTTTTCCCAAGCAGACTTTTTATTAAAGTATAGCACCTACAGAGCAATATGCAAAAGTTTAATTGTGCAGATAGATGAATTTCCACACACTAAACAGACCCATGTTACTAGCATCCAGATGACTGAACACTACAAGAAAAGCAGAAGCTCTATGCATGCACCCTCTTCATCACTACCAAACTCCAAGGTCATCGTTATCCTGACTTCTTTCACCACAGATTAATTTTGCTTGCTTTTGAGTTACATCGTATGGGATCATACAGCATCAACTCTTTTTATCTGGCTTCTTTTATCCAATGTGGTAATTGTGAGACTTATTCATGTCTGTATGTAGTTACCATTTATTGGTTCTCAGTACTGAATAATATTCCACTCTGTTTATATACCACAATCAATTTATCCCACTGTTTGTGGTGGATGATGGGCTGTTTCTGGTTTGGGGCTATTATGAAGAGTGCATCATGGAGATCGCTTGTACAAACAGTCTACAAACGTGTCTTTCGGTGAAAATATGAGCGTCCTTCTAGAAAAGTACTTAAGAGTAGAAATGTTGGGTCACAGAGTATCTTATGTTCAGCTCTAGCTTGACCTAAATTTAAATTCATCCTTCCAATTTTTGGTTGAGTGACCTTAAGTAAGTCATTTAAAACTTCTGAGCCTGGGGGCGCCTGGGTGGCTCAGTCGGTTAAGTGTCTGACTTCAGCTCAGGTCATGATCTCGCGATTTGTGAGTTTGAGCCCCGCCCCCCCCCCCCCCCCCCCTCAGGCTCTGTGCTGACAGCTCAGAGTCTGGAGCCTGCTTCGGAGGCTGTGTCTCACTCTCTCTGCCCCTCCTCTGCTCAGGCTCTGTGCTGACAGCTCAGAGCCTGGAGCCTGCTTCGGAGGCTGTGTCTCACTCTCTCTGCCCCTCCTCTGCTCAGGCTCTGTGCTGACAGCTCAGAGCCTGGAGCCTGCTTCGGAGGCTGTGTCTCACTCTCTCTGCCCCTCCTCTGCTCAGGCTCTGTGCTGACAGCTCAGAGCCTGGAGCCTGCTTCGGAGGCTGTGTCTCACTCTCTCTGCCCCTCCTCTGCTCATGCTCTGTCTCTCTCGGTCTCAAAACTAAATAAAAAACATTTAAAAAGATGAAAACTTCTGAGCCTGTTTCTCCATCAGTGCATGGGAAATTTTTACATCGCAAAGTTGTTCTCAAGATCACATCAAGGAGTATAAAGTATCTGGCATAGTTCTGACGTTTAAATGATATTTTCCTCAAGACTGTTTAGGGCTCAGTAAATATTCCCTGTGTTCCCTGTCTTTCCAACTTCTGCTACAGGTTGGTTGGAACTACTTGATTTGTGCGCTGGCCAATAGGGTGTGAGTGGAAATGAGGTGTGCTGCTTCTGGGTCCCCAGGCCACCCTCCAGCACTCTCTTGCCTGGCTGCAGAGCCCTGGTGGCATCACAAGAGGACAGAGTTCCCTGGGGTCCCTGAGATTCAGAATGGAACCTAAACTCTACTGACTGGCACTGTGGACACGGAGAATGAGCAAGAAAGAAATGTTTGCCGTGTTGAGTCACTGGTATTTCTAGGATACATGGTCACTGCACCATGCCACATAGATAACTGGGTAAATACAGAATTTAAATGATGCGATGTGGCGCCACCCCAATGAAACCCTCAGAATTACCCTTCAAAGAGTCATAGGACTCTGGCTCAACAGAGACATTACATATTTCTTCACTTTCGAATGGCAAGGAAATCTTTTTTTTTTTTTTTTTTTTTTTTTTGCTGTGACTAAAGAGAGAAAATTGAAAGCGGTCTTTTGCCGGAATATGTTAATTGAAGAATCTCTCTCCTCTGTTGAGAACCAGATTGTAATTCCAAAATTGTGTCTGATGTACCCCAAACACAGCATCGCCTTCACAAAGAGAAGGCCCTTGGTGATTATTAGTTTAAAAAACTAAAATCCTCTCCCACCAGGTTCAAAGCCAACCTCATTCTTTTGTTCCTATAAAGACTTTCTTTCTTCGTGTTCCCTGGTGTCTACATGGCCTATGAGCTTTCTCCTAATGATTAAACTCCTAAAAATACTACAAAGAATGCTTAATAAGGCTTTTGTGTTTTACTGGTTGCTATAGAGACTGTTTAGTGTAGGATTTTAAGTACGTGTAAATATGTATTTTGGACAGTGTTTAAAAACACGTATAATTTACCCAGCCATAACAGCTACTTCAGAGCATCGTAGTTCTCTGCGATAAGGCATATGTAAAGCATTTTATAGTGTGTTATTTATAGTTATTTACTTAATAGGCTATAACAGTTCCTCCTATTGTGTAAAGGAAATAGGCATTTACCCTGTTTTAACAATGAATATCATTTACTCCATTGTAGCAATTGATAGTCTTGAGTCCCTTGCAGGCTAGTGAATATGCAATTCGTATAATGTTGATGCAAGAGAGGAAACCATGTTGACAGAGAGTTAGTAGGAAAACAAAGGGTCCTGCTGATGGAGTCTTGAGCTCATTAGGGAAGTTGTTGACTGAGCTACTCTGGCAAGATAGGAAACCCCTGGAAAGAGGCCACTATCTGCTTTGAAATTATCCCCAGGGATGTACCCAAGGGCGAAATAACACGAATAATAATAGCAACAACAACTAATAGTTATTGAGCAAACTTGACGTGGCCACAGACATGGTACTCAGTGTTTCACAGCCCTGGGCTCTTTTAATCCCCCCACCACAATGACCCTATGAGACAGATACTGTTATTTGTCAGATAAAGAAACTGAGGCAGAGAAGTTATACAACTTGACCAAAATGATCACACAGCAGGTGGATGGCCGATCCAGGAGTTAAATCCAGATCTCTCTCCAAAGCTTGTGCTCTCAGGTGTCATTCCAGATCGTTCATGGTCTGCCAAGGAGTTCTTAAGCCACACAGAGGTTAGTTCTTTCTCAGCAGTATATCCCTGAGTGAAGCCCAGTTATGTGCAAACACAGGTACACCCACGTGTGCGCACACACACACATACGCGCACACACACACATACACACACACACACACACTTAAAAAGACCTCATACCCCAAAATACATTCAATGAAACTTAAGATCAGGATGGACCTTCCAATACCTAAGATAATATGGAAAGAGGCTCTGAGCTCATTCAGAGAACCCAGGAAGAATGTTTAGTTAGATGGCGAACTTGATAAAGACAGGAATTAGTCTGTCTTGCTAACTGCACTATTTGTCTTTCCAATTTTAACAGCTATCACATGGTCAAAGTTCAAAGCCAGTCTCATTATTTTTGTTGACTATGAAATGCATGTTCTTGGTCATCCACAACTGAGTGAGTACCTGGCCCCCAGGAAGAATTGGAGTGGGTCCTGGGGAATCCACCCACATTCCATCTCTCCTCTCCCATCTTCTTTATTTTACCATCACAATCGTATATTCATTGATTCGGTCAGCAGACAAGTATCTACTGTGTATGCATTCCTACTAGGACTTCTACTAGAATATCTGCTAGGCAGGGACTCATTCTAGTCACCATCTTGTTTTCTGACTAAGTGAAAAATCCATACCACTTCTGCAAAATACATTTAACCTCTATAAGGACAGGACCTTTCTCGGGCTTGTTTAGCACTGTATCTTTGGATGTGCCCTATCCTAGGATAGTGTCCTATGCATAGAAGATGCTTGCTAAATATTTGTTGACTAACTGAATAAATTCAATTACCATATTCTTTGATGATGAAAAATCTCAGAAGACAAATAAAACTTAAGGTACTACAGACGGCTTGGAAAATACAAACTTTAGAGGCGCCTGGGTGGCTCAGTTAGTTAAGTGTCTGACTTCAGCTCAGGTCATGATCTCACCGGGTGTGAGTTCAAGCCCCACATCGGCCTCTCTGCTATCAGCACAGAGCCCGCTTCAGATCCTCTGTCACCTTCTCTCTCTACCCGCCTCCACTTGTGCGTGCTCTCTCTCTCTCTCTCTCTCTTTAAAATAAATAAATATTAAATCTTAAAGAGAAGAAAATATAAACATTACAATGAAAGCAACTCTGGAGAAGTGTTGGGTGGTGTACATGGGTACAATCTATACTCACAGCAAGGAGACCGGAGAGGTATTAGACAAGAGAAAGGAGTCTAAGGGACGCCTAGGAGTTGAGGCACCAAAGGGCTACTCTGTTGGCTTGACTCAGGGTCCACGTACTCTCACGGTCCACAACTCTGTGTGGGGTGCCAGCCTCGTGTTTTCACTACGTTAGCTATTTATACCTTGCCCCCTACTGGACCCCACCTTCTCTCTTCCATGATGAGCTGTTAGAGAAATGAGCCAAGACTCACTGGAACTTTCCCCCTTGGGGATCCTGGACTTTAGCATTCACCCTTCAAAAGTAAAAATAAAAAGAATTATCCTTTATGGAGCACTTTCCAAGGGTCAGATCTTGAGCTAAGCAATTTATTACATCACAACTCAATCTTAATTAAAATCCCACAAGGAGGGTGCAGCTATTCCCATTTTGCAGTTGAGGAAGCTGAGGATTAGATAGTTGGCATAATGGTTAATTGCTTTTGGCTTTTTAAAAATGCATTCTAAGGAAAGGGTGCCAAGTTTCTGGGTGGGAACTCAAGCTGAGACTAGCGACGATCTTATATTTCAGTGTTAGTCCTTCATGTCACCACGGGCCTACCTCCAGCTCCAGCCACGCAGCTTTGCTGGGATTCCCAAGTAAGGAAGCAGGAAGGTGCTAAAGGATTTGGGGAAATTTAACCAAGCCAGAAGAGCTGCAATAGGAAGAAGTCAACAGTGTCAATCGGCGAGTCTAAGAGGATGTAAGGAACTCTAGTGAAGTATTTTGACAGAATCGATACCCAGCTGGTCTGGTCCGTGGGCATGATATAGATAGGGAGCAGTGGAAGGAGTGCCGCAAATCAGATACATGCTCCAGTGTTAGATGAGCTTTATCCAAATCCAAGAGGGACCTGCAGGTCACGAGGCCCAGCCCCGGGCCACCAGGCTGTCTTGCGCTAGGTAAGGAATCAAGACTGTGGCCCCCAGGATGGACGCAGGTCTAGGCTCCACTCACAGCACCAAATGAAAACATCAGGTAAACCTCCACATATACATACCTGTGGAAAAGGGGTGGTGGGAGGACAGGAGGCATTCCTTTGACAATTATTTATTGAGATTTTTCTATGCGCCGGGCATGGGATATAGAGTCCAGGCGAGAAAAAGGTGAGAAGACCACTGAGTGTACAGTCTAGAAAGATAGACAGATAAGGTCCAGGTAAGCCTCTGTGTATCCCTGCTATAATATTCACCGGCGCAGAAAGTGCGGCTGATCTTATACAGTTCTTCCTACTCAAAATGTGGTCCACAGACCAGTAACAGCAGCAGCAGCTGGGAACTTGTTAGAAAAACAAGCATCTCGAGCTTCAGCCCAGAACTCCTAGATCAGAATCTGCATTTTGACAAGACTCCCAGGGGGCTCCTACGCTCATTAAAGTTTGAGAAGCGGTTGGTCGGCAGACCTTCCTTACGGAGCGGGGTCTTTGGTGGATTCCACCCGGCACCCGGGGGCTGTCACTTCCTGCCAGACATCCTCGCAGATATGAAGGTTACACCAGAATCAGCAGAGATCGGGCGAAGGGGAAGCAAAGCGTATTCTCAGGAGCTCCTGGAAATAATTACCGTTCTCTTAATAATAAATGAATAGGCTGCAGTCCCAGAACACATTGAGAACAAAGCAAAACATGTCAATATAAAATCCAGCAAATAAAACAATCAATTTAAAATAGATTTCTCTAAATGGTTTGCCTGCTTGGGCTAAGTGCCCTGACGCTGGACTCCCAGAGCATCTCTGCTTATTCCTGCCTCAGCCCTTATTTTTTGATCAGGACACTTTCTGTTTCTGTGTCTGCCTCTCATTCTAGACTGTAAGTTCTTTGAGGACCTTCTTTTCTGAAAAGACAAGAAAAGGGCCCTGGCATGAAAAGAGGCATTTGAAGTGGTTATTACAAAAAAACAAACAAAAAAAAAAAAAACCCACTTCTCTGTGTGAGATATTTTTAAGAGAAGAATAACAGAACATACAGTTCTAAATTCTTTCCTGAGTATGAACTGAAAGGCCCACTCTCCAATCCACCCCTATGTAAAGTTCTGGATTCTCAGCATCTCACATCAGCAATTCTCATTTTCTAGCCAGGTGAGGAGAGGGTTCACTTCTAAGACTTTCTGGAAGTTCACTAATGACAACAGAAGATACTCCAGTATCTATGCCCTTCAGGGATGTCTGTCCACAATGACTCTGGGCCTGACCATCTAGCTTGCTTCAGCAGATAGGACAGCAGAAAACTCAATATAAGCAGAAGCTTAAAGAGTCATTTCCATTTACTCTCTCATTTCCGTGTCTTCATCATGGGAATTACTGGCTGTTAGATAAGAAAACACACAAGGCAGAGTCCAGAACATGTAGGAAAGCCCTGTCAGGGTCAGCAAAGCTGCCAAACCACCCACACTTGACCTCAAAGAAACGGCTGAGCTTTACCAAGCCCAGCTCAAGCCAGCGGAATCTCATAACCACCTGCAAAGACAGAGCTAAGCGTTGAATCCTGAATCCGTTGGCTTGGGGTTATTTGTTATGCAGCCATAGCTAACTGCTCCAAGCCACCAAGTAGAAGAACTTCCATTCAGAGAGCATCGAATTCCTTTCACACGTGAATCCTGTTTGCATTTGAATTCATTGCTCCTGCTGGGTGTGCTTTCGGCATAGAAAAAAGTCTGTAGAAATAAGCCCTGCCTTCAAGCACGCTCACATTTTTGTGACACCTGCATAGTTACATAGAAGCTGCTTTGCGTCAAGACAGGATCCCCAGAGGCTACTTACAGCAGGGACATTTTCAGGAGTCTTGTTTTTCACTGTGAACAGAGAATAACTGTGTAAACTAAAGCTTGCGTAGGTACGAGGAGTAGAAAGCTAATGTAGCTACAATTGAAAGCGAAAATTAATTAAAGTTGCGTTTATCAGAACTCTTCTGGTGGTCAAGGGCACAAACCAAACTCAAACCAACATGAGCCCAAAATAAGGCCCGTGTTGGCTCTCTTGGCTGAGATGGCATCCATGGATGCTGAGACACATCGGACCCTAGGGCTGCAGTACTGTGTGTTGTTTCCATTTTTGCCACTAACGCGTGTCTCCTTCGAACATCTGGGGAAGATGTGCCCATAAGCGGCAATGCCTCATCTCACCCATCCAACCTGGAAGCCCTGAGAAGGAACGGCTTTTCCAACAAGACCAGGGGGGGGCCTCTAATTGGCCTGATTTGGCCCAGCCATGGCTGAACCGACCATGATGGGCAGAAAGGGGGTGCACTCTGATCAGCCTGGCTGTGTCGTGAGGCCAAGCGGCAAGGCCAGCCCTTCCCAGGATGACATGGAGAGGGAGAGGAGTTGTTCCCCAAGTAGGGGTTCTGAGTGAACGAAACACACAGCCTGACCACTGAGGCAGATGGCGGAACCTCAAAGGATTCAAGGGCAAGGTGGACAAGTGGGCCTTGAGAATGGTAGAAACCAGAGCAGACCCGAGACCAGCAGACCCAGAGGGATGCTGTGGGCATACCCCAGGCCCTGGGTCTCTTGTTTCAAGTTCTTAAATATTCACTGAGAGGAAACCCAGTCAACCTACCACCTCAAGTCAGGTATGCACCCCTGACCCCACCTTCTGTCACATGCTGGGGACTGGGAACATTGTGCAGACACCTAAAAACCTATTGCCAAAGCTCTCTGCCTTCTTTCTTCTCTTCCTTCCTGTCCCACTTCCTTCTCCTCCCCCACCGTTGTCAAGGGTCCAGTGCCTACAAGAGGGAGGTGGAAATGTTTGCAAACTGAAGATTTGTTGTCGTTGTTGTTTTTAATCACGGTACACCTGAAGCTTTGTTTTCTTCTTATGTCTACTTTGCCTTCAAAGAAATACATTCATCTTATGGACTGAGTGGGAAGGAAAGACAGGTGTAATGGAAATGCTAAGAGATGGAGAGTGAATGAACCCAGGGCTTCTGTTTCTGACGAGCTAGGTGGCTTTCTAAAAGTGATTTGACTCCTCTGAGCATCGGTTTTCTCAGCTATTAAACTGTCAGCAGAGATTATAAAGTCTACCTTGGATAGCTGTGCGAGGAGCCTGCGAAGCTCTAAGAGCAAGTTCTCTTTCTACCACAACAATGACTGCTTCTGCTATTGTTACTACCAAAAATAACGACAACATACCAGGGGGGCCCAGCTTTCAAGGCTCACTGAGGTCCGTAATCAAACAAACTGGGAAAGCCAAGTGTCTTTCAATGAATTTGAACCCAGCTCAGCGGTCTGAAGTCTGGGAAGCTGGCTGTGCCCCCCCCCCACCTCTGTGTGAGTGTCTCTGTGTGTGTATGTGCACAGCTCTGATTCCTGACTTTCTCTCTTCCTCTTTCTCTGCATCTCTATCTTTGTTGTGTTGTGTTGTCCATCTTCTATTGTCTCTTGGTTTCCCATTCCTTCCCGTTTCCCTGGGTCCCCTGCCCTGCTCCCTATCCCCCACCGTCCCCCAGCCTCACTCCTTAAGGGCCTCAGCACTCCCCAAATAGGCCCCCCCCCCGGCTTCTACAACACAACAGACTTCTGGCCTGTCCCGTGCTTCCCTTTCCTGTCACAAACAGCTGTTTCCTGTCTTGACAGCTTAAACAAACACATTTTAATGGGTGGCTCGTGCCAACCTCTGGATCCTCCAGCCAACGTGGCTGGCTGATCCCCTACAAGAGTGAGGGGTCACCCGGCTTGCCAAACCTGAGGCCCCTCTGTGGGCACAGAGGCACCAAAGGGGCTATCCGGCTGCTGTCATCCAGCCAAGGGTCTCATCCACCCCCCTGGGAAGCCCGGGGACCAGCACTGCGAAAGCAGGCACCCTGCTGTTTGTCAGCGGTGGGCCATCAGGGAGTTTCCAAGCTTGGCTTTGATGAAACTGAAAAGGTTGAATCATTCAATGTTTGGAGAATGTGAAGCTGGCACCTGGCCCTGTGTTTTCTGTAATATCAATTATTCCCGGAGGCTGCAGCTGTTCACTGGGCTGGGAGGTGCTCGGAAGGAGGGCATTATCACCGGCTCACCTCCACGCTGCGGGGGGAACGGCCCGCGCGAGGGACTGTGCGGGTGGTCCCACGCCAGACTCCAGGGGCACAGGAGAGGCCGCCCAGGTGGGAGGGGACCAAGTGGGAAGAAGAGAGACAGAGACTGAGCAGGTAGCCCCCATAACTGCTGCTGACTAGACACCCAGCGGAGCATGACGTGGATGGTGCTCGCAAGTAAATGCCCAGGGCTCTGCTCACATCTCTGGGAGGAGGGCGTAATTACTACTTCTGTCCCAGGAAATGTCGTCTTTGGGTACACCCTCAGTTTCTGTCTGCATACAGGGCTCCCGGCTGGGGTCAGACTTCTCCAAATTCCAGAATTCCACCCCCAGTCACGTTCTTGCCGTCTCCTCGGTGATGTGTCAAAGGAAAATGGACTCAGGGCGTAAGGTGACAGCCAAGTTCCCCGGCCACACACCTGGTCCCCAGCCTCTCTCGGAAACTGGCCCCACCTGCCTGCTGCACAAACCAGGTCCCAGACAGAACCTTCATCCCTTCTGCTTCCCTCACCTCCACATCCAATCCCTCCCTGAGTGTATCAGTTCACCTCCTAACAATGTCGCCAATACGTCCTATCCCTTCCTTGTCCAGGCCGCTCCCGACTCTGAGGCAACAGCCTCCAGCCGGGCCCTCATCCGGGCAAAGCCAACATGCTCCTCGCGGCTCTCTCTCCAACCAGCCTGCCACGTGGCCAGAGTGATCATTCCGGGGCGTGGGGGTGATCAAGACACCCACAGCCTGCTCAGAACGCTTCAGTCACTCTGAGGCTAATGACCCAGAAATCTTCAGGAAGCCCTAGAAGCCATGTTCTGGCCCCTCTCTCCTCTCCACTCTGGCCACTGACCCTCCTTCAGTTCCCTGCAAATACCAGGTTCCTGCCTGCACGGGTCAGCCCATCTGGAATCCCCTTCTCCACGCTCCTGCCACGATCTTTGCATGGGCAACACATTTGATTTGCAAAGCCAAAGTCTAAAAGTTGATACCGAATACATTCTCCACCCAACTCTGTCGCTGTTCACCTCATTCCTCCCCACGCTCAATCCCCACCTCCAGATGCTTTACGAGATTTTTAAAGCATATCTAAGCACATCCACACATATACTATCTTCTTTCCAGTATTACACAGAGGGTAGCACCATTTATACACACATCTGTCTTGCTTCCTCCTTTTACTAAACAATTTGGTTGCCTCATTTTTATAGCTGCACAGTATTCCAGTCTATGGATGTTCCATAATTTACGTAAACCATGCCCCATTCACAAAGCTCTATGTCATTTCTTTTTTGTCTTTTTTCTCCCCCCCCCCCCCCACTTTAAACAATGTTGCAGCAAACAATAATGGATATACAGCACTGGGAGTAAGTTTACCTAAAAAACAAAATCCTAGAAGAGGAATGGCTGAATCTAAAAGATTATGCACTCACAATTTGGATAAACACTGCTAAATTGCCCTCCATCAGAGTTTTAAATGACCTTCTCACTCACAAGAGCCTGTTTTCCACAACCTTGCCAGAAGATTGTTTTGTGTTTTTTTTTTATCACTCTGGTAGGCAAAAAAAAAAAAAAAAAAAAAAAAGGATTCTACTATTCTACTAGACTTTTTAAAACTTTTTTAAACATTTATTCATTTTTGAGAGACAGAGAGAGACAGAGTGTGAGTGGGGGAGGGGCAGAGAGAGAGGGAGACACAGAATTCAAAGCAGGCTCCAGGCTCTGAGCTGTCAGCACAGAGCCCGATGCGGGGCTCGAACTCAGTGACCGCAAGATCATGACCTGAGCTGAAGTCAGACGCTGAACTGACTGAGCCACCCAGGTGCCCCTACTAGATTTTTAAATGCCGTAAAGACTTCACAGTGAACCAGGGTGACCCTTGCACATGTGGTATCTGAGCAGGGCATCAGTGTTTCAGCAATCTGTATGTAATAACACTTAGGAAACTATGATTTTGAAGGAAAAAAAAGAATGCTACTGGTTCACTTCTATCACTAAAGGACCTGTTATCATTAATTCGGTCTTTCATCCAATTAACACAAAAGCCTATCTGAGAGGCAGGTGCATTACCTGGAGTGACCTGGGCAGTAAGAAGGGAAAAGAGGAAGCTGGAAAGGACCCATAGGTCTGGTTGGTTCATAAAGAAAAACGTCTTTCCCACACGGTGCATGCTCTGGTCCAACCTAATGCTCACGCTTAACAAATCACAGACGTGGGCAGCTGACGAGCCAAGCTCAGACGAGGGTTTGAAGGGTCACAGTGAGTAACAGCAAAGACCAGGGATCGGTGATCTTGGCACAAATCCTACCTCCAACGCTGGTTGTGACACCTCACAGAAATCCCTTGACCTCTCTCCACGACTCAGTTTCCTCATCAGTAATAGAGGAGCTAATGACTTCACGGCATCGTCAGCATTAAATCGGATGACCTACGTAGAGGGCCTAGCATTGTGCCCGGCACCCTAAATAAATAGTATCAATTATTCCACGGTGACAGCGATAGTGGTTCTTATCTTATGGCAACAGAGTGTGAGCTCAACTCACTCGTCAGGATGGAACACAGGGGCCTGGGGCCAGACAGGGTCGGTGGGCTGGGCCTCACTAGTTCCCTCTCAAGGGCAATTTCAATTCTGTTTCCTCACTCATCAAATGGGGGTGACAACAAGAAGCTCACGTGACCTTTATAAGGATGGCAGGAGACGACATAAACAGAGTGCCGAGCACATGAGAGACGCCTCAGAAGGCAGGAGCATCTTCGGAAGCCCCAGCACCCAGCAGGGAGCCAGGCACAGAGGAAGTGCTAGGAAATGTTTGTCAGCTTTTGTCGGGTCGAGTTTTTCCTTCCTGGGGGAAGCTGATCTGCTTTCCTCTGCAGCTCGGACACAGGTGCACACCCACCCCCCAGACAAGACCCACGGCTTTGTCCTTTCTGGCAGGTCGATGCTCTGGGCCAAATGGAATCCGCAGCTGCGTGCCCCTCGCCCTTCCGATCCAGCTCCAGAAGTCAAGGCTCTAATTCACTCTGAAAGGGCTTCAGCACCACCCCTGTGAGGTCCTTAAATGTTTTATGAGCTCCCTGAAATGCTCAGATAATTAAAAACACTTTCTTAATTTAATAGCTTGGCTTAATGAAACCAGGACTCTATGTTTTATTTGGAAAGGGGTGAACATCCCAGTAACACTTATTAATATCTTTAAGAGTATGCCCAATTGTGTCCAGGGATTGAGGGAGATCATTGCTTCAAGGGGGGAAATGGGCTTTCCTGAGTCGGTGACAAGTCTTGGCCTTATTAGAGCTCATTACATCCAGGAAGCCTGAAAACCTAAATTAGCAATCATCACATAGGACGTGGCAGGCTATTACTAAGGAGGCCACTTATTATAGAAACATGGAATTATCAATTAAAAACTAGTCCGCCCAGGCCCCAAAGGTCCACCAGGATTACCTGTGCCATCTAGGCAGTCATTTCAAAGGCTAACATGGAGAAAAGAATCCTCTGAGAGCAACTTTTGCTGTCACGTCAAATAAGCATGATCGTCTTAGGAGGAAAATGCCATCATTCAAACAGGTCGGATGTAAACCCAACTGGTTTGGGGGGACGGAGGTTAACAGCAAGAGCCACAGATTCCAGTCTCAGGACGGTGAGGACTCTTCAGAGGGGTGTGCTTGCCTCTTTCCAGGAATGGCCAATGGGCTGGGTGTGGACCTCAAGGTCAGGTGCAGTGGTGCACTGGAACTTGCACAACGTGGGGGGTGGAGGTGGGGGGGATGGTTATAAACATCTCTTTCCAACTCCGAGGCCAGTGACATCATTTCGGTCACTTGACATCAGCCAGGTGGGACTATATACACTGTGGAAACAGGTGAACACAGCACCCTAGCACTTTATTTTCCCTTCAGAGAGCCAGTTAGCTATTAACAGCACCACCCTGGACGGACGTTCAAATCCTGGCTGGTCCACTGTGAATATGATCACGGGCAATCTATTTAACTTCCCTGAACCTCTGTGTCCCTGACTATTTAAAATGGTGATGAAACACTTTCCATGCAAGGTGGCTTCGTTTTTTTTTTCTCTCCATAGCACTTATCACTACCTGACATCAGACATCTTTATCTGTTTACATTAATGTTATTGTGCAGATGTTGTTAGCGTCTTTCTTCATAGAGCTCCTTCCTTCAGCCAAAAAGGTTTACCAAGCACCTGCTGTGTCCCAGGCACTATTCTACACGCCAGAAAGCAGCAGGAAGCCAAGACAGACAGACGTTCTCTACCCTCATAGAAGACACAAACAGGAAACGAATGTGTAAAGGGTCTGTGCCTGAGATGGTGACAAACTCTAAGGGGAAAAACAAGGTGGAAAATAGGGCATGGTAAGGTAAGGGGACGATGCTGCCATTTCTGGTGAGGTAGCCACGGGGGCATCGCTGAAAAGGTGACGTATGAGAAAAGCAGCGAGAGGCAAGGGAATGAGCCGGGTAGCCACGGAAGGGAGACAGTGCCAGACAGAGGAAGGAGCAGGAAGGTGTGTAGGGCTGCATCTAGAGGGTGGGAGAACCACACGGAGGGTACCGTGGTGGCAGCACAGTGATGACAGGAGAGGGCAGTGGAAGACGAGAGCATCAGCAGACGCCGGATCTCACAGGGCACCGCACGAGCAGCAGTGCTCTCCACAAGGATGGGGATGTTCTCTGTCAGGGTTGCCCGCTCCAGCGGTCCCTAACCACACCCGCTGTGGAGCACTTGAAATGTGGCTAAGCGCCGTGTATACTATCAATGTTTAATTTTCTTTAAATGCAAATAATTTTAATTTAAAAAGCCACGTGTGGCTAGTAGCTGGAGTTCAGAACAGCTCGGTTACAGATCACTATAAGTGACTTCGGTGATGTCTCGGCATGAGGCAAAAACCCATTGGGAAACTGAGTGAAGCAGGACTATGGTCCGCCCGCTCTTGTAAAGGTTCACTCTGGCTGTTCTGCAGAGAGTAAACCGTAGGAAAGGCCAGGGAGGAAGCAACAGCAATCATCCAACAAGACGTGCGGATGGCTCCATGATGGAAGGAACTATATTTTGCTCTCTCCTCTACTCCAAGCATCTAGAACGTTTACCAGAATCTAGTAGGTACTTAAGGATTAGGGGACTGAGAGAAGGCAAGATCAAAATGATTCACGAAAATCAGCCTGAGGCTCCTTGGTGGCTCAGCTGGTTAAGCGTCCGACTTCGGATCAGGTCATGATCTCACTGTCCGTGAGTTCGAGCCCCATGTCAGTCTCTGCTGACACCTCAGAGCCTGTAGCCTGCTTCAGATTCTGTGCCTCCCTCCCTATGCCCTTCCTCTGCTCACTTGCTCGCTCTCTCTCTCTCTCTCTCTCTCTCTCTCTGTCTCTCGTGCACATGCGCGGAAATAAACATTAGAAAGAAAAGAAGCTCATTATGGGGCACAGTCGGTTGAGTGTCTGACCCTTGGTTTTGGCTTAGGACATGATCTCGCAGCTCATGGGTTCGAGCCCCATGTCTGACTCTGCGCTGACGATGGAGAGCCTGCTTGGGATTCTCGTTCCCTCTTTCTGCCTCTCCCGTTCTCTCTCGAAATAAATAAATAAGCTGTTTTTAAAAAAGGCTGTTAAGAAAATAAACTCATTATCGGCTCACCCAATGCAGTTCCTTCTCCTCTGCCTAAATATTATGGCTTGGCAATGACATGTGGACCAGCTTCTCTGTGGTGTGTATAAACAAGAGCTTTGCTGAGAAGAAACCTTATTCAGCATAATCAATACACCCCAAAGTTTATTCCATAGACATGGGTTTCAGGGAACACTAGTGGGTGCTAAACATTAAAAGGTAGACAAAAAGTTCTATCAAAACGGTGTTAGGAAATGCCAGCTGAAGCAAAAGAGAAATGTCTTTACGGAAGTAAGTGTCAATGCCTTTAACATACTAACAAAAAACTGTGTGACTCCAACAGGAAATAAACATGTAGGATGTATTTTCCAACCGCTTTTGACAATAGGCCCCCTTGTTTTCCTGTAGTTGAGCCTGTGGCCTGGCGGCTCCGTAGGAGATCCTATATGTGACTGCTGAGTAATGGAACGACAAAGCTGAGTGCAGGCTGCCACCCCCAGTCATTCGGTAACACATTTTCCGCGTGGGATTTAACACCATCTCGAACTATCGCCTTCATTCATGTGTTGACATGCTTACTGGATCGTAACTTGGGCTAGGATGAACTCCAGGGAGACTCGGGGGGCGGGCCTTGGCTGCTCTGTTCACAGATGCACTTCAGGGCCCAGCCTGGTGCAAGGAGCCAACAAAACAGCATTTGCTTAAAGACCAACCTGGAATCTAGAATGACTGAGGCCCTAAGATTGTGTGGGACACTTATCCAAGCCCTGGGAAGAGAGGAGAATCTGGCACAGGCCCTGCCTGCCAGCTTCTCACTCAGAGTCTCTGATCACATGCAGACACCTGAGAAGCAAACTGGTGAGCAAAGCCAGAATTTGGCAATTACTCACCCCAGATAAATGCTGCAGGAATCCAGTCTGTGGAATCCCTGGGCTGGGTGGGTCAGGGGACTCTTGGGAGGAGATGTAGCACGGGCAGCAAGGATCAGAATGACGCAGAGAGGTTGCGGAAGACATGCCAAGCACAACAGACGGCACTTGGCCATACAGAGCAGGGGCCATACAAGTGGACAAGGACCAGCGTCCTTGGGGAGGGGGACTTTGAGCTCCAAGGCTCACCAGCCTGTGCTCAGCTCTCTGCACACAGCAGATAGTCAAGGGGGTCCGGGGTGGGGGTTGGGAGGGTGGCTGAACGGCCAGCAATGTAAATAGCTAACGCTAGTCGAGGGCCTGCACTAAGCATTTTACCAGGATCATCTGCCTCATTTAGCTCCCCCAGCGACCTAAGGGATGCCGCTCCTACTGATGTGGAAGGCCAGTCTGGATTAGGAGCCACACGGTGTTAACCACCGTGCAGCATTGCCTCCTCAAGTAATTAGATGTCCTGAATGGAGAGCCATGCTTTAATACATATTGAAGAGCAGGAGACAGATGCTGAAAGCACCCCAAAGTTTGGATCTCAGCGGTAGAAGGACCTATCTGTCGGGCGGGGCTGTGCGAGGGTTCAGAAAAGTCTCCATGGGGAAGGTGATGTTTGAGCGACATTTGGAAGAAACAATGTCGACGTTTGGAAGAAACAATGTCTCCACGTGGCAAATGGTGTGGAAGAGAGGACAGCACTGGGGAAAGCGGGGGTGGGGGGGGGGACGGGCAGTGCATGAGACAGCGTCTGCATTCAGCCTCACAGGCCCATCTCTCTCAGTTCATGTTTGAGCGAATGTTTGAATATGCAAATCGATGTTTAAAAAGTGATGACTGCCAGACCTCTCAAGGGTCAGAAGAAATGATTTCTTTAGAACGTCCTGGTAACAAAAAGCCAATTAAAACCCAGGAGTCAGCGACTGAGCATACCAAAGCCAATTCCTTCTGAGGCCACATCTCCTCTCCTCTGGTTCTTTCTCCTCATTCACTGTATTTAATTGGAAAAGTGGCCATGGGTGAAGCAACTGTGTGAGCCAGTATCTCACTTAAAATGGGCCCCATAATAAGGACTGGCTGTACCTTCTAGAGTAATCCATACAATTTACTGCACTAGCCTCAGTTTCTAGGCTTCATGGCAGTACCCACCCCTCATGGGCCATGATAGTAGAGGAATACTGTCAAGCAGTGAGCATAGGCTTATTTAACACTCACTCTATCCCTTAAATTCATTCTCTCGGCAGTATATTAGCTACAATCAGGAGCCCAAGCGGCTCCCGGAGGAGATAAAAGACAGCCCGGGATTGAGGAGAGAGGCAGAGCCTTGGGGTCACACGACCTGTCTTTGAATATTGGTTCTTTCACTTATTAGCATCCTATGACTCTGTTTTCCCATCTCTAAAATGTGAGTGCTAACTTTCAGGGTTGCCGAGTAAATCAATAATGTATATAAAGAATCTGAACCAAGATTTAGCATACAGTAAGTGCTCGATATATGCTTGTTTCCTTTCTCATTTTATGATTGTGCATGGGGCAGGATCACGATCCCTGTGGAGGGCTTATTCCATGTTCTGTTCTGGGAGGGAGATGATGGAGAACACGTAAGACGTGCCTGTGGCCATAGGGGCTTCTGGTCCACATAAACGCACAGGTGGTACAGACATGACAGAAAGATGACCGTTCCCATTCAAAGCCAGCCTCTGAGGACTAAAGGGCTTCAAAGAATGCATGATGGAAGGCTTTCAGAAAGAGGTGCAACTTACAGAATCATTACGATTTGGATCAATGGACAAGAGGGCAGGAAAACACCATGAGGTCTCAACTTGAGATGATCTTCAGACGAATAAGAAAACTTCAGTCTGTTAATATTGAAGGATTAGTCTCCAAGTTGGTAACAGGGTGGGCTCCAGAAAATTCTAGCGAGGCACAGAATTTGAAAATGGAAGCTTACTATACCTCAGGCATCAAAGTGGTATTTGGTTGGCGGTTGAAACTCTCTTGAATGTAGATGTATGTGCCTGGCTCTCTGAGACGGTGCGATGAACCTCTGTATCTCCACATAAACATTAGTCATTTTAATGAAGTAAAACCTAAAGATGCTCCCTGGCTTCATTTCAGCGATGCTCCAGTCCACGTGGAGGAAAAGGGACGTTTCCCCCAAGCTACTCATCATTTCGCTGTTTCTTAATGCCCCTCCCCCTCACAAAGACCTGTCCATATTTAGAAAAATTATGTCTGGGATTTCACAACAGAGTACATGTGACAGTTGCTCGTATCACAAGTTTATCTCCCATCGTGGCTTCCTATGACTTCAAGAAGAAGGCATGTTACGAGAGAGAAGCCATCAAGCACTTCTGTGGTTTGAGTCTTACAGAATGAAATGCTTAGTAAGAAACCACTCTGGGAAGACGAGACTGAGGAGACCAGTTTGTATGGGATGTAGGCAGTAAAATGTCATTAAATCACAATCAGTGTCTACAGAATGGCTGCCAAGTCCAAACAAGAACCATTACCTGTTGCTCTACCAGAGCTCTTAGCACAGAACCATACTGGCTCCATTCAAGTCTTTTTCTCTTGTTCTTGAGAGTCTCTTTCAATAAGATATTGCCCCATAACTCACTCCTGTATCTTTCTCTCTACAACCAAACAGTCTATAGCCCCAACATAAATATTTATTTTGTTGGGGCCAACTGGTGACCACACCAACGCTTATCACCATTGCTTACCCATATCCCCTTCCCCTGCAGCATTTCCTACAAATGTAATCAGTTCTGTGACCCATGTAATGTCTTCTGTCTCCTAAGGCAAGTTATCAATACATTTCGAAAAATTCTAACACTATTCACTGTACCACAGGTTCTGCACGTCCTTACACCCAACTAAGCGCCAAAAAAAAAAATAAAATTATCAAGCAGCTACTATACGCAAGTCAATGCCTCAGGGATGCAAAGATACAAAGGCAAGGTTCTTGACTTTAAGAAGCTCAGTTAGCAAATTGCGCATATCCTCCATTGACTCAACTGGAGAATGTGTCTTAGTAAATGATACTAAAACACAGTTGAATTCGCTGAATACCCACAGCTACTGTGATGTCTCAGGATGATGAGTGGGGTCCCCTTCTTCTTTCCTTTCCCACCTGGCCAATTCCCAGTCACCTTTCAAGAAGGAGCTCACATGTTTTACTCAGTCTGGGTAGGTCAGGAAAGTCTTACTTACTCCCTCTTGTTTGTCATTGCCTTGCTAAGTATATGTTTCCCTTGTAGCCTAATCACTCCATACTAAATTATTTTATTGATGCTTCAGCCTTCTTTACTAGACTTGAGGTCCACAAGTGATAGTCCTTGACTTTATGGGGTTTTTTTAATTAAAAAAATTTTCTTACTGTTTTATTTATTTTTGAGAGACAGAGTGTGAGCAGGGGAGGGAAAGAGAGAGAGGGAGACACAGAATCCAAAGGAGGTTCCATTTTCTGAGCTGCCAGCGCAGAGCCCAACGTGGGGCTCGAGCCTGCAAACCGTGAGATCGTGACCTGAGCCAAAGTCGGATTCTTAACTCACCAAGCCACCCAGACGCCCCAGTCCTTGACTTTTTCACTTCTACACCCAGCATCTAGTTCAGCGCTTGACCCAAGACACATGTGATGCCTGAGTATGATGAACAGGTGAAGCTGTTACTATGCTATGTTTACGCTCCTCTGCACAGAAACACACATTCAGTTAATTTTCCGACTCAAGTCCCACTCTTTACTCAGGTCCAGCTTCAAACTCACTATTTAAATAACTTGACCTAACCCACCCATCTGATATTCATCCATTATTCCTTAGAGATACAAGGGAAGGCAGCATGTAGGCTAAGCACTCCTTTTAGGTCTACATGTTTGCATGTGTCTGGAGTCTGTCCATTGCTTTTGCACATACATCAGTTCTGTCTCTCCAAAACAATACTCTCTTTACTACAAAACCAAATATTCTCATGATTATTGTTATTCCTTTGACCAAGGAACCCACATTCTAACCTTTCATTTGTTTGTTTCTTTGCCTTGTTTGTGTGTCAAACCACATTAATCAGACTTCCTTCACGTTGCTAGTACACTAATCAGGAGGGATAATCAGGACGGTTGCTCTGATTATTAAAATGCTAGCCCAAACAAAGAAAATTAACACGTTTTGTCAGATTGTGGCTCCATCCCATCCATAAATGCATGAATCACTTCTATGTTTGAAATATCAAAAATGGTTTTAGAAACCAATAATACTTTCCCAGGCTTCTAGAAGTATACAGACCACAGATACCCAACCACAGCATGAAACAAGAAGAGTAATCATGAGTAACATGACTGTCAGTCAACTATGCACCAGGCACTTGTTTCAACTCTGCCACTTGCTATGGAACCTTAGTAAAATCCCATGATCTCTCCATGTCTCAGGTTCCCATATATATAAAACAGGGACACTACACTGTCTTTCAAGGGGGGTTATAGAGGTTCCTGGGATTTAATAATATAATGAATACACTCCTCACTAATGGGCCCAGGGCATTTTTTTGGAACATGGTTCTGCCCATTAAGTGGTAGGAAGCCATCACTATTTTTCAGACTTCCTTTAGCCCATTCTTTCTTCCAACTTTTTTGTGCACGACAACCCATGTCATTTCAGAGTAGGGAGCACTATATTTTAAGGAACAAATGTAATAGGATCACATGGCCAAGAGAGGGAAGAATTAAGGCAAATGAGCTCGTAGGTTTCCATAAATCACAGAGAATTTAATTGGAAGTGGTGGTGTTTTCTATGGCTGGAAGACAAGAGAACGGAGGCAGTTCATTACATTGATATGTCAGTCCTGATCAGGAGAGATTGAGAACTGGAGAGAGGGCCAAGAGAGACTGATCATTCATTACTTAAACTTAAGCAAATCAATTAGTTGTTGATGAAGGCTCATGAGGAATCTAACTGTGCTATGTTCATAAGCAGGATTGTTGGTTGAGCTAGAGCTGCTCAAAGGAGCTTGGAGTGATTTTCCCAGTGAAATGTGATATTCCGGCTCTCTCTTGGGTTCACACTGAGACAGAAAAGAGGAAATAAAAAAGCCAACAAATTAATACTCCACCAATCCAGGTTTATGGAAGCCTTTGGGAGAAGAAACCACTGACTACTTGGTTGGCTAACTCCAAATCTCCCGGTTCCATCATAAATGGACTTTAGAGTCGGCTCTAAGAAGTGAGGAAGCCCCACCCACCCTGATGTTCACCTTCACAACCTTGTATCTTCTCACCAGCCTTCTCCAACCTCCCACCTTGCTCCCTCCAGGAGTTTGGCAGCCACAGGTCACTGTTTTAGCACTCTTGTGTTGGATTGCTTTCAATCATCTCATGGCCTGTGAATTGCCCGGTTTAGAAGCTGCAGGCAATACTGGTGAATAGCTTATGGAAGGAGAAAACACTTGAGAAAAACCTTTCCTCACTCGCTGTTTGTTGGAACTCAAGGCCATGAACTTCCCACGACTCTAAAATGAGAATGTGATATAATGACATGTCAATATGCACATACACTCATTGCCAACCATGAATCTCCGAGGGTGATCCATTCCATAGAGAATCAAGATTTCTGTCCTTGGCCTTCCTTGCCATTCGATTTCCAAGCTGCATAACTTCAAAATTTTGAGTTGGCTTTAATTTCATTTTGTGAGAACTCAGTCTGAACCTCTACTACATTAAATATCAGATTCATTATTAATTTCTTAAAATCTTTAGTAATGTTTTAGCATGTAGCTAATTGTACCCACATCTGTCTCCTTAGGAATCATAAACAATGACTTGTAAACAACAGGTCTGAGAACACTGAAGCCTTTTTTTTTTTTTTTTTGAAACCATACATCTCTAGGGCAGACATGTATTATACTTACATAATGAAGCAGTTGTCTGACTAGCTACGTAACAACTCAGGTGTTTTTAAATAAGTAGAAAAAAATGTAGGATGGAAATTTAATTCTGCTCCTGGAGCAGGTTGATAAATCTAGCCAAACAGCTTTATTTTTTTACAGTACATTAAGGGAACATTTTTATTTAGTAGAGTCATAGATCTTCACATTATTGGGAAGTGTGTTCTTATATTGCGTTTTTGTCTTCAGAATTGCCTTAGGAAGACATCTTTTCACTTGGAGTCCTATATTCTGGGGGTTGGGGGAAACTCTGCTCAAACTTGATTTGGATTAATTGGACACTACAGAATGGTGTCTTTATGCCCCTCACCACCAAAGTCTTTGTCTGAAGCGGAGTTTTGCTTTTAAAAGAATGGACAAGATTTTTGAAGCTGGATGATGAATACATGGTTTGCCAAACTATTCTCACAACTTTTGTGTACTTTGAAAATTTCCATAAAAACCAGTTCTTTGAAAGGACCTGGCAATAAAAGGGGAAAGGTATATCTATGGAAAAACTATGAAAATTCATTTCCCATAGATACATTAACACTCACTGTGTCCTAGACTCTGAGCTGAGGGATAGATGGGAAACAAGAAACTGTCCTCAAGAAACTCATTCCCTGGTCGAAGTAAGAGATGTTTGCTACAGACACAATGTTTGTGTCCCCTCAAAGTTTCTATGTCAAAACCTAAACCCCAACGAGACAGTTTCAGAAGGGGAGCCTTTGAGAGGTAATTAGGTCATGAGGGTGGAACCCTTATGAATGGGATTAGTGTCCTTAAAAAAAAAAAAAAACAAAAAACATGAGAGAGATCATCCTTCTCTCTCTCTCCCCACACCAGGTGAAGGTGCAGTGAAAACCCAGCCATCTACAAACCAGGAGGCAAGTTCTCATCAGACACCAAATCTGCCAGCACCTTGACCTTGGACATCCTATCCTCCAGAACTGTGAGGAATCGGTGTTTGTTGTTGAAGCCCTCCAGTCAATGGTATTGTGATAGCGCCCTGAACTGACCAAGATGCTGCTGAAAGGAAAGATAGCTCTGGAAACCCCATCAGCTGTGATGGGTTAAGGGGGGCCACAGTCAAATTGCTCTGGGAGCAAAGTTAAAGGGAAATGTATTTTAAGTTTTTGTTAATGTTTATTTATTTTTGAGAGAAAGACAGAGAGAGAGAGAGCAAGGGTGGGAGGGCAGAGAGAGAGAGAGGGAGACACAGAATCTGAGGCAGGCTGCAGGCTCCAAGCTGTCAGCACAGAGCCCAACGCGGGGCTCGAACTGACAAACCATGAGATCATGACCTGAGCCAAAGCTGCATGATTACTGACTGAGCCACCCAGGAACACCAAAGGGAAATTTATTTTAATTGTGGGACTCAAGGAAAATTTCTGAAAGAAGGTGATAATTGAAGGTGATCATGACTTTTATATTCCAAGGAAGGTACATACAAAATAGCACAAATACAGATTAAGAAGGATGGAGATACAAGTGATGTTCCATACTCCCTGCCCCCCCCCCAGAAGGGGTCTAGAGTAATGTCAGAGTTGGGGGTTAGCAGGATTCAAAGGGAAATGAGGCTAGAAAGCTGAGTTAAAGGCATATCACATCCAAAGCGTTAAATCTCAGGATGAGGCATATGGAATTTAACTGGGAGAAGTAGAAACTCATTCAAGGGATGGGATAAAGGGAATATAATGCCACCAATTTGGTTTTTAAAAAATAACATTGGTAGCAACGTGAAGAATTTCAGAGTTGAAACTGAATTTTAGCCAGAAGTTAGCTCATTAGCCAGAGTGCCTTCAGCGATTTCAGAGCAACGCAGTGAGCCTGCATGAGGTTGGGTGGCGGGTGGATGAGAGAGGACGAGCTGCGCGCAGAACACAGAGAAAGGTTTAGAAAAAACCCAGCACACTAATTGGGTGGGATGATGCAAGGCCTGTTGCTACAGTGCTAGTTGCCAGACTCCCAAACTGCACCCACCCACCTGTGACTTAGAAGGGTTTTCTTGCTGTGTTCGATCCCAGCTGGAAACTGGCACCTAGCTCAACTGGAGGATCAGTGAAGGGGCAGAAAAGGTCAGAGAGAAAGAGGGAGAGAAACCGAGAAAGAGAATGAATGGGCCATGTGGGATAAGGTGAGGAGGGTTCCGAGAAAAAGGAACCACTGATGGTCAAAACAAGGACAGCCCATTCAAGGCCTTCACCAGGGAATATGCACAGTTGAAGGGACCAGAGACAGATCTTGTTGCCATAGCAACATAGCCTCTTATTTCCAGCTGGCTCTCTCATTTCTGTACCATGGCTCCTGCAAGCTGAGAGTCACCCAGGACCAGAACTTCTTCCTGAGCCTCACCTGGGCCTGTCTCACTGCATATTGACTACTGTTCAAGGAAGCACTCAAGGCTAGGACATGAGTCAGAGAGTCACTACCATCAGAATGGTGCGTCTAAGTGAAGTAGAAGTTTTCAGAGTCATTGGATATTTATTCTTATCAACATCCCTAAGATTTTTCCCACGTTGGCAAATGATGAAATGGAGGCACATTTGTTCTTGTTGTTGTTGAATTGTGTCTCTCCCCAACGGATGTGTTGGAGCTGGAATTTGAACCAAGCTTGACTCAGATGTGCCCTCTTCTATGTGGTACTTACATGGTACTGTGACATTGCCCCACAGGCACAGGCCTTGCATCAGAAGCCCTAGTGCCTTTCATTCATTCATTCAGTAATCATATGTTGAGTGTCAACTAAATGTCAGGCACTGTGCTAGACATTGGGGAAATGGTGTATACATACAGATACAATTTCTGCTTCTACAGAACTTACGGTCTGGCGAGACAGAGATGCATTTCTCAAATAATAAACGAAGCCAAAGAAAGAAAACGAAGACCAGCACTCCAGGGAAAGAAACACTGTCCCATTAGGGTTTACTAAGCACCTATTCAATGCCAAACCCTGAACTAAACCCTGAAGATACAGAGAGAAGGTGGCCTGTCCTCCAGAACTCACTGCCCGGAATGAGGAGTATGGAAACACAGCAAAGCGGCGTGATGGGTGCCAACAACGTAGAACAGAGCAGTTAGCTGTTTAGACACAGACCTAGGATCAGAAAAAAGGTTTTCAGAGGCTGTTGCCTCTGAAATGGCCAGCAGAGAAGGAGCACAGGTTCCTCAGGACCCTGTAGAAAAACGCCTTCAACATGGTGCACAGAGTCAGAATATTAGAATGGCAGATCTTGAAAATAAAGAGGGTCTCTGAGTTTACAGCCCTATCGCAGCATGTTGGTGGAAACTTAGGGTTATTTGTTTTTTGTTTTTTTTTATTGTGGCCGAGGGCTAATTTTCATTGCCACAGACCAGCTGTGCATTTCTAAACCAATGTGTATCAACAGCTCCTTAAATTAAAAAAAAAAAAAAAATGTAAATGCTGTGATTAAAAGAAAAAGAAACTCTCGATTCCTACCAGGAAAGAATATGCAAATTGGATAACTGAATCCTTGTCTCGATGCAATAGGGAAGAAACTCAGCACTATGTCCCTCACTGGCTCCTGGTGGCCAACAGGAAGCACTAAGTCTGACTGGATATGACAGAGGACCTCAGATTTGCAGCCACAACACCCTGTCACGTTGTGTGGCGAGAATCAAGTTCAAGAACTCCTCCGTGGCTGGAAAGAGTTTGTTTTAACCAAAGAAGCTAGGGGTCGATGGCCTCTCAAATGAAAGAGATAAGGCAAACAGAGGGTTCTTGTCAGAAACAAATGTTATGTCTCTCCCTCCCGAAAAGCTTACAGATATTATCAGTAGGAGTCTAGTTGGGCCTAAAACGAGTCCCTGAGAAGTAATATTAACCAGACGCTTGGCAGATCGTTTATTTATCTCCCCCTAAATTCAATAAAGAGACCCATATATAAATAAGGGAAAATAATGCGACTGTTAGTAATTTATCATTGGATAGAAAGCCATTGTTGTCCTTATCTCTGCAATGATGTTCTATTTCCACTGGTAATGAATTACAGGGTTGCCACATCCTTCCCCTGTGACAGTGGAGACAAGCTAGGTGCTACAGCTCAGACCCTGTGCTCCAGAGACCCAGTGGCAGCCATCTTGGGCCCAGTCCTCTGCCTGTGGGTTCCTATGTGAGCAGTCCTAGGTCAAGAACTAGAATTCCACCCACTCTACTTAGGAAAAAAGAAATTATTTCTTTAAAAAACAAACAAAAAACATTTATTCTTATCTTTTAGGTGCCTCTGAGGAAGACATGGTTGAGGACTCATAAATGAGGCAGCGTTTTATTCATTATATCCACAGTTCCTAGCTTCCTTTTGGCCATACTAAAAGAATATGTTCAACTTGGCTTCAGAGAAATGAGTCATATAACAAAATTTGGAATTCATGAGAGCTGAGGGTCTAGGAATCAAAACGATGGTTTGTTGGAACAAGGTGTTAATTTTATTGGTGATGCTAACAATGATGATGATAGGTAGTATTTACTGCATACTCATCATATTCCAGGCATTATTTCAAGCACTTTATATAGGTTATTTCATTTAGTTCTTCCTACAAACTTATGTGTGGATATTATATTTAATTTTTATTTTACAAAGGAGGAAACTAAATACCTTGCCCTCTGTCACAGAGCTAGTTAGTTGTGAAGGAGGACTTGAATCCAGGGCTCTGACTCTATCGTCCTTCCTGGTGGCTGAGTTGGACAAACCTAAGATATACCTTCTGGTTGATGTGCATGAAAAGGAAGTGAGGCCCAAATCACTATTTGGTATCTTAAAGGGTAAAGTCAAGCATATGGACTTCTTAGGGCTAGTAGAGTCATTAACATTTTCAAGAGTGAAGGTGACATGGCCAGGCTTGAGTTTTAGGAATCCTGGTCTCTGAAAGCACTTCAGGAAATGGACAGGAGTGAGAGTAGGGAGTCCATGAGGTAGGGAGGCAAATAGTCAGGCTACCAAGTAGTTGAGGTAGGAGAGGATGAGGACTTCAAAGAAGGTAATGGCCATGAAGGTGGACAGAAGCGCATATTCCCAAGGACAAACTGGTGGGATGTTCTGTCCCTAAGCATGAATTGTCTGTGTTACAAGGCTACCCTCTGGGTCCCCTATCTTAGTAGCATCTTTCATTAGCCTCTTAAGAAAGTATACTGTATGTTTTGTTGTTAAGTATACTCAAGAAAGTATACTGGATGTATACTGGATGTTTTGTTGGGACATTCGGATCCTTTCTCAAACCTTTCTGACATTCCTAGGGAAGGGATAGGCCATCTTGAAGCTTTAGAATCACGAATGGAATACCCACCAATTAAGCCACAATACTTAGTATCTCTGCTGGGAGTTGTCCTGCCCCATGCATTCTATCCATCCGGCAATAGGAGTGGGCCCATGGCTAAAAGGAACTAAAAGACACATGGTATGTGACCCAAAAAGGACTAAAGTCTCTTTCCTGGAAAATACAGAACAGATACAAAGAAATCTCAGCTTGGGTCTGTCTGGTCTTGAGAGTGGACGTGTGGGTGGGCATTTTCAGTCATGCGTGCTAGAAAAGAAAGACTACAGCAAAGAAGAGGGGAAGACTAGATACATAGAGAGAAGCAAAGACAAGACCTGGGAGAGTCCTGATGACATGTTTGGATTTAAACCCAAGACCAACAGTGGCTCCTTCCCTGCCCTTGAAGATCATGTTCTACCCCAAAGCCTTATAATACAAACTTTTCCCTCCCGAGTTCATCTAGGTAAAGCCGATTCCAGTTGCTTGGAACCAAAAGACTCCTAACTAAGAAGACCCCAGTGTGTCTAACTTGTTCTACAGCACCAGTGACAGGTTCTTGATTTCCTTTTACCCAGGTTCTTCCCTAGGGTCTCGTGAATTAACCACCTTCTTGGAAAGGGAATGAAGGAAATAATAAACAATGCCCTCTGAGGCAGTATTATATCCTGTGAGCAAAGTTCAAGCGACTGCTCAATTACTGAGTATCTCCTACATTCAGGAATGGTACTAGATATAAACACAAGGTCTGAGGGGCGCCTGGGTGGCGCAGTCGGTTAAGCGTCCGACTTCAGCCAGGTCACGATCTCGCGGTCCATGAGTTTGAGCCCCGCATCAGGCTCTGGGCTGATGGCTCGGAGCCTGGAGCCTGTTTCCGATTCTGTGTCTTCCTCTCTCTCTCTGCCCCTCCCCCGTTCATGCTCTGTCTCCCTCTGTCCCGAAGATAAATAAACGTTGAAAAAAAAAAAAAAATTAAAAAAAAAAAAAAACACAAGGTCTGAGTTACATGCGTGATGGGCTTTATGAAGGATAATTAGAAAGTACAAGAGGGTTATTTGTGTTTTTGTGGACTAATCTATGAACATGCATCCTTCTCAGTGAAAGTTATGACTGCGTAAGTCCTCACCATCAAAGAAAAGTCTTTTTGCCCTCTCTCTGGGCCATGCCATTGTAGCTGTGCATACTGAATACTGCTGGCTGAACTGATGACCCTCTTCACATCAGACAAGTAGAATCTAGCACTTCTCAGGGACCCTGAGGCTGCCAGGATGCAGCACACCCTACATTCAATGGCATTTTCTTCATCCCCCTGCCCAGAGTGCAGAGAATATAACTCTTACTCATCATTGAGCTACAAACCATCTTCTCTATACCTCTCTGAGTCGTGGGAGCTGTAACTCAATTTTGCTTTGATTTTTTGGATATCCACTGAGTCTTTTTTCTTTGTAGAGAGGCCACTCAGAGACAATGTACCTGCTCATAATTCCTCCTTCAGAGCCAGCAAAGTTGCCATTACACAGATATAAATAAGGAATACTCTATAAATAGCTTCCCCCCCAGCCTGGGCAATGAAGCCGACAGAGAACACTCGGCTTCTGGTGTGATACCGGGCTTTCCTCACAGATGTTACTTGTCTTAATGTTTCAACACCACATGATTTCGAGAGACTGTGTCACAGACCCCATGAAAATAATAATGAAGAACAGAGTGTGATTTATCCTGACCCAGAGTTGAGGACATGAGAAATGTTCATAATTCAGCTGTCACTTGGGCTAAGTAGAACGACCTTGGTGTTGCTCTGGGTTCCAAGAAGCATGTGCTCCGGCATCTAATTGACATTGGGAATACAGAGAATATGGCCTTGAATAGTGGAGGCATCTCTGTGACTCAGACAGCCCTCTGAAGCCCTCAGCACTATTCCCTCTATCCCGTAATCAGAGTGGGGTGCTATTTAACATCCGAAGATGGTCCTTCTTCAGAAAGAGTACTGGAGCTAACATCTCGAGTACTGACCATACGTTCTGCCACTGTGCTAAGCATCTTATATAGATTATGGTGCAACAACCTTCTGGGTTAATTCAGGATTTTGCATATGAAGGAACTAAAGCACTGAGAGATTAAATACAACTTGCTCCATTACTCAGGGAGTGTGTGTGACTTCAATCCAAAAGGCCTGACTCCACAACCTGTACCCTAACCACTACTTCCTCATGTGTCGCACACCAGCCTGCAGATGGCCACCATTGTGCCTGGATAAAAGAGATGAGGGAAGGGAACAGATGTGTGAGTACCTATGATGTGACAGACACTATGCTACGTGCTGGCCACGCTATGCACATGATTTTGCCTAACTGGTAAAATGACCCTGTGAAACTCTGAGCTTGAGTGGCTTGCTCATGCTGCTACAAGAGGAGCTCGTACTTAAACCCACATCTGCCTGGCTCCAAAGCTGGGGCTCTTGGTGCTGTGCAGCAAGGTCGTCCCATTCTTTTCAAACAATTAATTCCCTATGAGATGCATCCTTTAGGGGAAGAGAAAATGGGTGGAAAGGAAAGGAAAGGAAAGGAAAGGAAAGGAAAGGAAAGGAAAGAAGAGAAAAGAAAAGAAAAGAAAAGAAAAGAAAAGAAAAGAAAAGAAAAGAGACAAAACTCTGACACTTATCTGAAAGGTTACGAAATCTGAAATAACTCGGGACAGATATATTTAACCCTGGGGACTCCCCATACCTGTATCCCCACCCCACTAAAGCGAGTCTTGGCCTACCTCTAAGTCCTTAAGATATTCTCCCATGTTTTATTCTAGAAAGGTTTAGATTTAACCTTTAAGTCTAAGACCCATCTCAAATCAATTTTCAAGCATGGCATGAGGTAGGGGTCAAGAGTTACTTTTTTCTATATGCTTATCTGGATGTTCCATGAAAACCAACTGAATATATGTGAATCTGTTTTGGTACATATTTTTGTTCTGTTGAACCAGTTGTCTACCCAATGCCACAAAGTCTAGAAGAAAATAAAGGGACCCACCATCTTCTAGTAAAAGAAGTGCCTACTATTCAGAGCTAATATTGCCCATGTTTTAGTCTATTTTCTTTTGTGTGTTCACACACACATTTTTAACATAATTCTTATGATACTGTATATATAAATGTTTATCTTGCTCTTTTTTTTAACTTAACATTGTAAGACACCAACTTTCCATGTCATTAAATATCTTTTGAAAACATTATTTTTTTATGGCTGCATATGTTCCATCATTTCTATTTAACATAATTTATTTAACCATTTTGGCATGCATTCCATTCCCACATTTTTGCTATTTATAAATAATGTTGCAATGAACATACTTGTGTATAAATATTCATATGCATTTCTGACTTTTCCCCAAGAAGAAAAATGGCGGTGTCAAAGGGCATGACCTTTGCTTAGGCTCTCTCTACATCCTGCCAAATTACTTTCCATATCAATTGTATAACTTAAACTCCCTCCAGCACTTTATAGGAGTGCTTATGTTTCTGCATTCTTGCCAAACCTATTACCACTTTTAAATCTTTGCTAATTCTATAGCTAACATGGCTTTATTCATAGCTTAATTTGCTTGAACTTACTTTCCAGGGAAACTGAATATTTTTGCATATTTAGCCATGTGCACGGCTTCTTCTGTGTCTTGTCTTGCTTGCACCTTTAGCCCAAGGTATGGCTATTAAGAGTTTAGTGATTTTTTTTTCTTAATGATCCCTATGTTCAAGACCTCTTAGGAATGCATTTTTAAAAACCCCTTGTCAGATAAAGAGCTCTGATATTTCTTCAGTAAGTTTTAGATACCCATCTATAATGCTCCTCTTCGCAGGGAGCTCACGGTGAAACAGGACAGCAGACACTGCCTGCAAAAAACTGCAGTGCCCACAAAAAACAAGGGAATTCAGATGAACTGCTCTGGATATTCCGATAAGGGAGAGGACATTGCCAGCAGCCCCAGCTTTGTAGCTGTGACTCGATGTAGGCATTGCGACAGAGGGTCTCAAATTGGAAGGCACATCAGAATCACTTGGAGAGCTTGTCAACACAGAGGCTGGTGGTCCAAGGTGGGGCCGGAAAAATCTGTGTTTCTGACATGCTCCCCATGAACTCAGCGCTCTGGCCCTACACGGGCAGAAACCACTGAACTAGGAGAAGTTGGGAAGAAAGAGAAAACAGTTCCAAGTGAGAAAATCATCAGAGCAAAAGCTTGAATCTCTTCACTTAGGAGTCCAGTCTCATTGACTCTCAGGATAACCAAGAAACAAAAATGGCAATTTGGGATTTTTCTCTATGTTCCCGTATTAAAAGAATTCACAGAGAGAGCTGTGGATTCCTCGGACTTGTATCACGCATTGTATTTTACCCCAGGCTTATATACAACATACTTCTAACTACAACGAAAGGGAGGAAGCAAGTCCCATCCTCAGTCATTCTGGCCCACACTCAAATTCACTCTGTACTAACACGTTTTCATCTATCCGCACTTTTGTCTTTACTTAAATTTCTTTTAAAAATCACCTTTTATTTTTAAATGACCTACTGTGAATACACAACTGGAGTTATTTCTCCTAAGTTACAAGGTATGTGTAAACATAAATATTGTGAGAACAAAATCTTGTTATTAAACTTTAATTAGACGTCATTGCCAAGCATAGTTCTCAAGCCTGAAGTCTGCGAATGTTTGTTAAAAATGGGCCATTAGTAGGAAAGCCTGAGTGGCTCAGTCAGTTAAGCATCTGACTTTGGCTCCTATCATGATCTCATGGTTTGTGGGTTCAAAGTCCCGGGTCGGGCTCTGTGCTGACAGCCCAGAGCCTGGAGCCTGCCTTGCATTCTGTGTCTCCCTCTCTCTTCCCCTCCTCACTCACCCTCTGTCTCCCAAAAATAAACAAACATTAAAGACAATTTTTTTTTTAAAAGAAAAGGGGCCATTAGTAGAAATCAAAAACAGCCAGAAGTACCCGAGAAAATACAAGATATCCAGATGTCAGAAAAACACATTCTTTGTGTAAGTATGGCTTATGTAGTATTGGGGACATACTTATACTAAAAATATATTTGTTGCTTATCTGAAAAATTTAACTGGGTGTCTTATATTTTTATTTGCTAAAATTGGCAAGCCTAGAAAGGGACTGACAATTTACACCAGCATCACGCTGACCTTTTCTCTGAGACACCTTCAGAAATATTGAAAGAAAACTGAAAAGGAAATAATTATCTTACAATGTGTGATAACATTATTTAATGCCTTGTCTACTAGGTACCAGCTGGACCACAGGTACCAAAGTGGAAAGGTCCCTCCGGGAATAGAAGTCCCTGACTTTGTAAAATGCTGCCTTAAAGCATGGATTGAAAACAGAATGAGAAGACAGATCTTCGACCATCTTGGGCTCCCTGCAGCTAAGACTGGCATCTGTGCTTTTGAAGGAATCGACTGATCTAACATTTGCATATAGGAGCAGAGGATCTATATCCTTGTGAGGGCCACAAAGGGGGCTTCGGGCAAGAAGAAAATGGTGGGTTAATGGGCAAGTCCATGAGCAATCAGCCTGACTAATGGGGAAAGTTTACACATGAATGGCTGGGCTTTCCAACCAGCTTTCTTTAAGAAAACCATCAAATCCCTAGACGTCAATTGAAGTTAATAAAAAATGCTGAAGTGTTTCTGCTTGCCTGCAAAATATATTCTTTTCTGGGTTAAAACTAACTCCTGATAATTTCAATGCCTGCTAATAAATACTTTCTCAGAAATGATACACAACCTGAGAGATTCATAAGATTGTATTCCATTGACGTCATATGTTGTCAGGTCTGAGTGTGGTGCCTCTCTAAGGAGATGCTAAGATTTTCTCTTAGATTTGTGTGTTTCCCCCACACGATGGGACTGAAGGAAAGCATGATATCTACCAAGCTGGGAGGCAGAAGTGAAGATCACAAGGTATATCCAGTCTCTCTACTCACCATGTGGACCCTTCCGAGAGGCAGTAATCTAAACTGGGATCTCTTCATCTCCTCTGCTGGATTATCCCACCATTCAACCTCCCCTATAGATCTGGGAAGTTGGAGTGGTTCTCACAATCAGGAGCCAAACGGGGCAGGTTTGGACACAGACTGACAGCAACTGCTTTCAGTTGAAGGCTGAGTGTCACCTTAATGGGACTGGATGGCCTCTGATCGCAGCAAGAACTTAGAGTAACCGACTAGGTCCCGTTACTATGTATAAACGACCACAACAAAAGAAAGGAAGAAAGAAAATGGTTCTGGGTAACAGCAGGGCAGCCTGCCAGGTGGTTTACACCCACCAGCATCTATTGATCCTACATCATTCCCACTTGACAGGTGGTAAAACTGAGGCAAAGTAACTCAAGTGACTTACCCATTCTACTGTCTCCAAACCCCACAACACAGTAAGCAGGAAAGACAAAAGAAAAAGCCTTCAACGTGCAGACCTCCCGGCCACCCTCCCCTCACGGCAGAGACGGAAGGCTCAGGTGAAAGCACCAGGCCGCTTCACTTACTCGGTAGCTTTTTCTTGTGGCACAATCGCCGAGCAATCTCCTGATTGCAATTCGGCTGCGGGTGCAGCTACTCAAAGGCTAGAAACTGGGCCGGTTGTGCCAACGTGAACCTTTCCATTTGCAAGGCACTGGCAATCCTGGGACTGCAAAAAGGAGCCTGGACCTTGAATCATGGTGATTTTACCAAAGCGTTGCCAACAGGTGGCTGGTGGGCCCATCCCTTCTCCCCGCTGCCAGCCTTGCCAACATGTGAGAGCTGACTTCCCCGTTCTCTCTCTGTGCAGATCAGAAAGCCCAGGGAGTGGATCTGTGCGTGGCAAAGACCCTTCCTCTGGCAGACCTAAGTCCATCTTTGTCCTCGCTGCCGCTCATTCCTAGGAAGGCGGGCAATTTGGACTAGGAGTCTCCGGCCTCCTCACTGCTTCCTTTCAGACTCTGGAATGTGCCATTCCTGTGGGCCCCAGCAAAGGCCACGAATATTCCCTGTCTTCCTTTATTCAGAAGAGGTCAGGAACAGCTCTTCCCTTTTCAAACTTCAAAGCAAGCGCCCCCAATTTCTATCCATGTGAATTTGGGAAGCAACGAAATCCAGCCGGTTAAACCGGCTATGCATTGCATAGTTTTTTTTTTAATTTATTCTCTTACTTTATAAGAGAATTGGAAGTGAATTAAGAATATCAAGCTATAGCTTACATTTATGGAAGGTACGATTTGTAGTTCCATTTTTTTTCCTTGTTTTGGCTTATTTGTATTTTCTGAACTGTCTTCAATCGCCAACTATTGCACTTATAACATTCTAAAGTATTTTAAAACATAAATAAGAATAAAAAGAAGCCCCAGGCAGCTTCTTGCATTACATCTGGACGACTGCTGACATTCTAGGATCAGAAATTGAAACCAAAATGTCTACTGAGTCCAGCGGGAGACAAGACAGCCTTCATTCTGACAGGAAAGGGGAGTTTACTCTTGGTCCAAAGGGACTGCTCTGAGATCACATTGATCCCCAGCTGGCTCTGCGTGGAGATTGCTGCTGTGTGAGGGCAAGTGAGTCAACCTTAAGGTCAGACTAGGTGGTGACAAACAACAGAGTTCCTCTGGGGAGACAAAACCAATATACGTCCCTCCCCGCAGTCCAGGGGCCCTGGCCGGACTTACACGACCCTCCCCACAGCCCAGGGGCCCTGGCCGGACTTACACGACCCTCCCCGCAGCCCAGGGGCCCTGGCCGGACTTTTGCTGGGGTCCAGACAGCCTCTTCTGGAGGGTCAGGACATTCCTACCTTGTGTCTCTCCCCCTTCTCCCTCCCCCGCTTATCTTTCTCTCCCTCTCCGGCTCCCTTCCTCTCCCTCCATCTCCCTTCCTCTCTCCCTCTCTCATTAATGTTTGTGGGATGCCAGCCAGGAAGAGATCCCTGATTGGGTTTAGGGCTTATCACAGGACTAACCTTGGGGACAGGCAGGCTCCAGGCTTTGAGGGATTTTCCTGTAAATCACCACGATAACAAACTCACAAAAACATCCAGCTTTGGGTTGAAATAATAATAACAACACATTTTTCCCCTGTGCTTTGTCAGGAATTTTGCTAGAAGGGCTGTGCACGCTCATTTATTAAATGTTTCTGACGACGTCTTGAGCGAATGTTATAAAGGCCATCTTACAAGAGGGTAGATGAAGTCTTGGGCTGAAGGACTTGCTAGGGTCACAGAGCTAGAGCCCGACAGAGGGGGAGCTGCTTCAGCGGGGACCCCACACGGTCCCTTCTGCTCTCAAGCTTTGTGATCCTGAAGATTCCGTCCCACGTGGATGTGAGCAGCACCACCTGCGCAGACAGAATGGCCACATCCTTACGTGTCTACCTCTGTTGCGGTCCTTTTTCTCCTTGCAGCCCTTGCCTTCATTTCCTGTGTGATCACAGGTGAGTCTCTTCACTTGTTTGAGTCTTACTGTCTCAGCCACACAACCACGAGCAAGAATCTGTGTCACGGGACTTCGAGCAGGGAACGCCGGCCGGCAGGGAGATGCAGCCTCACTTGCGTGGTTAAGAGTTCGGCCCCCGGGGCAGACTGGCCGCCCTGGAATCCCAGCTCTGTGACTCTGGGCGAGCGACTGAATTCTGTTCCTCAGTGGAGAACAAGAACACGTACCTCAGAGACTCATTATGTGCTTTTTTAATAAGTGATCGTATGAAAGGGGTTTTGTGACGGTGCCTCGTATGCTCCCCGTGCTGGGGTGCTGCGATTATGTTCTTAAGAAAATCACCTTAGCACAATAAACGCGTATTAAGAGCTTACTGATGGAAAGGGACATCCCCACGGCTTTTATCTGCAAGAAAGTTAGACCACCATTTTCCCAGGCTGTATCTTGATCTGAATTCCATACCAAAAGAGCGTGACTTTGAGAAGCCAACGCAACAGCGACTCCAGACTGAGATCTCAGTGTCTTACGGTAATCCCCGGCCTCCTTCCCGAGCCTCCAAGGGACGCTCAGGGGTCCTGCGGGCAGAGGCAGCCGTGACCCGAAGCAGGAGGAAATGCCTGTGTAACCCGGGAGAGGTACAGCCAGGGATTCCGAGTCCGCCCCGGGCTTCGCAAGCAGCCGCTCTCTCCCTCCACCCCGCAGCCAGGGGCAAACTCCAAGAAACTTTACACACAAAAAAGCAATTTACTTAGCCAGTCATTTTCTAGATTTGCTCAGCAATTATTTCGGCTCTTTGTGTTTTAAGTGAGTGTTTTTTCTGTCCCTGTCCAGTGTCTTTCTGCTTCATCAGATAGGGAAGCCTCGGCAGCATTTTCCCTCCAGAGAGCTGAGCCCTCACGGCCACAGAGGCTGGGGGACGAGGCGGGCAGAGCAGGGGCAGTGGCTTAGCGAAAGCCAGAGTTGCAGGTCCAGAGGGTTGCTGAGGCTCTCGGGCGGTGACTACAAAATGTGGACCAAGCAGCAGAATCACCTGGATGGCATGCACTCTAGTGAGCGTGGCTATTTGGGCCCTTCTAGACTTTCTGCCCCAGCAGGTTTGGGGTAGGGGCAGTTGGTGTGCTGCTAAATTTTGCAACCAGCTTTCTTGAAGAAGAAGAAAGATGAGGAAGGGGGAGGAAGGAGGAGGAGGAAAAAGAGGTAGGAGGGGGAGGAGGAGGAGGAGGAGAGGAAGAGGAAGAAGAGGAAGAAGAAACCCCTGCTTTGTGGCACTTGCCGATTTCCTGATGTAAGTATTCTCACTTTGGCAAATTTCAGCTTCCCATGTGATGACGTCACTGAGCAAAGCTGGGAACAGAAGTGGCCCCTAGGCGCCTGTGAGCTGGTAAGAGCTGGTTCCAGGACACCATGGGGACAGGGCCAGGAACCTGCATGTTTATTAGGCTCTCCTGGATGATTCTGACGCAGGGGACACGGTACCAGGCTTTTCAGGAGAAGCAGAAAGAGATGGAAAACCGCTACAATTCTGAGCATAGAGCCAACATTAATGCGTTTTGCTTTCTTTGTCTGGAGGCAGCCCTCCAATCTCCAAATAGCCACGTAGCACCATCACCACGTTTGTCATATCCGTTTACAATCTGTACTGTTCGTCCCTTGTTTTTAATTTACTACTCTAGCCTTTCCCTTAATCATGTGACGTAAGATGCTTCAAATACCGCTGTGAGTGTGAAACCACTACTATTTGCCATCTATAAAAAGAAGACGTGAAGACATGATAACAAAAGCCATACTGTTAAATTCTAGTTATATACCACCCCCTGTCTAGCATTCTGAGCCTCAGGCCTGATTTCTCTTTGTTAACAAGCATTAGAGAGGTGTGGAAGTCCTATTAGCACCAAATGGTGATATTCTCCTTCAGATAATTAGGACTGAAAAAGACTTGAAAAGGAAGTGACTTCCTCTCTAGGAGAAAGAGTATACAAAGAAGGCTTATCGGCATAACTTAAAACATCTTCCATGCCAAATAACACTAAGCCCCACTTCACTGAACCTTCTAGAAAATGACATAATCGGGGGCGCCTGGGTGGCTAAGTCGGTTAAGCGGCCGACTTCGGCTCAGGTCACCATCTCGCGGTCCGCGGGTTCGAGCCCCGCATCGGGCTCTGGGCTGACAGCTCAGAGCCTGGAGCCTGTTTCGGATTCTGTGTCTCCCTCTCTCTGACCCTCCCCTGTTCATGCTCTGTCTCTCTCTGTCTCAAAAATAAATAAACGTTAAAAAAAATTTTTTTTAATAAAAAAAAAAAAAAAAAGAAAATGACATAATTGAGATGTCCGGTGGGGATGATGGTGAAAGTGAGTTATCCATCACTGACCTCTTGCTATGTAACAGACTTTAAGCTGAGCACTCCACTTATATCACCTCTAATTGCAGGGAAGGGAAGAGAAGCTTGGAGAACTATTACACTTGGCCTCAATCTCGTATTGATCACGGAGCCAGGATCTGACCCTAAATCTTGCTGATTCCAGAGACCTTATGAAGAATACACACGTCAAGGTTTGCAGTTGGTTCCCTTCTTTTCCTCATCGCTTTGTGGGAGGATCGAGTCACATTACATCCACAAAACACCTGACCCACATCCAGCTGCTGGTATGCTCATGCAAGATGGTGGGTCCCATCCTTCCTACGATGATGGGCTTGTGACATGTTCAAGATCTCCACATTCCCTGAACAGACCCCCGTAAGTGAGTCTTCTCTTCAAAGTATTCCCAAAGCAGAGACCTCTTTAGCCGCAAAACAAAGGAAGGCCACGTGTTGTACACAGAGGTTTTATCATTACTCATATGCCCCTTAGTCCTCTGACCCCCCGTCTACGGCTAAAATAAATGGAGAACATTAACTTGGCTCCCAGCTGATAAGACGTTGTTTTCCTTCTCATTGACCTCCTCAAGATAACAGTTTTGAACTTTGATAAGGCGTTTCTTCAGTTCTTAGTTCTATACTAAGAGTTGACAAGAAGTCACTGGAATCAAATTCTGAAATTAGAAAAGGAGCCAGAGGATACATAAAGACACTGGGTTTTCTGCAGAATTGATTTTAGAACGAATGGGAAGGCAAGACAGAGAGAGCGTGACAGACCCCACAGACCCCTGGCTTCCAACTCAAAGTACTCTGCCTGACAACCTGTATGTCCCTCATGTCCCTGATCCTAAGACTGCCACAGACCTCCCAGAGCTCTGTGGGTTAGTGAGGCTAGGTTACTGAGACAGTCCACTACCAGGGCCTGAGGTCATGAAAGCTATTACCAGGGACAAGATGCTCAGCCTCAGTGGGTCTACGATGGGAGACAGAGACCTATTTTGTACCTGTCGCATCAGTATAATGATGGCACTAACAACAGTTTTGATATTAATAGTAATGACACAATTTTTGAAATTAGATGAACTACATCTGGAAAATGTCCTCACAGTCTCTAAGTAATTCTATAAATGTTAGGGATTAATGTCCCCCATCCCAGAAGGGGCTGTTACCGAGAGGCTGAGGCAAGGAGCGGTTATTCACCCACAGTCGGTACACACGAGGCACCTGCTGTGTGCGTGTTTCACATCAGGTCACCGCCCAACATGCTGTGATTTTTCTCTCTCACTATGCAAATGTGGGAACCGAGGCTCAGGAAAGTTAAATGTCTTACTCAAGGTCACATGACCGGTAGGTAGGAAAGCCAGTACTCAAACCCAAATGTTATGGGCTAAATTGTGTTGCCCACTCCCCCAAATTCATATGTTGAATACCTAACCCAGGTACTTCAGAATGTGACTGTATTTGGAGACGGGGTTTTTAAGAGGTGACCAAAGTAAAGTGAGGTCGTTAGGGTGGGCCCTAAATCGGTAGGACTGGTGTCCTGTAAGAAGAGATTAGGACACAGAAACCCTCTGAGACCGAGTGGCCGCCATCTGCGAGCCAAGGAGAGAAGGCTCAGATGATACGCACTTTGCTGACACCCTGGTCTTGAACTTCCGGCCTCCAGGACTGTGAGAAAATAAACGTCTGTCGTTTAAACCACCCAGCGTATGGCGTGCTGTCATGGCGGCCGTAGCACACCAGCTCTCTCGTTTCGTGTCTCGTGCGCATGTCACTAGGCCACCCTATCAGGATGTGTGTGTGTTTGCTTACGGTCTGGTATCAAATCCACTCCAAGCAGCACACGTCATAGCTTCTCTGAACCCACAGAGTGTACACATCCCCATTCTCATCAATTTCCACTGGGGCAAAATCATAGGCTCCCCGGGCTTTGCCCCCAAGATCCACTGCGAGAATTTACTGAAATTTTCTCAGGCATTTTCCAGAGTCGATGGTCCTTTTTGGGTTCATTCGCTCAGTGAGCCGTGTACGGTCTGCATCAGAACCAGTGGTCACCCGTAGAGGCCCGGTCTCCGGCCACAGGGAACTCACAGTGTAGCACCAACTATTCCTTGTCAAACATCACAAACCGCTGATAATGCTCCTTCCCCCTGAGCCTGCTGCCAGCCTCAGAAACCTTCTCAACTCTGGACCGTAGGAAGCTGCTACGGGACGACCGTACTTCACACATGACACTGTACCCACACCCCCCGTGGAGGACAGGGCGGAACTCCCACGGCCAGGCCTGCCTCATCCATCCCTCTGACCTCGCGACCACACAGATTTGCCCAGTAAAACCCAGCAAAGGTGCAACTCCAAGGTCGAACCGCCCCAAGCCTCAAAATCTCTGCTTCTGCATTTCCTAAAGCCACTTTGAAGCTAACAAAAATATCCAGGTGGAACGCTGGATTGGGAAATTAGTTAATCTGACTGGCTGGACCGCAAGAAACGAGGAGACAGGGGAAGATCAGGAATGGTAAACAGGTAGCAAAGAGCCCTCCTCTCTTTTTCCCTTCTGACTGGGTGCACTGACCCTTCCCAACACCTCATATTCCCAAGAACTCAAATCTCTGTACATTGACTGTTCTAGTCACCTGTTGCTATATGCCAAACTGCCTCGACATTCTAAATAAAAGGCCATTTGCCTTTGTTCACAATTCTGTGGATAAGAAATTCAAGACGGATTTAGCTGGGTGAGTCATCTCTTACATGGAACAATCCCGCCAGGGGGCTGGAGGGTCTGTCCCAAGGTAGTCTCTTTACTCACAGCCTGGAGCTTGGGCTGGGAGGCTGGCTGTCGAAGCCAGCTGTTGACATGGGGTCTGTTAAACCGACCGCCTGCATACGCTCTCTCCTTAGGGCTTAGCGCCTGGGTTCCCAGAGGACATATCCTCAGAGCAAGTATTCTAAGAGGTCCGGGATGAAGCCGCAAGGCTTTTTATGACCCGGCCTTCGGTGTCCCTGAATATCATTTCTGTTGCCTTCTATTGGTTAAGCAAGTCATGAGGCCACTCAGATTCAAGGGAAGGGGAGTAAGATTCTCCCCACTCATGGGAGGAATATACCAGAACAAACGTGGTCCTCTTGAATCTACCCACCACACGCTCGAATGTGCTTCGGGAAAAGGTTCCCAAATCAAAGGAGTGAAGGCATGACCCCAAAGTCCCGTGAACCAGATCCTATGTGAGTTTTAAAGTTTTTAATCAGCACGTGAACACTCAGTCAGTTGCTTTAGCAACAGCCCAGAACCACGACCGGAAGGTTTATTCAGAAAGTTGCTGGGGGATTAAATCCAACAGAGAGGAAGGCCCCAGACATCCTGGGTTATGTGAAGGCAGAATTTCACCCCCGACCAACAACAGAATTGCCTTTTTCGCCCCAACTCCTTGGTCGGAGGAAGAGGGACGGTGCTGGTGAAAACCTGTACGGCCCCCACCCACCAAACAGGCACCGAGATTAGGTTCTGCAGGAGCCATTAGGAGGCAGCACACTGGAGGATTCTGGGCACAACGTGGGCCTCGAACACAGAACACACGTACATGCAGGTCTGAAATCCTTAAGAAGAATTCAGGATTAAGAGCACACGGTAAAAAAAAAAAAAACAAAAAAAAAACAAAAAAACAACAACAACAACAACAACCCACCAGAAGACTTCACCATGTGTCTAAGCATTACAGAGCTCGGAGAGACCTCTTGAAAATGCAGTCGGAGGAAATGAAACATAAGGGCACTGTGTTCAGACTCCCTACCGGGACTGAGCATGGCAAATGGAAACACCCGGGCCCTCCCAGCTTCCCTGCAGCATCAGTAGGTAAGGGGCCCACTCACCACGCTCAGCAGCTTTCTGTTGATTGGCCGCAAATCCTAAAAGAATTTACTGTTGAGGACACAAACACCACGGACGACGTATCACACCCAGGCCCTTGCCTCCTTGTGGCGGTGCAGAAAAGAGGGGGGACACCCTGGCACTGTCAGGCAGCCCCCGTTGGTGGACTCGGCACAGGGCCATCGTGATGTGAGTGAGGCCTCGGGGCCCAGGGACTCTGGCCTGGCCCCGTCGCCCTGGCGGTGAACGGAAAGGATCGTGGGTCAGCACAGAAGCAGAAGAGAAGGGGGAGGGGGCTAACACACTATGCCCTGGAAACATAAAGTCAGATTTGAGGTGACATGGGGGCCACAGGGAGAGCTCCAGGCCTTGGCCGGAGCAGTGGCAACGAGCTGACAGGTTGAAAGACTGAACAATGTTGATGCTTGGTGAGTCTCCCCTTCCCCCTTGACCTCCGCAACCCGCCCTCCCGCCCCCGCAAGTGCATTCCTCTCCTTCCTCTCCAGGCCCACCACTCAGGCTCCCAGAGCTCTGAAGTAACGTTCCCAACACCAACCAAACACTGGTCAACAGTTCGCAGCCCCGCCTCAGCATCCAGGGGCATCAAATGACAGGACAAGGAAGTGGGGTTTTTCTCCCTCTCTTTTTTCATGACCGTGAATCCTCACTCGCCTCAGGGTTTTCTGCCACTAATCACTGAAGGAAAAAGGTGAATCCAATAATTCAATGATCAACTCTGGAAATTTTGTTTTGTTTTGTTTTTCAATATATGAAATTGATTGTCAAATTGGTTTCCATACAACACCCAGTGCTCATCCCAAAAGATGCCCTCTTCAATACCCATCACCCACCCTCCCCTCCCTCCCACCCCCCATCAGCCCTCAGTTTGTTCTCAGTTTTTTTTTTTTTCAATGTTTATTTATTTTTGGGACAGAGAGAGACAGAGCATGAACGGGGGAGGGGCAGACAGAGAGGGAGACACAGAATCGGAAACAGGCTCCAGGCTCTGAGCCATCAGCCCAGAGCCTGATGCGGGGCTTGAACTCACGGACCGCGAGATCGTGACCTGGCTGAAGTCAGACGCTTAACCGACTGTGCCACCCAGGCGCCCCTGTTATCAGTTTTTAAGAGTCTCTTCTTATGCTTTGGCTCTCTGCCACTCTAACCTCTTTTTTTTTCCTGCCCCTCCCCCATGGGTTTCTGTTAAGTTTCTCAGGATCCACATGAGTGAAAACATATGGTATCTGTCTTTCTCTGCATGACTTATTTCACTTAGCATCACACTCTCCAGTTCCGTCCACATTGCTACAAATGACCAGATTTCATTCTTTCTCATTGCCATGTAGTATTCCATTGTGTATATAAACCACAATTTCTTTATCCATTCATCAGTTGATGGACATTTAGGGTCTTTCCATAATTTGGCTATTGTTGAGAGTGCTGCTATAAACATTGGGGTCCAAGTGCCCCTATGCATCAGTACTCCTGTATCCCTTGGGTAAATTCCTAGCAGTGCTACTGCTGGGTCATAGGGTAGGTCTATTTTTAATTTTCTGAGGAACCTCCACACTGCTTTCCAGACGGGCTCCACCAGTTTGCATTCCCACCAACAGTGCAAGATGGTTCCCATTTCTCCACATCCTCTCCAGCATCTATAGTCTCCTGATTTGTTCATTTTAGCCACTCTGACTGGCGTGAGGTGATATCTGTCAACTCTGGAAATTTAAGTCTGTCTCTTTCTTTCTTTCTCTTTCCTTCCTCCCCTGCCCCCTTTCGAAGAAAGTTCTCCCTATGATCTTCTGATCTGTGCACATTGATTTATTAATAGCCCTTCGCAGCCATTAGCCCAGCCCTGGATCGGGGGGTGGGGGGGGGGGGGAGGGGCGCTTTCAAGCAGCAGCAATACCTTGATGCCTGAAGAAAACGTGGGGCTGAGGGGGCTGTGTAACAGGACCCATGGTTCTACCTCCCATCCCCGCTCCTGCACCCACGACTCTGCCAGGGGCGTGGAGAAGAAGGCACTTCTCAGGAAAGGCAAAACCCTAACAATAGACACAAACAGGGAAGGGAGGCGGGAACCCAAGACCCCGGAAAGCCCACAATTCCCAACAGGGAGTTTATCTCCACGTAACTTTGGGCAAGTTTTGCTTGGCTTGACAGACAGGACAGACAAGCATAGGCTCCCGAGTCATGCGGGACTGTGTTCAACTCCTGTATTTGTCACTTACAAGTGTGAGCCTAAACCGGTTACTTAACCTGTAAGAGGGAGATGGTGGTAATTACACTGTGAGGCTGATGAGGGATTAAATGAACTGGCACGTGGACAAGCCCCTATCGCAGGGCTGGACACACAGCTGGGTCTCAAGAAACACTGGTTTCCATGACCGGCAATCTACACCCATGGAGGTACCATCCCATAATCTGCACCCATCTATCTCTCCAAAAATATTACAGCCGGGCAGCAAGCTCCCAGTTTCTGCTGTCCCTGCAACTTCATTTATTCAATCATTTAACCTTCCCTTCATTCCTTCCTTCCTTCCTTCATCTGTCAGCATTTACTGAAAGCACAGTCCAGGCCAAGTCCACTCAGAGAGGCCAACAGAGATCTCAATAAGAACAAATGCTGGTTTTGTTCTTCTCGGGGAATCTGGATCTTCTAAAACAACGAGTAGCTGAAACGTGAGTAAGTTTTCCTATGACCTCATTCTGCCTTTATTATCATGGGCAGCATTTGCTATGTTTTAATCATTACCTAACGAAGCTCTACAGTGTTTCACAGCCCATAATCTACTTTCACATTTCATAAAAGCACAGTGAGCCAGAGATTAAAGGGCCAACAAAGGGTGTATCACAAGCTCATCTTGCTTTGTTTCTGACCAGTGACCTGCACCAGGGGCGGCACAATAGGGGCACCAGGGGGAGTGCGTGGAGGCATTCTCTCCGCTGAGAGCAGGGTGGAGCTTGGTGTGTTTTCTGAAAAGCGCATCTGGGACTATTTTGAACCGCAGGTTTCAGACTCTGCAGCCTTTCCCAGCCAGGCCCGCGGATGCAGCCTTGCAGGTTACACACGGCACAACTTTACATTACATCACATAGGTGATGATGCAAATTGGCGATCCCTGATGTCGTATAGTGCACAGGTGTACCCCTGCAGCCTGCAGCTGTGGCACCCCTATTCTCGGCGGACGTGAACAGGGTTGGTTCAAGTCCAAAACCTGAGAGGAACCACCGGGCCACACTGCCCCTCACTGAACAGCATCGGTGTCAGACACTGGTCGGTCCAGTTTTTCTCGCGGCAGTTAAGCAAACCGTGACTGAAATTCTTCATCGGTCAAGAGCGAAATGAGCCCCGAGGGCTCCTGAGGCATTACCGAGAGGAGGCCTGCAAGGAGCTCTGCGCTGTGCCTAGAACACAGTGGGCACTCGCTCCCTGCTGGCCGACAGTCTCGGCTGAGCACAGGCACGTCAAAAAAAAGAAAGCAGCCACTCAGGACCGAAACCAGGCTCCATCCGTTGGGAGCTGGGTAACCTGTGCGTCCTTGGTTGTCTCCTCTGGAAAATGTCTCCAATTATACTTCCTCAAAGGATTTTTGTGAGGCCTCAATATGAGCATATCCAGGACATGGGACCCACGGTAAATCGTTTCTTCTTCTTCTTCTTCTTCTTCTTCTTCTTCTTCTTCTTCTTCTTCTTCTTCTTCTTCTTCGCCTCCTCCCCAACAGGAGAAGTTAGGGGTGAGCAGAGGTGCTGGAATCACATTGGAAGCTCATGCTTAGGGCACCGGCAGGGCTCAGTTGGTTAAGCGTCTGACTCTTGATCTCAGCTCAGGTTGTGACGTCAGTTTCATGGGATCAAGCCCTGCATCAGGCTCTGCGCGGAAAGCACGGAACCTGCTTAGGATGCTCTCTCTCTCTGTCTCAAAATAAATAAATAAACCAAAAAATAAATACATAAAAAGCTGATGCCAGGGCTACCAACGTTTACTGGGGCTCTGCCATGTATTAATCTTTGTAATGGGCTCTGGGGATAGAAAAAGGTCTATCCATGAAGACCTGCACTGTTGCAAATCATCAGCTGAAAAACTCAATGCTCCTTTTTCTTTTTCCCCAGTTCACTGCACTTCCGATTAATAAAAATTAATTACTAGAAAACGATATAACTAGAACAGTGACGTGAAATAGAAGCTATAATGCCAAACTTTGATGACTGTTACCACCGAGAGTCCGTAGGCGTAGGATGACAGTGTCATATTGCCATAAATGTAATCAAACACCAGCTCTCCACTTCTGTGCTTCCCTTACCTTGGAGAGTAAGCACCCAGCAGTTAGCAGACTGGCAAACCACACAATGGAGCACACTTTCAGTCAAGTGTGATCAAAGACAAGCAGCTGGCAAGCCTGTCTAGGGTGTATGCCCGTGTGAAGAAGTGGACCTTGTTATTTCTGAGGCCGCCGCACACTTTAAGGTTTCCACCTTCTTGCTTTCTCTCCCAGGTTCCAGGTCCCTCACGGAGACTGTCTATACCACCCCTGGCCTCAGATAAACTCTTACTAAGTACCCACCAATAAACACACCGAATGTCCGGGCATGACGTGGGCAATTAAGAAAGTAACTCCCAGGCGGCACCCGGGGGGCTCGGTCCGTTGAGTGGCTGACTCTTGATTTCAGCTCAGGTCATGATCTCACGGTTGTGGGATCAAGCCGCACGTCAAGCTGCTTCGGATTCTCTCTCTCCCTCTCTCTCTCTGCCCCTCTCCTGCTCTTTCTCTCCCTCTCTCAAAATAAATAAAAAAATAAACTTAAAAAAAGAAAGGAAGAAAGTAGCCTCTCCCCAAGCTGTGACCCTCTGACCCTCTGCCTTCTCACACTGCAGGATTAACGCCCCATAGCAGGTAAGTATAGAATCCTTCAAAACGGTCAAAAGCCCACCTTCCACCTCTATATACTCCCAGCCCCCCACACACAATCACAGCGGAGCGTGAGTTGGCCACTCCTAAAAGTTCAAGTTTGCCACATGGGAGTAGCTAGATGTGAGGGAGTTCAGGGCAAAGGCTGTCTCCTACAAACCAACCCTAATGGTCACCAGACCTTCCAACCCAGTTAGGAGGGTTTCTCTTTAAAAGGAGATAATTGTACTCTTCTAAGATGATAAAAAAAAAAAAAAAAAAAAAATCTACCTCTTTCTGAAAGGAAGCCAGTCACTGCTTTTAATAAACTCTTTGGCTACAAAGATGAAACAGGCAGACAACAACAACAAAGAAGATATTATTAACGTAATTTTATGTAATTAGATAGAGGGGTAATATTTATTTTAATATTACGGAGGAAATATCCCACAATGCAGACCTTGGATTAATTCTTTATATCTTTGGGCTGTACTTATCAAATAAAACTGTACTTATGGAAAAAGCAACCACATAAATCTTGCCCCATTGTCAGCTGGCAACTCCCAGCAAGGGCTAATTGTATTATATATCTTCTGCAGCCATGCCTAGTGGTTGTCAGGCCCAAATGCATTGTTATTTATTATATGAACAAATGCAATTTCCTTCTTGGAATCTGAGTTTGGAATTCCGTGATGGCCTAAAACGTGCCCCTCTTCTATTCAGGCGGGAAAAGCAAGACCCCAGGGAGTGTGATCTGTTGTGGAATTCTCCCGAGAAGAACAAAATCTAAGTTTCCCTTGAGAGACATCAAATCAAATCTACGAGGAGTGGCCTCTGAAGGGCCATTAGGATGGAGGTGAACTTCTAATCCTCCTCTTCGAAATGCTTCTCTCTCCCAAGGGCAGGACCTGCTATGGATTTGCCAGAACGGGAAGCAGTGTCTGACCTAGCCCTGTTGGTTGGTAGCCGGGGTCACCGTGCACGCGAGCGCCACGTTATAGGTCTGGTTCCCTGTCATTTTCACTCTGCCTCTCCCTCTTCCTCTCTCCTTCTGTCCTTCTTGGGGGCCCAGGCTAGTCCCACACTGGAGGCCACCTGATGGCCACCTTGCACTTCCCGATTTCACTTGTCAGCCGGAACCAGGGCTACTCCCCTGTAGCAGGCTGGAGCAAGCAAATTCGTTCCTGCTCTCTGCGTCCATTATCCCAGGACTTGTGGGTATGCCACACCGGCCTGGAACAAGGTTAAGCCTAACTGTGTTAGTCAGATAGATTTCTGCACACTCCGCCTCACCATATTCCCCTGCATTGAGGTTTGGGCACAAATATCAGTTACTGTAATGTTCGGTTTGTCGCAATCTTTTATGTATGCATATGTGCGTGTATGTGTGTGTGTGTGTGTGTGTGTGTGTACATGTGTGTGTATACACATGTATGTATATACGCACATGTATATACATATATACACACACATGTACACACACACATGTACACACATATAAAAATCACAGAACATATAAGTAGGCAAATGATGAAGCAGAATTTGGACAACCCTAGTTTCCTGCCAAAAGGACATTTAGTAACAATAAAAACACTAATACAGAGCTATTCCCCTGCTCTGGTTCAAATGAATACAATCTGAGCGTCTCTTATGCACAAGACACTAGGTTAGGCAGTTTCCACATACAACATTCTGAAACCATAGTGGTCACTGTGATAATTCAACTTCACCCCCGCCCTTCTTAAATGTGGTGAAGAGGAGACTGCAAGTTTGACAGCTACTCACTCACACAGCTGGGACTTGAAACCTGACTTCCTACTTCCTTCCCAAGAGTCCTTCCCCAGTCCAACCATTTCCTGGAAACAGAGGCCCTGGGTAGGATAGACAGTGAGTCCAGGCTAGCATGGTATTTTTTTAAATGAAGTTTTAAATTCATTCCTCTATCAAATCAAGACCGGGGGGGGGGGGCGGGGTTGGGGGGAGGAGGACAAAGAAGCAAACCCAATCCTTCCCAGAATTCTACACACTCAGTAAGAATTCCACAGTGGACCATTCTGCTGGGGGCAGAGCGCTTCTCCTCTCTCCTTCATGAATCCAATTAAAATCAAAGCACACACAAGAGGAAGTCAAAGCCAGAGTCAGAGGCAGAGAGATGGTAGTGATGCCTCCAGGACACAAAGTCAGCTGGTCAATTCCTTCCACCAACCTGTCTGCCCATTCTTAAATGTAACCCATCAGCCAGAAAACCAAGCTGACCACACTTCTCACACAAGTTACACATGTGTAACTTACCTCCTCCGATTCTAGCAAAATGTCCTCCCTAGCACCTGGAGTTAGGGACTTATCTAGAAAAATAAATGGATTACAGAATGACATGTGTCTTGAATATCTGGCTGAGGAGGCGTTTGTTGTGTGTTTCCAGTGGGCCGTGGAGATCCAACTAAAGACCTGAGACAAAGGTACAGGAAAAGAGAAAGGAGATCATTTTTCTGACGGCTTACCATAGTCTAGTTCCTGAACATAGCACATCCCATGAGAGGCAATGGTAGACTCTTTGGTTGAAAAATCCACAGGTTATTTCTGCAAAGTTTGGGAGGACTCTGCAGAAGTCCTGGGAGAAAGAGCAACCAAAGGACAGCTAGTGGTTACATAAGAAAAGTAGGAAATGGGACTCTGTATCAAACTTGAAGAGATGTAACCTTCAAGGATCCCAGGGCCACAAAATTCACAGGGCATCCCAGATAAGCCATGACTGATTTCCACCGTACTGATCAGCACCTTGGACCTTGTTCCCTTCCATTCATAAAAACAGTGCTATCAGTGAATGAGCTCACCACCCAAGATAATCATAAATTCCTTGGCAGTTAAGTTAAATCATTGTTGAACTCAATTCACTGAACCCTAGGGAATATTAACGCATTCTTCCAGGCCCAGAGAGGTACCTAGATGTCCCTGACCCTCCTGAGGGGATAGAATGAGGACGATAGAAACTCCCGTTTATTGGCCAACAACATTCACTGGGTTGACGATCTCCTAAGAGGAATGGTCAGAATCCTGCAGAAAAAATCAGGACCGGCTCCATTATTGTAGGACCCAATGAAAAATCAAAACATGGGACTTCTTGTTCAAAAATTATTAAAAATTTTTTAGGATGTCAACAGCGGAGCATTAAACCAAGTACAAGGCCCCTCCAAGCATGGGGACCAGGCCACAGGTTCACAGGCGTGGCCCTACTGGAGACAACCCATTGTGATAGGTTCCTGAGAATGATCTGAAGAGAGAATGTAGTCAAGAAATATATGTTCTTTACGATCAGCTGGCTTTTGGGGGTCTTTCCTAGTGTGGAAGAGCCGCTAGGATGGCCTCTGGCCCTCTGACCTAACGAGCAAACGAAAGCAGGTCTCCATAGACCCTACATCCTGGCCCTTGAGGGTCTTTCTTTCCTGAGGTTCAAAGGAAGAAGGGAGTGATGAGTGTAAAACAACTGACAGAACAAAAAGAAGCGGGAATATATCAATGAGGCTAGGAAGGGATCAGCCTCAGCCCCGGCCATGCAGCAGGGTGAATGGGCAGTGAGTGGGGCAGACAAAATGTAGCCACCGAATTATACCAAAGACACGGCAGAGGAGCAGCACAAAGAGAATGATTTTTTAAAAGAGGACAAGACATGGAATTAAAAATATCTAGGACACCCAAAGTCACACTAAGCATGGAAGCAGTGCCATCTAACCAGCACGGGGCTGGAGCAGGGATCAAACCGTTACGGAAAAAAATAAAAAGTATGAGAGAAATCCTAATACTGAGACCCTTAAATCTATTTTTTCCCCGGTGAATTTGGAAAAGACGACCATTTTGTAGCAGATATATGCCAAGGCTGAAGAATCAAGAGCTTTAGCCTATTTAAATCTTTATGGTGTACATTTTCACTACATATATTTTACATAAATGCATGGTAGGCTTTAATGAAAATGCTCATTATAAAAAGGATCTAGTAACTATGCCTGAACCTTTAGCACCCAAACAAACAGAATCAGAGTATGTACATATGGACACACCAATAACAAATACCCAGAGCATGCAAGACACAAATACAAGGGGAAAATATTAAGATATTAGGGGAACAAACAGATGGGGAATCAAAACAATGAGCCAACAGTTTAGTCAAAGCCCTTCTTTCTTCTTTAGGGGCCAGGTGGTAAAGGCAATAGTTTTCCAGTGGGTTTTCTCAACTATCTGTTAGTTTTGGCTCTACACTCCGATGTGCTGACATATTACTGTCTCTTCTCCCAAGAGGGACATTTAGCTAAGGTATCGTCCATTCAATTTCAAGCAGACGCTGAATATGTTTGCCTCTGCATTTGTTTGAGAATAACATCTCACCCCTCGATATTTAAAAGGTTTGGGGGTGGAGACCGTATTGCAGGAACTCTTTTTTTCCCCAAAAAAATGTATACTTTGACATTTAACCAAATTAACAAACATTAATTGCACATAAAAGCCACTTTGCTGAATTGCAATGAGCCATTTAACCCTATGGACCAATCCACCCGAGAGTTTAGGAGGAGAAGCAGAGTTGGCAATTCTCAAACGTTAAGATACTCAGCTGCCTACACCCTCGTTCCTCCGAGGTCAGAGAAAGCGATGTTGCAGAAAAAGAACCTAAGTCCAAATTAGCAATTTGGCAGCATTCTTCAAAAAGAAAAATGTAACCTCAGGACTTTCCTGGTGCTCTCGGTTGAGTCTGCCAGGACATGCGGATGGACTGTGCTCTAACTTATACCCTGGGCACAGGAAGTCACTCCCCACAGGGTCCACTTTCCTTAGCGTATATATAAAATTAAGGATTTTTTTTTTCCATCTTCAATTTTTTTTTTTGATGGGGGGGGACAAATCTCTCTCTGGCTAATTGCTGATTTTCTCTTAGCCCAAGGCTATGACACTTTCTGTCACATTACTTTCCTCACCGACAGTTCATCACAAAAATCATCTCTCCGTACTGTCTTCTCCAAGATGTGAGGGAGTTGTAGTAACCCATGTCTCCTTCCTCTCCCCCCCCCCACCCCCGCCGACCCCGGGAAGGTGATTCTTGGAAACAGGTGACCTACAACCGCAGCTTTATTTGTCTTCCAGGGAACAGGTTTTCCGTCCTCCCGTGAGGGAGCACACGGCCAGGTCTGCTTTATTCACCTTTCTGTCCTCAGGGCTAGTCTCCCCCACACGGCTACATTAGCTGCTCACTACAAGTTTAATGAATGAATAACGAGTGGTGCGGTAGCATGACTTATGACTTCTTTCTTCCAGACCTGTCTTCCAAAACACAGCGGATTCCGAAGAAATCACACATGGCCACCAGACTCAGCGGGCACACAGAGGTTACCGGTGCATTGTGTGTTTGTCATGATAGCAACTGTGGTTTGGGCTGTGTATACCACAAAGTGCTGAGGTGGAAGTCAGGGCATGGGGACCCAGATTTCAGGAGGGTCGTCTTTGAGGTCCCCCTGCCTCACTAACAGCTTCTTCTGAAAGAAGGTGGCAGCAAAGGAGCAGTCCGTCTTGTAAAACCTGGAAACAACTCTTGAGTTTTGTCCTGCCCCCACGGCTTTCCTCTATTAGAAAGTTTCTTCATGGGGCGCTTGCGGGGCTCAGTCGGTTAAGCGTCCAACTTCGGCTCAGGTCATGATCTCACGGTTCGTGAGTTCGAGCCCTGCAGTGGGCTCTGTGCTGACAGCTCAGAGCCTGGAGCCTACTTTGGATTCTGTGTCTCCCTTTCTCTCTCTGCCCTGACCCCACGCATGCTCTCTCTCTCTCTCTCTCTCAAAAATAAATGTAAAAAATGTAGAGCAAACAATTTATGCAAAAATTGTAATTATTTTGAGTAAGCACACCTTCAATTCATGGGTCAGAAAAAAAGTTCAACATTAAAATTTTCACCTACATTTACAAGTAAATAAAGGGTATATAATATATAAAATGCCAATAGGTGACCAATAAATCCATACAAGATGTGTTAAATACTATAGTCAAAAGCAGATTCAGAGGGTAAAGCTTTTATATACTTGAAAAAATTTTGTTTAATGTTTATTTTTGAGACAGAGCATGAGCAGGTGAGGGGCAGAGAGAGAGGGGGAGACAAAGAAGGTGAAGCAGGCTCCAGGCTCTGAGCTGTTAGTACAGAGCCCGAGGCAGGGCTCGAGCTCATGAACCGTGAGATCATGACCTGAGCTAAGTCGGACACTGAACCGACTGAGCCACCCAGGCACCTTAAATATTTTATGTATTTATGCATACACATAAGACAGGGTTAAATATTAGGTATATGAAAAATATTTTATACTCTAAATGCTATACATGTATATTACATTACAATCTTTTTCCACTTAAGTTGAAAAATAAAGGGAAATATATAAGTAATGGTAACCTAGTAAAATAAGAAACAGAAAAAGCACACAAGTAACCAAAATGCCTAAGAGTGGATACATGGGGATGACAAGGTAGAAATTACAATGAACTCTGAGAAGTCAAGTAACGGAGGCAAAAAGAGAGGAAACAGAAAAGGACAATGTTTGGATAAGAAGCAAGGCAGAGTTTTTGAAACAGAACACTGTTTGACAGTCTACTAATTAATTAGAAAAAAAATCACAGTTAAATGTTAAACATTTTCTAGGAGGCTATCAAAATTGATCCATTTGCTTAGATCAATATTTATTTGCAAAGAATTTTTTTTAAAAAGTTTCCTACTATCATTTATGTAAAATAGCCTTGGGTCCAGAAGAATTAATAGACACATCACTTCAAAGATTAACTCATTTTTACAATATGTAATCTTACCCAGCCCACACAAAAGAGATAGACAATTCCCAAAGTTTTTAAGTTGGATGGACTATAACTAAGCTGAAATATTCCAAAGGACAAACTATAAAGTCACTCCCGTTTGGGACTATGATGTAAAAATTCTAAATAATATTTATAAATATTTTTTAATTTTTTAAATGTTTATGCTTGAGAGAGAGAGAGAGAGAGAGAGAGAGAGAATGTGAGCGGGGGAGGGGCAGAGGGAGAGGGAGACTCAGAATCCAAAGCAGGCTCCAGGCTCTGAGCTGTCAGCATAGAGCCCGACACGGGGCTCAAACTCACAGACCGTGAGATCGTGACCTGAGCCAGAGTGGGACACTTAAGTGACAGAGCCACCCGGGCACCCCTAAATAATATATTTTCAAACTGAATCTAGCAATGCATTTAAATAAGACTACAAGCATTTCAATAGTACGTAGCTCTCTACTAAAGAGAGCTGAATACCATATTAAAGCATCATTTAATAATAAGGGGTCTATTAATTGATTGGTCCTCTTCAATCCATCAAAGACAAAAAGAGATTTTTTTTTAACTCAAAGAAAGCCAAAATTATAGTTAATAAAATTAAACACCAAATGCTGATAGCATCTTATCAAAATACTTTCTAAATACCGTAAACAATATCCATCTGTAACAAGCTGCATAGTATCCTCCAAAGTGTTCACATCCACCCAGAACGTCATAAGGTGACCTTATTTGGAGACAGGGTGTTTGCAGATGTAACTAAGGTCAGGATCAAGATGAGATCATGCTGGTTTAGGGTGGGCCCTGAATCCCAGGACAGTGTCCTTATGTGACACAGAAATGGACGCACGGAGGCACAGGGAAGGTGACCTACACAGAGAAAGGGACAGGAGTAAGATGCGGCCACAGGACAAGGAACCCCAAGACCTGCGGGCGGCCGCCAGAAGCCAGAGGAAGGCACGGGATGGTTTCTGGCTCAGAGACCCCAAAACCACCGTGTCAACACCTGGATTTCAGACTGCTGGCCTCCAGAACTAGGAGAAAATGAATTTCTTTTGTGTTAAGCCACCCAGTCCGTGGTCATTTGTTGCAGCAGAAATAGGAAACAAGACACCCTAAGCCACAAGTCAACGTCACACTCGACAGTCAAACACCAAAAGCATCCCCGTTCGATTCGGAGGCAAGGCAGTCATTCCTGAAGGCTACTAGGAACTGAGAGTGGGGCTTCCTGGGGAGTAGGGCCCTCTTCCTCTTGCACACGGTGGCCTCGGATCCCAGCCAGCCAGCGTGTGCGGTGCCTGAGCTGACGCTCTGCAAGCCAGGACAGAGAAGGAGCATTACCCGTGAAGCCGCGGGCGGCTGTCACCTCGTTTCCTCCTATAACTGCTCCTGCAGGTGACAAACGTAAGCTTGAGCCCTGAATCCTGCTACTCACACTTCTTGTGTAATCCTGGCCGAGGCGTCTGCTGTCTCTGAGCTGCCTCTCCCTGTTCGATATGACAGAGACAGGAATACTGTTGCTACAGGAAAGACGAAGAAGCACCGAGCCTGGGTCAGAAACGCCACTCAGCTCAATATCCAGCACACAGTAGGTGTTCAATAAATGCTGGTTTCCTTCCTTTCTAAAATATCGACATATCATGGGTGAGCCTCAGAGACGAGAACTATATTTGGTCAATTATGCTATTCATATTCTCTCAACTGTGGTAAAATTATAGATTTCAGAATGTCTCTGTAGATCAATTTCTCCAGGTCTATTGAATCAGAGAGAGGCAAATCACACACCAAAACAAGAAGCAAGGACAAATGTGGTGGGTGGGAGTCACTTTAATTGGCCCACGAGGAAGAATCATCCAGATGTAGGTAATGTTTCATCACGACTTTCTCTCTGTTCGTCAAGACAGCAGTGGCCAAACGGTCTAAACCCATACATGCCGGTCGCGGAAATGAAGCTTTATGTACCAAGAGCGGTTGATTTTGCAGGTTGTTTAATGCACAGTTTTTAATTTAATATTTTCCCAGAGGCCTTTAAAAGTATTGGGTGCATTTAGAGAAGTCCAATAAATATTTGTCATTTTACACAGGGCCATCATTTTTGGTTTGTGGGTTTTTCCCCCCTCTCAAACACAAATCAAGTGAAATATTTAAGGTCTGAGCCAAGTGCCTAGGAGCTTATTAAAAATGAACCCAAATGAATTTGTTGGCAAATGCTGGGAGTATGGAAATGAGGCAATATTTAAGAATCCCTGAGTGGGCTGCAGAAGGAATGCTATGCATGATGCCCTGTGGGGTAAGCCAGGACTAGAAACCTGAGTAGCCAAGAACAAGCCCAGAGAGATGTGCAGGGCAGGGAGGAGCCAGGAGGGAGGCACTCCTGCACCCCGAGCCACCCTCCCCCCACACCATGCACACATTCACATGTGCTGCAAGTCAGGTATCTGATAGCCAAGTTCAAACTGATGTCCAGTTCAAGCTCGCCTCATAGTGGGCTTCCCCCATGCTGCCTGATCAGTTGCAGCGTATTTATTTGCACAGGTCCCAACGACCCAGCTCCACCAATCCTGCTTTTTTTTTTTTTTTTTTAACATCACAAGAACCACTTCTGTCACTTACTCAGCAGATATATATTCACTGAATGCCCACTGATCCTTTGTGGGGCCTGGGGTAAAATGGCGAGCAGAAACTGACGCGGTCACTGCCTCATTCACCGGGGTTCTCTGCCTCTCCATCTCAGTTCTCACCGCCTTAGCTCAGCACATGAGTGTCCCTATCATGAGCCATGCCCACCCGCCTGCCTTCAGCCTGCCTTCTTCTCCTTTACCCTCCACGCTCCAGCCTCAGAAGATGTAAACCTGATCACATCACTCAAACTAGAAATCCATGACGGCTCCCTGATGCCTACAGAACAAGACCCCAACTCCTTAGCAGGAATTATAAGAGTCTGGCACAGATTTTCATTCTTTCCCTCCAGCCTCATCTTTAGGCTCTGCTTCTACTGGAATTTTATGTTCCAGCAACTCCAACGGATTATTACTGTCCCAAGACACGATGTTGGAGCACACCTCCTTGCCTTGGCACTTCCACCAAACCTTTTAAGTTAGGCTGGACTTTGAAATCTTCCCAAATTCCTACCTGTTTCATGGGTCCTCTGTCTGCTTGGTCCTAAATATTGGACAATCTACAAATAACCTTTTAACGGATTCCTCTCCCCCCACCTTAGAAATACTTAAAATGCCATCTACACATTATAAAGTGTATCCTTCCGTTCAGGTGAGTATTTACTGAAACTTAAGCTGTGCCAGACTCTGCTCGGTTTGAGGTACTCCAGAGGTGAGTAAGATATGATGACCCTTTACCCCAGAGATCTCATCATCTAGTGCATGGGATATAAACAATAAAATAAGGCATTGTAGCATGATGTGTCCAATAACACAATATCCTACGACAAAACTAAAATTATGTGTTTCATAGGGATGAGTACTTGCTTCCATGGGTACTTGCTTTTGAGTAAAACAAGTCTTAATAGAACAGCTGATTCCTGGATAAGCTTCAATAGATTGTGGTAGACAGAGCTTCCTACCTGGACCTGTGAATATGTTTACCCTGCTTGGCAAAAGATATTTTGCTGACGCAGTTAAAGATTTTGAGATGGGGAGACTATTCTGGATTATCCAGATGGACCCAACATAATCACAAGCGTCCTTATAAGAGGGAAGCGGGAGGGTCAGGGTCAGAGACAGATTCGAAGATGCTATACTTCTGGCTTTGAAGATGAAGGAACGGGCCACAAGCCAAGGAAGGAATGCAGGTGGCTTCTAGAAACTGGGAGAGGCAAGGAAACAGATTCTTCCCTAAAGCCTCCAGAAGGAATACAGCTGTGCCAACCCCTTGATTTTAACCCAGTGAAACCCATTTGCGCTCCTGACCTCCAGAACTGTGAGAGCATAAATTTGCATTGTTTTAAGGCACTAAGTTTGTGGCAACTTGTTATAGCAACAACAGGAAACTAATATACAGACATACAGGAGTTTAGTGGTAATTCATTAGGAAAACAACCTGTGTAAAGCAAGAATCCTAGACCCCTTTGCAGTCTAAGGAAAGTTCTTCAGGATCATTGGGGAGTCCTCAAGGCACAGTTACCAGTCAAAGCCGTCCTGTGTCTCTGGACGGGGCTGCTGTGCTCAGTCATTGGCTGGAAGCAGCCCCCAGGAAGGGTGACCCTTGGCACAAACACAGTGAAGGATTCAGAGCAAAGCAGGTGGGGCTTGGTACATTTCCCTTCCTGGAGTTTGGGGCGGGGGGGGGGGTTGCAGGACAGATTCTCATGGAGTCACCACAGTGACTATGCTGCTGATGGCAGCCGATGGAAACAGCAGTTCCCCCCACTCCCCAAGGTGGACCAGCCCTCCATGGCTGGTCTCAGGGCTGGGACGACAGTCTCTACCTTCCTTCTTTGTCTACACACTTGAGAGGGTGAGAATGGTGCCCTCATTCTTCCTGAGAGTGGAAACACTCCTTTCCCTCCTTGTCTCATTTTTGCTCTATTCATACCTGGCAGGTGAATCTCTGGGTCAAGTTGTCCATTCAGTTCGACTGAAACATTCACCTTTTAGTTCTAAGACCTAAGAAATTAGGAGTGCCTGGGTGGCTCAGTCGGTTGAGCGTCCAGCTTTGGTTCGGGTCATAATCTCGTGGTCTATGGGTTCCAGCCTTGCATGGGGCTCTGTGCTAACAGCTCAGAGCCTGGAGCCTGCTTTGGATTCTGTGTCTTCTTCTCTCTCTGCCCCTCCCCCACTCATGCTCTCTCTCTGTCTCAAAAAACAAACATTAAAAAAATTGTAATCGAGGAAACTGGTCTCTAATTAGATTAAAATGTTCTACTTGGTGGTTCACATCAGTCTTCCATACTTCTTTGAAGCTGGAGCTCTGGAGGCTACCTCCTTTTACCTCCCACCCTCAGTATAGAGATTAACGAATATTGGGGACTTGGGGTTCAATCACTGAACAGACACTTGTTGCTTCTGGCTGTTCCACATCCATTCCCTTTACTTCTGATAATTATACACTTCCTGCAGGGAACCCATTCTGTGGGATCTAAGTGAAAAGGATTGAGCCATAACTCCCCATATGAGACAGAATTAAGCAAGTGACCCAGCCCACCAATCATTTTACTCCATTCTCCTAAGTGGAAAAGTGATGGGCTCAGGGAGGTCCAGAAATAGAACCCAGATCTATCTGATGCTTTAGTCCCACATTAAACTAAAGTAAGATATATAAAAAACATGGTACAAAGTAAATACTCTCTAGGTGTAATTTCCCTCTTGTCTCTTAATCTTCTTTATGATGTAGTCAGATCTCCTGATATAGACGCCCATCCAACTTGACTTGGGGATTTGCCTACTGCCCTCCAGATTCAGTTCCTAGGCCAGAATCACTATAGATTTTCCCCATCATTTGGGCAGAGCATTTGGGTCTGCCTGACTGAACTTTCTCAGGCCAATTGTGAGGCCATCTAATCCCTTCCCAACTCAGACCCTGCTTCCTCTCCTCCTCCCTGGGAACCTCTGGAGGTTCAAGCCCACTGCTTGCAAGCCCACTGCTCTAACCCACAGTGAGGCTGTTTGTACCCTAGAATACTAAATGTAGAATCCACTCACTACTTTGAGTGTTTTTTATCCAGGAAAAACAGTAAAGGCAGCCTCGAGGCAGAATCTGTCATTCAAACTGTCTTAAGGAAATTCTACCTTTGCGGCCTCCCTGCGAGGACCACATGACCAGCCCTTCCCTGCATGGTGAGGGAAGCCCAAAGACCTTTGGAGACAAGGGTATTACGTGTGGGAAAGTAAAAATCGTTGAAATTAGTCATGAAAGAGCCAAACATCTCCTGTTGTTGAGTCTGAGGCACGTATATGTGCAGTGAGAATAAAGTTATTAAAAACATTTTTTTCACTATTTATATATGTCCTATCGTCTTGTTCGGCTCTTAGAGAAATTGGAGGAGAAGCCAGTTAGGTCCTTTTGGGAGGTTAGGGGCCAACGAAGATGGCCATGGGTTAAACAGCACATCTGCTGGGGGGGCCCCAAAGAGCCCTGCACTGGAGGCCTCGAGCTATGTCTGATGTGCCCATGGCTTCTGTCTGTCTTTATCAGGAAGAGGTCAGACAGCAAGTTTTCTTGAGAGTAACTAAGTGACAAGAAGAAAACATAACCCCTAAGTGATCTGTTCACCAAGAAGTTATTTTTTCCCAAATGAAATTGTATCATTCCATCGATTTCCATTAGATGGGCTATTGACAGAAGACAGGGCTCTGTCACCAGACCCGGATTTGAGTCTCAAAATCTGTCACTTAGGAGCTATGTGATCTTAGGCAATTTTCCTAACGTGAGTCCTGGAATTCTCAACTTTAAAGCAAAAACCGTAAGTGTGTGGGTTGTTGTGAGATTTAGATGAGACACTACATGGGAAACACTCATGCTCGGCAGGCCACTGGATCATCGTACAGACTCTGTGAATGTCTGCAATTAGACCCGAGAGGAGGCACCAGAAAGGCTCTTTGGTGTCAGAACAGACCATGAGAAAAAAATCAATATCCCCAGGCATTGGTGACAAATGGTAACATGTGACCCTCTCAAAAGTAGGTGGCTCTCCTTAGTTCGATGAGGAGACAAGAGTTCAGCCTCCGACAGCAAGTCCTGCAAATGCTCCTCTCTCTCTCGGGATTTCAGATTCGGACGGGAATCTCTGGCGATACAGCTCTCAGGAGACCTTGGGTTCTTCCTATTTTGGGTGAGGCCAGAAATACCCCAGGCAGAGCTGACTTCCAATGGGACATCCCCACAGCTGGCCAGGCGTGGTGATTAGGAAGGGAGAGCAGAGGCAAATAAGACCAGCAGGGGAGAAGGTGGGTGAACTCCTTTGAAGTTCACACATTTAACTCTGTCCCAATTTTGTTCAAGGCTAATGGGTAAAGTCATTTCCTATTTTATCCAAATGAGCTCAGCAGCCTCTAGAGAGAAGACAAGGGTGCTGCTACAGTATTTCCAAAGCCCTCAACTAAATGTCTTTCCTCTGCCCTGTGACACCTAAAATGCCACTGGAAGGTAGAACCATACATCGTTTAAGAGCGTTATCCCGTGTTCCACAATGAACGCATGGGGTGGGAGCTTTCAGTATTATGTAATGCACATGTCAGCTAGTCTCTTTGTAGTTGTTTTATGGGAAGATTGGGTTTGATACATTGCAAAAGTTTCCATGGGACCGAGGACGCGCTCCAAGAGCTGTTCTGACAGAAAGGTTCCAGCTCAAAAGATTCCTTCAAGGTTGTGTGCACCTCACCCCAGTCTCTGTCCTGCTCAGGGGTTCTCACACGGAGTCACAGCCAAAATCTCTCTGTGGGTGCTCTCTCGGATCTCATGAAACAACGGAGAAGACTGGAGAGGCCTCTCAAGCTCTCAGAAGGCTTTTCATCCAGGGCAAAGGTCCAGCTGAAACTTGTGAGGAAGTGACAGTTGAGTGGTGATGGGAAGGATGAGCCAGCATGAACAAGGCAGAGGAGTGAAGAACACGTCTGGGAACCCAGGAGGAGGACTGGGTGGGGGCTGGGACCAGATTGTACCAGTTCACCAGAGCCAACTGCATGCAATTCCTCCCCACTTCATGCTCAGTGACATCACATTTGGAGCTTGAAATTGGCTGTGATGGGAGTACACCACAGACATGGGCAGATGCTACACATCAGGGCTTTTCTTTCCTTCTTTCTTTTTCTCTTTCTTTTTCTTTCTTTCTTTCTTTCTTTCTTTCTTTCTTTCTTTCTTTCTTTCTTTCTTTCTTTCTTTCTTTTGGATAAGGACTTTATCTTCTTTCCTATGTTCTCATTGCTAACAATCTGCATGGCAGATTCTAGATGCTCATTAAATGTGAATCTTCTGGAAGCAACTTGGAGATAGTTACAGGATTCAGAGACTGGCTTTCCCAACTGTCTAACCTACTGAGTGGTTGGGAATCACCATGGCAGAACGGGGCAAGCCCTATTCCAACATCTCCCAGCTGGTCTCAGAGAAAAAGGCTCCCACCTGTCTTGAGCAGAGACTCTTCCTCTCACTAACAACATGGTCAACCAAACACGTGAATCTCACTTTTTTCCCCACAGCTTTGACAATTGCTCTCAATTATAACTTTCTACTCAAAGTACTGGGATAGTCTATGCTGGAGTTTTCTTGTCCTGATGCCATCCGGGGACTCACAAGGACTCAGTAAGTCACAGCTTGGCTACCCACAGTAGAGGAAAAGAGAGAATCGATGTCCAGCCTTTTCTATGAAAGCAATAGTACGCCTAGACACATATTATTAACAAGGGCTTAATTTTAAGAGTGGGAGTTCTAGAGTCAGGGATAATTAGATTTAAATCTTGACTCTATCACTAGTTTTTGTAACAGGGGCAGTCTATTTATCTTCTCTGTGCCTAGGTGTCCTTATCTATAAGGATTTGATAGCGTACCTCCTAAGGTTGTGACCAAGATTTAATGAGATAATGCAGGTGTAATCCTTGGCACAGAGCCTACTATGTCATAAGTCCCCCATAAACAGCAGTTGAAGGTGTTGAAAAACTAAAATTATAGACATGCAGAGATCCAGAGATTACTTAGTTGAACATCTCTCGTAGAGCTACCACTTACTGGGAACTATTATGTGCCAACTGGCTTTCTGGATGCTTGTAATTTATTATTTACAGTTCTTAAAGAGCCCTACTGGCCACATATCATTATCCTCCTTTTCCTAATGAAGGACCTGAAGACGAGTGAGGTTAAGTGACTTCCTCGAGGCCACAGTTAGCACCTGGCTGAACCAGAATTTTAATCAGGGTTTGCCCGTCTTCAAAACCTGTGCTATTTTTCCATACTGTATATTGCCTCAACAGGTAAGAAAGTCTGGAGAGAAGACTTCTTTAAATTTTAATTTGCTCAAGATAAAAATAAATAAATTAATAAATAGGACTAATAACCCAACTACAATCCAATTCTTTGAATCCTATGCTGGTTTAGTTTGCACCAACCTTCAAGGGCTCACCCGGCACCACACAAATAGATTTAGAGCATCTCTATTCAGGACATGTGCATGTCCACATAAACTACACGTTATGTGTTGACCAATAATGGCATTTTAAGACTCCTGTTTGTAGGTGGAAAAGGGAGACATTCAGTGCCTGTTGATTACCCAAGGGTATGAATCACAACTTCGTTTTTTTCTCCCAATGTTAAAAAAGAGACAATGAGCCAAAAAATAGAGTCATCTGACCCCCAGGACAGCAAACCAAGAATGAAGCCCAGTTTCAACCTCTCCCTTTTAACTAATAGTTCCTCTGAAATTTCCTATCAGCACTGGGGAGGTAGGTAATCTGCATGATAAAAGTCCTGCTGGTCCCTTCCTCCAAAAGGGTGTCCTGACCTAAAGCAATCCTTTCTTTTCTTTTTCTATCACTTCCTCCCCCCACCCTCCTTCCTATAAAACCTTCCACTTTGTACAACTCCTCAGAGCATCTCTCTACTTGCTAGAAAGTTTGCTGCCTGACTTATGAATTGCTTACTAAAGCCAATTAAAGCTTCAAATTTACTCGGCTGAATTTTGTTTCTTAACACCACTGACCGCACGTTTCTTTTTTTTTTCTTTTTTCGATCCCACGTTTCTAAGCTTCCCAGCATTGCTTCTAGTCCTGTTGCCCATAATATTTGTGCCTCAGTTTCCACATTTGGGAAGAGGAACTGTTAATACTTCGCAGTGCCACTGTGAGGATTAACAGATCTGAAAGCACTAGGTATAATTTTGTACAGACAATGGGTGCCCAGCCACATGCAGTTTCCTTCCCTACCCTAGAAACACAGCTCTGTCACATAGCCGTGCCCTCATCTCAGCCCTGGGCAGGACGTGATATTCTATAGGATATGCCCTGAACCGTGCGCAAACCTAGCTTCTGTTTACACCACAAGAGATTCTTCTATCGGGACTCTCGTTCGATGATGGGTGGTGGCGACAAGGAATCAAAGTGCAGTCTTGGGACATTCAGCAAACATTAACCACTTCATTAGTGATTATTTCACATTGAGCTCTATTGTACGCCAATTAATCACTGGCACAGGATCCTGAGGACGGACAAGCCAGTCACAAGTGATGAACGAGCAGCACACTCAAGGGCTTACAGAAATAAGCTGCATGGAGAAGACGCAAGAGCCAGGTCTGGCATCCCCTTCCTGGGATGAGTGTGCGTTCACCTCGCTGATTTCGAGAAAATGTATCTGGAGAATAAGGACCACCTGTAAGCCTGGCTCTGATGGTAGTCAGCTGTCAAGCCCTGAGTGAGCCACTATGCAGGCCATACTTATAAAGACAGAGGGCAGACGTGGTCAGAAAGACGGGGCTTTGGATTCCAGGAGCTGCACTTCCGAGCTGGGTGGCCTTGACCTCACTGGCTGGCCTCCCAATCCATTGCCACTCTGAATGTTGATAATCCACGGCAGAGCTATACTCATTTGAATCTTTATGATGAAGTTTTGTGGTTGGTTTGCTCACCGTGAACAATTATTTGGTCTGACCCTCTGCATTAGTTTCTGATAGCTGCTATAACAAATTACCGCAACTTAGTGGCTTAAAGCAATTCAAGGTTAGTGAATTAAAACCAACGCCTTACAGTTCTGGGGTCAGAGGTCCAAAGGGGGTCCTACTGGACAAAAACTGCAGTGTCATCAGAACTGGGTTCCTTCTGGAGGCTCTAGGGGAGAATCCATTTCCTCTCCTCTCAGCTTCTACAGGCTGCTTGCATCTATTGGCTCTGACCTCTTATTCCATCTTTAAGATGAACCACTCTGGCCTTTGCTTTGTCATCACGCCTCCTTCTCTGACTTTTGGATTACACTGGACCTTTCTGATGACACTGGGCCCATCCACATAATCTAGGATAATCTTCCCACCTCAAGGTCCTTACCTTAGTCACACATGCAAAGTTCCTTGTGCCATGTCAGGTAACACATTCACAGGTCTTGAAGTTAGAGTGTGGACATCTCGGGGGAGGGGGACAGGGATGTTTTCTGTCTACTCCACCACTGTACAGTCAGTGAGATTAAAATTCAATGACAGTAACCTAGGAGAAAGAGTTCAACTTCCACTGGCAAATCACTTTGAATATAACAAAGAAACGGAAGGGCAAAAGAAGTTGGAACAAAAGAAATGATTGTTGAGTTGGTTCAACTCAAACTGAGCCACTCTGTGGTCAGTTCCATTCTGGGGAAATGACGATTATAAAACGACCAATTACACAGACTTGCTTCAGAGAGGTGATATTCACAGAGCATCTGGTAGGTGTCCAGCACACTGTGGGAAAAAAACACTAGTTCTAACTTTGAGGTCCTCCCCTCTTTGCAACCACCACACCATTCCTGCAAGAAGAAAAGAGCTGGTTGTTGAGCGCCCAAGGATAAGTGGCACTGGGACTTCCTGACACAACGACATCTCCAACGAACTCACTTAGAGAAGCCCACAAAGAACTTCTTTTGTCAGACTTACACTCTTACAGATTTTAGAGGTAGTAAATAACATGGAAGGCGTTTTAGAGCCTACACGGCATTTTCTGCCTTCATATTCACGACTCTCTCCTTGGAGGTGTTAATTCTCTCTACCCAGAGGAAGAGAATAAGGGTCAGAGTGGTTAAGCCCAAAGTCACATGACAGAGAAATGGAAACCCAGGCTCTAGTCCAGCTTTTCCAACTTTGCACCCCACGCTGTCTGTATATTTTCTCATGTTTGTGTCACATCCATGTATTACAGCTGGGAAAACAAGGATAAAAGACTCCAACAGAAATTAACAGGTGAGTCAACCTCAGAGCAGCTGGGAATCATGTAAATGAGATGACCGATCATTATTTTTATTGCAATGTTTTCCTTTGAGTATGTTCCTTGGGCTCAGAATCCTGGTGGTGGAGTGACCTGGGCTTGAGTCCTGGTTCTGACATTTAGAGCTCGGTGATATTCTGCAAGTCACGACCCTCTCTGAGTCTCATTGCCAGCTCTTTCTCCAGTAAGGCCCTGTGTTACTGCCGTCTGGACATAAATGTAACAGTGAAGGTAATTGTTGTGTGACAGATTAGTGGGGTCAGACTATCCTTATGGAAATGTTCCAAGGGAGGTTTGATTGAATTAATCCTTCTAGAACCCTTGCAATTATGTGGAAACAATGATAGAGGCTAACTGACAGGCTTGGCTAAGGTGAGCCAGCTTTCCCTCCATCAGTCTTGTCCATATTTTCTTGGGGCACTTATTTGGGGGAGATAAATATTTAGGTTTCAAGAAATCACGCTCAGTTTCTCTGGGGCCTTCTCACTTCAGCTAGATATAAAAAGAGCCACGGTTTGGAAGGTGCATCATAAATCCAGGGACAGCTATTCTGGAACTGATTGGAGACACTTTCAAACCTAATTAAAGTGGTTTCCCTTTTTGAATTTGCTCCAGGTATGCATTTATTGCCTGGGCCAGAAACTAATTTGTAGCCAGATTTGGGATCCAGGCCCTTATACCGGGAGGTTTGTTATATGTGATTAAGCTAAACTATTTAGTTTAATACCAGAGAAGTCATTTGAAATAAAAGAAATTGCATCCCATATTCAAGAAATAAAATAGCCTTCTAAGTATACACAGAATTAAGTTGCATAAAAATATATTTTCTGAAACCAAGTACCTGTTTCAGGTGCTTTCTAACGTGGCCTTGGAAACATTTGCCGTAAAATAATTTCTTCAACCACAAGCCCAATTCCTGCAGACATAAACCCAGGGCCTTTTTCACCCACTGCCTTATGTTCTCACCCTTTCTAATCTCATGCTGACCTCCTTCTAGTGCAGTGTCCTCATAAGGAATGAATATGATGTAAATTATTTAGCACAGTACCTGACGCACAGAAGGCACTCACCAAAGCCTAGCCTACCTCAATATCAGCATCAGCATCATCCTCACCATCACTTGTCTAGGGACCTATCTTCTGGAGTGGCGGGGGGCAGGGAGGTGCGGGGGGCTGGAAGACGACAAGTGGAATCCAGAGAATCACTAATCGAGGGAATTAACCTGTGCCTGACGATGACTTTCACTGAGCTGCCTAAACCACTCTGCTATGTGGATCTGGCTAACTCCATACTACAAAGGAAGAACGGAGGCACGGACACATTCACACGACTGCTCAGGATCAAACAACCATGTAATTCTCATTACCTTGCACCTCCCAGCCCAGTCATTGCCCCCTCAGGGAAACCATCACTAAACCCCTGGTCAAAGTCTGGTCTCACTTGGTGTCACTGGTATACAACCTCAGAGCATCATGACTGCTCCCCCCTTGTAATTCTTCGCATAATCACATCTTTACTTATATTATCCTAAATTGTTATTTGTCTCTACCAACATATCATAAGCTTCTTGTGCGGTTTTCTCACTATCATACCCTAGTCTCTAGCACACACAGGTACCCAATGCCTAACTGCTGAGTGAATACATGAAAGAATAAAGAGATGCATCAAAAAGACCAACAACAACAAGTCTTGTTGAGGATCTGGAGAAATCGGAACCCTCATATATTATTGGTGGAATCATAAAATGGTCCAGCGACTTTGGAAAACAGCTCGGCACCTCCTCAAAACCCTAAACATACAGTTGCCATGTGATCCACCGAGTCCATTCCTAGGCATATTTCTAAGATAATCTCCAGGAGAAATATGTGTCCACACAAAAACCATGCATGTTCACCATATCACTATTCATGAGAGCCAAAAAATGGAAGACGGCCCAAATGTCCATCAACCAATGAATGAATAAACAAAACGTGTTGTATAACCATGGAATATTATTTGATAATTAAAAAGAATGAAGAACAGATACACATGCTGAATCTTGAAGACTTCATACTAAATGAAATAAGCCAGTCATAAAAAAGCCACATATTACATGATTCCAATTATATGAAATGTCCAGAACAGGAAAATCCACGGAGACAGAAAGTTTAGCGATTGCCAGGGGTCCCTGGAGGAGGGGTGAAGAGTGACTGCTAACGGCTAGGCCATGAGAATATTCTGGAAATAGATGCTGGTGATGGGTGCACAACAATGTTCACACACTAAAAACCACTCAATTCTAGAAAATGGTGAGTTTCGGCACAGAGGTTTTTTTAGAGTTGTGCATGATACTCTTACGGTAGATATATGTCATTATCCACTTGTCCAAGCCCATGGGATGTGCATCAAGAGTGAACCCTAACGTAGACTATTATTGGCTTTGGGTGATAATGATGTGTCAATGCAGGTTCAAAGGCTGTAGCTAACGTACCAATCTAGCGAGAGACGCTGCTACTGGGGAAGGCTCTGCATGTGTGGGAGCAGGGGGTATAAGGGAAATCTCTGTACCTTCCACTCAATTTTACTGTATACCCAAAACTGCCCTAAAACATGAAATTTAGGGGCACCTGGGTGGCTCAGTCGGTTGAGCGCACAACTCTTGATTTTGGTTCAGGTCATGATCCCGGGGTCATGGGATCGAGCCCTGGTTCGGGCTCCACTGAGCACTCTGTCTCCCCGTGCTCCTCCCTCGCGCTCATGTGTGCGTGCGTGCTCTCTCTCTCTCTCAAATTAAAAAAAATAAAGATAAATAAAGCATAAAATCTAGTTTAAAAATGGTAACTTTTATGTATGTGAGTAATATCTCAATAAAGCTATTATCTAAGAGAAGAAATGTGCAACGTGCTGGACCTTCTCTATCTACCCCAACACCAGCCTCCCTCTCCACATGGGGCTGCTTCTGTTGGGCAGTGGGGCCTCCTTGGGGACCATCAGCCCTTCACTGCTCACCTAATTCTCCTCTCTGGGATCTGGGAAGTTGACAGGGAACCAAATACCCTCCACCAATTCCTGCCACAAATTCATCAGGACGGTTTCATCATAGGAAGCTTGATCCGAATGCCTCAGTAATGAATCAGTATGAGCTCCGGCCCCAGAAATAATGGCAACAGACTTCCAGCCACGTCTGTTTTGTAATGTGAGTTGTTCCACTCTATGGCTGCTGTCGTATAAATGTTTTTAATAACAGAATCAACCATGGTCCAAGCTCATCTTCAATCACTTCCTGTCTAGACCAAAAAGCACAAGGCTAGTCTTCCCGTCATAAAAATACATCACAAACTTTATCCAAGTGGCATCACCTGCCCCTATCATTCCCAGTCAGATCTGTCAACATGTCAGCACACTTAGAATATCTGTCACTTATAAGTGAGGGACACACAGAATCTACACAGGATACCCTCACAGGATCCTATCAGAGAAGGGCTGAAGAAGAACCCAGTGTTTGGTGAGAACTTAAGGGGAGTTTTTAGAGCCACTCTTTAAAGTAATTTATAAATACATGGGTTCCTTCCTGGTTCTTTCTGTAGAATTTGCCAATGGAAAGAGACACAAATCTGACTTGAAAGCTTATGTAAATAAACTAGCAACTACCTAGATTTTTTTTTTAAGTAGAAGACAAATTTATTTTTTCACAAACACAGCTTCTTGTTAAGAAATTATGTTTAGGGGCGCCTGGGTGGCGCAGTCGGTTAAGCGTCCAACTTCAGCCAGGTCACGATCTCGCGGTCCGTGAGTTCGAGCCCCGCGTCAGGCTCTGGGCTGATGGCTCAGAGCCTGGAGCCTGTTTCCAATTCTGTGTCTCCCTCTCTCTCTGCCCCTCCCCCGTTCATGCTCTGTCTCTCTCTGTCCCAAAAATAAATAAAAACGTTGAAAAAAAAATGTAATAAAAAAAAAAAAAGAAATTATGTTTAAATGTTTCTACTCCTCCCCAAACTTTCCTAGCAGCCAAAATATTCTTGGGCCCATCTCTCTACAATGACATACGTTCTCAAGTCCCCTGCCCCACCCAAACTCAACCCCTAGAGGTTTGATAGTCTCTTTCTTGAGCTTCTTCAGGGCTCAGTCTTTACTGTATACATTCCTTATTTCATCTTCCTGAAAGCTTTCGAATGCACATATTGCTATGCTAGTATTGCACAGATTAAAGAACTAAGGCTCAAGGTAGTAAAGTGATTCACTAAAGGTTGACAGTAAATAGAAGTGAATGGGGCTATCACTGATGGTGTCTGATGGATCTCTGACATGTCTAGATGTCACACATGTCTAGATGTTTTCTTCTCACTAATTGCTTTTGACTTGAGCTCCTCCTTTTATAATTTGAGGAAATGGATGCTTATTCAGGTTGCCCAGATTGGAACCTACAGTGCAGCCCTTATCAGTAACATCATGCTTCAACCTCCATGGAGGTGGGATGGATAATCAATAAACACCTTCCCAGTATCTAATAATAAATAAGAGACCTGGCAACCTTACTTCCAGTGGGTGGGAAAAAAACGAACTAAAAAATCTCTGTTAAAATGACTGGGAAACACAAAATGATCATTAGTCATATACTGAAAGACTGAGAGAAATGATATGAAATAGGGTAGCCAGAAAACACTTTCTAGAGAAGGGCTGCTAATCTGAGTCCTGGATGATGCACAATACTTGGAATAGTACGTTACCAAGGGATAAACCAAACATTGTACCACTGACCTCCACCATGTGCATTTTCTTCTTTCTTATGGGGACTGGGGTGGAGAAAGGTTGAATTTCTGCTTTTCTTCACACAGGAAAGTAGACAGAGGCGTTGTATACGGGAGCAGTGTGGAGCGTGAGCCTCAGACCCTGGGCTCCCTCCTTTCCCAAGCTCCCCCTCATCAGATGACTTTCTAAGCTGGTGGTCCAGAGGTGGAGGAGATTCACTGGCCTATGTGTTACCAATTCCTGTATCTTCAAGGAAAAAAACAAGGCCACTCTTCCAGTGACCCCAGATTGGTAGTTCTCAGCTTAAGGAAGACCTATTTGGCAATGTCTGTAGACATCTTTGGTTGTTGTGACTTGGGGGAAGGAGGGTCCTACTAGTATCCACTTGGTAAAGATCAAGGGTTTCTCCTAAACATCTTACAATATACAAGACAGCCCTACCATAATAAAGAACTACCCAGCCTAAAATGTCAATAGTGCTGAGACCGAGAAACACTGCCCAGAAGGACATATTCTTAGTTATTTTTCCAGTTCCAGTCTAGGCCAAGCATTGTCCTCCATGTGGCAGGAGACCAAACCTTCTCATCTCCATTCTCCCTTCTCCAACTATTGACCTAGTAATGTGGACCAGCAAGGATTAGGCTGCCCATGCCAATAACTTGCCAGTATCTTAGGCCACCTGTGTCTAGCTACCCTCTCTATTTGGTGCCATTGATTTGACGTGTTCTTGAATTACACTCATAATATCCCTCTCTATTATTTCCAGGTAAAACAAGCAGAGGTTCAGGAAGGAGAAGCAAGTAGTTTTTCTGAAGCCCTTGGTCTAATCTCTGCTTATTATAGGAATCTCACATTTCTTGGTACATAAATTTCTGTCCAAGTCCTTCCTTGCTTTCCATTTAGCTTTTGCCCTTGGTCACACAGCTCCCTTGTCTCAGGAGACTAGATAACAAGAGGGTGAACGGCAGAATGTAGACATTACAATCAGACACAGAACTCTAAAATGCTAGTGTCATATTTGAGTCTTCTCAGCAAACCCATCACCTGTGAAAGTGGCAACTGGGTGTCAGAGGAAATGGAGCAGAGATATTTCATTTGTAGAGGAAATTCCAGATCATCCCAAACCCAATGGCTGAGACACATTTCCAAGAGGAACAGATGGGTGCCTATGAGCATGAGGGCTTCAAACGTTCAGAAAAAGAAGATGGTTTAGCCAAACCTCCTGGGGGAATCCATCTGGTCCAGGCCAAGACAACTTACCCCATGAGGAGGCTAGATGAGGCCCGACAAAGCCTGCAGTTCTGTGGAGGCGGGCTTGTGGAAGACCGACGTTCTCATTGGCTACCGGTCTATTTGGGTCTTGATGGCGACTAATGGATCATCTCTGAGAAAGAAGAAGACACAATGCTGAGAAGGCAACCCCAAGAATCCAATCTGCCTGTTACAAGTGTGCCTTAAAGGAATAACCCGCACAGACTCAGCCGAGCTCCCGCTGATTGGAGGGTTGAGAGTTGCAGGTCTCCAAGTTCAGGGTGAAAGATTTGACACATTCAAGGACAACTCTCAGTGGGCATTCAATTCCCACCAGCTGTTTGGTATTATTTTTCACAGCATGGCTTTCCGAGCTGCAGGTCATTAAGCCTCCAAACTCCCAAACTCCTTAGCCTCGTGAAACTTCAGCTGATAATGTAATGTGACCACGCTCTGAAATGCGACAATCTCTGGAGTGGTGCACATTTACAGGTTAAGAACAAGAGTAGCACATCCCTCTAAGCACAGAGAAGATCAAAGAGGTGTCAGTAGTGAAGGTCTAAGATGGTATTGCTCAAACTCTTGGTCTCAGGGACCCATTTTCAGTGACAATCTATGGAAGTCCCCAAGGAGCTTTGGTTTGTGTGAATCATGTCTATCAATACTCAAACTGAGGATATTTAAAAATATTTATTCATTCCTTTAAAAGAGCAATACTAAATCCATCACATGTCAACCTAAGTAACAGTTTCAATTTTAAATAACCATAGTTTTTAAGACAAAAAACGACTTAGTGAGAACAGTGGCATTGTTTAGTAACATTTTCTGCAAACGCCTTCAACGTCTGGCTTAGTAAAAGACAGCTAGAATCTTACATTTACTTATACATTCAATCTGTTAGAATTTGGTTTTCAGTTGAAGTCTATGAAGCAAATCCAGATTCATGTAGGTATGTAATTAGAAAAGAGAAGAATACTTTAAATAGTCTTCTCAGATAATTGTGGGTAGCCTTCTTTGATACTACACCAAAACTCAACAAGGGGTATTTCTCAAAGATTAGCTGCAATGTAGAATCTGAAACCGTGTCAATATGTTTTTTTAATCTGCCCAATTAAAATTCATCAGTCTACCTCGCACTTTGAATGGTTTATCATGCATGATGAATCATTTGGAAAACAAAGATTGCCTGGGGTGCCTGGGTGGCTCAGTCAGCTAAGCGTCCAAATTCAGTTCAGGTCATGATCTCACGTTCACGGGTTCAAGCCTTGCATCAGGCTCATACTGACAGCTCAGAGCCTACAGCCTGAGCTGTAGATTCTGTGTCTCCCTCTCTCTCTGCCCCTCCCCTGATCACACACACACACACTCTCCCTCTCTAAAAAATAAATAATAAACATTAAAAAAAGAAAAAGAAAATACAGATTCCCTGAGGTGTGTAGATCTTTTCTAAATATTTTCACATTTCATTTATATGATACTAACAAAAAAATAAATCCCACATGTGTTAATACCACCAATCTCATCCAGAACTGGGAGCTGTCAAGCTCACAGGTGCACATACAAGTGTTCCAAAATTCTAATTTCCACTTGAAAGCTTGAATTTTAGCATTGGCAACAAGGACTGTCGGTTGTGTCTCTTGAAGCAACAGGCTCACCTTACTCATTTTCGAGAAAATGTCTGCCAAATAGCCAACTTCGCATAATTATAATTTGTCAATTATTCTTCCAAGTGATGGTGTCACATGAACAAAGTGGCTAGTTGAGCTCACAACTCAAGCACGCAGTCACTCAAGTGCTTTTCCTCGAGGCAGCCACCGCACTCTTGCTAGGCTGCAGAAGTACTTTCCACATACTTCTCATTTCATCACACAAAATATTAAAAGATGTGTGGCCAAGGGCTGAGATTCCATGGAATTAATAATCTTTATTGCTTTATCAAGGACGTGCTTAAGAAAAATTGGCTCTAGTTGTCGTCTTATTTTCTTTTTTAATGTGAGAGCAGGGGAGTGAAGAAGACAGTAGTAGCTTGTACAACCCAGCTTGTGTAACCACTGTGTTGACTCCCGCCAAGGCACCAACACTGGCATCCACCATGGCTTTTGCACCATCAGACCCAGTGTCAGTACTATGAAAAAGCCAATGTCTCAACATTAGGAATATAGTTTTGCACTCGCAAACCTCCTGCAAGTCTTGGGGACCCACCAGGTCTCCTGGATCATGCTCAGAGGACCTCGGCAATGGTACAGCACTAGGAAGCTTAAGTGACCACATCCGGGAAGTGTCAATGGACAGCTTCCCCCAGACTGGGGGAGATCAGACATTCTTTTGAGAAACCTCCTGTTGGCCACAACGTGGAGATGGCTTGAAGGGAAGGCTGACAGGGTAAACGCAGGAAAACCACTTAGGAACCCACTGAATTCATCTGGATGAGAAACAACGAGGGTGTAAGTATGGCAAGGGGGTCGGGGTGGAGGGAACACTCTGGAGAGCTGTGGAAGGGTCACCATGTTATGAGTCCTAAATCCAAATCTCGACTCCATCACCAGGCAGGTCATTAAAGCTATAAATTACAAATTAATCTTTAAAAAAAAATAAAGGAGGAGAGTGTGGTGTGTGAATTCTTCTTCTGCTCTGTGTGTGTGTATTTGATGACTCTGGGTTTCCTCTGCAGAAGTCAATGAAACAATTAAGTCTCTGCCCATTTTTCCTCATCCTGATCTCAAACAGTGTTCAAAAGGCTTGCACTACACTTTTCACACCCAGCCCTGTTAATAATTCATGCCCTTGCCTTCTTCAGTTCTTTTTGTATTTGCTGCTTAAATCCGGTGGTGTGTGCATGTGCTCCTTTGCTTTCTGAATGCCCCATCCTTCCAAACATTCAAACAGCTACTTCTTTAATGCCAGGAATTGGGAGCTGGTGAAATCCTCTCTACCTGCCGCCAAAAGCCTAACAAGGGATAAAAACTGATCTCTGCTAATTTTGTCAGCTCACTTTTGTGACAAATTCTCAGCTTCGCTTGTGTAGCTTAGCCCAGAGTCCTTGTGGCTGAGCCAGAAAAGGGGACTCTGCTGCCACTCAGGGTGTGGTCTGTAGACCAGCAGCATCGGCTTCAGTGGGAAAAGGATTTCTCCACCTCAGTACTATTGACATTTGGGGCCAGAAAGTCCTGTGACAGTAGCTGTCCTGTGCACTGTGGGATATTTAGCAGCATCCGTGGCCCGCACCCACTAGATGCAAATAGCACCCTCATCCTCCAACTCTGACAACCAAAAATGTCTCCAGTCTTTCCCAAAGGTCCACTAGGGGCAAAACCGCCTAAACTGAGAACCATTGTCCAACCCTCGTCAATAATGTAAATGCTCCAGCCCCATCCCAGAACTAATGAGTGAGCATCTGCATATTCCAAGACTCCAGGTGATTCATGGGCACATTCAAGTAAGAGAAGCACTGGGCTAGAGGTCTGGTTTCCAAATTTGGCTGCCCACTGGAATCACCTAAGCATCTCTAAGAAAACTTTGGTGTCTGGGCCCCAGCCCCAGAAATCCTGACTGCTCTGGTGTGGGTACCACCTGGCCAATGGGAATTTTAAGATGTCCCCAGGGGAGTCGGATGCAGCAAAGTTTAAAACCATTTCTTGCATGGTTTAGCCCTAATCTTCACATTTTTGCAGGTGAGGAAACCGAGGCATAGGAAAGTCCAAGAACTTCCCCATCTGATAATCGGGAGAGCCAAGATTTAAACTATGAACTACAATGTGGGACAAGAGCCCTAGTCGTGCCCTACTGGCCCTCTGTAGGTCCTCTGACAGTCCTGGTCATTACTTCCGCATGTCTTTGTTAACTTCCCCTCTTCCTGATTAGACGGTAAGGTCTCCAAGGACAACGATCATGTGTGGCTGGCTCACCATGCCTGGCTGTCTCTCTGGGGCTGAGAACATCCTTGTGCACAACACACAAGCAATGTTGGAGTGAGAGAAGCGATGAACAAAATGAGCAGAGAAGACAACAGAGCCAAGTCCGCATGTGTGTGGTACCAAAGCCCTCTCCTCTACTGAAGGAATCAGAAGAAAATTGCAGGGGTTCTGTCTGTGGCTGAGTGCAGCTGGACGCCCCTCCTGCCTGCTCACTGGCCAGCCTTTCGGGCTCGATGGCTGCCAGCAGAGGCCAGAGGAGGCTGAGCTCCAGCAGCCACAGCATCAGCACCTCCAGAGGAGCGTCGGTCACACGGAAACGGTGATCAGTGGCACTCCCCCTCCAATCCTCCGTCCTCGCGAGTGGCGAGGCCAACTATGTTTCTTCACAGGGAAAGACACCATGGTTCAGTAGTAGTGACTTGCTGTTAAGTGTTGGGGGAGCTAGAACACAGAAGGCCCTGTGATTCCAGCCCTCTCAACAACCAGGGCACAGAAGGGACTCTCTCTGGGTACCCTGGGGTCAGGGAGGCACTTCAGGTGTCAGGCCCATCTATTTTCTCCAGCCTCGATTCTCACTTTTCTCCCTCTCCCTGTCCCTCCTAACCCAACAGAACTCTCCATTCACTCCAGCCACCATGCTGACCCCCTTTCACTTTCTTGAATGTTCCACATTGTCACTCACCTCCAAGACTTTGCACGTGCTATTCTAGTGGCCTGCGATGCTCCTACAGCCCATTCTTCTCCATTCTTCAGGCCTCAGCTCGTATGTTAACTCCTACAGGAAGCCCTCGCAGACTACTCCTCACTAGGGAGACAGCTCTGTTTTACCTTCCTACACGCACTCTGACTTCTGCCACTGCCCTCACAACACTGTCTGATGATAATTTCTTATTTGTCATCCGTACTACGTGGTAAACTTTGGGAGGCCCATGAGCATGTTCACGTGCTTCACCTCATACTCCAACACCTAGCATAATTCCTCGCACAGAGCATGTACTGAATAAACATTCATTCAGGGGATCAATAAGCCAAACACTGTCCATAGCACCCCAGCCAAGACTTGGGCCTGTGTACTCCCTTTCAGCCAGATCTAAGGCTAAAATTCCAATAAAGAGGTGGGAGGGGGAGGGGGAAAGTTTGTTTCTGTTTGGATGTTTGGGAAGTCACACTATGTGTCAAGTGATCACAAAAGCGGCAATTGTCAGTTTCCTGCCTCTCTGCAGGCCTCCTTCCTCATCAGCTTTCCTGGATACAACCTGAATGATGAGAGGGAAAGGAAACCGCACAGCAGCACCCAAGCTCTGGACCATGCACAAGAAGCAGGTCCATCCCAGGGCAGGGAGTCAGAGGCTGGATGAGCCACACTAAACACATGTGGCATTTACAAGGAATGTCCTACCCAACACTGGCATTTGACCAGAGAGTAAGGGTAGGGCATGTTAATGTAAATATTTGCACGGTTGAAATTTAGCAAACCAGGATGTGAATTCTCCTGAGCCAACCCTGGAACACACCGTTGCAGGTGAAGCTGTGAATTTCTGCTAGAGGCTCAGCAGCGAGGGCGAGGGGAGATCTGAGGGTTTCTGCCTCTCTCACTCCCCATGGCCACCTCAGGCAGCTTGAGTCTGAGAAACCTTTGGGAAAATAACCACAGTCCTCTCAAACCTTCCCTGCAGGGAACTGGGCTACTAGAGGTACTGCAGGTAGCCTGACTCTGAGGAAAGGGAGGGAGATCCAGGCAGAGGGGACAGTCCACACAATGGTGTGGAGGCCAGCACGCATGAGACATGTTCAGGGGTAGGGAAATGGACCCAATGTACAGAATGAAAGCAATGAGCCAAAGCAATAGAGCATACTGAAGAGAATGGTGAAAAGCAGTGATGATGTTGATGAAAATGGTATACCAAACATCGGTAGAGCCTCGGGTTGACACTGTCTTCTCCTATATGACAAAACTCAAATTAGGTACTTAGTCCAGCACTGCCAGCACAAGTGCTCAGCAACTGTCAGCCACACATAACATCACTTGATTCACACCAAACCCCATGACAGACTGTCATTACCACCACGCAACAAAAGGAAAAAACAAATGAGAAACAAAACTGAGCCTGTGTAAATTAACACACATACACACAAGTTGGCCAAGATGCCACCCTAGGGGATGTCAGAATCAGGTTGTGCCAGAGTTTCTGAATTCAGGCCCACAGTCCTCTTCAGTTTATCACACCAGGCTGGTAAACTAGAACTCTCTACACAAAGTAGGCGAACCAGAACAGACATGGGGCACAGCAGTGTGAAGTCATGCCAGAGGTGTGCTACTGAGATCTCTCCAGTCCAGGGCTGGGAGCAGATTGGAAGTGGGGACATTGGAGTCAAGGAGAAAGGGCATCTCCCACTCTGGGAAGATGAAGGTCCCAGACAGCAAGACAAGAAAGGAAAAGGTGGATTGGAGAGACTCGGGAGTAAATCCACGGCCTGTGGGAGCAAGACATAGAACATAAAAGTGGGAGAACTCACACAGCCACATACATACAGGAGACAGTTCTACAAGGGACATTGATGAAGGTGACTCTTGAATCCCATAAGAAGTGTAATCCTTCAAGGGACATGCCTCTCCCTTCTCCTGCTCTTCCTCCCCTCCTTTGTTAGAGTAATTTATTGAGGTAAAATTCATATAGCATAAAAGTAACCATTTCAAAATGGACAGTTTGGCGGCATTTAGTACGTTCACGACGTTGTGCAATCACCATGTCTATCTAGTTCCAAAATACCTCCATCACTCCAGATTAAAACCTCTAGACCCATTAAGCACTTACTCCCCATTCGCCATTCCCTCTAGCCTTGGCAGGCACTCATCTTGCGTGTCTATGGATGTGCCTATTCTGGACATTTCTCACAAATGGGATCATACAGTCTGTGGTCTCCTGTGACTGGCTTCTTTTACTTAGTGTTTTGTTCTCAGGTTCATCCACACCGCAGCATGATCTGTGTAATTGCCCCCCCAAGGTTTGTCCCACCTCACACCACCCCTCAGAACATTCTCAGAGTCCACAAAAGCCCAGCACTGGTGGAGCTCTTCCTTCAGGGCCCTGTTTATGGCAAATAATTGTACAAGTCCTTCCAAGTGGAGGGGAAAAATTGACGGTAAACGTGGGATGAGCACTCACTTCCAATATCTATCTCATCCCTAGATGTGGTCCCTGTACCCTGACATAGCAAACAGGAAGACAGGGTTCCCGGGGGGAGTACATCTCAGGGTACATGTTGTTCTTTATTTCTCAGTGCTCCCAGCATCATCATAGACAAAGGGTACAGAGGGTGAGTAGCTAGATCTCACTGCATCCTAACTTTGTCCTGATGCAGAACTGTCAAGACCTCACATTTCAAAGGCAATGGTTGTTTCAAAGGCCAACAATAAACTCTTGCTCTTTGACTTGCTCTGTGAGCCCCACAGGGTTTTAGATTTTTTTTTCAATTTTTGCATTTAGATCTTTTTAAAGCCAGCACTGCACAAAGCACAAGCGTATGAGTGAATTCCCCTGATGAGAGCTCTGCATGCTGCCAGGGATGAGCCTAAGAGGGGCTGATTGGACAATATCTGCGTGGGACCCAGCAGGTCACGGTCAAGTGCGGACTGCAACTGCCAGGGGCGTATCCAGAGCAGAGTTGGGTGGACGGAGAGGCAGAGCAAGCGGGAAAGGCAGGCATCTGAAACTCCATGCTCTCCTCTCCACCTCCCTCCTAGTTCAGTCTCACCATCCCACCTGTGGGCTGTGACCACAAAGGTTCCCCCACTGCCAGTCTTAAGCTTTCTATACCCCTCCACAGCACAGCCAGAGCCATCATCCCCAAGTGGGGACTGAGAGCTTTGCTGTCATCTTCACAATCCTTCAGTGGCTCTCAAGCCACTACAGCAAGGTTGATCCTACGTCTAGACACCCAGACTCGGCAGTCTCTAAACTAGGGGCCAGCCAATGTTTTCCATAAAGGGCCCAAAGGTATATTTGAGGCTTTGTAGGCCCATCATACTCCCCGTCACAACAATGCAACTCTGCCCTCGGGCAAGAAAGCAGCCAGTGACGATAGGCAAATGAACGACCGTGGTTGTGCTCTAATAAAACTTTATTTACAAACATGCCACTGGCCACATTTATCCAGTGGGATGTAGTCTTGTCACTCTTGCTCTAACCTTCGAAGACATATGCAAAATGATGTGCAGCCGGGCCTTTCTGTGGGGAGCAGGTCGATAGCTTTGGGCAGACAGTGAAGAGGGTGGATGAACCTCCAAACGCAAATACTCTAGGATGGTCTCACCCCAAACCTCTGACTGTTCACTGGCCTTGCTGTGAACGTGCTGGCTATAGAATACACCAAGTTCTCTCCCCACCTATCTTCACACATGCACAGCCTGACTGCCTGCTCCTGGCCAGCATATCTCTTCATTCAATAAATACTCTAGTACCCACTGTGTGCAAGGCACTGTATAGTTTTTGCATTCATGAAATCTACTGCCTAACAGGGGAAAACAGTTATAAGAAAATGAAGGAGATAAAGAAATTACACACCTCGTAACTAACAACTGCACTCAATTGTGCTAAGTACAGCGACAGGAAAGGAAAGAGGACCACGGTGGTCAGGTGGCCAACCATCGCAGTGGGTTTCCAGGAGATGGAACTTGCAGTGCTAAAACCAGGAGGTCCTGGTTGAACAGGCAATGTCATCCTAATCAGGGTGCACTTGGGAGACTCTAATCAGAGTGGGGGCTCAGGGAGGCACCATGGAGGATGTGGCATTGCAGTGAGATATCCCACTGTGTGACCATTGTCCCCTTCCTTCTAGAATCCTCCCAGCTTGCCATCATGCTGTTCCACCCTTTTCGTATTCCTTCCCCCATCCACCCCCACAGCCCCCTCTACACTTCTTTTGTAGAGGCAGGGTCTCTCAGCAAATCAAACTCTTTCTCCACCAAAAGACAGAGTAAGATTTCCTCTTCGCATCAATATTTTTGCCCAACCATATTTAAGTTGTATTTTTGAAGAGTTTTCTTTCATTTTTGAGGATTTGATTTTCTTCTCATAAGTGTGTGTGTGTGTGTGTGTGTGTGTGTGTGTGTGTGTGTGTATAAAGCATATGACACAGGAAAGCTGGGAGAGCAGGATAGAGCAGGGAGAAAATAAAACAGACTCCGCTCCATTTCACTGGCAGTCCCTAAGACGCTCTCCTACATCCTCCAGTCCGACCTTCCCGTGTTGACCGCCATCACGTACATATTGTGCCTCTTGCTGCAGTAAACGTCTTTATGCAGAAATCTTACAAGTTTTTGTAACTGTGGCAGTAAAGAATTTTTTTTTCCGAAAGGCAACTACCTAAGTTCCATGAAAGTACTTCACTGAAGAAGTGTCATTCCTCTTTGTGGAAAGCTAGCAGTTCCTGGTGGGGTGCAGAAGGACAGGGGACAACAGATATCTAGCCAGAAGTAATGGCCAAGCCTATTGATAATGCTGTCCTTACTGACACTATGCTCATTTGCGCTGGAATTACAGGTTCTAGAATATTAACGGCAGAGGAGTCCTTTAATAATTATAGTTTCCCAACCCTAAACTGAATCAAATAACCTGGCAAGGGGTTATTTTAGGTACTGATGGACCCACGTGGAAGTGACATTTTTGTAGCACAAATACCATCGAGTATTGCGGTGGCACAGAGTTCAACCTAACCCAGCCCTGTGTTGCTAAGTTTTAAAAACTCTCTTTGGGGTGTACGTGTAGTAAATTAGCTTTCTTGAAAGAAAGCTCGTGGACAGGTGTTAAACATCTGAGCTCCGATATGGGCTCCACTCCTTATGAGGCAGAGTGTCAGTCAGTTATTGACCTCTCCCAGCCTCAGTTTCCCCGATAGTAAAACAAGGATGTCAGCAACTACATCGTGGAGTTACCAAGAGGATGATGTGAGAACGCGCAGGGTCCAGGAAACCGTGTGTCTCCAAAGGAGCTCACCTAATGGACTCCTGCTGAGAGCCCTCAGTCACAGGATGGCACCCTTAGGATAACAGATCACAACTCTTACCAGCCCGTCACCCTGTTCAGGAATGTGGTAAATGGTCTAAACGGACTTGCGTCTGGAGCTGACGGAGCCTGAGACCCAAGTGTTGAAGTGGCTTCCACGTCAAGACAATGGGTACCTCTGTTTGCAGATGAGCTATGCCTTGCCTCTATGTTCACATGTGGTCCCCAGATGCCAAAGACACTGACACCAAGCCCAAGATTCGGGTTTGCAGTCATATAACCCAGTGGATATGAATCTACGGTGGAGGGAAGAGAATGTTCTACAGCAAGAGGAATTAGCACTCTTGGACCTTGAGAAGCCACACATCCATGCTGATCCAAGAGATCTGAGGTCCACATCCTCAGTGTTCCTATTTTTAAAGTGAAGCTTTGGTTTACAGCAGAAAAGTCACTAAGGATCCTCTCTGGGAGTCTCAGGACGTGTACAAAGACACGTGGAAGGACGTGTCCCACCAAGTTGTATTAAAAATAGATCTAGAAAGTTCAAATGCTCTCTATCAGCATTAGCACTTACTTCTAAATGGGCGACTCCTTCTCTCCTGACATAGTAGATATGTTTCTGCTGCCTCAGCCTTTTGGGAAAGCAAGCATCCCAGAAGCCCCCGTGCACATTTTATCGTGAATCAGGTGTAAAAATCAGATGGTACTCTCCTTCCCGCCTCCTGAAAACCTGCTGATTTACGGAAGCTGGGAGATATTGCATTGCAAGGTTGAAAATCAGTACTTTCCCTTTCTTCTGTTGCCCATAACACTTTGCAGAACTCCCAGAAAGGTCCTGGCACTAGAAATGGGAAAATAAATAGCTCTGAGAGGGTGTTTGAGGAAAAAAAACAAAAACAAAAAACTAGCCATTTTTTCAACTGTGAAGATAATAGAAGAGCTGAGAATAAGAAAGGCAGAAAGGAAGAGAACAAATGATAGTAAGCGTGGAAGTTCCAGCCTACCCACCTATTTTGTTATGTGGTCGTGGGCAACTAAAGCAGGCATACTAGGACTGAAGGAAAGTTGCTAGATAATTGCTAACATTCATAATCTCTTTCTTCCTTAGCAAATGCCACTTTACTATTTTCCCAGACTCCTTTGAAGCTAGCTGTAGACGTACAACAATGAGCTATAAGTAGAAGTATGGCAGAAAACTTCCAAAAAAGTCCTTTAAGAAGAAGAAGACCTTCCACTCATACTTTCTTGTGGCCTGGAATAGAATATAAAGGCTGGAGCCTGAGCAGCCATTTTGGACCATGAGACAACATGCTAAAACTAGCAGAGCAGCAAGGCAGAAGGGACCCACCCGTGTCCCTTAATGATTTCATGAAGCTGCCATGCCAGCCTTGGATTGCCCAGCTCCAGTTATCCTTTCACTTGTGAGACTCGACCTTGTGTATTTAAACCACTATAGGAGACTTTCCAGTAAGTGAAGCCAAATTTCATCATAATGAGTCAAGCACCAACTTCATAGGTTTTCTGTGAGACCTACAGAGCCAAGGTGAGTGCAAAGTGCCTGGAAGGAATACACGATTAGCCCTCTCATGAAAGAGGTGATGAGGATTAAGGAATATACTTGTTGGGGATTAAGGAGTGTATTTGTTGTGAGGAGCACTGGGTGATGTAAGGAAATGATGAATCACTATATTGTACACCTGAAACTAATAGAACACTGTATGTTAATCACCTGGAATTAAAATAAAAACTTTAAGAAACAAAGATTATCTCTCCCTTTCTCTCTCTCTCTTTCACACACACATACGCCATACTTCAAGATCAAAAGTTCATTGGAAGGATATGAGTAAAATATAGAATTTTGTCTTAGCCTGGACAAAGACTCAGAGAACAGAGATTATTATTACACAATGGAAGAGTTGGATCATGTTAACCTAAAGTTATTTTGACTAGGCTGTGTTTTAAATTTTGATCTGTAAACTCTTAGAATTGTAAACGGTATAGAATCATATACAGGACTTCTCCACTGATGTCTAAAAACCAAGACTAAAACAAAACTCTTCATTTTTTTTTTAACATTTATTTTTCAGAGACACAGAGAGAGACAGAGCACAAGCAGGGGAGGGGCAGAGAGAGAGGGAGACACAGAATCCGAAGCAGGCTCCAGGCTCTGAGCTGTCAGCCCTGCGTTGGCAGGGCTTGAACCCACAATCCGTGAGATCATGACCTGACCCGAAGTCAGACACTTAACCTACTGAGCCACCCGGGCGCCCCCTCTCAGTTCATTTTTTAAGCCAACTTCTCCCCCAGTCATCTGTATCTCAGAAAATGGCACCGCCCTGTCATTCTGCCCCCCCCCCCCCAGGGGATTTATTCCTATTCCCTCTTTTTCCCTCCTGTCATCTAATCCATCAGCAAGCCGCTGTGGGATTACCTGCAAGGCCTCTCCCAAATCCATTCACTGCCCCCTCCGCACCCCCCACCGCCTAATGCCAGACACAGTGATCCCCAACTGCCGCCACAGCTCCCTTGCTGGTACACTTGCTTCTGGTCTTTGCTCTCCTAAAGAAGCCAGAACGATCTTTTAAAAACATGAGCATCCGAGCATGTGATGAGTCTGATGTGAACCATCTGGTGGTTTCCCCACACAATTCGGTATCAACTCTGCATACCTCACCAACACCTCCTTCTGCCTCTCTCCCTCTTGGCTCTTCATCTCCAGCAACGTGCCTTGATTTATATGTTCTTGAAACTGCACTGAGTTTATTCCCGCCTTGGGACTTTGACATCCGTACTTCCCCTTTCCTGACAAGCTCCTCTCTCACATCTTGGCCTGGCGTCATCCTCTATATTCAGCTCTCAGCTGTCATCTTCTCGGGATGCCCTCCCCGACCACCCCGTCTGAAGATCGCCTGCAACCCCGGTGTCTGTCACTTCCCTGGGTTTTAGCATCACCAAAACTCATGTGCATACCTGAGGTATGGGGATTTGTTTGTTTGAAACCCCACCTAGACTGCAGCTCCAGAGGAGAAGGGACCGTCTATGTTGTGGTCATGGCCACAACCGCTGTGCTCAGCACATAGTAAGTGCTCAATAATTTCTTCGTAAATGAGTTGATAGGCCATGCCAATCGAAATATTAAAATCAGCTGGGTCGATTCAACTACTGAAGTAATATTAACATTAAATTCAAAGTGAACCCAAACAAAATTCTAACATTAATCCAGCAAGTATTCCAGGCGTTAATGGACTCCTCACCACCCCCGCCACCCCGCCCTTCATCCCATCACGCCAGCCAAAGGCTTGCCATGGGAGAAAGTGGCCAGTTCTGTGGCTAAACAAGTTAAGAAGGGGCTAAACTGCTTATCAGTAGTAGGTGGGGGGTTAAAGAGTAGTAAACATATTCCTTCTCTTTCTATTGGCAAATGATAAGGGTTAAGAGATTACTGAACTGCTTTAAGCATCTCCAGTTGATGGGCAACATTTTTGTCTAATTAAGCAAGTCCTAGAGATACAAACCAGCCAAGGGAAGATCGTCATTTCTAACGTTAGGCGGCCAGGACGGAGCTAAGCATTTTCCTACCTTTTATGGCGTCTGACTATGAACACACCAAGTGCAGTCAGCACCACACCTGTAGGGTATACCCCACCCACATGCACACACCCCAGGTAGGGAGTTTTCTAAGCATGAAAAATAACAGTAGATCAGAGACTCAAAGCTTGGCAAGGTAGAATGATCAAAGTGTGGTGATGCTTTTGTGGAATAGGAAACATCCAAGTTAAATAGCCATGGAGTCAATAAACCTTTCCATTGTCTTCACTGAATCAAAAGATCTCACGCTAGTTTTCTTACTGGCAACTCGCTGCTTATCAATTATTTTAAACAGTGTTTCAGAAAAAACAAAGATGGTAGTGTTTTAGTAACTGGGATGTCATTTGTTTAAGAGCCAGAGAGATCTGGGTTCAAATCTCACTTAGCTTTAGGTAAATTATCCAAACTCCCGGATCCTCAATGTTCTCACCGTGTCAACGGGGATGGGAAACAACCAACTTAACTGGTTGCAGAAACCATGAAAGTAGGATATTGCCAGGCACAAAGCACTCTGCCAAGCAAGTTCATGGCAAGTGCTGCTTCCCTTTCGTTCATCCCCATCTTTATTATCGTTGAAACCTGAACGCAGGCTTTGTCAGCAATGGCGATCACTGAGTCTGATCATTTCTTCAGGTGTCAGGTTCACTTCAAGTGTTCCTGCTTCTTCACATAGATTTTAACTTGAGCTGTCGTTCTCCCTTAAAATAAAGTAGGTCTTAGCACGACCCCTGAGAGCTGGGTGGGTGATCTGGGTCCTTCCTGTGTCTTCTCTGATTCCCACGACAATCCCCATCAATACCACAAACTCAACATCCTCCCTGACGCTCTGTGAACGCTCCGATGCTGCCCTAGTCTTTGCACCTCTGGCTCCTTCCCATTCGCCAGGCTTCAGGTCACCAGCTCACCACAGCTCACCTGACGACTGCTGTATGCCAAGAGTCTCCCTTCTCTCCCTCCCACGACCCTGCTTATTTCCAGCAGGACACTTCGGTACAACTATTCATTCTATGTCTGCTTGCCTATCTCATCTGTCTGCTCCCCCAGGGTCTATGCTCCTCCAGTCAGAGGTCTTACCTAGTTCCCAGCTGCCTGCTCTGAACAGGCTCAAGACAGGTGTTTACTGAATAAGCAAGCAAATAAATTTGTTGGTACAATGATCATTTTGATTTGGATTCCCCCAAAGGACAAGACAGGATTTGGGTGCAAGTGGTCTACTTGGGCGGTAACTTCAAGCAAGTGGGAGAGTGACACACAGAAGGGACACAAACTGGGGACAGGATGGATTTTCATGCCTGTGACCATTAGGGGCAACTGGGGCTCCCACCAGGGAACACTAGGCACAGAGAACAATAGCCATGTGGCCACCCACACTCCACCCTGAGAGAAAGTATGTCTCCACCTCCCACCAAAGCACATGAGTTATTGATTGAGGGCTATGATTTCCGGAACACTTCCAGCTTCCTTCAAAACAGGCACACTGGGCTTTCCAGGGCAGTGAAAGCACTCAAAACAATCATAGGGGTTGCAGGTGGGAACTAGGCAGGGTGTGCTCCAAAGTGCTACATTACAAGAACATATATGGCAGGGACCTTTACTGTTGAAACAAAACTCAGGGCACACAGTCCAGCATTGAAAATCAAGGCCACTCCCTCAAGTCTACGAACCTTGCCGCAAACACACACAACGCGGGGCATACACATGGTACAACAGCAAAAGCTAACTTTTCTGCTTCCTTCCCCAATGACATCTTGAATAAAGCCTGACCAAATTAAATAAAGCCACTGTGGTCACCACTAACGAGGGAGAGGCACAGCGATGTCTGGTTAAATGGTGCTCCAGGAATATCCATTCAAAAATACTGGGGCACCACAACATGGTCTGCAGAAAGGTTCTGTCTTGGGATCCAACATGATTCCGAAATAACCAATATCACCCTAACAAGGTTTATGCTGCAAATTACTCTGTGCAAAATGCTATTAAAAGTCAGTGATGAGTGAAAATAGCCTTCAAAATTCCACGACAACATTCAAACCCTAGATTGAGTTTCTCCTCTCCAGCCTCATTCAAATAATTATCTTCCCTGGATTAAATGATATTTTTTAATTTGATCGCATCCCATAGCCATACGTTTATTTTATTTGGAAGAGGGAGAAAGGTATCTTAATTTCTCATAATAAGAGCTCTCGTGAAAGGTGGAACTTCAGTGACTGGGCAGTAATCAAAACTGAATTCTATACAAGAGGTAAATTATATTGCCTTCGAAATTCATTTGCAAACGGTCACAATATTAATAAAATGAAGGCGAGACTGTGATTTCCCTTTTGCAAAAGTCTAGGTCCTCACTAACCAAAAGCAAACTCGCTGAGGAGCACGCAGCAGCTGTAGGTCACGTGCCACAAAGCCTGAGGCTGGCCCCAGATGTGCAGTGCAAAGGGCAGACACCGCAGCATGGCAAAGTGAAGGAAACGGCCTGATTCTTGTCTTCCTCCTTATGCTCTGGGGCTGCCCTGAGAGATGCCAGGATCTGGCCCCAGAAACCAGAATGAAGACAGACCTCGTGCAGGACACAGTTCTGCACTATTGCGAGCCCTCTGGCCCCTCCTTGAGGAAGGCCTTCGAGGATGATCCCACCCCCCAATAAATCGCCTGATTTTATTCTCAACACCTGCAGCTCAGGTTTCCCTTTGAAACCCCGCTCCGGTTGATGGCCGAGTCTCCTACCGGACTGAACGGCTTGAAGGCAAGGACCTGGCGGGGGGGCGGTAGTTTCCTGTAGCTGCCGTAACAAATTACCACTCGCTTGGTGTCTTAAAGCAACACAAATCCATCCTCTTGCAGTGGTGGAGGTCAGAGGAGAACCCGTTTCCTTGTCTTTTGCACCTTGAGAGGTAGCCTGCTCTCCCTGGCCCGTGGGCCCCATCACTCCAACCTCTGCTTCAGTCTCCCGTCTCTTCCTCTTTGACCTTCTTGCCTCCCTCTTGTAAGTACCCTTGTCTGTAGGATAATCCAGAGCCATCTTCTCATTTCAAGATCCTTAATCACATCGGCAAGGTCCCTTCTGCCACGGAAGGTAGCTGAGTGACAGTTCTGGGAATTGGGATGAGGACGTCTTTGCAGGGGCGTTATTCTGCCCACCACAGTGGTAATCACTCCTGTGTCTTAAGCGCCTGGCCAAGAAAAGCCACTTTCAGGTAACATGAAGTCACAGTGAAATGGCAACAAAGGGACGGAATTCAGGGTTTGTGCTTTGAGTGTGAAATCAGGCCGGTTTGGCCATGAATCCTGGCTCTGCTGTGTTAGCCAGGCCAGCTTCCTGAACCTCTCTGAACATTAGCTTGTTCGCCTGTGTAATACTTACTGGGACCCACCTCAAGTGGCTACAATAAATTAGGTAATGCCTGTTGAGAGTTTTACCAGTGCCAGCTCAGTAAGCTCTCACTGAGACAGAGGGAAACCAGGGCTCAGCAAATGTTTTCTGTAAAGAGCCAAACGGTACATATTTTCAGCTTTTGAAGTCTGAAGGCCAAATGGTCTCTGTCACCATCCTGCCTTCAGAGCACAGAAACACGCATAGGTGATACATGAATGAAGGAGGGAGACTGTAGTCCCAATAAAACTTTACTCATGGACAGTTCAAATTTGAACTTCACCAGTTTTTCATACATATCACGAAATATTTTTCTTTCGATTTTTTTTCCCCAACCACTTAAAAATGTAAAAGCATTCCTAGCTCATGGGTCATTAAAAAAAAAAAAAAAAAAAAAAAAAGCAGGTAACAGAATGGATTTGACCTATAGGTTATTAAACCTTGAATTAGATGATCTCCAAATTCCCTTTCTTCTAAGTAGCTGATGCAATTAACCATAAAATAACATTGAGGTGGGGGGTGGGGAAGGGCTGAGACTGCAAACCCAAGTTCAAATCCAAATTTCACTCTGATGGCTGGTTACCTCCAGTAGCTGATTTAACTTCTCTCAGTATGTTTTCTCATCCCAACGAGAAAGACAAACCTCTACCAAAATTCTGAAGACCGACGTAAGCAAATCTTACAATACAGTCTCCAACTTGGTCTCTGTCATATAGTAGGTGCCCACTAAATACTAGTTTTCATCCACTTGGAGGAAGGATGCTTCCTCATTGGAAGGATCTGGCTCCAAAGCGATCTGCTTTTTAAAAGGCAATTTCCAATAACAAGATGGAAATGCCAGAGACAGCATTCTCCCCTCTTAATAGCATGTCAGCCCCGGTGATTCACCCTAAAGTCGTGATGAATAAGGAACAGCAGTGACTCTACATGGTTTTGTACACTGCGCTCGCCTGACCCATACTGGGCTTCAGAGGGGGACAGGACACACGTTGCTGAATCCTTCCGACGCCTCCCTTCTGACTGGAGGCTGAGGTTCAGAGACAAGTCCTTGGGCTGAGTCCAAGGTTCACTACAGCTGAATTGAGGGTTAGGAATCTCCCAAATCCGTGAGAGTAAAAGCAGGAAAAAGGCAACGAGTCCAACCTTGTGCATCCTACCCAATCTCCCCCCATCCCCCATCCCCACACAGCCAAACCCTCTCCCAGCCACATCCACTGGCGCGAACGGAAGCACGCGGTGATAAAGCACCAGCTAAGCGCTTACATCATTTTACAATCAAACATCTCCAAATCTGTTTATCTGATCAGCCCCAAACTCTGTCAGAGCGTTGACATGTGCATTTCTAAATAATTTCAGGATGTCAACCTGAATAGACCCGCAGAATCGGAGAGTTAATTATCTTTGACAACTTTGCCAGCTAATTTCCTATTTATATGTACCAAACCGGGGGCCTCTCTCATCCCCTCTTGTCACAAAGGATTTATCAATCAAATCAAGGCCTAAAATTGTCTGCCACGGCATTCCAGCTTCCCAAAGGGGCATTTATCTGTTTGAAATCTCGCAGACTATCCAATGGCAGCGAAGTTGACGTGCAACGGAAGAGGAGCCGCGTCCTTTCTGGGTGAGGCCCCAGCAGCGGAGGGCCCCGCTGGCCAGCCCCCACCCCCGCCCCGGCACAGGGCAGCACCCCCACCCTCCCTTCCTCCTCCCGTCTTTATCCGGCTGCACTGGCCGTGCCCCAATTTCCAAAAACGACACAAGCTCGGCCTCTGGGTTTCAGCAGACGCGACCCCCCCCCCAACACCAGGGCCCTGCCTGTCCCAGCCGGTGCCCCGAGCGCCAGAATGGTGCTCCCGGGGAAGGCCAACCGGCTGGCGCTGACAGGTAGTTAGATGGTGGCAAGCAGGGCTCCTGTTGTCACTTCGTCCCCCTGACAGGCAGTCATGTTTAACTTTAATGGCCCTTTCCGCTGCCGAGTTCCCTGAAACTTGGCCTCTGCTTTGCAGGCTTGCAGCCGGCTGTCACAGCTGGCCATGGGGCGGGCGCGGGGAGCAGCCAGGCCCGCCTGTGATCCTGTTATTGGTTCCTCATGTGGATCCACGGCCGCTGAGGAGGCCGCTGTGACAGGGCCCGGAGAATGAGGCTGGCCCGGACCCGCCCGGTTCCTGTCCAGCCAGCAGAGGTGCTGATGGGAGGAGGGGTTTCCGTCCCTCGTCGCCTATTCAGTCCATTTTCACCTAACCTGTTCTCTGAGCTGATCGCGGTGTATAGGGAGCCCTGCCTTTCAGGAACTTCCCGTTTAATAGGTGACATTTATTCACTTCTCCTATTTAACAAAACTATGTCGAGTGCCTTCTAGGTGCAAAGTATTGTTCTAAGCACCTGGAAGACACCAGCCAAAAAAATAAGAGGGAAAAACATCAGGCCTATTCTCAGAGAGCTTCTATTCGTTGCAGGGGGTCAGCCAACTGAGGCTAGCGGGCAAAGTCCACGCCTGGTTTTGTAAATAAAGTTTTATTGGAACACAGCGACACCCATTTGTTTGCACATTGTCTCTGGTCCCTTTTGTGCTACAACAGCAGGACTGAGTAGTTATAACAGAGGCCACGTGTCCCTCAAAGTATAAAGTATTTACTGTCTGGCCCTTTACAGAAAACATCTGCTGGCAAATAAAAGTAATTTTAACACAAGAGACATGGAAATATAAATACATAAGAGTCCAGGGCACCTGGGTGGCCCAGGTGGTTAAGCGTCCGACTTTGGTTCAGGTCATGATCTCATGGTTCATCAATTCGAGCCCCACATCGGGCTCTCTACTATCAGCATAGAGCCTGCTTTGGATCTTCTGTCCCCACCCCTCTCTCTCTGCCCCTCCCCTTCTGGTGTTCTCTCTCTCTCTCTCAAAATAAACAAACAAACTTAAAAAAAATTAAAAAGTAATATCGAGAGTCCACAGGGGGCCTACATGGCAACTTAGAGGATTTGTCTTGTTCACTGCTGTCGATACAATGCCTGGAACACAGATTGGCACAGGATAGGCGCTCACTAGAAAGTTCTCATTGGCTGGATAAAGGGACTGGGAAGATGCAAAGGTACCAGAAGATTTGATAAAGGAGGGAATAAGCTGGATTTTGAAGAAAAAAAGCATTCACCATAAGAGGAGGAGGAAATTCACTTGTAATATCTGCTATCCAACCATAGGACAGGAAATTGCATTGAGAGAACAAGGAAGTGAGAGAACACAGTAACCCGAGCGGTGGGTCACAAAGAACATCAGGAGTCTGGGGAGAAGTGATACCATGTGAAGACTTGTCTTCATAATCTTACTGACAACAGACAGCAAGCGAGGAGTCTTTAGGCCCTGGCTAGTAGGGCCCCAACCTGACTCCATGCCTTAGGGACCACACACTTTGGAGTACCTTCCTTAAACTCTGGGTTTCATTTCTCCATTGTGGGGTACTCTTAGATCTTTACCCCATATGTTGAGTCAAACAGATGTCCCAGTTAGTTCCAAAATTCCTACCTCTAGGGTCTCCCTAAGGCCCCACAGCCAGGTCCCAGTTACAGGGGTATGACCTGCCAAGGTCATGCTGCATGAGACACAGATACTCTGCACAAATGAACTACTCCCATTTCTCCATTCATGGGCCCTTTGCCTGTCTACCCCTATGCATCCCACTTTGAGAATGGCAGGGTACCATCAACATCAAAATAAATCACATGCCAGGCACACAGTGATTATATCCTCAAGACTTCAGAAGGAGACACTGTTGGAAGATGTGTTGTTCTACATGGACACACAAAAACAGTTTCTGAACGGCAGATTTAACATGACCAGGCAATGAGTCGTCATGCCCAACCTCCTGTATTTGTGGTCGCCATCAACAAAGCACAACCCTTGCAAGAATCACCAGAGGCTAGTGGTATTCACAGACAGCATGAAGGATGATGCATCACCGTGAGTAATGATGGGACCGGCACTAACTATATGCTAGTGGGCACTGCAAACACAAGAACACTGGCCCTGTTGGAACATAAGCAGGTTATGAAAAGTCACGGCATAATTACGAGTAACAGCAGCTCCCAGTAGAAGATACGAAATTCACCGGGAATGGGGCACTAACAATGAAGGGGCACAAAGAAGTGGTCCCCAGACCTGGGTGAATGGTGCCGGGACTCCTTGCATGCACCACTGGGTCAATAAATAAGTTTGTGTTCTCTGCCTGCTATTCTAGATCTTCACCAGATCGCCAACCTTTACATAGGCCCATGAATTTTGAAGACATTTTATTTTTATTTATATATATTTTTTTAATTTTTTTAATGTTTATTTATTTTTGAGACAGAGAGAGAGACAGAGTATGAACGGGGGAGGGTCAGAGAGAGAGGGAGACACAGAATCTGAAACAGGCTCCAGGCTCTGAGCTGTCAGCACAGAGCCCGATGTGGGGCTCAAACTCACAGATCCTGAAATCATGACCTGAGCCGAAGTCGGACACTCAACCGAGCCACCCAGGCGCCCCATATAATCAAATTGCTTATATAGACGAGGACCCCCAAAATTTTCCCGGGGTCCCACATACCCTACAAGGGGTCATGAAGGCACAAGGTGTCCATTTCTGTCTCAGAGAATGTATTATGTTTAAAAAAGAAACCAAAAATTAAGGGGCCGACAAATGACTTGGAATAGGACATTCATTTCCCTTGAAGGACACCTAGCACGGCCCAGAAACTTGTCTTCAACCCCCTCTTTTTCCTCCTGATTCTTACCTCCCACTCTCTCCGGAGATTTCCATTTAATAAAACTGCCCCCCAAACCCACTCTCCCCTCTGTGGCCTGCTCAGTTTTTACTTTCCCTCCTCCTGGCCATGTTAGGTGTCTGCGTAGCTCAGGGTGACCTTCTCACCCAGTTCTCCCACCATCCAGTCACCTCTACTTGACTCATTACCTGCTCCAGCATCGCAAAGCGCTAGAAAGGTTGTGGCAGAGGCGACCTCTCTCCGCTTCCAACCATAGCTTCCTCTGCGGTGGACTTTTGGGGAGAGAGTGCTGATGAGCACGTTTATCTCACTAGGGTCATACATACTGTATCGTCTTTGTCGGCCTAAGTTTCTGGATTTTCCCCAAAAGGCAGAGGTGTGGAATCATGAAAACGCAGACTGTGGTGCTAGCCAGAACAGTGCCTTCCAATTGCAACGGATTTGAGTAGCGGCTAAAAATCATACCAGAGGTGGTTGTCAAGGAGATCTTGAAATCCAACAGGAGGCCGAGTATGAGCCACCAAAGCTAAGACCGTGTGTGGGAGGAATGATCTGGGATTCAGGCAGGGCATTAATTATGCAATTTGTTATCGGTTGCATCTTGATTCATTGCTACCTGGGCTTCTACATATAAAAATTAATCTATGGAGTTAATATGGGTAGAAACTCTCACTAAGGGGCTTTAAATAGTGGATGGAGGCAAGCGAAACCCCTTCTCATACCCCCTCTTACAGCCAATTCCTATTAAAATACTTAAGCGCGCGCATGCACGCGTGTGTGCGTGCGTGTGTGTGTGTGTGTGTGAGATGTTGCTAGTAATCCTGGAAAAGAAGTGTAAGTCTCCAGAAAATAAGGACATGATAAGGAAATGACATTTTTTTGTTTGTTTGGTATTCAGATGTTTTAAACGAATACACTTTATTTTTGAGAGCACTCTTAGGTTTGCAGAAAGTGGAGTGAGTTCCCATGTAATCTCTCTTCCTTCCTCCCCCACTCACCCCAGCTGGCCCAGTATCAACATGGTGCATCAGAGTGATACATTTGTCACAAATGATGGACCAATATGGATACACTCTTATTAACCACAGTCCGCAGTTGACATCAGAGCTCACTCTTGGTGGTGTACCTCCTACAGGCTTCTAGATGCTTTGTTTTAGATGGTTTCCTACCCCTTTAAGCACCTAAGGAATCATTAAAATTATCTTTAAGGCACAAAAACAGCCTTTTTATAAACAATAACTGGACTCCTTACTTAGTTATCAAAGGATAAATAACTGCAAGGATATGTAACTCCAATCAATCTGCTCCAATTACACGTACGGTACAGGGTGTTTACTGTGTACCAGGAACTGGGCCCTGAGGAAAGAAAAAGTCTTTTTCCTCCTCAAGTCTAGAGTTTAAGAGAAAAGATGAAGATTCAGTAAGTAATGACAAGTAGGTGCCCCTTGCAAAGGGCGCACGCAGAAGCCACAATAATGTACACAAAGGGGACATTTGTCAAAGCTGGGCTTCGTCTAAGCTAGAAGCTGGCTCACGTCCCCACTACCAGCTCCTGGGTCCCAGGTATCTGGGAGGTCCAGACCAGGAGGCTTCACGTAGGTCCTGCACCACTCAGGCCCGTGGTAGTTCCCAGAGCTGCCTCTGGTCACATCCCTGCTCTGTGGGAGTGAAAAATTTGCTGCCTCGCCTCTCTGACATCCTTTTGTCTGGCAATGCTGAGTTGGCCAGTTCACGCCGGGTTTATTTCAGGGGCGAATTTCCCGAGCTTCGAGGACTAGCCGATGTACGAGGAGCACTCTGAGCATTTCCTGAGCTGCAAGGACTAGCCAAAGGACAAGGAGTGCCCTGAGCATTTCCCAAGCTTCGAGGAATAGCCAAAGTATGAGGAGCACCCTGAGACAGGTTCCCTTGTGTGCTGGCTTCCCGAGGCTGCTCCAACAAAGGGCCACAAACTGGGAGGCTAAAACAACACAATGTATTCTCCGTCTGGAGGCTCCAAGTCTGATAGAAGGGTGTCAGCAAAGCCACACTCCTTCTGAAGCCTCTAGGAGAGAATCGTCCCACACCTTTGTGCTAGCTTCTGGTTGTTTCTGACAATCCTAGGCATTCCTTGGCCTGTAGACACATCACCCCAATCTCTGCCTCCAACTGTGTGTAACTTTATGTCTCTAAGTCCAAATGTCGTCTTTCCACAAAGACGCCAATCATTGGATTTAGGGCCCATCTTAATCCAGTATGACCTCATCTCAGCTTGATTACATCTATCAAGACCCAATTTCCAAATAAGGCCACATTCACAGGTACTGGGGCTTAGCAATTGAATGGGTCTTTTAGGGGAACATGAGTCAACCCCACAACACTTTCATTCCCAAAACTGGCTCACAGCTGCTGTCCCTCAATGATGCTAACTGGGAGCAAAGCTGGGGCCAGGATAAGAAACAGGCCCACAAGTCAGATGAGGCCTCCTGCCTTCAGAAATTTAATTAAACATTACCCATTATGTGTTCATTATGAAACGTGTGTTCTTTTTTTTTTTTTATTTTTTTTAATTTTTTTTTTCAACGTTTATTTATTTTTGGGACAGAGAGAGACAGAACATGAACGGGGGAGGGTCAGAGAGAGAGGGAGACACAGAATCGGAAACAGGCTCCAGGCTCTGAGCCATCAGCCCAGAGCCCAACGTGGGGCTCGAACTCACGGACCGCGAGATCGTGACCTGGCTGAAGTCGGACGCTTAACCGACTGCGCCACCCAGGCGCCCCATGAAACGTGTGTTCTAAGTACCTACATTGCCCATAGTGTTCCAGGCACTGGAGATAGAGCCTTAACATAGAGGCTTATATTCTGGCTTAAAAAAAGGGGAGACTGACAATAAATAAGCAAATAAGTGGAAAGAAGAGAAAGACAGCACTGCAGTGAGCAGAGTGAAGGGGAGGGTATCAGCAGAGCCTGCGAGCTACTCCTAGAAGGTGGCTCTTGCTGGGGAGAGCAGAGACCATGAGTGCAGAAGGGGGAAGAACGCAGAATTTGTCTGGCATGGAAATGGCTAGCCTGTGGCCTGGTACGGAGCTGAAGATTTGGTGAGAGTGGTTAATGGCAGGAAAGAGAGGGCGATGCTGCTGACTGAAGGCCCTGGGGGCGGGGATGGCCGGTGCTGAGGAAGACCAGACAGTGGGGAGAGAACAATGGACTGGGGCGCTGGTGGATAGATGAGAGAGTAGGAACACGCACCTCAGCCCACCGCATCCCCAGCGTGCCTGTAAGATAAAAGCCGGCTCTGGGGTGCCTGGGGGGCTTAGTTGGTTAAGGGTAGGACTCTTATTTTGGGCTCAGGTCACGATCTCACATTTCGTGGGTTCGAGTCCCGAGTCAAGCTCTGCACTGACAGTGCAGAGCCTGGTTGGGATTCTCTCTCTCCCTCTCTGCCCCTACTGCATGCATGCTCACTCCCTCAAAATAAATAAATTTAAATAAAACTCTAAAAAAATAAATAAAAGCCATGTCTCTGGCTTCCAGCTGGGGTGCAGGGTCTGGGAGACCACGCGGTTCTACAATTGCCATGAGCAAAAATGCAAATAGGACTTTACAGAGAGGAGGGGGTGAGGTCAGGGGGCAGGGGCGGCATGAACAGAACACGGAGTGCCTTACGCAGTCCTGGTTTCCTGTCGAGAAGCCAGGCTCTTGGGGTAGCCTCCAGGTTTTGCATCCTGGGCTCAAGCACCCGGGGGAATGTCCTTCAGATGCCCTGGGCTTCAGCGTCCTCACCTCTAAACCGGTGATAACAAGAGTCCTTACTGTTGGCTGCTGTGAGGGCCAAGTGACTGACTCGATGGAAAAGCCTAGAACAGTGTCCAGTACAGAGAAAGGCTTACTGAATGTCCCTGGTAACAGAGGGCCCCGTCCCCAGTGTTACTTGGGCCACTCCTACAAATTCTGAGCATCTAGCACATGCCAGGCACTCTTCCAGCTGTTGACAAAATATGACACAGTCCATGCCCTCGAAGAAACCATGGCCAACTCAGCGAGACTGGCACATGCCAGCTCGGAGGCAGAACCTCTGGGCAGACTAGGGGTGAAGGGAACAGAAACTTGATCAGGAACGAAAGAAAACCCTCGTGCCCATCACTGGAAAGGCTCTCAGCCCCAGCGTTCAGCTGGACTAGCTAGGAAAAGAGAAAACACTTCCAGGAAGCAAAAGGCGCCCGGACCACCTTCTGTCATTGCCACATCCTGCACCAGGACCGACTGAGCTGAGCTCCGTGCCACCGCGCAGTCAGGACCCCACTGGAACCAACCCCATGACTGGGCTGACGAGCCATCTGGATGCCCCGAGGAAGACACCCTCTGACAACACCCACAAAACAGAGCCCCTGCTGCACGGATTCCGGGAGGTGCCTGGCATGGAGGGACATTGCCAGGACGCCTGCCCAACTCTGCACGGCCCTGTGAACTTTCCCGGCTTTGGAAGACTCTCTCCCAGACCCACCATTCTCTCAGATGAACGTGTTCAGCACGACCATACCTTAGAGCAATTACCTGATACAAACGCACAGGGCTACGCACATTCACCTGAAGCTTCTACTTCCCAGAAATGCCGTGGGGAGTCCCACGGGCATCAAGCTCGGCACAAGCATCTCCAGCACCGCGAGCCGCTGCTAACTCTCAGCTTGCCTCCCTATAAGGGACAGCCAACACTCCCGGTCTCTCTTGGCAAAACTAAAGGACACCATGAGAAAAGGCTTCTGGGAAGACGTTGTGAACAGTATCGTTTGGTCAACAGCCATCAGGAGACTCTCGGGTGCTGGACAAGTGGGCAGAAACCACATGCTCATCAGCGTGTCAGCTGCCTCAAATCCCTTCCAGAACAAGGCAGAAAATTCATGCAATCATGGAGAGGCTTAGAACTGGCCAAGTGCAAAGTCTTTTAGAGATCACGTGATGCAATGTCCTCATTTTACAAGCAACAAAATCCAGCCCCAGCAGTTTAAGTGACGGGCCCAAGGCCCCCCCACAGAACATGGACTCTCACCCCCGCTGTTGGACTCTGGGTCGCAGCCCTTCTCCGTCATGTGGCACAGCGGGCTCCTGCGAAGCTCTCACTGTTGCCAACTCCAGTGTCTGTGCCAGTGAGAGCCCCATATGGGAACTCGGAGCTTAGACTCTGTGTCCCCTGCTCTTCCTTGGGGACCGAAGTTCCAGCTGGGCTCTGACTACCTCCATGACTCTGCTTCCTCACTGGCACTCACGGCCACTCCTCTTCACAAACACCCCGACAGGCCCGGGGGGAGTATCGTAGCCACTGCAAGGGTCTCACTACCTGATGGTTTCCCCCTCTGCACAGTGGACATTCGGGTCACAATCCTTTGTGGGGGACCCTGTCCTATGCTCTGTGGGATATTCCGCAGCAGACCTGGCCTCCACCCAGCTTTGATGACCAACAATGTGTTCAAGCATTGCCAAATGTCACCTAAGGGACAAAGGTGCCCCTCGTTAAAAATTGCTACTAGAGCACAATCACCTTTTCTTGAGCCCATTCTGCCCAGACTGTCCCTCCTCAGGACAGGTGCCCAGACACAAGGTCTGACCATGACAGCATTCGGGTCCCTGCCCAGTTTCTGTCCTTTAAACCCCCATCACTATTACCTTCCAGAGTTAACTTTACTGCCTTTGAACAAAAAGAAACTAGCCTGGGGCTGCCTGGGTGGCTCAGTCGGTTAAGCGTCCCACTTCAGCTCAGCTCATGATCTCACGGTTCGGTTCGTGGGTTAGAGCCCCGCATCGGGCTCTGTGCTGACAGCTCAGAGCCTGGAGCCTGCTTTGAATTCTGTGTCTCCCCCTCTCTCTGCTCCTTCCCCACTCACACTCTGTGTGTGTGTGTGTGTGTGTGTGTGTGTGTGTGTGTGTGTTCAGAAAAAGTAAATATTTTTTAAAATTTTAATAGCAAAAAAAATTTTTAAAAACTAGACTGGATGGTGCTCTGAAAGATAAGTGATTATATGATCTTCTTTATAAAAGCATCATTCCTGTCTGCAGTATACACAATGGATTTCTTTTTTTCTTTTTCTGAGTCACCAAAGACAAGTTAATCAAAGCACGGAATATTTTCTGGTATCCTCTCTGAACAATTTTAGAGTCATTATTCTGTTTTTGAATATTCTTCATTGGGAAAAAAATGATTATTTTAAGACACGGGTGTGGGGGAGGAGAAAAGTACATCAGATAATATTAAACAATGATTGCTTAGAAATTTTACTAATTATTACTGCCGCTAGCATCATTGTTTTTATTTTCTAGCTTCATCACAAAAGTCACAATTCTCGAGAGCAAAATTGCATCTAATGAGATATAGCCAGGACAGGGACATTCCTAGAATTTCATTTCTTGAGGTCAGTCCAGTTTGAACTCCAAGATACCACTGAAGGGAGGATTCTCAACTCCACACTGAAGAGTGAATCAAGATTTCCATTAAAAAAAGAAAACGCTGCGTGTTCCCAGGCTTTTATCCGTTTGTATACCTATAATCAGCTGCTGCAACTTTGCATACAAGGGATTTCTTTTTACATAAATAAAATGTTTTTGCTATTTTTAGTCACTGAAGCATTTAAAAAAAAAAGTGGAAGCTGTTGAAAAAGCCTGCCTTACAAAATAACTTTGTTGGCTTACTGCATGATTAGTTCTTGGTTTTTTTGAAAAGTCTGTCGTACATCCTATTCCCAATTCAATTTACACTTACCCCTGTGGACCTCTCTGCCTTTTAACTGCTACTCTGATTTCTCCCCCAGTTTTATTGAGAAACACTGCCGCTCTGGTTTTTGATGCAAAGATGTCTTTCTCCCCAAGAGGCACCATGGCCTGAAATAAACGATTTTCGGGGATTTGGAAAGTACTTTCAAACACGGCATTAGGAAACCTAAACATGAAGGCTCCGAGCATCAAAGGCAAACGCAGCAGCAAGCAGACTGGCTGCGAGAGAGGGCTGTAAGTCCACAGGTTGGCACGATGCAACAACACAGAAAGAAGCACCGTCCTCTGACTCGCTCCACGCGGGCCCCAGTAGTCCACAGGTGGCCTGTTGACTTGGCCTGAGAACAGCCACCAAAGGAATTCTGTCACTGAGTGTCCACTTGCTCCCCACACACGTGGCTTCACCCTCTCTTCCTCACCCAGAGCAGAGCAGGTCAGAATTCCACTTACTACGTTCAAAAGCCTCGATAGGTAAGCTTAGAGCTTTTGCATTTAACTGTCAATGCCCAGCCTACATACTCACAGACAGTTTGCCCTTTGTAGATGCCACAGGGGTTCACATTCGTAACTGGGAGAGGCCACGAGGAACAATCATCTCAAACTCCGGAAGCGGAAGCAACTTGTTCCACACATTTTTTTTTTTTTTTTTACTTCTCGAGGTTCTGTGGCTTAACTGGTAGGTCTTCTGAGCTGGGCCAGATGGCCCAGGACCGATGATCCAGAGTGGCCTCGCTCACACACCTGGCAGGTGACTCAAGGTCAGATGAGGGGAAAGCGTGGATATGACCCGGCCACACGCCCTGTCCCCCAGCAGGCTGGCCCAGGCTCCCTCACGTGGTGGTAGCTGGGGGGCTCCAGGCAACACCAAGAAAGTATGCCACAACGCATAAGCATTCCCCAACCCTCTGCCTGCTTTCTGTTTGCTCCCGTCCCACTGACCAGGTCCCAAGACCAGCTCAGAGTCAGTACAGGGGGTGATTACCAAAGCGTGTGCCAGAAGGAGGGGAATCGTAAGTGGTCGTTATTAATTTACCACGTTTGTTCATTAAACAAATAGGGTTGATCCTCATTACTCACAGATTCCATATCTGTAAGTTCACGTACTCAATGAATTAATTTCTAAGCCCAAAATCAACAGTCACAGCACTTCAGTGGCCATTCACAGAACGGTGGAAAACACGGAGGCACTCGGTACCCGTGTCCCAGCTGAAGCCAGACCCCACCCCCTCGTTTCAGAACAAGCCCCCTGCTTGTGGTCTACTTGGGGCCACTTCTTTACGATCTTGGGATGCTCTTGTGTGTTGGCGATTTTGTGGTTTAAAACGGCCCCAAAACATAGCGCTGTCTAGTGGTCCTGAGTACGACAAGGCTGTGATGTGCCTTATGGAGAAAAAACTGGTGTCAGATAAGCTTCATTTAGGCATAAGCTGTGGTTCTATTGGCCGTGAGTTCTAGGTTAATGAATCAACAATACATATTAAATCCGGTGTTTTTAAACAGAAACACACATAAGACAAGATTAGCTGATGAAGATGTTGTGACCAGAGGCTGGTCGGAAATTAACCCTTTCTTTGCCCTAGGAAGAGTGGTTCAGCGATGGCTAATTCAGTGTTCTCTGTAATGTTCCCTAACGTAACCACCACGGGTAATGAGAATCAACCCTTTTTGAACACCCTTTTTGTGCCAAGCACCATGCCTAGAGCTGACTATTTGGTGAGCTCCCTGCTTTCAAGGAGCTCAAAGTCCAGCCAGGCACTAATCAATGATACTAATCAAGACACAGTTTTACTGCATCAGGGAAGATGCCTGAAGTATGAGCCAAGACCTAAAAGACAAGCAGGAGGGCTATAGCTCAGGTCTCCAGGACCTGGGAGCTCAGGAGCTGGGGAGACTGATTAGAAATGTCCCCAGCTGAGGCCAAGAGGCCTGGACTTTGTACCCCCACATCAACCACTCATAACTTTGGTCAAGTTAGCTCCCTTCAGCTGACGACAACATCTGGGGAAAGACTCAGCTGTCAGCCAATGGCAATCCTGGCAGGAGAGGGGGTGAATGCTTAAATGGGAATGGTGAGCAACACTCCCCAACCCCCCACATCCCTAAAAGGAGCTAGAGACCAAGGAGACAGGGAGCTAGAGCCAGCAGTGGGAATGCACGTGTAATGGCCCTGCAGTAGCAGAGCACATGGATGAACACGGGAACAATGCAGAGAAGGCTCATGCGGGGCTGGGATGGAAAGCAAGGACAGGCGTGGGCGGAGATGAAGTTGGACAGCAGGGCCAGGATGAGATCGTGTGGGGCCTCGGGGGCCATGGGAAGTTTGGGTCCTCACTCTAAGAGTAAGCTGAAGCCACAGAGGGTCTTAAGCAAAGGAAGCCACGTGCTGCGGTGCAGAGAACAGAACTGAGCGGAGTGGGGAGAGGTGAGGTCGAGCAGGCGTGGCAACACCAGCTCCCGTGCGCCAAGGTGGCAACTCTGGAGATGGCGAGAGCTGAATGGAGTCCAGAGAGGTTCAGGAGGTGAAGCTCCAGGCCCTGGCACTGGTGCAGCCGTCGGCGAGCACAGGGTAAAGCATGATCACGGATGCTGCCTGGTCCCCGTTCCCCTGAATGAACAAATGCAGGTACCAGTGCTGGAACAGAGAACCCCAAGACGTCAGAATCAACCACACCATACCGGAAGGTCGGTGGGGCGGGGGGGGCGGGGGGGGATGCTCAGGTGATGCTCAGATCTCTGTGTCTGGCACTCTGGCTTGAGATGAAGATTTCCATTTAGGAGCCACAGCACAGAGAGGCTTATCATTGAGCCTCTGTGAGGTTGAGACTGTCCAGGGTGCATGGAGGACGAGGCCTCCAAAGACCTTAAAGTAAGTATCAGGAATCTCCCACGTTCAAAGGCCAGGTGGGAGAAGACAGAGGCAACAAAGGACCTCAAAGAACAGCTAGAGAAGTGAAAGGACATAGGGAAGACAAGGTCACAGACCCCAAAGGAAGACACTGTTTCAAAGAGAGAATGGTCCGGGATGAAGAGTTGCTGAGGGTCCAGTAGGATGAAGACTGAATATTCTCCACTGGATTAGGGACACACAACAGCTGGGGGTCTCAGACGTGAGAAAATAATCAAGTAGAATATTTCTCCCCATTGAGGGAACGACAGCCTGGGTTATCACGTTGCTAGACAATGGATTCCCTCTCTTTTGGGTTTCACCCACCAAAAGAGAAGTTACGGGAATTCTTAGCCCTTAGGGAAAGGATTGTGTGTGCCCCGAAGCCAAGTAAACACTGCCTTTGACAAGCTCGGATATGGCCAGGACTTTCTTGCTAGAAAGAAGATCAAAAGCCATCCAGTTGGTTAAGGGTCCGACTCTTGATTTTGGCTCCGGTCGTGATGCCTGCACCGGGCTCTACAGCACAGAGCCTACTTGGGATTTTCTCTCTCTCTCTCTCTCTCTCTCTCTCTCTCCCAATCTCTCTCTCTCAAAATAAATAAACTTAAAAATATATGATTAAAACAGAGCAGGAAGCAAACCATAAGAAACTTTTAACAATAGAGAACTGAAGGTTACTGGAGGGGAGGTGGTGGGGGTTGGGATAGATGAGCGATGGGCATTAAGGAGGACACATGTTATCACGAGCACTGGGTGTTGCATGTAATGGATGAATCAACTAAATTCTACTCCTGAAACCAATACCACACTATATGTTAACCAACTTGAATTTAAATAAAATCTTAGAAGGAAAAAAAAAGGATTTAGAAAAACAGGCCTATTAAGGTAACGATCCTGCTTTCCTGAATTGTATCCAAGGATGTAATTCAGCAGAAACGGAAGAAAAAAAAATTATATGCGTGCAGATACTTAATGCATATTTCCTCTAAAAGTTAATCTTTGAAAACAACATAAATGTTCAATATTTGGGGACAATTTTAATAAATATTTGTATTTATTATATTTATAATAAATATTTGTATTTATTGTAAAATGAGTTTGTGTAATCACAGAGGGAAGTGTCAAAGCGCAAATCAAACACAGAGTAGTTTTGGTGTTGTGTTCTCTGTAATTACACAGGCAGAGAAGATAAACAGAAATGAAATCATGATGGGTTAGTTGGGGTCCCAGGTTTCCAATTTTTAAAGTCATTAATACTTGTGTTTTTTATTGATTTAAAATATGCAGGAGTGACATGTGGGAAAGAAGCAGCAAAGGAAGAAAAATGCCTTGTGAAAAGGCTTTGCTGGGAAACCGAACACACATCACTATGCTCAGAACAGGACTGTCTTCACACTGAAGTATTCAAGATGAATTAGAAGGGAATGCCTCATTCACTGTTAACTCCAGCCCCCACTGAGAGAAGGACAAATGAACCCTCTGATTGCCCAAGTGCCTGGCAACTTTGAAACTTTGTTCCACCTTTCACATCATCTCTGCAAAAGGAATCCTTTGGGGTTAGTAGAGAATCCTACATAATTAAGTAGACGGAGCCTTCTTCTCAGGTAATTATACCCGGAGGGATCCAAAGGTCCGATGTACGAAACCCATAAGGAAGGTTAACAACTTGTAGATTGTCTGCTGGACCTTCTCCCCAGCTGAGACCAGGCACGAGATCTGGACAAATATAACGGCATCCCGAGTACTTGGCCACGCTGCCCCGTGGTCAAGGGATACATGGGCCAAACCAGCACCTAGGTGGCTTCTTTATCCTCTGATCCCCCCTCTCCGCTGAAGAAGCAAGAGCTGGTTGGCAGGTGCCCCTCTTGCCAACAGAGCCTGGCTCTCCTGTCCACTGGAACTGGGGAGAGCTGGCGTTCACCGGACTAGAGATTGAGTGCCCTGATTCCCAGCAGCAGCAATGCACTTGTCCGCTAAAACTAAAACGTCTCCCTTCGTTCTTACCTCACTGAATCATGGAGCTCTTTCTAGCTGCTGTGGCCGTCTTCTCGAGAAACAGGTGATCATTAAGTCCTGGCACAGACACTCCATCTCAGCCCTGGGTGTCTAGAAAAGGACAGCAACTTTTCTGCTCCAGGAGGGAAAGGCTTCGCTGTGGGTCATGAAATAAGAGGAGGCAAGATGCACCATGAAGTGATAACTAGGGGCCGCTTAGGATTGCTGACCAGTGCTCCCAGACATGGCAAATATACACTGTATTTAAGCCAGCACTTGCTATGGACAACATCCACAGGGGGAAACAAAGGAAACGGGCACCAGACACCGCAATGATGTCATCAATATCCCCTGCCTCTTGCAAAGGGATGATCTGGAGGTGCTTTTCTGACACGAAAGCCTCTGCAGCTGCAACACAAATGACCAACTGCCCTCACAGAATTAATTATTCTTTTTGAGGACCAAGCGTGTGCTTCAAGGATCCAGCCAGAGTCCTTTGGAAGCACCAAGAGTGTCAAACAACTATCATTTTCAAGCATCTTGAAATTATCTGCTTCCCAAACCATGAAGCCCCACCCCCTTCCCCAAACAAGAACCCATTTCCCAACAGCGGGTGGCAATATCAGCATCTTAAATCATGACCCTGGACCAGCCAAGAGAAGTAGAGTTTGTTTGCCAAAGTGTAGGTCTTGTTAAATAAATCCTTCCTTGATGGCAGAGAGAGGCCTGGCTCAGAAAATGGCTCCTTAAACATTTTAATTTAATTCAACAAGGATTTATTGTGCACCTGCTATCAGGAGCCAAACTCTGGGAGCTCAAACTGTGAGAGAGAGGGAGAGGGAGAGGGAGAGGGAGAGGGAGGGAGGGAGAGAGATAGAGAGAGAGAGAGGGAGGGAGGGAGGGAGGGGTATATTCTCTTGGCTGGGGAAAAGGTGGCGGATTCTGAACCTTCCAAAAGCAAGTTAGTATGATCCAGGCATTCTGTTGATGGCTTACGTGTCTACCCTGTTCCTGAACCCCATCCCTTTTCTCTTATGGGCACAGATTTCAGTCTCCTGTCAGCTCTGCCTCTTGCAGATGCCTTCTGATTCTCTAAAGATCCACTCATTTCCTAATCTGAGCATCTCCCCCATCCCAGCCAGTTCACAGCGGCCCTGCCTCTCCACACCTGTAAGATCAGGCACGTGCTGAGGGCAGGGTGGGGCTGCGGGCCTACCGAGGCTGCCCAGGTTGGAAAGGCCTGGCTCACTACGTGGGTTGGATTTCGGGGCCCATTACTGGGTGCGTGACCTTGAGCGCACCGTTTGTCCCTCAGACCTTCCCGGGCCTCACCTGTGAAATGGGACGTGAATCATACGCAAGTCGGAGGGCTTTCATAAAGGTGCAGTGCGGTAAGTGCCTGAAGGGTTTACCAGAGCGCCTGCAATCAGATACACAAAGTCTGTTTGCATCGCTGCACACACCCCATGAGTGGAGGTGTCTACTAACTCAGAATTCAGAGGCTGTCAGAGGTTCTGCTTCCAGGCCTAGCAGAGTAACTCTTAGCAAAAAGATCACTGCTGCAGGTAACAACTGAACACTCCGAACAAAATATTTAAATCTACCTGCAGGCTTTGGAGAGTGACCCGGGGCAGACAGAGTCTGGAGGGGCATCAGCGCTGAGAAGGTGGCGTTGCATCAGAAAAAGACATGTATGACCCCACTCGTAAGTGGAATTTAAGATATAAAACAGACGAACGCAGGGGAAGGGAAACAAAAACAATATGACAACAGGGAGGGGGCCAAAACCTAGGAGACTCTTAAATAATTTACAGAGAACAAACGGAGGGTTGCTGGAGGGGCCGTGGGTGGGCGGAGGGCCAAATGGTCAAGGGGCATTGAGGGAGACACTTGCTGGGATGAGTCCCTGGATCCTACTCCTGAAACCATCACTGTACCGTATGCAACTCGGATGGAAATTAAAAAATAAACAAGTAACACCAAAAAGAAGATAGCACTGCAGACTCTAAGCTACAAGACACAGGCTGAAGGGAAATGGCAGCAAATCCGGAAATCTGGACACTCACAAAGAAACGAAGAGCTTCACAGGCACAACTTTGTGGACTCCGTGAGAGGCTTTTCTCCTCTTCTCAGTCCCTTGATAATATGCACGATTAGTTGAAAGCAGAGGTCAGCAAACTTTTTCCGCAAAGGGCTGGAAGATATTTTGGGCTTTGTAGCCCATGTGGTCTCCGTTGGAGCTACTTGCGGGCACAGACGACACGTCGACAGTTGAGCATGTTTACGTATAAATATAACTTTATTTACAAAAGCAGCTAATGGCTAAGTTTTGTCCTGTAGGCCACAGTTGTCCATATTTAAAGCAAATATTAGGAAATCTTATTTTGAGGCTTTTAACATACGTAGATAGAAGACGTACAACTGTAACATGGACGGAGGTGACGGACCCACACGGTTGGGGGTTTTCTACATTCTATTTGAAGTGGTGCAAGATACTAACTCTAGGTAGATTGAGCATATAGTCAGGAACATATATTCAAGTACCTATAGACGCTACTAAAAAAAGATTCACCAAAAAAGCTGATCAATTGTACGGAATTGTAATATAGGCTCTAAACTAACACCCCAAAAAAGGGGGCAGGGGAGACAGGGGAACAAAAATAAAGGACGTGACAAAACAAATAGTAAATAAAGCAGGTGAGATCGAATCCCATCAACAATTACATTAAACGAAAGGCAGAAATCATTAGACTGGATTAAAAAAAAAAAAAAAAAATCAAGACCCAACCATATGCGGTCTATAAGAGAGGGGTCTTAAATGTAAAGACACACATACGTTGAAGGTAAGCTTGGATGCACAAGAGTAGAGCGGGCAATTAGGAACCTCTTCATCTGGTGTCATATCCGGCGAGGGAGACCGGACACAAAATGTGCTTCCAGAGATGCAGCTGCGAAGAGAGCTGGTGCCTCAGGTGGGGAGAAGGCCACTGGGAAGCACCCTCCGTATAAAACGCCTGGGCCAGACCTGCCATCGGTGACAGTCCTCTGCTTCCCGGTTTCATCCTCTTCAGAGAAGAGAGTGAAATAAAGGAGATGAGTGGACAATTGTGGAATACAACAGGCCGTGAAACTCCCCGATTCCAGGAAGCCTGAGGACACAGCCAGGGAGGTGGGGACCCAGGGCCTGGGGAGAGGCTGCTAAGGGTGAGTGGCCCAGGGCCAGACCTGGTGTCACAGGATGGGATGGAAACAGATGGGGGTGACACCCCCAAGCAAAATCCGAGCCTGCAGCTGGCAGCAAAGCGGTCAGGGAAGTGTTTTCCGAAACGCGCGTATGCATTTGGCCTCCTCCGTGCAGTCTGGCACACCACAGCTGACAAAGGCCACAGGACCAAAGAGCTGCCAGGAAAGACAAGGAAGCAAATTAACTCAAGGAGTTTTTTCTGCTTAGGTGGGGATTTGCTTCCTGACGCACAGCAGTGTCGAGGAGAACCATCCCCCAATCCAGACCGGGGGGGCGGGGGGGCAGAAATCCGGAACGATCATGACACAGGAGGATAAAGGGGGTCCCGCTCACAGAACCGGTAATCCCTTCTTCCCTGCGTTTGGATGGGCAAAGCAGCAGCCTTTGCGCTTCGTGGCGGAGAAGGAAGGACACGAAAACAGTGAAGGAAGCAGCCCACGGCAAACGTCCGCGAGCAAGCCCTCATTTAGGCCCTGGACCTGGATTCCACTGTCTCAGAGGAGTCTCAGACACCATTCCCATGGGATCATGAGACACAGGGGTGCCTGGTCCCCCAGATTCCCAGGGAGGGGAGGGGGAAGAGACAGGAAGGCATGAGGGGAAGAAGAGAAGAACAGAGAGAAACCCAGAGCAAAGTGCTTGGGAGGAGGAAGATCCAGAGTTCATTCATTTATTCACGGAGTAAACATGTACTCACAGAGCATTTTCTCCGCACCAAGCAGTGGACAAGGACATCACGGGCACTCTGCTGTATTATTTCCTTCACACTCTTTGAAAACTGAATCCTTTCCTTTTGGGATGTAGAGCGACTATTAGCTAAAACATTGTGTTATATAGGATGTAACCCTCCACCACACCTTAAACTTTAGACCAGAGTAGGCTTCTTATGAAGCAAGAGACTGGAAGTTCCTAAAAATGAATGCCTTCCCCAAGAAAGAGCAACCCTGCCCAGTCCCCTTCTCAACACCTGACGTTACGCCTTTCTCCTGTCCCGTCACCCAGCTTCCTCGGTGCTTTTCCTCCATGCTTTCAAAAAGAGACAAAAACATTACCTATTATGCCGGCACATTGCATCAAACCATGGGCTAAATCCTGAATGGGCCTTTGTGAATTTCATCCTCACTGCATCCTGATGAGACACGTGCCACGGTGGCCACATTTACCAGAGAAGTGACTGACGCTCAGAGAGGGCAAGCAGCTGACGAAGTGGGAATAAATTCAGCTCCCGATGCGGATGCACCGCTCGGCAGTGACACAACCAATTACACAGGAACATCCGTTGCTTGTAAAAGCTTCAAGAAGGGTCTGCACACGACCCTACCTTATCACCATGATTTTTAACTTAAAAGGGAAGAAAGACTTCTTTGGAGCCTTGATGGCAAAACCCTGAGCCTCAGTGAGTAGGTTGTAGAATATTTTACAAAAAGGGATTCCCCAATATACCAGGAAATGGAGAATTGTGCCTCACACATACAACTTACATCTGTCTCAGTCTCAGCTTGCTTCCCTGTAAAATGGGGATCACGAAAATCCCCACGTCCTGCATTGATGAGGAAATTCACTAAGATGACTCTATGAGAGTCCACTGCATATATAGGGCGCCCTCAGCATTTCTTGGTCTTGAGCCCCACACCGATGGGACAGAGGAGTCATTCACTACACAGAATTATTCTTTGCACAGCATCTGTTGTAACCAAATCAATAAGCTAGCAATCTCGATGGTCTGTCTACCACGCAGAACCAACCCTCCCTGTGCCTGTTGCCTTCTGCTCTGTGATCTTAGCCGAAGACGACCAGAAGGCAGCATGCTTAGCCGTGCTGAGTGGAGGGTCCCAGCCAAAGAAATCACTAGCCGTTCTCTCTGAAAAATGGTCTACCCGCCAAAAGATCACGGAAACAAACGTTCCACATAGCCTGGGTGACTCTGCTGATGGTTGCAGTTGGTGGGGTGACGTGGGAAGGGGAGATCTCCCTGGTGGTACCTCTAAAACTTCCCACAGGCCTGGCTGAGGCCATCTCAGCGCTCTCGACCCTCACTACCATCACCACGTATCTGTCAAACGCTTAGCTTACAGTGCTCGGGGACCGGGCTAAATGCTTTACTTGTATGATCCCACGCAGGCCTCATTTCAGCTCACTGAAGTCCAAACTACTAATAGGGCAACTGAGTCAGAGCTTAGATGGCCTGTCCAAGATCAAGGACTTGGGCATGGCACAGCCTGGACTGGCAAATATGTTGGTAGGGCTCTTTAGCCTGTGCTCTGAATACCACTGTCCGTCCTCTCCCCTCCCGCTGGGCCTGGGTTGCAGGTGCTGAGGCGGCCCTTGGTCGGCACCGACCGGCCCATCCTGCAGTCTCCTGCCCTGCATGGTTGGGAGGGTCCACTTTCAAGGAAGGGCCGGAGAGAAACCCAGGGACCACTGGAAAGAACACCCTCCCCTTACCAGACAGCTTCAAGTTCCTTTAGAGTTTGAAGAGAGGCAAACAAGAAAAAGTTGGAACTGACACTGATTTCGTCCAGAAGTGGGTCACCTTAGGGTGGGTGGCCAAACCAGCTCCCTGCAGAGCACTGTCATCACCTTTTGCAGATCAGCAACAGAGCACATGTTCCTCCAATCTGTTCAATCTCTGCGTTTTTAAATAAACTCTCTAAGTCAGGCCTTTTATGCCCTTCCTCTCCCAAACGCTTCCTGATCACCGGCTCACAGGTGTTTGGCAGCTTGCATTCGTTTCCCTTTGTCTTTGCCTCTGCCGACGGCAGTGCTGTCCCGGCTCCCATTCGGGCCATAGACCATGTAGGGGGCACCAGCTGCCTCGTGTGTATCTCCCACCGCGGCGTAAGTCAAGTGTTATTCCTCTCATTTTACAGACTTAAAAAAACTAGCTCAGAGAAGCTAAATAACTTGCCCGTCACCACAGGGCTACTGAAGTGGCAAAGTTGGAACTCTGAACCTTCAACCGTCCTAAGGCAAAGCCCATATCCCCAACCCTCTGCGAACACAAGAAGACTTAATTGTACGTGACTGTCCCATCTTGTGGTGGAGTTACAGGAACCTCAAAGAATCAGACCTCATCCACCCCCACTCAGCACAGGAGTCCAACTAGTTAAACACCTCCAATTTTTCTCTGGAAAGAAATAATCTTAATACGAAGGCTCTTCAATTACTCTGTGCAATTAAGTCCTGAGTGCTTGTTTGAACAATTAACCAAAATAATTATAAATGTATCTCTGTTACTACAATTGCATATTAACAAAGGCTCAGGGCCAATTAATCATTACTCCATCAATATCTCATTTGCATAAACCTATTCTCTTTAAAGACTCCATGTTTGGGGTGACAGGGCTCCCTCATCGATTATGGAAATATCCCCATCAAACTTCCCCGAGGCCGTCAAAAGGAATAAAAGGGGTTGTCTGTTGTGGGATTCTTAGCACCCCTGCCCGGCCCTCCCAGGGACAGGCAAGGATAGAGAACAAAAGGGAAGAGATGCAGTCAATGTGCTGTTCTCCGCAGGAAGGGAAGACTGACAGGGCTCAGGTCACGGGGGTGATGGGAAGACAGGGGCATCTGGCCGAGGTCAGAGGGAAACAAGCATTTGAGCCTTCTTTGGAGCCATGCAAATTCATTCATTCCGCTCACTCATTCATTCATTCAATAGATTCGTCAACAGTACCCAGTTCTGTGCAGTAAGTAGTGAAAGGCTCTCCCTGTCCTCACCTGAAGCAGGTAGGCAATTAACTAGATGTCTGAGTTTTCCCGATGCAGACAGTGAGATAGAGCTGAGGTGCGGATGTTTATTAGGAAGGGAAGGTGCAGGACCGGGCAGAGGGAAAAGGGGGCTGGGAGGCAGGTCCGAGAGGACCTCGGCTTGCTGAGTAAGACGCCCTGGGGCAGGAATCACCTGCTGCGCCTGTCCTGAACCTGGGTGAAACGGCAGTGTCTTTACATGCCGCCTCGCTCAGTCACTGGACGGGGGCTGCCCCAGCTTACGTGGCTCGCCCACCATGTGCCACCTAGACGGCCTGCTGCTGGGTATCCAGTCCTGCCTCCCAGCGGAGCTGGGCGGTGCGCCTCCGCGTGCACTATGCTGAAAACTGCTACAGAGGATAACAACACACAGAGGCAAGGGAAGAACGGAGGCCACGGTACTACAGAGAAGAGGCCCCTAATGCCATCCCAAGGGGCAGCGAGGTCAGGGTCGGCCTCTTGGAGGAGCTGACACGGAGGCTGAGATGGGAAAAATTAGCAGACCTTTCTCAGGTGAAGAGAACAAGGGAACAGTGTTTCAGGGAGAAAGATGTGCTGAAGCTTAGGGCTTAAAAGGTTGTCGAAGGGGGAAAAAAAGCAGACTGGGCTACAGACATGATGTAGGTGTTATTCAGCGTGGATTGTGGGACTACCACTGCAACCCCTCTCCTCCTCCTTCATGATCGGTTTCTGCTCAAATGGGCTCCTCCGTTTCTCCAGAGGAAGGCAAGCTAAGGCACTGTCACCATGGAGACGTGTGCGAGGCAGGGTTCTGATGCATTCACCAACCTGTTTCCCGGACATGAGAGCAAGTCGTGCTGCTCAGCTGTTTACATCTAACTATAAACGGGAAACACATGAAAAAACCCATTAAAAATATGTAGACAGGTCCGCCTATATATCTTCATATTTGTATGTTGATGTAAGTATCGAAAAAGCTATAGAACACCATACATCAAATGTTCACATTGGTTCCCTAATGTGTAGAGGCTGAAGAAGGGTGGGGAATGACTATTAACTTTTTCTTTCCTTTTTTTTTTTTTTTACCTGCTAAAACCAAGCATTTTTGTAAACGTTTTTGTATCTTAGAATTTAAATTTTGCATGTTTCAAAAATAAACCATTGGAATTTTGTTTTTCAGTGTTTTATTTTGCTCAGCACCAATGGCCGTGTCTTCAGAAATCCAGAGCCTAACATTTCATTCAGCAAGCAGCCACCGAGGGCTCCTGGGTGCTGCAACGAGGTGGGTGAGACAGAATTCTGATCTCAAAGAGTCTAACAGCCCTCCTAAAGGGACAGAATATTACATGATCAAAGCTGAATTACTGGCATTAGTCAGAAAATTCTTATAGCTTAAAATGAATTACACATAAGAGAAGTGACTGATGCAGAAAAAGCAGGCGACCAGAAATTGACCAAGTCCTATTTTCCCCTCTTATCAGTTGCTAAACGGCAGCATGTGCTTGCATAATGTGTGAAAAGGATGAAGAATGAGAAAGGAAGTCACCCCGATGTGTCCAGGTAAACGCGACAAGGTGGCCACGTGGGGACAGCAGTCCCCACCCTTGGAAAGAGAACTACTACCACAGCAAGGCCTCATCTTAAACAGCCCCGACATCTCAAACACAAGGATAAAAATAGAAGCCCCAGAAGGATTTAGTGAAAATAAAATGAAAGGTGAGAGCCCCAGAGGCAACCCTGAACTTGCTGGAGAGGCAAAGTGAAGTGCAAGCTCATGGGCCCCAAGGTCAAGGGTAAGAAGCTTTACTGGAGGCGAGAGCTTAGGAAGGGGGCAGCTTGACCTGGCCCCAGGGTGGACAGGAGGATATGAGAACCAGATGACAATAATGATTATAACAAGGATCAGGCTTCACTCAGCCTTACAGATGCTTCGAGAAACTCTCAGTCTTGCAAAACAACCAAACCTGCCTGACTCAGGAAAAGCAGAGGGAACATTTTACACAAAATACTATTCGAGATCTGTCACCAAGAAATATCTTTAACTGATTCCTCATACTCCTTGCCCTGCAGCAGAGGTAGCAAGGACAATCTTCAAAGAATCTGGTCCCACACAAATACTTCTGAATAAGCACAGCAGCAGGCCTGCCGTATACACAGCATCAGGACTCTTCAACTCAACTAAGCACAACAGCAGGCCTGCTGTATACACAGCATCAGGACTCAACTCAACTAAGCACAACAGCAGGCCTGCTGTATACACAGCATCAGGACTCAACTCAACTAAGCACAACAGCAGGCTTGCTGTATACACAGCATCAGGACTCAACTCAACTAAGCACAACAGCAGGCCTGCTGTATACACAGCATCAGGACTCTTCAACTCCACTGGAACACCACTCCATTCCAGACATCCAAGCCTAAAGCCACACAGGAATTCCTGTCACTGAAAAATTCATGAGCTAGTTGGCAAAGACCATAATCTAAACCAATCATTCTTGAACCTGGTTGTTCATGTGAAATAACTGGGGATCAATTGCAGGGCCCCATCCCCAGGTCCCCAAAGTTATTGATGTTGAATCTCTGGGGGCAGGAGACTATGAATCATTTAAGCGAAAGTTCTCCAGGTGGTGCTATTGATTGGCTGGTATTAGGAAAAAATGTGTTTTTTTTGTTTTTTTTTTTTCAGAGAGAACATCTCCCCAGTTAACATTTTTCTAGCAGAACACTTTGGTTTTTAATACTCAAACTTCAAGAATGTAACTACTTCTCCAAAAATATGCAACTATTTCTCAACATTATTCTACCAGTGTTTATCAAGGAAAATATATATTTACATCCCCAAAACTCTGGGCAACATATTTTTTAAAAACAATGTGCAAATAAAGAATTGCATGACCTTCCAGACAAAAATCAGCATAATGTCAGAATGACATGTAGATATTTTAAAGAGCTAGTTGAAGGCCAATAGATGAGACACATGTCTCAGATGCGGCTGCACTAAAATACATTACAGCCTCAAATTAAAAAAAAATGGGGCACCTGGCTGGCTCAGTCAGTTAAGCCTCAGACGTCAGCTCAGGTCATGATCATGCAGTCCGTGAGTTCAAGCCCCGCGTCGGGCTCTGTGCTGACAGCTCAGAGCCTGGAGCCTGCTTCCGATTCTGTGTCTCCTTCTCTCTCTGCCCCTCCTCCACTGGCTCGCTCTCTCTCTCAAAAATAAATAAATATTAAAATAATAATAATAATAATAATAATAGGGGCGCCTGGGTGGCTCAGTCGGTTAAGCATCTGACTTAGGCTCAGGTCATGATCTTGCGGTTTGTGAATTCGAGCCCTATGTCAGGCTCTGTGCTGACATCTCAGAGCCTGGAGCCTGCTTTGGATTCTGTGTCTCCCTCTCTCTCTGCCCCTCCCCTGCTCATGCTCTGTCTCTCTCTCTATAAAAAAAAAAAACATTAAAAAAATTTTTAATAATAATAAAATAAAATACATTACAGCCTCACAGCAGACAAGACAACCTATCAATAGATAACATCTGTGTGATCTGTTGGTGTTCAAATGCAAACTTTTAAGCATTTTACACTCTAACATGACAGCTTATGGCATCTATGGGCATTTTACTGAGTCTTCGTTATGATTTAAGAAATGCGTCAAGGCTTTGGGGTTGATATGTAATGCCATACAATTTTTCCCACTGGAAAAAAATCACAGGATCCAGGCCCCTGGTGAACATGTTCAAGCAGAGTGTCTAAGGTGTGGGTGTGGATTATCGGCGTTAAAGGAGAGATGATCAGGATTCAAACCCAGGGTGGGGCTCACAGCCATCAGGAGTCACATTCAACCCAGGGAGAGATAAACTCGCCGCGAGCACCTGGGAAGCCACCACAGAGCCCCTGATGCTGGCACTCGGCCTCAACGGACGGGGAGGTGTTTCGTGGTGAAGAGAGGAAACGAGGAAGAAGACAAAATTTCAGGAGGAGGGAGAATCCCATGGGAAGGCAAAGATTTTTGAAGAAGCGTGCTGTTTCCTAGGGTACAGGACTCTATCTGGGGCCTAGAGTGTGTGAAGGACTGGGCAGGGGGCGTGCTGTGAGTCTGTCCACGCGTTCACAAAAGGTATGAAGCACATGTCTGATGAGCACCTACTATGTGCCAGCCGCCGAAGACTGAGGGGAGGAAAATTGACTAGCAAAAAAAAAAAAAGCCAAAATAATCATGATTTCGTCCCTAAAGTGGTTTCTGTCCCGCGGTGCATATTTTTTTTTTTTTTAACGTTTTTATTTATTTTTGAGACAGAGAGAGACAGAGCATGAACGGGGGAGGGTCAGAGAGAGAGGGAGACACAGAATCCGAAACAGGCTCCAGGCTCCGAGCAGTCAGCACAGAGCCCGACGCGGGGCTTGAACTCAGGGACTGCGAGATCATGACCTGAGCCGAAGTCGGACGCTCAACCGACTGAGCCACCCAGGCGCCCCCCACGGTGCATATTTAATTACGGTGAGTATACAGACTACAAATACATGCTTTGAAGGAGGTGGCGGGTGGAGAGACCCAAACTGGTGGGGGGGGGGGGAGGGGGAAGCAGTCATAGGAGAACTCAGGGAGGATTTAATTTTCAAGGCTACGGAAACATTTGAACACTTTAAATGAACTATGGTTTGGGTGGGCATAACATAGGAAATACCTCCTGTTTATCCATTTTGGCAGGCTGTACTGTCCAGAAGAAGTCCAGAATGGACTGCCAAGGAACACAGGGGTGTGCTTAAGACAGAGTAGGGAGAGGCTGAGAGGCATGGGAAGGGGGCCTGTTAATGCAAAACCAGACACACAGAGGGGCAGTTTCTATAGTGGCGGTAGCCTAGCCCACCTGGATTAGTGCTCTCTGGCCATCACCAGCCAAGACCTCCAGCAGCAACTGGTCTGGATTCGAGGGTGGGCAACATGGAACACAATATGCTAGTGATGAATTTTCTCTCTGCAACTAATGAATATCACACCTCGGAGAGCAGCTCAGAGTAGTACCAGTCTGCTCTGCCTCCTGGAAAGCACAGGTGGTTTCGATTTGACCTTGGAGAAGAATAGAAACAAACCAAGTAGGTGTCATTTGCACACCTCGGCTCCCCAAAAAGTGCATTTTAGAGTCTGCCAAGTCTGTAAAGATGGTAGGACTGCCTTATACGTGCATTTATTTCACAGCTGTTCTCCGAATTCTACTATGTGCAAAGGACTATGCTGGCAAAGGATAGCAGGAAAGACACTGGGAGAAGCAGCTAAGTCACACGAAAAGTTCCTGAGGCTACAGGGAGCAAGGCAAGTAGGAGAAAACGAAAGACAGCCGTCGTGGCTCAAGGGCAGAGAGCCAAGGAGAGTGAGCCTTGAGAAGGGGGTGGGGGGAACGAAAGGAGGCAGGTCCTGGTAGACCACCCCACAAAAGATTACACTGAAAGGTTTTCAGCAGTGACAAGCTTAATGAGCTTTGTTTCCAAAAGATCATTCTGGCTGCACCAAGAACAGATCACAAGTAGATAGAGGAGGTGTGGGAGAGCCAGTGAGTTAAGACACGAATTTACCCATCACACTAGGAGGTGACTGATTTTAGACCAGGGCAGAGCTACTCAAAGCCAGGTTTCAGCCAGCAGTATCGCCCCGTGCCCAGGAACTTTGGAAAAGGAGATTCCCAGGACTGGCCTGTACCTACTGAACCACAATGGTTGGGAGCTGGGCCCAAGCATCTGCATTTTAATCAGTTTACCTGGTGATTCTTACACACTCTCAAGTTTGAGAAGCACTGGATCTGGGTAGTAGTAACAGAGAGGGGGACACATGAAAATATATTTTGAAAAGTGAATGAGCGGATCTATAGGGAATGATGAATAAATTCTGGTAAATGAGAATAGTGTAGAACTTTATGGAACAATTCTTCTGAGTTAGAGGATGCATATACACGAATAAAGGTACTTTTGGCGTAATTTTAAGTAAAAAAAGCAAAGTGCTGAGTAAAGAGCATAATATCCCTTTAAGAAGTACAGACATACATGGCTATAATTTATATATTTGTATGTTTACATAAGAATATAAGAAACTGGGGGTGCCTGGGTGGCTCAGTCGGTTGGGCATCCAACTTTGGCTCAGGTCATGATCTCACAGTTGGTGGGTTGAAGACCCACGTCGGGCTCTGTGCTGGCATCTCACAGCCTGGAGCCTGCTTCCAATTCTGTGTCTCCTTCTCTCTCTCTGCCCCTCCCCTGCTCACACTCTCTCTCTGTCTCTCAAAAATAAGTAAAAATGTTTTTAGAAAGATTTAAAAGAATAGAAGAAACTAGAGAATACTATACATCAAATGTTAACATCAGTTCCTTAGCAGAAACTGTCAAGTGTGGGGAGTGCTTACATTTCAATACACGCATTTTATTTACTTATTAAAACAAGCACTTTTAACAAATGCTTTTACAGCTTCAAACCAGAAAGAAGTCTTAGAATTATACAAGCACATAAAATGCTTACTGAGAATTCCAATACGAGTGGAGCACCTGTGTCCAGACCGGGGTGAGAGGCCCGGGCACAGAGCACTCTGGACCTTTCTCCAAACCCACCCTTTGTCAACATCTGGGACTCTATTTCCTAAGTGCTTCATTTACATGGTTCCTAGGTTTGGAGAGATCATCACCAAACTAAGCTCGTTTATTCACGTGGGGCTCTGCTCTCATTAAACAGAGAATTTCTATTAGGCCCTTTTGAACATCAAAATTAACTTCGAGGCCCCCTTTTTGGGGTTCACAGAACAGGAAGACATTTAGGGTCCCTTTCGGCTGACCATACCTCTGGTCACGATGCTGTGATTTCCCTTAGAACTTTCCATGAGGAGCATGGCCACCGGCAACAGGGGAAACGGACCATCGCCGGGCTCCATGCTCTGTGCTCACTAGGGCATGACCAAATGACAAAGGCCCAGGGAGGCCGTTAGCTGTCCCCGAAGCATCACTGTCAGGGTGGAGGGGGGAGGGGGGGAGCTTTGAGTACAAGCAGGATTCTCCGCTCAAAAGAGCCAACTATGCTGATTCAAAAAAAAAAAAAAAAAAGAAAGAAAACATTTTCAAAAACGCCTGTGGGTAAATTTGAGCTGCCCACAGCTCCCCAGGGGCATCTCGAACTTGCTGTCGAGCCATTTCTGTGGATTTCAGTCAAATTCTAATTTTAGTGTTCATTAAACACGGGTAATTCCCCAGCCGGTCCCTGCCTCACCTCGTACACAGAGTGCGTCGGCAATATAGGTCACCAAGGCTTCGAAAACACTCCCACATCAAAGACAAACCTTTTCATTATAAGCATTAACTTTCTAAATAATGATGAACTTGAAAAGTTTTCCAAAGCTGCAGGGTGGGTGTGAAGAGAGCTGGCATCCTCCTTGTGAATATTTGCATGAATGTGGCTTGTTATGGGGGTGACCGTTCACAAAGGTTTTGTGTTCCAGGAAGTGTAAGGGATGGAGGTATGTCTCCATCTATCCCCCACTTAGACTGATACTTATTGAGACCAATAATGTAAGGACACAACCGGAGTATGCAGTATTGGGAAAATACACTCAAGTATACGTGCACGCACACACACACACCCATCATGGACATGACAGGTCTAGAAAAAAGACTGCTTACTCAACATTTTAGGTCTTCTCATTATTATAAAGGCCAAATTCCTTATCAAAGTTGTATCAGTTAATATCTTTCAAGCTGAAAGTAACAGCAACAACAACAACAAAGGGTGGCTTAGATCCTAAGGATACTTAATACTTTACAAAACATCCCAAATGAGTTGGCTCCAATCCTCTGGCTCACAGCCTCATGATCACAAGATGGCTGCTGAAGTGCCAAACATCAATTCTTACACAGGAGTATCCATTTGACTGGGAAGTCTTTTTTTTTTTTTTTCATTTTTTTAATGTTTATTTTTAAGAGAGAGAGACAGACAGAGCATGAGCAGGGGAGGGGCAGAGAAAGAAGGATACCCAGAATCCAAAGCAGGCTCCAGATGCTGAGCTATTAGCACAGAACCTGATATAGGGCTTGACCTCACAAACTGTTAGATCATGACCTGAACCAAAGTTGGAAGTTTAACCAACTGAGCCACCCAGGTACCCCTTGTTTGGCAAGTCTTAATCCCATGATCAACCGTCACATTAAGCAGCATTCAAAAATGTTTTCTCCCTTATTCACACCTTTGCGTATGCTATTCCCTACACGTGAACAGTCTCTTTTTCCTGCACACAGATAACCACCACTTATTCTAGGACACAGTGTAGGGTCAGCTCCTAAGACCTTACCCTGCAGTAGGTTACCTGTCTCTCCCACTTTTTTGCTGTTATCATAGCATTTCTCCACCTTTGATGTAATTGCCCATTTATCTGTTTTCCGCCCAGGGGATGATGAGCTCAATGAAACAGCAACTATGGCAGGAACTTCTCTGGTTTCCCTGTGCTTTACACGGGGCCTGACTTGTCTATACATGTTGATGGAAGGAACAAGAAGTCGAAGAGAATTGCCCAGGACCATGTTGCACTCAGAAAATCAAATCACTCTTTGTACAGGGCATAGGGGCAACTTAAGAGATGTATCTTTACCAAGGCACCATCCAGAAGATTGGATCCTGCAGACCTTCATTCCTGTTACCTCGTCTGGAGTGCTACTGAATGACCCTAAGAGGTTAGCACACCCCTTAAGCCCCACAGAAGAGTGATGGGACTTCAAAGGAGCTGTTGAAAGAACACAGACACTTCTGCCCCAAACTCTGGGATTGTGGTGGGGGATGGTGGGGGGTGGGTGGCCAGTGAGGTGGATACAGCAGGATACTTAAGCTCTTTGTCCACTGGCATCCACTTGTCAGTTTCCAACAAAGGGCCTGGTTGTACATCTGGGAACAGGGCACATCTGTGGGTGGTGGCAGGCCCAGGGAGCTGGAGCGCTTCCCTTGGGGTCGACCTTCAGGGCCCGGTAGCACAGAGTGAGAGAGGAGGAGGAGGAGAGGGGGCACTCCCTGGGCCAGGGCCAGGCAAGCAGAGAGGTTTCAGCCTCTGCAGGCACACAGGGCTGGTGTGAGAGAAGGCAAAAGACCTTGAGGCGTGAGAGATGTGACTTCTAACAAAGAGAACAGGTTGGCAAGCAAGAGGACGCTGCAGAGTGACCCAATCTCTCATTCCCCAAGAGGCAGCGTTAGAACGAAACCAAACTGGGGCATGTGGGTGGCTCAGTCGGTTGGGCGTCCGACTTCGGCTCAGGTCATGATCTCACGGTTCGGGAGTTCGCGCCCCGCATCGGGCTCTGTGCTGACAGCTTGGAGCCTGCTTGCAATTCTGTGTGTCTCTCTCTCTCCCTCTCGCTCTGACCCTCCCCTGCTCATGCAGGGTAATAACTGTCACTGCCAGGTAGGATTGTTACGAAAATCAAATAAAGTGATATCTTTAAGTGCTTACAAGAATACCTGCCATACAGTACGTGCTACACAAATACAACACACACACTGAGGCAAGAGAGCCCCAGGGAGAACACGGGTGTCCAGGTGACTCAGCCTTTGGGTGTCAGGCTCTGTCCACACAGCACAAGGGAAAGGGCAGAGCCGGAAGACATGACTAGTAAACTTGGTTAATGAAACCAGGCAAGAGATGCTAAGAAACAGCAAGCATACCAAGTCAGCATCTCATCTTTTTTACCTTTCCTACTTTTAACACTCAAAACCGATCCACCTAGATTTTTTTTTTTAACATGAGCTGGATATCTGAGTATTTGCTATTTGAGTTTTACTTAAGGGGCAGGGTAGAGGGCATCTGAATGCTGGTGTCAAAGAGTCATAGGATCAGGGTGTCCGGGTGGGTCAGTTGGTTAAGCATCTGACTCTTGGTTTTGGCTCAGGTCATGACCTCATGGTTTGTGAGTTTGATTCCCACATCAAGCTCTGTGCTGGCAGTGCAGAGCCTGCTTGGGATATGCTCATTCTCTCTCTCCCTCACTCTGCCCCTCCCACACACTCCCTCTCTCTCAAAATAAATTAAAAACTTAAAAAAAAAAAGTAGTAGGATCAAGGCTATGAGCTCAACCCAACCTGAGACCCAGCAGCAGGGAGGCTCCAGGTACAGGGTCCAGAGCTCTCCTGGAAAACCTGGAAATGTTCAGAGCTGACCTCAGAAGAGAAGACCCAACTCCAAGATGAGATACACAGAAAAGAGGAAAGAACGTGGTCTTCCCCTCGACATATAAAATTAAACCATTACCATTTGATCTTTTGATCAGCATCTGTTACTAATAGAGAAAACCCATTTCACCTTGGGGCTTGGGCCAGCATCCCAGTGCAGACTGCACCAATATTCTCCTACCCCACGTATCCTACCAGTCCTGGAGCTAATATTGCTTCTGGGCTGCTGGTTTCCTTTGATTATTTTTATTGACATTCAGTGCCTATGAATCAGCAGACTGAAGGCCCCTCTGGAGCCCGGAGAACTGCCAGCAGATGCTGACCTGCTCTCCCTCCTCTGCTGAGAAGACCAGATCCCAGCCCAGAGCAGTGGAAGCAAGCCCACAGGTGCGCTGGGGAATAGGCACAGAGGCCAGCTGTTACCGGGAAGAACCTGGGGAGCGTGGGGCATAGAGGAGAAGCACCTGTCCAGCCACATCTGTCATCACCCTCCACGCACACCGAATGCTGCTCTGGCTGTTCCCCGTGCTACCTCTGACCTGCCCCGCCCTCCTCCGCCTCCTCCCATGGCTGTGCACATGCTGTTCCCGCCGCCTAGGGCAGCCGGGTCCCATCTCTCTGCTCCAGCTGCACCTTGACCTCTTCTGAACTCTCTCTACTCATGCAGGATCTAAGCTGGTCTCTTTGAACCTACGGTCAAAGCCTTCTAATGTTCCATGCTACTGCTCTCAGCTCTGAGGCGTTCGCTGGCAGGAACCTGCCTCTATCCCTGCCTGTCCTTCCTACTACTATTCCTAGCATGGAAAACGAATAAGCAATTTCTAAACACCTCAAGTGCACCTGTGGGTGTGCAAATCGCTTACCATTACAAAGCGTGTCAGTTTCCTATGGCTGGTGTGACAAATGACTACAAACGTCATGACTTAAAACGGCGTAAATTTGGGGCACCTTGGTGGTTCAGTTGGTCGAGCGTCCGACTCCTGATTTCGGCTCAGGTCATGATCCCAGGGTGGTGGGATCGAGCCCCACGTCAGGCTCTGCCATGAACGTGGAGGCTGCTAGAGGTTCTCTCTCCCTCTCGGCCCCTCCCCCTGGACTTGCTCTCTTTCCCTAAAAATAAATCTTGTAAGACATAAATTTATTAACAGTTCAGAGGTTGGAAGTCTGAAATCACAGGGCTAAAATCAAGCTGGTGGCAGACCCACATTCCTTTGGGAGGTTCCCTGGGGAGAATGGTTTTCTTCCCCTTTCTGCCTCCTGGAGGCCCCCACCATTCCTCCACTCAGGGTCCCTTCAATCATTGCAAAGCCAGCAACACAGTGACTTCCAATCTCTCTCCCACTCATTGTCTCCTCCCCTCGTATTCCCCACCTTCCTGCCCTGTCAACTCTCCAAACCTGCTTCTCCATCACATCTTCTTCTCTGACCCACAGCCTCCTGCACCCTCCCTTACAAGGACCCTTAGCGTTCAATTAGGCCCGTGCGGATAATCCAGGAAAAGCTCTCCATCTACAACACTTAATCACACCGCAAAGCCCCTTTTGCCGTAGAAGAAAACATTCACTGGTTCAGAGGATTAGGACGTAGACATCTTTGGGGGCCAGTATCTCACTACCACACAAAGGACACTGTGAAAACGCCCCAGAAGGCGAGTCAGAGAGCTCTAGCTCTGACACTGTTACTTCCTCCTCTGTGACCTTGGATACATTGCCTAACCTCTCTGAGCATAATTCTTCATCCACAAAACCTCACAAAGGTACTCTCAAAAAAGATTTACATTTAAGAAGTCCTTTAAACATCAAAACACAAAACAAATACAAAGTCTTGTTGTTTCAGTTTTTTTTTTTTTTTTTTGTTTGCCCAGGCTTGGCAGCTGGGCGGCTTTTTAAAATGGTCTCAAGTGAGGTAAGGAGCATACACACACACACACACACACACAGAGCACATTTGAAACACCACAAAAAATACTACATCACAAAATTAAAGGATATGGCCAAAGCTGCATTTGAAGGCAAAATCACAACTGAATTTTTTTAAATAGATACCTATTTGAGCACCTGTTAGATACCAGGCACTATCATATTTGACTCTGGAAGCTACCCTATAAGGATACCTAAATTACACATGAGGAAATGCAGTCTTAGCGATATGAGACACAGCCAAGAAGTGGCAGAAGTGAATTGAATTTAAAGTGCACTTACATCCTTATCAGCCTGGCTTTATCAGGGCAGCAACTAGTTTTGCTGATTTTCTTCTCATCTGACCTGGCCAAAAGTAACACTCTTCTCATAGTCCCTCAAGGCTCCTTATAACGTCCATGCACACTAGCCTCATTTACAAGGGCCAAGGCCAGCATCTTTTTCAGATGTCTGCCCTCAGGCTTCCCGAACCCATTCAGCCTCTGGAGGAGGTGAGCTGTGGTCCCTGGGAAATTAACATCCCCCGGCAGATATCCCTTAAGCAATGGCTGGGAGGCATGCTGTACTGATAGGGGAAAATCTGGTATAAGATGGCCAACGGGACTGATAGGGAAACTCCAGCCCGACCGAAGACTCCTGTTCCGGGTTCTTCTTCCTACTCCACTTGCCGCGCATGCGCCAAATTGCTACTAACGCGGAAGTAACAGACTATAATTTGTGCTCGGGCTCAGACCTCTGGAGAGTGATCTCCTCCGGAGCCCGCCAGTGTGAAATAAACCCCCTGCCTTCCGAGATCTCTGAGTGCCGCTTGGTTATTCCGCCGGGTCATCCAGACCAGGTTCCGTTAACAGTGTAAATACCCCAGATTCCTCACACCGGATGGGATAATTTGGAGCACGTGTTTTATACCATTTCCTACAGTTTCCATTTGGGATTTGGTTTTAGGTGCCACTGTGTCAGCTAGCATAGTATCTCGTCCCTTACAAGTTTTCTTCTCTTAACTGTACACGCATAGGGTCTGCTTTCCGGGGAGAGAAGTCACAAGGACATGTAGATAAGGGAACCTAGAGATATAATGGTTCCTGACATAGGTAAGGAAAAACAAAACCCTTTACTGAATTAAAAAGGAAATAGCATTAAATTGGCAAGCAATTTAACCATGGCAAGCAAAATTGACACCGAAAAAAAAAAAAAAGTGGAGAACAAGCTTGGTGTGCTTTTCACAGAACACCAACTAAAAGAGCAAATACAAGTTGAAGGGGAAGTTGGTAGCGAAGAAAAACAAATGGCAAAGCTCCAAGTCCAACATATGGGTAATCGATGTTGCAGAAAACCAAAACAAAGGAAACAAAAGTAAAATGCAAAGCTACAATGAAGCTGAGTAAATTAATCTGTAAGCAAAAAAGCAGGCAAAATCAACATAAAGGAACCAATAGCTAGACAAAAACCTGTTTCACTGTGGTTGTTTGTGCGCTTTGTCTTTTAAATCCACGAACAGATGACAATTAAGAGGAGTCAGGTAGAAAACGGTGGTTAACCATAAAGGAAGAAAAATCAGGCTGGCCTTCCAAGAGCACAGGGCGGAAGAAAAGTGAACAAGGCCCTTGCAAACGGTTTTTCGAACATGCATAGCCTGAGAATATTATACCCAGCCAAATGGACAGAAGCATCTGAAGATAATTAAATGACATTCTTAGATAAGTAGTGACACATGAATTTTAACATTCATTTATGATTATAGGGAATAAAATCACTAAAATACTAGGGGAAATAGAAAACAATAAATCCCAAATCTTTCATTTAGCCTGGATTAAAATCGCATTTAAAACAAAGGTCACTGGGGTGCATGGGTGGCTCAGTCGGCTGAGCGTTCCAGTCCTGATTTTGGCTGACATCATGATCCCAGGGTCATGGGATCCAGCCCAGCAGCAGGCTCCTTGCTGAGCACAGGGAGCCTGCTTAAGGGTCTCCCTCTCTCCCCCTGCCCCTTTACCATGCTCACATGCTCACCTGCTCTCTCTCTAAAATAGAAACAAACAAACAAACAAACAAACAAAAAGAAACAGAGGTCACAGATGAACTTGAGAGATTACGAAAGTTTGATTATTGATATAAAGCTTCAAGAATCTGATGCACAAACCATGACATCCAAGAATATAAAGGTCAGAGTTGGAGAAGAATCCGATGCTTTAAATATACCAAGAAATTAAATATTAGCGATTCATTAAAGAAACATTGAATTCTGCCTACTTCGTTTGAAGCTATTCAGTAAGATTCTACTTTAACTTCACTTGTTTGTTGCTAATAGGGAATTTTTATTTACCCTTTGTGTTTTTGTTTCAGGGAGTGGAATTTTAGTTTACTCATCAAATGTGACAACCATGAACGTTCTGAAGTTGCTGTAATTACCTCAACTGACACAAAAGCAGTCCCTCTTCTCCTGGAGTTGAGAAACCGGCAGAAAGCGCCTCTCTCCTGCCTTGTACAAATTATGGCAGAAGTGACCATAAACGGTCACTTTAACAGAAACATTTTAAAATCAGGCTGCATCGTCACTTTCTCCTCATCAATATGCACAAAAACAGAACAAGAGATAACTCAAAATGAAGAACTCGAACATTAGCTCCTTGTATAAAATGACTGGTGGTAAAGACTGAAAACTCCCCTATTGTTATAAGATACCTATTAAATTAAAATAATCATGAAAAAATAGGATACATAACAAATCACAACCACATGAAGAGTAAAAGGAACTCCCAAGTCTTCATGACACCACCATGTATTACCACTAACAACTCCAGGGAGTGGCTGGAGGGCTCTGTTCCTCCGGACTGTCTGGGATGATCTTGGCCTGACTTGCTCATGCACCTTTGGTCAGCTGGCAGGTCATCTGGGTCTGGTGATCAATGACACCGTCATGTATCAGTCTGGCAGTGGGCTTCGTGCCTGCCAAGGCAATATGGTGACCGGGCCCTGTCTGTCAGCACCCAGCAGGCCAACCCCGAGCCTGTTCACATGACAGTGGCCTAATTCCAAGAGAAAGAACAATCAGGGCACACTGTCACCTCCACCCCATTCAGTTGGCCAAAGCAAGTCTCAGAGGCAGCGTAGACTAAAGCCTCCATGCCTGGATGGGACGAAGGGGAAAGTCTTATTACAGAGAGCACACGGAGGAGAAAGGATAGAGAACTGGGAACTTTCTGATTGACTTGTGCAATCGGTCTAGCACAGTGGCAAAAGAATAATGAGAGCAGGTAAAACAATGCCATCTTCTTGATATTAATATCAACATTTACTACTGATATGGAATTAGATTCACTACATAGTCTAAATTAAGAAAGACACTATAAAATACTGTAGTCTTATTTGTCAAATGAAAATATGTAAGGAACCCGTAAGTCTCATAACACCATTAACTAGAGTGAAAAGAAAGTACAGTTGTTTTTTTTTAAACGTTTATTTATTTTTGAGACAGAGAGAGACAGAGCATGAATGGGGAAGGGGCAGAGAGAGAGGGAGACACAGAATCAGAAGCAGGCTCCAGGCTCCGAGCCGTCAGCACAGAGCCCGATGCAGGGCTCGAACTCACAGACCGCGAGATCGTGACCTGAGCTGAAGACGGCCGCTTAACCGACTGCGCCACCCAGGCGCCCCGAAAGTACAGTTTTTAAAAACATGTAAGTCAATGAGAAAAAGATCAATACTCCTTTAAAAACTGGGCAAGTAGGGGCACCTGGATGGCACAGTAGGTTAAGTGTCCGACTTCAGCCAGGTCACGATCTCACGGTCCGTGAGTTTGAGCCCCACGTCGGGCTCTGTGCTGATGGCTCGGAGCCTGGAGCCTGCTTCCGATTCTGTGTCTCCCTCTCTCTCTGCCCCTCCCCAGCTCACACTCTGTCTCTCTCAAAAATAAATGAACATTAAAAACTGGGCAGGTGACATGATGAGACCATGCATAGAAGAAATGCAATTGCATGAATTAAAAACGGTCTGAACTTATTAGTAACTAAATCACTGCAATTAAACATTACACATATACACATCCATACACATATATAAGTATGCGGATATATGCACACAAACGCACATGTGCATATATTTATGTTTTTTACTTTTTATAAAAATATATAAATTTATGAATCTATTCTAAACACATTGAAAGGATACAATTTTGCCTCCCAAATTTGTAGAGATTTTCTTAAAATGGTAACACCTGCTGTTCTCAGAGTAAAGTTACTTTTATACACCACCAATGAAAATGTAACCTAGAATAACTTTTCTGGAGGCCGGTTTGTCAAGAGGCATCAAAAGCTTTGGTAATCGTCATGTTCTCTGACAAAGTATGCTAGGAAATGAATAAGGCCTCCATCACAATTTAGCTCCAGATTTGTTCTTATGAGTGTTATATAGAGAATACAACATTGCAAAGAACCCACGTGACCAAGGGAAGGGAGTAAATGATATAAAATTAGAGTATATCCATATATGCATATAATAGAATACTTTTCAATCACTACAATTCTGTTGACCTTGAGAGGTTCACGATATGGTAATTGAAAAGATACGGTATGTCAGGTCGACTTTTTGTGTAAATATGTGTTTAGATTCATACAGACCACAAAAAGCATCAATACTAAAATTTAAATCAAACTGTACTTTCCAGTTTTTTTCTTGTGTTCATTTTTCCATTTTTCTAAAATGATTTTATATTCCTATCATCAGAAAATAAAGCCACTTACTACCCAAACAGCATATTGGTGAAATATTTGCAGCAATGATCATAAACGCGGGCTCAATATCTTCTGTGTAGAGACTCCATAAGAAATACATGGCAAACAGCATAAACTCATAAAACAAGATAAACTACTAATTAAAAACACCTTTAATGTAGAGAAAATATATGTGAATCTTAACACTAGCTAGCATAGGATTTTTTAAATTCTAATACTTTTCCACTGGAATAATACATGTGTACAATCCTTCTAGAAAGCAAGTGCACATGAATCAGGAGTCTTTACACGTAAGTCACAGAGCTGTAAAAAAGTATCAGAGGAAAGTATAAGGGAATTTGTTAGTGATCTCAGGAGGGAGAAGGTCTCTCTAAACAAGACAAAAAAAATAGATGCCAAAATAGAAACAATGACACATACGCCCACACTAAAATTAAAATCGTTCTATGACAATAGACCTCACGGCTAAGTTGAAAGCAATCAAGAGATTGAGAAGCAGGGTGAGCCTTCCAGCCAAGGATGAGGAGTTCAGCAAATCATTACCCTAAAAGCAATTCTAAAGCTGAAAAAAATTAACAAAAACAACCATTTCAGAGCCCTGGACATCACCAAAGGCACACAACAACCTGCAAAGTGTTTGTGCGTATACAACCGCTAGGCTTTCGCTAAGAACAGGGGGACTCTGCAGTAGTCTCGCCTTGGACTGCGACCAGAACTGACTACCCACCACCATCACCACCACCACTGCCATCACCACCACCATCACCAGAGGGCTAGTGCCTAGCTGGCAGAGATCCGGCCAGGGCGGATAGCTTTGAGGAGTGACAGCTTCACATGCCCAGCAGGACAATGCCCAAACCTGCAGGTGTTATCAGTGAAGGTGACTATCGAGGAGGCAGGGAAGGCCCATGGCTTTACTTGGTTGAAGTTGTGGTCTTGGGGACAGCACATTCCTGGCTGAGGATGCCCATGCGTGAGCGCGCGCGCAAACACACACACACACACACACACACACACACACACACACACACACACACCAGGGACTGAGCAGGACACAAACACAGCATATCCCTCCAACGGAATACTATCCAACACCAGAAAGAAAGAAAGTCCTGACACATTACAACATGGATGAACCTAAAAACAATTATGCTAAATGAAAGAAGTCAGATGGAAAAGACTATATATTGTATGATTCCATTTAGTCCAGAAAAGGTGAATTCATTGAGACAGAGTACAGACCAGTAGTTGCTAAGGGCTGGGAGGTGGGAGTGTGGATGAACTGCAAATGGGCACAAGGAAAACTTCAGGGTTGGCAGAGAAGGTCTAAAAGTGTATTGTGGTGAGGCTGCACAACTCTGTAAATTCACTTAAAATTCTTGAACGGTAGATTTATGATGGTTGCATTTTATGGTGTGTGAGTCATACTTCAGTACAGTTATTGTAAAAAAGAGATAGGGAGACAATATTTGCAACATAGCTGAAAAAAAGCTGAACGTCCATAATGTACAGTTTGACACCTCGAAAGGAGAAACTCGGCAGGCAGACAGGCCGAGACAACTACAAAAGCCACATGTGAAAAGGGGACCAATTCACCTAGAAATGAGGGGAAAGCAAGACAAGACAAGACCGTATGGCCTTTTTCCATCTTCTCAAGTAAAAGACTAAAGAAAACGTCTTGTCCCCATTTTACAGATTGGAAAGAGAAGGTCAGAGTTTCAAAGTCTCGCCCAAACCCGTCTCTTCCGGCGGTGAGTGAAGGTTTGCCACCATGAACTTGCACGGTCCCTCCCCCACAATCTTAGTCCCTATCATCCCCAATCCAGCGTCTATGTACACAGTGAAGATATTGAGACATTACAGGTTGGGAGGAACTGGGCGAGGCTCGCTGAGCTCCGTAACGCACTCTGTCAGGCATTTGTAGTATTCTTATTAACACCTAATGGTCCATCAAGGCTCATTATGGATTTTTGTTTTGCTCTTCGTGGCTAGATTATTAAGATTTCATTAATGCCAATTTATCACCAGGGCCCTAAGTCTAGCTAGTGTCGCTATGGCTTGTGGTAGAAGCCGCGGTTGGTGCAGTTTCGGAGATTTCCCCAACCCTCACCTCGGGCCGCAATGTCAAGGACCCTCCTCTGTCAAGAGAGCCGGTGCGCAGGGGCTGTCGCATCACGGCCTCTGCAAGCACCGGCTTAGAGCCAGAAGTCCTCGGCTATCGCCCCAGCCTCTCCCTTGTGTTTCAGTCTCCTCTTTTGTAACAAAACCACCCTTCCAATCTTGCTGCACTTGGGGAGAACGGAAGACAGGCTGGGTGGGAACAGGCTTAGGAAAACGTGGCACAGAAATAGTCTTCGTTAGAGACAGGGCCTACCTTAAGCCGCGTAGAACAGATACCCAGCCTCAGCCTTTAGGAAACCACATTGATCTGGCTTTCAAAAAACAGAGCCAACCCAAAAGCGACCTAGACCAAAAATACTGTATTCAAAATAAAAGGCAAAGATCTCCTTACCTGACAAAAGCCTGCAGTCCCAGGGTTCTGTAGCAAGGATGCTGGGTCCGTGCAGATCTTCCCACAGGAGACTGCAGAGCCTGGGCGGGAAGAGTAAGTTGGAGTATTTGGGACTCGGGAGGAGCGACCAACCTACTGTCTTCCCACGACTGCTGGGGCGTGCAGCAGGTGAGAATGAAGCCCGAGGCATGATTCTGAATCAGAGTCACCTGGCACCAGTTTGCTTGGCATTAAAAGCTCCCCTAGTTAATTCTGATATTTCCTTAGGTGCAGGGCTCATTGTCTTAGTACAGAGGATCTTAAAAGTAAGTGAGTATCAGGATCACAAGGAAAGTTACTAAAGACAAGAGCCCAGCATTCTTGAAATAAGACCGAGGACTTTGTATTTTTGCCAGGTTCTCCGAGTGATCTTGATATGACCCAAGACTGGGAACCAGTGAATCAGCAGATTGGCAATGTCTGCTGGGTCAAGCCATCCAACCATCTGGGGAAGGAGCCACTATGAGCTAAGTGGTGTTACCTGTGCAGTGCCTGGCTTGTAGCAGGTCTGAGTAAGTAACCACACCTGACTTACCTAGCACACGCTGCAAGAGAAGAGAGTTCTGGCACTTTAGGACGCTGGACACAACCCAGAGACTCCCTCTATGCATCGGTTTGTAAACTACGATCAGTTCCCCATATCTTGCTTCGGCCCCATGCAAGAACCACCCATGGACATGAACAGTGGATATCCAACAGTGCCTTAGTATCAACAGCTTAACAATGTGCATTAAGGAAACAGTGATGCTAGGGGGTGGGGGAAGGAGAAAGACAAGGGCTATTTACTAGGAAATCCCTCCCTTTGGGGACTTTCTGTCCACTGCCTGTCTCAAGGTATTTGTAATGAAATCTTCAAAAGCTGGGGATGAGTCAAAACAGGGTTTGTGTTAACAGAGATCAAAGCTTCTTACCATTCTAAGGGCTTCCCCAACACAGTGTGTACTAATTATTCAAGGATAAAATGGGATGGGGTGACACAAACGTCATTCATTCATTCATTGATTCGTTCATTCACTAAGTGCACAACGCTCGAGGATCTGGATTCTGGGATCAGGATGCCTGGTTCTGCCACTTCTAGCTACGTGTTTGCGTTGTTTAATACCTGTGTGTCTTAGTTTTCTCTCCCATTAAGTAGGGATGACAACAGTATCTACCTCCTGGGGAATCTGGGAGGACTTAACACGTTGTGTAAGTATCAGGACACTGTCAGACGCATAGTAAGTGCCATGTAAGTGCTGCCTGTTATAATTCATTTACTTTCTCACAAGGCATGCTGGTGATGCACACATGGAAATCCCCACCCTGCACTCAAGGGCCTTCCAAACAGGCAAAGGAGACGGGCAGGCGAGAGTCAACTGCTACAGTCCCGTGTGGTTGGGCTACAGGTCAGAGATGGCAAGTAATGTCGGAGGGAACGCAGATGCGGGCGCAGAAGCCAAACGTCCCAGGGCGTCATTTGGTGGGAGAACTGGGGGACTCTTAGAAGCTCTCCCGAAACAGAGCCCCCAAGCATGAGCCAACTGAACAATGTGAGGGGTAGTTTTCAAAATGCATATTCCCTGGACCCATCCCTGGAGACTCAGAGTCCCTAAGTTTGCAAAGGGCCCCAGGGTTATCCATTTGCAGTCCCCCTAGCATGTTTCAATCTTTAGCCAGGCTTGGTGGGCACCGGCCTAGGGGTAGAAGATGAGTAAGAAAAGGACAGGAAGGAGCTCATGGGTGAAGAGAGAAGTGGGCAGAGGTTGGGGACCCCACCACATGGCCTGGCCAGACCTTCAGCTTGAATCCTAATCTAAGTCAGAGCCCTACATCCCCACTGCATGCTAGATGCTCTCCCTCCAGTCCGAGTCAGAGCCCGAGAGTCTCTGACCCCTGTGGCTAGTTTCGGACCACTTCTCTTCCCTCTTCCTTCAGAGATATTCCCCCACTTTGGAAATGGATAATTACTTAGAGTGTTGGCTTGTTTTCTTGCCTACCGGACATGAACTCCATTCTCTGCTCCTTCATCACTGGGTGGCAGGCACGCAGCATGGTGCCTGGCACGTAAGAGCAGCTCAATACACCTGCTGCCTCACGAGTGATCTGGGTCACTGCATCCGCTGGGTGAGGACAGCTCAGGTACATCTGAATTTGTTTACTCAGAGTCACAGACTTCTGCCTCCCAACCACTGTCAAGCTCAGGCCCGACTCTTTTTGCCTCCTTGATGTTTTTTCACCATTTTTTTTTTAAATTTCTCCGAGGCTGGTGCTTCTTCACAATAAATTCTCTGAGTGTCTGGAAAGGCGTTACGTGCTCGATCTGAGGCAAGCCCACTCACTCTTGGACTCTACCTTCCGAGCACTTCCAAGGACTCTCATCCTTCCGAGATGGCGCTTAGGGTAGAGTTCCATTTTAAACTTGATGGGTGAATTCTTCCGTTACATTTGAACCAGGCTGACATAAGAAGAGCACGCAGCCCTCCTGTCCACAAATTTCATTTCCCCGAACATGAAAAACGTGGACTGTTCGTGAAAAACTCAGAAAAACAAATGAAAACCATAAATTGAAATAGGGCCTCAAAATGTACCTTTCCAAACCCAATGAGACCCATATTTCAACTGGACTATGAAAGATCCCAAGAGTGTGATAAATATTGCCATGAACTCTAGAGGCCTGGCAGATAATTGAGGAATCAGAATGCGGAAGGTTAAAAGGAATTCCGGTCCACGAACTGTGGGCCCAGATGTTAGTGTCATTTGCCTTAAATAGAAAGGCCAGGTAAAAATGATTCCAACGGAAACAGAGCAGCATTACCAAACTCCAGCCAAACACGATCATCCACCAAAGCCAAAAAGCAGTTCTGTCACTCATCCGTTCGACAAATCTTTCATGAGCATCTTCTATGAGCCAGGCACGTCCTAAATCCTGGGAATATGGCACAGAACCAAACTGACAAAAATCCCTGCACTTAAGAAGCTTATCTGCTCATGGAGGAGATGCACAGTAAACATGTAAGTGACTTTATACTGTGATGAGTAGTGGAAAGTGCTATGAAAATAAAACAAAACAGAGCCGGAAGAGAGAAGATGCCAGAGATGGGGGGATGCTTGGAACAGGGTGGACAGAGCTAGACTCATGGAAACGGCAGCACTTGATCAAAGATCAGAAGGGGGTGAGGGATTGGGACGCCTATGTGCCTCAGTCAGTTAAGCGTCCGACTTCAGCTCAGGTCATAATCTCACAGTTCATGGGTTCGAGCCCTGCATCAGGCTCTGTGCTGACAGCTCAGACTATGGAGCCTGCTTCTATCTCCCTCTCTCTGTTCCTTCCCCACTCACACTGTCACTGGTTCTCTCTCTCTCTCTCTCTCTCTCTCTCTCTCTCTCTCAGAAATAAACATTAAATTTTTTTTTAAAAAAAAAAAGAGGTGAGGGACTGAGTCACGTGGATTTCTGGGGGTAAAACCTTCCAAAACAGAAGAAACAAAGTGTGCTAAGTTTCTGAGGTGGGAACAGGTCTGGAATGTTAACACAAGGTGGCTGGAGCAGTGTGAAGGAGGGCAGGAGAGAAAGGCGGCGGGGCTGAGCAGAGACTGCAGGCCGGCAGGGAGGCAGAGGCTAGCACAATGCAAAGAACCCCAGTCTTTTTTTTGGGTGGGGGTGGGGGGCGGTTATAATTCTATATTATCTTTAGTTTGTTGCTCAAATTATTCCAACTTTGGCTATTGGAATCTCTTCCAGGTGGGCTCTTGTGTTCAACATGCCCTTTATCTTCTTTATTATTTTTTTAAATAAAATTTATTGTTAAATTGGTTTCCATACAACACCCAGTGCTCATCCCGACGAGTGCCCTCCTCCATGCCCATCACCCACTTTTCCCTCTCCCCCACCCCCCGTCTATCGTCAGTTTGTTCTCAGTATTTAAGAGTCTCTTATGGTTTGCCTCCCTCCCTCTCTGTAACTCTTTTTTTCCCCTTCCCCTCCCCCATGGTCTTCTGTTAACTTTCTCAAGATCCACATATGAGTGAAAACACATGGTATCTGTCTTTCTCTGCCTGACTCATTTCACTTAGCATAATACCCTCCAGTTCCATCCATGTTGCTACAAAGGGTCAGATTTCATTCTTTCTCATTGCCAAGTAGTATTCCACTGTATATATAAACCACAATTTCTTTATCCATTCATCGGTTGATGGACATTTAGGCTCTTTTCATAATTTGGCTATTGTTGAAAGTGCTGCTCTAAACATTGGGGTACACATGCCCCTGTGCATCAGCACTCCTGTATCCCTTGGGTAAATTCCTAGCAAGTGCTATTGCTGGGTCATAGGGTAGATCTATTTTTAATTTTTGGAGGACCCTCCACACTGCTTTCCAGAGCGGCTGCACCAGTTTGCATTCCCTCCAACAGTGCAAGAGGGTTCCCGTTTCTCCACATCCTCGCCAGCATCTATAGTCTCCTGATTTGTTCATTTTAGCCACTCTGACCGGCGTGAGGTGGTATCTCAGTGTGCTTTTGATTTGTATTTCCCTGATGAGGAGCGACGTTGAGCATCTTTTCTAATGTTCCCCGTGAGATGAAAAAGTTAACGAGAGTTTGAGAAGCAAAAAACAAAGACCAAACTGAAACTTTCATCTCCTGCAATCAGAAACATGGTTTGAAGATGGCTAATGAGCCAGCAGGGTAGCAAATGCCTCCAGACACAATTTAATGCCACCTAAGTTCTTTGGCGTACCGGCAAGGGTGCCCCACATTTGGGCAACACAGCACAACTCTTTCCCTTGAATTCAGACACGGCTACTGGTCCACTTGAGAATATACTTCTCTCACCAGAAATGAGAGAAATTGACATTTCCAGATATTAAATGGGTTCCCTGTTATTTTTAGGGCTTGGGCAGCTGAAGCCGCTGAACTCAAATGTGCTCCCTTGATCAAAGAGGCCTAAAAGGATTCCCCAGCCCTGAGAGCTGTGTCTCTAATAGGATTATGCCTGAATTAAACGACGGAACCATTTATGACTTAGGGCACTCTCTGGCTTTGAAGTTTGCCTCAACAAATGATCCATTTTTATATAAACCAGAGCTGGAGAATGACAAGGAAGCCTGCAAGTAGTCCCAAATGGAGAGCTTTGTACAAGATAATCGGGGGAGAAGAAACATTTGAACTAACACTCTGGATCTGCCTTTGAGCAAATGATGGCATGGAGAGAAAATGTTTTTTCTCTCCTGAAGCATTTGACAAGGCTGAGGTCATTTTTTTTACTCAGAGGCAGAACGTGTCCAACATATTCCAACTGTGTGTGTGTGTGTGTGCACGTGTGTGTGTGTGTTTGTGCAGGAGCACATGTGTTTTCACGAGCTTAGTGCAAACTCCCTTACGGTGTTTCTTCAGTCAACATGCATCAGGTACCCACAGGGTGTCAAGTGGAGAGAGGTTAATAAAACATGGGTTTTTTTCCCCCTCAAACTGCTCACAGAGAGAAGAGGAAGGAGACATAGAAGGAGGGGAAGAGGTAGATGGAGGGGAGAGGAGGTGGGGGGAGGAAGAAAATAGGGAAGAGGAGCAGGGACAGAAGTCCCTAGCTCTTGACTTTGGCTTGGCCATATAACTTGCTTCGCCCACTGGCGTGTTAGCGGGAGTGACAAAAGTCTTGCCAGGGGGTTGAATGGCTGGGTTCGCCGGCTTGTCCCTCTGCCATTGCCATGAAAAGAGCAGGCTTCGACTAGCCTGTGGCTCCAAGGAGGATGAGGGACACGTGGAGCAGAGCCACTCCCACTGACGCCCAGCCAACCCACCGTCATGTGGCTACGACCAGCCAAGTTGAGCAGAGTCACCCAACTAAGTGCAGACGACTTCATCTGAAACACAGATGCTGAAGAAATTAAAAAAAAAAAAAAAAAAAAAAGATTCTTTTAAGCGCACGAATTTTGGGAGGTGTTTATACAGCAATGGTTAAATAACACAAGCGTCATCTTCATTTTACAGATGTGGAAGCAGAGGCTACAAGAGGTTAACAATCTGCTTTGCTCAAGGTCAGTGTTCAGTGGTAGGATTAACAAGCAACTCTGTCTGGACTTTGAAGCCCATTCTTCATTGTTATGAAATTCTATCCATTGCTGAATCAATTCTTAAATGTTAAGTCATTCTCCCTACAGCATCAGTTGTTTCCTTTATATTAGAGAGTAACCTTCTAGTGACAAACTAACAGATTCACAGAAAAAGTCAATAGGACCTTTCTGACTAGGAAAATATATACATAAAACAGTGTCACATAGCTCAAGTTCCTCCGACAAAGCCCTGTGGGTCTGACAGCAAACACAGAAAAGACTTAAATTTTAATTTAAATGTAAGGGTTTCCTTTGGCCCTGTAACAACTCATCTCTCTTTAATTTATCAGGAGCCCCAGTAATAAAATAAGACCCAAATCTTCCAAAGTATAAAATATATCTACTCTCAGAAGGTTTGCAAATTACGTATTAGTTAGCACTGACTTTCTTCTCCCGCTTAGATTGCCTTTTGGCTGCACCAGAGCTAGAGGGATGTGATGCCAGAATCACCTGACGGTTTCATGAAAAAAATCCACCAGTCCAAAGGCAAAGCCTGTCCACCCCCTCGCTCCGGACCTCCTAGAGCTCCGTGTGAAGAGATGCTGACTGAGTTCCGGTGACCAAGTGAAATGGATGTTTTTACAGAGTGGCTGATGTTCCACTTCCCTGGGGAGGTTGGAGCAGGCTGACCTCCCCGGGCGGTGCACCTGCTGTGCATTACATGTGTGCCTGCTGTCTGCACGAGCTTGTGGATCTTACCTAGATCATTTTCACAGCATCTGTGAGATATACAATGTCCTCTTTTTCGAAGTTAGAAAACAGAAGACAGGAGAGCTTTAGGAACACTCACACCGAAGTTACTCAACTAGGAAGGAGGAGAATCAATATTCGAGAACTTTTCCAGCCCTGTACCTTACATGGTGCTTCATTAAAATAAATTCCTAAGTGGAAAAAAATAATTTATGAGTTAAAAAAAAGCTTCTGTTGAAGTACTGGGGTTGGTGAATAGGAGACTGTGTAAGATAGGATGCTCTTAGCTGCATGTAAGAAAAATCAATTAACGGTAGCTTACGTAAGGAGATGTAAACGTTTATCTTATGTAACAGAGAGTCCAGAAGCGTCGTGACTCCAGGGTTGGTGGATTCAGGGACAGGCAGTGAACGCAGCAGAAGTACCACCACTCTTGTGCCCTTGGTGGACAGTGCCCAGCAGCCACAGTATTCTTTCTGCGGAGGCCAGACGTCCTCAGTCTTTCTTAACTTGGTTAAGAAAGCTATTATCAATTAACTAGAGTTGGCAAGTGGTATAAAATCTATTCTTTTCTGAATCTGACTCTTGCCCGCTGAGTAAATAATGCCGAAGCACCTGCCATATCCCCAGCAATCCTGACAACCGAAATAGCGGGAAATAGAACAGAAACAGAGCAAATGCTGCTCGCCCTGGACAGTCCAAAATCTTGCTGGAGAGACAAAATACAGACACACGAAACAATGAACAGATTTATTTTAAAGCTGCATTCCTGCAGCTGGTAGAGAACAGACTGTCTTCATCACTGGTCAAGAAGATGCTCTGCAAAGGGATAATACGGAGAGTTCTGTGGTTTTCACTTTTGACCTGGGTCTTGCAACATTCTTACTAGTGGAGCCCCCACTTCAATCAGAATGAGTCGTACCGATTTCACTTTACTTTTCTATTTATAAACTATCTTCCCAAAGCTAGAGAACTTCTGACAAAACACAGGACTTTTTTTTTTTTTTAGAAAAAAATAGGGTTTGTGTATTAAATATCGATTTGTTCAACCATTAATAGAATGATGTCACTGTTTATTATGCTGTGGAATTTGTTTCAGAATTCTGACCATGATTACAAAGATTTATTTTTATTTTATTTTATTATCTTATTTTTTTACAAAGATGCTTTTAAATGAATATATGCTATTGTTTCCATTCAGACCTAAAATATCTTTTAACATATACTTCATTTATTCAACTTGTTTACAAAAATTCCTGTTCCCTCCTTCCAGGTGCTTCATAACTTAGATAAAACCCAGATTCACAATATTGATTTCAGATTTCACGTTTTGCATCAGATTTCATTAAAGGGATATCTTCTTGCTTTGGACTCGGAAGATACCCCTGGCTGAAATTCCAACTGTGCTGCGGGATTTTTTTTTTTTTTTTTTAATTTTTTTTTTTTTTTAACATTTATTTATTTTTGAGACAGAGGGAGACAGAGCATGAATGGGGGAGGGTCAGAGAGAGGGAGACACAGAATCTGAAACAAGCTCCAGGCTCTGAGCTGTCAGCACAGAGCCCGACGCGGGGCTCGAACTCACGGACCGTAAGATCATGACCTGAGCCGAAGTCGGCCGCTTAACCGACTGAGCCACCCAGGCGCCCCAGTGCTGCGGGATTTTAATACGAGGTCTGCGTGCACTGGTGTGTAACACCTCATTTACGGAGTCATAGGAATGACAATCACATCCTTGGGTATCTGGGATGGCCTTGTTCTCAGCCAGGGAGCCAGATGGAACACCACCAGCATTTAGAGACCAGACAGATTACCAGGAAGAGGAATGGCTGCATCTGGAGTCATGCACAGAGTCAAGAAAAATGTAAATTTAAGGCCGAGTGAAAATTTGTCATGTCACAAATTCTCAGACTTCTTTGGCCACTAATCACTTCCGTGGTCACAACACAGCCTTGTACCACACCATTCACCCGTCATCACTGCCAAAGCACTATTTTCAGTGGGCTATTGCTAACCCGGCTGTGGGCCCACACCTCTGTTTCAAGCCAGCACTGCCCCCTCCCAGTCTTACCTTCTCCAATGCTGCCAGTGATATTTGGTTTCAGTTTATAATATAATCCATAAAATATGCAAGCCATTTATTTTTCAGCTTTTACAAGTCAATCTTTAAAACTCTTTGGAGATTTTATCTTCCAAATTTAATATTTTTAATTTTCCTAACGGTAGTCTACCTTAATTTGGCCAATAAGGGCAAGTAACGAAGCTTTAGGGACCCTGATAAGATATAATTTATTACAATAAATATAATAGAGCAGGTTTCAGTTAAGTGTAATTTTTTTTCTTATTGTGAAACAAAGACATGCTCATTACAATCAATTCAGACCCTCTCCAAAAGTATAAGGAAGAATTTAAAAGTCACCTTCAATCTCCCAGAATAACCATGGTTAGCATGTTGGGGCATATCAACGAAGACGCACTCACTCCCACATGCCCATATGCACACGTGAGCACATTTTCCATAAGATGGGATCGTGCATACTTGACTGCCAGCTTTTTTTTTTTTCACTCAATAATATACCATGGGCATTTTTTCCCATGTCAATAAGCACAGATTTTCACAATCAAATTAAATGCTGCAGAAGATCCCACCTGCTGACTGACGTACCAAAATGCATTTTGCTAATCCTATGTTGATCATTTAGGGTAATGCCAACATTTCAATGTTATAAATCACCTTGCTGGGAAGATGTGCTAGCATCCTTCCCCAGCCATGACCTGGCTGACCTCTCAAATTTAGAATAATGGACCTGCTATTCTGCTGCTGCAAAACCTTTTACGCTCACCACCGTCTGTGGACATCACAGGGGAGAGGACCCAGTGCCTGCGAACGCAGGGCCCGCAACTAAGCGGAGGACCCCCATGGTCCGTCTGCCAGGAGCTGAAGCACAGAGGTCTCTAAAGACTTCTCCACGAGTTTACACAAGCTGTTCTCCAGAGCAGCTCCAGAAGTAACTGGGAGACTGGAAGGTGGAAAGCTGGAAATCTTACCCAGTATTATGAGGGACAATTCAGAGAAAGACTGTTCTCAGTCCCATTCCTGTGACTGGTCTCTGAGTGCTGGGAGGAAAACTTGCATTATAAAAAGAACAAACGAATGGTCATGTTGTGAAGGCGCCACCAGCGATGGGGCCAGTTTCTCTTCAGTTGTCCCCAGAAACAAAACAGATGAAGAAGTCTCACCGTCATCGCTTTTAGAAGCCAGCCCAGAGACCGCAGGGAGAACCTTCACTGACCCTCGACAGTGCCTGGGACTGCAGTTCGGAAGCCACCAGCCCAGGAAAGGCCACCGCCCAAGAGCGGCTTTATCCATTATCCAATGCTGCCTCCTTCAGCCGGCCTTTTGCAGGTGTACTTTCTCTCCCAAAGGAACGCAGTTGCTAACTTTCTTGTTTTTGTAGCCAGGGCTTTAAGAGTGTGGTGGCAGGACGCTCGGTGGCCCATGACCACTCCCTGTGAGGCAACTTCAAAGTCAGGTTGCAGACTCTTTCCCTCATGACGAACGGGCAACATGGCAGTTTGTTTTCTTATGCCTCTGCCATCTTAAACGGTTCATAATTGCCACAATCTCTCTGAAATCAGTTGTTTCTACAATTAATGACTGATTTCACAGGGCATTAACCATCCCCAGTAACAGTTCATTAACTGCTGGCAAGCGGGAATATGCCGCCGTTCGAAGGCGTTCAGAGGACCCGTGCCCGCAGGGAAATAACAAGGAAGACGGCCTTTCTGGGCACCTGGAGTCACAGCGCAGGGTCGCAGATCCCCGCAAGATACTTTTGGTGTCTCCACTCGGGCCTGAAGCTGCGGCCAGGCGGCCAAGATGCCAGGGGGTGGCGCTGGGACCAGAGTGGGAAGGAACCGTGGCCCGTGACGGGGAAGACTACAGCAGTCCACTACAAGCTCCCGTGATTAGTGAAGGCAGGTGGTGGCGGTCCGCGGAGGGGAACAGCGGGAGGTCTGTGCAAAGGGCAAAAGGGAAGGTGACCGCTGCTTGCAGGGGCTCCAAGCTATTGCCTGCCCCCACACGCTGGACCTGAAGCTTCTCTAGAGCGAGAAGCACTCCGGCACGGCATCCCCGGGGCCTAGCCCAGTACCCGGCACAGGCTACGTGTCAAGTAAGTGAACAAACTAGAGGCAGAGGGGAGTTCAAGGCCAAAGCGAGCCTTGCTGAGTACAGAATAGAAACCTACACCTACAGGGAAGCGGCAGCAAACCCTTATGCATGAGCTGGGCCAAATGGAGACCTAGAACGGGCTTGAGAGCATGCTCTCCAGACTCTGTCTTCCAGGCTGGTATTGAGCTGGCTTCCACTATGAGCTACGGGGTGGCTCAACTTTCTAATGGTCCTACCTTGGCAAGGCTGGCACGGGAACTGAACGGGCCTGGGGAGCCCACCGGCGAAGGTCCATACCAGTGCACCACCAGGAGAGGGTGACTGGGGAGGTAATGTTCCCCAAATAGGGTGTAACCCTATAATGGCCAACAAGACCTCCATTTTGGCCCCCGTTACGCCTTCAGCCTCACCCCAAACCCTTCTCTTTCCTTGCTTCTATCACACTGGCTTCCTCCTACATGCCATATTGTTTCCCACTTTTGGGCCTCTGCACACTATTGTCTCTGAATCTAATGTGTTCCCCTTCCTTTGGTTCAGCTGATGCCTGGATGTCTCCTGAACTGAGCTCTCACTGTCTCTGCCAGAGAAATCTCCATCGGAAACGCTCTTAGTACTCGGTGCCCTTTGTAGCACAGGTGCAACTTGTCAGTGTTGTGTCACCGTGTGGTTAATGTTGTCATTCCCGCTCACAACCAAACTCCAGATAACCCACGTGCACTGTGTTCAGCCCTGTTTCTCCAGCGCCTAGCACCATGCCTGGAACGCAGTAGGTTTTCAAAACATTTTTGCTAAATGAATGAAGGCATGTGAACGGGTCCTTCATTTTCCAGTGGGTGACAAGATTGGAGTCAATGAACCGGAGGAATCTGCCACGCCCTTCAGCAAACAGGCTGTCTTCACGACATACACCTTTGACCATCTTAGGGGAGTATGAAGATTTTACTGGAAATAATCATTAAAAGACAAAGCAAATCAAGGCCAGAAATGGCTTGTTTTCACCCTGTGTGTTGTCTTTTGCCTATTCAGGCTAAAACAGCACATTTCCTGGGAGGCTGGGTATCTTTACAGATGAATTCACCACTTTGAAGCATTTGACAAAGGTTGACTTGTTCCCATCTAAGTTGACACCCTTTCCTGGGTTTCATGGGTCTCTGGCCTGAAAAATACATTGAAAACATCTCAAAGCCTTAGTAAAGCTAAATTGGAATCCGTTGACTTCATCTTTATGGTGGGCATTGCAAATCACTTTCAGGATCAGTGTGTTTTGGGTTTTGTTTTTATTTTTGTTTGCGCCCCTTAAAAATGGAAAGAAGAAGAAATACGCCCCAGGGGAGGCTCACGGCTGGCTGGGACTGTTGGAGTTTTGTCATCTGAAGCTCCACTCGGGGCAGAAGGGGGCCAGGATTAGGGGGCAAAGCAGCAAATGAGCTCAGAAAGGCTGGAACAAAAGCTGAAAGAGGTGACCTCACCTCACAGGGCCAAAGGAACAAAGCTCCCACCCAGCCCTCGGCCACACTGCTTCAGCTTGGTCCCGGTCTTTGTAACCACAGCTTAACAGTTTACGTGGGTGACGTGCGCAGTGCTTTCACGTTCATTAACTCATTTGATCCTCACAACTCGGGGGAGGAGACTGGGGCAGGACTTTGTCGGCTGGGAGAAAAACAGAAACTCAGCTTGCAAGGGACAGTGACCCACTCTTTTGACCCCCTCGACCAGTTTTCATTGTCGTATGTAACCCTTTCCTACCAGCTTCAAAATAATACTGAGAACTTGCTCTGTTAACACCAAAGACTCTGCAAAATGTGTTACACGCATTATCGTATTTAATCCTCTCAATAACACCATGAGGGTGTGTACTTCCTTCATGAGGCCGCTGGAATGAATCACCACAAGTTTCTTTGAACAATGGAAATTTAGTCTCTCGGAGCTCTGGAAACCGAAGTCCAAAGTCGGTGTCGCTGGCTAAAATCAAGGCGCCAGAAAGGCTGCTTCTTTCTGGAAGCTCTGGGGCAGAATCCCTTCCTTGCCTCTCTCAGCTTCCACTGGCTGCTGCCATTCCTTGGCTTGCGGCCCCATCGTTCCAGTTTCCAAGGCTAGCATATTTAAATCCCTCTCTGTACTCAACTCCATCCTCTATGTGTCTCCTCCTCTGTGTGTCTGTGAAATCTGCTCCTGCCTCCCTCTGTGAGGATCCTTGTGATAGCACTAAGAGCCCACCTGGATTATCCAGGATCATCTCCCCCTCTCAAGATCCTGATCTTTAATCATACCTACAAAGTCCCTTTTCCCAATGAAGCTAAAACTTGCAGGTTCGAGGGATTGGGACATGTGTATCTTTTCAGCCTATCACGGGCAGGTAATGTTCTTCCCGCTGCGCAGGCAGAGGAAACCGAGGCATGAGAGATGAAATCACATGCCCAAGGAGATGAGAGGGCTTGACCCAGTCACTGTCACCAAAGCCCACTAAGCCGTAATGCTTTCCGAACTTGCCTACCACCCGCGTGCTCTTTTTAAAGAAACAAAAGACAACTCCAAAGACAGTCTAATTATTCTCCTCCGGGCATTAAGTCTGAGGCTAGCAGGGACTGTGGCCAAGAAAGCACAGTGCCCAGGAAAGAAGCCTCAGTCCCCCTTCCACACACACTCACGCCGGACCACTCATCTTACTCTGTGAACAAGTGAGTCGCTTCGGAGAGGCTCTCATCTTGAGAACCACATCTTGTTTCCCGCGAAAGCCTTCTCAAGGCGTAGCCCCCTCACCTCGCCCTGTCTTCCCACGCCAGCTGTCACCCAGCAGAGGTGTGGGGAACAGTTTTCATTCTTGTGGAACACACCCAGGGAAGGCCAGATATTCGTGGTTCCTGGATTAAGGGAAATGTTTCCTTTGGAGCTGCTTTCCTACAGAAATGTATTACTGCGTGGATTCAAGTCTCCTCACTTTCTAATAAAACTATTACCACTTTAGGTCCAAACTGGTAATGGGAATCTGTAAGGGATCCAGCTTTACAAAAGCTTCCAGAATTTGTATCATACCAGCCATGATATATGCATGGATAGAGGTGAGAAGACACACACACACACACACACACACACACACACACACACACACACACACAGATTTCCTCAGCCTCAGACTGCATCCTCTGGAACTATCTCAGAAGGGAGGTACCATCCAGGCCCCCTTGCCACTTCTCCATCATGAGCAGAGTCACAGCAGGCCCAGAAGTGACAGGCCCTGTGGAAAATGGAATGAACACGCACACTGACTCAGCCTCAGACCTCAGGCAGATGTGATTAAGAGGCAAAAGGAGGATTTCAGAGCACTTCTCTCTGTATGGGCAAAGAGGAGAGGACTGATGCTCCAGATGAATATAATACTGCCGGGGACCAAAACAGCCAGCTTCCGAAGTCTCCAGGAGCCTCTTTCAGGCCATTCAGAGTTACTACAGGTGACGTCAAAGGATAAAACTAACTTACAGCAACACCCTTAACTCTGCCATTTGATCACCGAACAGCAAGGTCCCCAACTGGTTACTCTGGAGCGACTGTGAGTCCTTTACCACCACCAGGGACCACTGTCGAGCCAGGGGGCTGACCCCACATGCCACGCTGTAGGACAGAAGGCAGTGCTGTGTCCTACTGTGAGTGTCCTCACAGAGCCATCTCACAGCGTCTGGGACCCAAATCACATACTCGCTTCAACATACAAATGAGTCCTTCGAAGCCACAGCTCCTTAGTATCAGATGAAGCCCTTTCAGGCCCACAACCTCCGGGCAAGGCATCCAATCAAATTTTGCATCAGGATTTGAGATCAGGGTTCAAATCCCTAGGGGGCCTCGTACAGACCCTGAGAGCCATCCCACACCTCCTGGGGAACCATGCTGGCCAAAATCAGTCCCGTGCCCCCGTAAGTCCCAGATCTCTCTGACTTTGTGTCTTCTCACCCATGTGTAATGGGCTTAAGAATCTGCCCCTGGCCATCAGGAAGGTCCTGTGAAGAATACATATATGAGAGTGCTCCGTAAACTAAAATGTTTTATTTAGACAGAGTAAAGAATGATAAATTTTCCACTGAAGAAAGAGTACTATACAAAAAGATTATTTTCGGAGCGTGTGGGTGGCTCAGTCGGTTGAGCGTCCGACTTCAGCTCAGGTCATGATCTCACAGTCCGTGAGTTCGAGCCCCACATTGGGCTCTGTGCTGACAGCTCAGAGCCTGGAACCTGCTTCAGATTCTGTGTCTCCCTCTCTCTCCACCCTCCCCCCTGCTCACATTCTGTCCCTCTCTTTCAAAAATAAACATTTAAAAAAAATTTTTTTAAGATTATTTTCTAAAGCAATTGCATGTGTAATTCATCAAAACTGTTTAATGCTATTCAACTAAAGTTTGGCTGCAGTTGAAAAGATGGTCTTTTAAAACTAAGGCTTGGGTGGCCCCCCTATTAGGAAGACAGCTCTATTCAGGAAAGCAGGAGACCCACGTCGGCTAGAAACTGACCTCTGGGTCAGGGTTTACCCCGCGATTGTTAAATTTGCCCCTCGCCGATACTGTCCCAAAGAAGACCTCTCCAGTGTAATGACTTGCATTTGCACCCATTCTTGCTAAGCCAGAGGAGGAGCACACCTGGGCTTTTGCACACCAGGCCTCGCTCCTGCAGGGTGCAGCCCACATCGCTCCACCAGAAGAAGCCTTGCACTGCTTGTCCAGACAGGCAGGTACGGCAAAGTGTGTTCCAAAGCCGAGGCAAGATAGGAAGAAGTTGCCTCCCTCTCACCTACAGGGAGCTCTGCCCCTTGGGTAAAGGATGCATCAGAATTCAATGTTTGCACAGGATAGATAAGGATATGCCAGATATTTGTGAGAATTAGAAAAAGAGCTTCCCTCCAGGTGGGACAATGTTTTCAAACGTACCTCGTTCTCTGAGTGGCATGGCCCTGGAACCAGAGTCTCCAGCTTAATTAAGATCCAAAGTAATTGCCTTGGTCTATAAGGTCCTTGCCTGTCAAGTACCCGTGTACCTGAGGAAACTCCTCATGGGGTTTCTGCCTACTCCTTGGTCGTGCCGGCCACTTGCATACCTTTGCCCTTGACTTCCTTCTGCCAGGAACGTCCTCTCCTCAAGCCTCGCCTACTTTTTTACCTAGAAAACCCCTATTCACCCTTCAAGATCCAACAAAGTCAGCCCCTTCACTGGAGGCTTCTCCCTGCTCTCAGCCTTGCTTCATCCTTGATTCCTTGGAGGCCAGCCCAGCGCCTAGCTCGAAGTGAGCACTTGCACCTGCTGGGTGAAGGAAGGAATCTGTCATTTAAGCCCCTTGGGCAGCCTGCATATATCTTGGTAAGCCTCCCAATGCCCCATGTTTGAGCATGTATCACTTTGTACTATAAATGTGAGTTCTTAAGGGGGAGGATCTGTGTCCTTTAAGTTCTGCATCCCTGAAATCCAGCAGAGAGCGCACAACATGCTTGTCGAACTGAAGGTATTCAAAGCAAGGATCTGGAAGAGCAATCCGCTTCAAAATTTTTATTTCTGGCAGACTGGTCCACATCTGACATTCAGCAGAGTGAGAATCCTAAGATGAAAGGTCTGTGCCACTCACTAGGGCTGATGACTTTCCTTAAGAGAAGCGCCCGCTCAGAAGGTCCACATCAGACTCCTCTGAGCTATCTGCCATTGACCTTACTCTGAAGGATAGACACAGCAGGCCATAGGACACAGAAGGCACTGCAGACGGGATTGGGTTTCCTAACTCCCCTGTCTTTAAACTTTGTTGACTGTTGCTTTAAATATTTATAACCCAAGCAGGAAGTTTGGCTGGAATGGAGAAGAGTGGGGGAGGAGGATCTGTTTCCCTCTGCCTCGATGATGCTGGCTGGCGGAGTGCGCCCTCGCACTGCCCTTCCACGTCCTGGCCGCTGGCCCCCAAATGTCAGCCCATCCACGGCGGGTGGGGCGACTGTGTGGGGATTTTTAAATGACGGTTTTGTTTTTATCCACAGCTATTTTTCCTAGTCTCGGGATGTACTGTTGACCCAGTCAGGCAACAGGGACACAATGCAGAAAATTGTCACTTGACCCATCGCTGCGTGGAGGGGCCCAGCCATTATGTAAAAAGGCACAAAAGCTTCGCTTGGGGCCAAAAATTCCAAGTCAATGCTGAGTGGGCTGGGAAGTTAGAAGTGGGATGCCTCAGAGGGATGATAGGTTTTCTCTCTGGTTTCTTTTGTTTTGTTTTGTTTTGTTTTGTTTTGTTTTTAGGAGAGAGCCGGAATCTTCCAGATAGGGCCTGCTCAATAGTTCTCAGCAGAGATAAATACTGCAAGAAAGATAAGCCCTGACAATCAGCACTGTTGATGTAGAATCTCGGGCAAACAGCATCCAACTCAGCGAGTTTTCAAATATGCATCACCCTGCCGCAACAGTCCCTCCCCACACTATTTCCAGCTAGTGGATTTTGTTTAGGACCGTTTTCATGATGTGCACTCGTTCTGTAAGCAACACGAGGACCGACTCCAAAAGAAAAGCTAATCAGGGCTCTACCCAGAGACCCTGCAATCGAAATCAGATGTGCTGAAGGAAAAATTAATGGAAACACAGAAGGGAAGGGCGCAATGCTGATTTCATAGCAGAGAGGAGGAGCTGACGGGAGGGGATCTGCGCTGGGCACAGGCTCCGAGGGAATATTCCAGCTGTGCCATCGCACATTGTATTCATCATGCATGAGGCAACATCTGTATAAAACATCGGACGTTCCCGGGGCCCAAACATCAGGGGTAAAGAAAGCGTGATTGAAGAAGGGGGTGAAAAGCAGAGTGGTTTGTGCGGCCAACAAATAGCCGCGAATAACCACTCGAGCGGGTGAAAGGAGACACTGGCGCTCAGCTTTGTGTCTTTCAAGCAGTTCTGCGGAGCGTAGCAGGTTGAGTGAGAACCAGCTCGGTCACGTGGTAGTAAAAACAAAACCACACCAGCAATACAGGGCCTTTGGACAATACCCCTGGAGGTGACCTTCACTTCTGGCTCAGACCATGAGGTACCACGTAGGTGAAAGTGTGACTCGAGATATAAACCAACGAGAGTCTCGTGAGCGATGAAATCACGGACGAAATAAGATCTCTCACAACCGCGGAGGTGTGTGCCCACAACACGAACGAATGGGAAGAGCCAAAATGTTTTTGAGCTCACAGATGGTACCGTATTAGCCTACTTATTCATTCTAAGTGTGAGAAAGGAGCTTTTTAATCCTAAAAAATTGGAGACACTCATTCAGCCCGCCATAAATTATGTGATTGTAGCCAATCAGTGCTGTCAAGTTAAGCATTCTTTCATTAAAGATAAAAACGCCTTCAAAAGACAGCAAAGCCTAAACCACCCTCCAGTGAAAGCTCTGATATTGGTGATCTCTTCCCTGATTTTTTGGCAATCTGTCTTTCCATTTCAGGACCAGTTAAAATGGCACATCTACTGATGAAAAAGTCTCATGAGGTTAGCTCCAACCTTCCCCTGACTTTATCTTACACCTCTTTTCGTGTATCTACATGTACTCTTTTGATGTTTAAAGGCACGCATATGCGTGCGGATAAAATACACATCACGGCCCACATACAGACACATAATAGTTGCCGTATCCATTCACCCAAATCAGATTGGAGAGAATTAGCACATTTAACAGCTTTCATTCAGGGGAACAAGATGCATCACAAAGGCGGCCTAATAAAGACTTCATTTAAAAAGAATCTCCAAAAACATATGCACCCTGCCACCAGCTAAAGGTCACATGCTTTATCCCATACCTCTGCCTCCTACCTCTAAAAATATAAATAGAAAGCTATTCAATTTAAAAATTCAATTTATAAATTGCTCTGCTATGCTCTGTAACCACCATTAATAAATGATAATTGACTTCACCGTTCTGTAACCACCTTTGTTTCACTCGGGATACGTAGTCAATTACCTAGCAATAATGACGGCCGCATGCTATGTTACTGCTTAATTTCACAGGCCTGGGGACGTTTCCGGATAAGGAGAGAACACAGGCAAAACGGCAAGTTTCTCCCTGTCCTTAACACAGCTCAGCGGTCCCATCAGAGGGGTGGGGTGGTCAGAGGAGGGAGCCGCTCCTGCACTCATACATCCTTCTGCAGGAGGCAGAGCATGGGATGGAAAGCAGGTGGGCACAGCAAAACAAAACGCGTTTAGTGATCTCGCAGCATCCCTCATCCCGCACTTGTAAACCGGCCTCCCTGACCTCTAACAACCAGGGAAATCAGACGTTGGCTCTGCACAGAGAGAAACTTCTGCCACTCTGTTTCATGTCGAATTCCAATCCCGCCCCCAGGAGCTGCTTTTTCATTTCACTGCTGCCCTTCTCTCGTCACCGGACCTGTCTCTGCATCCCCCTGCGGATCCACTTTTATCTCGGCGACACAGGGCAGAGCCTGCCTCCTCCAGTTCTGCTCTCAAGGACGGTTTCTGCTGAAGGCTCTCACGAAATGTGGCGGCTGTTTCCTCGCTGAGAAGTGTCTCTGCAGCACAGAGTGAAATGTCTGCTAGGAGATCATGCAAACCTGAGAGATTCCGGAGGTCATGGACTCTGGATTCTTCCTCCCATCCGACTTACCATCAGCCATTTCAGGAGGGGCTACGGACGGAGCTGTGATCACCACCACTCCCGAACTCGTATGTCGAAGCCCTACCCGCCAGGGTGATGGCATTTGGCGATGAGGCCTTCAGGAGGTGACTGGGCTTAGAGGTGGTCTTGAGGTGCAACTCCCTGACGGGATTAATGCTCTTATAAGAAGAGACACCAGGGGGCTTGTTCTCTCTCTCCACCACGCGAGTGCACGGATGGCTGGAAGGTGGCCGCCTGTAAGCCCGGAAGAGGGTTCTCAACAGAACCCAGCCACGCCTGGTACCCTGATCTCTGACTTCCAGCCTGCAGAACTGCAAGAAATAAAGGTCTACTATTTAAGCCACCTGGCCCGCAGACTAAGACAGGAGGTTAAAAACAAAGACTCAAAATAAAAATCCAGCTAAAAATACCAGACATCTGTGCCTTCCACCAAGTCTGAATTCCCACTACGTGACTCATGCTGTCACCTCAGCAAGTGACTCTGCTTCTCTGGGCCTCAGTTTCCTCATCTGTTAAATGCAAATGGGTCCCCCCACCTGTGTCTCCACCACAGAGGGCTGCAATGAGAAATCAAAAATCATCAAAACAGGGCAAATAAATACTCAGCACAGTGCTGGGCATGGAGTAAACTTAAGATAAATAAAATCAAGCTATCCCAATAAGCTTGGAAATAAGAATGTGCTGAGAAAAAAAAAACACAGTAAGAAGCAATACCTTATGAAAAAAATAGAATAAAATTTTCGAGTGACCGTTGGCGCGCCAACCACCTGGAAACTGCAAGGACGCAGTACCTCCCGGCAACTCACCTCTACCCCCACAGAGCAGCATCTGCCCTCCACCGCACCACGGCCCGAGAGACGCCAAAGCCCCAACCCGCAGATGAAGTCCATGTGGCTCTCTGAAGTCCAAGTATGAGCTCATCCCCTCCCTCACCTCGTACCCCCGAACCCCGCTATCCACCAGTGACTCTGTTTTCACTTCGGCATCAACATCTGGTGCCTCTAATTCTATCAACACCCAAGCATATGGAAGGAACAACAAGACCCAGCAACGTGAACCATTATTTTTAAAAAACAAACTGGGTCCTAAATACCAATTGATTGCTAAAAGGGCACTTACTGAGGTTTATTAAGTACATAGAACATAAATCTGTTTGGCATGTAATTAATTCAAAATTACAGGAACACTAAATGTGTAATTAAATCTACATGGAATGTTTAGGCCTTTAGCTGGCATTTACAAAGGAAGCTACAGGAAATTTATTAGCTAGCAATTTATTGTTCAAAATACTGGCAAATCATGAGTATGTTGATTGAAATCTAGCTTGCTGTCAGTCTGATGTTATGCGCCAATTAGAGGTTCGAAGCCTTGCAAACACAAGTCTGTGGCTAAGAATGCTAAAAAGAAGGTTCGTCAGTTACACCTAAGTTTGCTCTTTCCAGCAGCCTCAACAAGTGTCTTGACTCCCCTGGTGGATAAGGACACGCGGGGCATTCCTTCAAAGTACTGAAGTACTTAATCGACACAGTCAAACGTGACACACGGGTGATCTGGGTGAGGTAAAAGCAATGTTAGATTTGGAATCCTCACCTATCCACAGACTTCACTGTGTTTCCCCAGAACAAAGATTTTCTCTGACCTGCTTGAAGTCAAAAGTGTAATATGAGTGGGGGTCCTGGGTGGCTCAGTCGGTTGAAGTCGGCCAACTTCAAACTTCAGCCCAGGTGGTGATTTCTGGTCTGTGAGTTCAAGCCCTGTATCTGGCTCTGTGCTGACAGCTCGGAGCCCGGAGCCTGCTTTGGATTCTGTGTCTCCCTCTCTCTCTGTTCCTCCCCCGCTCACACTCTGTCTCTCTCTCTCTCTCTCTCTCTCTGTCTCAAAAATAAAGATTGGAAATTTTTTTTTAAGTGTAATATGAAAAATGTATAAAATGAAAGACTCCAAAGTCATTCCAGACCCTTCTCTGCTCAATTCTAGGCTCTGCCGCAGGCTAGGACTAGAGAAGACTACCCAGTGTCCAGAGCTGGCTTGGCCTTCAGATGACAGTGTGTTGCACAGGTGCCAACGGTCAGCATGGGTACAGGGGCTCTGGGGCACTCTGCAGGAAACGGCCCCAGCAACGCCACCTCCTGAATGCTCCTGGAAGGCTTTGAGAGTGGAGCAACCAAGTACAGCACCACGCTCCTCAAACCTGGGGAGGACTCTGTTCTAGTGCTCCCAGTGAGCCCAGTCTCCAATCTTTTATTTGACAGTTGTGTAAGAAATGTCACCTTCAGCTGCTGTGTTCTGAAGTGGCCATAGGTCCTAAACGCTAGGTTTTGCAGAATAATCCCCCTTACCTTTAATTAGAAGGGGTCAGAGTTTCTACACATTCCATCTGTGTTCATTAGGGTTTCATTCGGCTGTGAGGAATATAAAAATCCGGCCACAGTATCTGCAAAACCAAGGGTGTGCTTTTTCCTCACACAAAAAGAAACTTGGAGAACCATGGTCCAGTGCTGGTGCAGAGACTGATAGCATCACGCTCCACCCGTCCCTATCCTTGGCTCTGTCATTTCAGGGGGCTCCTTCGTCAGCTCATGGCCACAAAATGGCTGCTGCAGCCCCACCCATCATACCTGTACTCCAGTAGAGATGAAAAAGAGTGATAACTCATCATCTGGCCTAAAAGGTCATTGTGACAACAACAGTACTAGGAAAGCAAAAGAACTCCCAAGAACTCCATAGCAGACATATCCCTGCATCTCCCAATAGCCACTGCATCCAATTGCCACGTCTAGCTGGAAGGTGATATTCGAGAAGGTTGTTGTAATAGACATTGAGCCAGTCTCCCCCCTCACCCCTTTTACATTCAGCCCCAGTGACAAGCTATTCAGTGTTTGGTGTGGAGTGGAAACTCATATAGGTCAAATGCATCTCTGAGACGCTCCAGAAACCACTTCCCCAGTTTATTCAACCAAACACTATGCCAGACACAGGAAATACAAAAGTGAACAGGTCAAATACTTGCTGCTTTAAAACAAAAAACAAAAACAAAACTGCATTTTGGATCAATAGGCCAGGATCCCAGAGTTGAAAGAGATACCACAAGAGCCTATGCTTCCCAAAGAACTATCTACAACGATGCAAGAGGCCATCAAAGGCCAACACCACAGCCACCAGCCCGGTGTGCCTAGCTGGCACTTGAAACATGGCTCATGTGACTGAGGAACTCAATCTATTATTTGGATTCCCATTCATTTAAATTCATATTTAAATAGTCACATGTGGATACTGTCTATCATATTGAACGTCGCAGGGTCTATACATCTTGTAGACACACATTAAAAAACCAGAGGCTCTCATTTCATTCATTTATTTGGGAAAACAATTAAGCTTATTTATTTACTTTGAGAGATACAGGAGAGCAAGCAGGGGAGGGCCAGAGAGAGAGGGAGAGAGAGAATCCCAAGCAAGCCTCCATGCTGTCAGCTCAGAGACCAACGTGGGACTCAAACTCACACACCGTGAGACCATGACCTGAACCTAAATTCAGAGACGACGCTTAACCGACTGAGCCACCCAGGCGCCTCCAGAGGATCTCATTTTGATAGAAGGATGCCCAAATGGCCATGGAAGCCTAGAAGTAGAAGCCAATTTCTAGTCAGTGTGAGTGGAAAAAAGAGAGGATGGATTATTTAATCTGGGTTTTGTAAGATGTATAGGAGTTTGCCACCTGGTAAAAGAAGGTTAAGGGAAAGCATTGCAAGCAGACAGAAAACTGTGTACAGAGAAAAAGGGAAGAAAATGAGGGTCAGAAGAGACCCTGAGCCAGAACAACCTAGTTAAGACGCTCCCAAATTGCTGACTCACAGAAACTCAGATAATCTATGTTTTTTACCTTAGATCACTATATTCTGGGGTAATTTGTTATACAGCAACAGGTAACAAATACAAGACAAAACACCATACTGTGCATGCACTAACTTCATTCTGTGCACAGCGATGGGGAATCAGAACATAACAGAGGTGGTGCTGTGGCTCAGGAGACAAGACAGAAAGGCCTAGGAAAATGCACATATACCAAGCTTGTCTCTCTAACACATCCTGCCTCGGCCTCTAGGGAAGCCCCAGAGGGGGCACCTGGGTGGCTCAGTAGGTTAAGCACCTGACTCTTGATTTCAGCTCAGGTCACCACCTCACATTCGTGAGTTTGAGCCCCGCATTGGGCTCTGCACTGACAGCACAGAGCCTGTTTGGGATTCTCTCTCTCTCCCTCTCTCTCTGGCCCTCCACAGCTCTCTGACTCTCTCTCAAAATAAATAAATAAATATTTAAAAATAAATAAAAAGCCCCAGAGGCTCTAGACAGCCAGGGCTTCTGAGTCTTCCCAGCCCTGACTGGCCCATAAGCTTTCTGTGCCTAGAAGGCCATTTAATTTCAAGAGCAACATTTCAGAGGACACTAAGTTAGCCTCCCTAACCATGGTCCCTGCAAGCAATTACCTTTCCTTCTGGATAACATGCCAACAAGCATTTTAAGGGCAGAACTCCTATTTTTAACTTCCATATGCCAAGCTGAGAAAAGGACTTTATGCAAATATAGCAAAAAAATATATATACCCTCCCAAAAGTCATCATCATTAGGCTTATTTCAAAATCATATCTAATATTAATTCCCAGGCAATAACACCCTTCGGAATGAAAAGATTTGATTACTCTATAGGAATTCTAATGAATAGCAGCCGCCACTCCTCTATGCAAACCCACTCCCACTCTCTAAGCATTTTAAAGAATTTTTCTTTTCTTTATTTCTTTTTTTTTTTTTTTTAAGTAACATCATATAGAGTTCAGAAACACCAGCTAGAAAACATCCTGGCTTCAGAACTGGAAGATCATGACCCTCGGGAGGCCCGGTGACAGGGGCCAGAGAGCATGTGGGACAAGTGGAAGGCATGGACGCTTCTCTGCATGACTTAGGGCCAGTCCCTTTCCACCAGAGGCAGGGTCTCTAGAGCAAATATATCCACTGGTCATAAACTCCAGTTCCAGACCAAACAGTAGGGAGGCAGGAAACCTGAAGTAGCTATTTAAACTCAGGGCTATGGTGTTTTTTTTTTTTAATTAGCCTCATATTTAAGCCCAAAACTGGTGTAGGCAGATACAACCAGCAAGTGTCAGCAGTATGACCTTGGTGTCCACAGGCCAGAGGAATCTGTTTCTCATGAAGTTTCATCAAACCGCAGGATATGAGCACTGAAGGGTCCCGGCAGTGACTGGAGGCAACCCTCCCTTTCACCAATAAGGAACTTAAGGCCGGGGAGTGGAGGGGACTCACCCCAAACTGCATGCATGTTGACCCAGCTGGAGCAGAAGCTCGGGCTTTCTCCAGCGATTCAGAAGAGTTAAGTCCAACACTCCCTGGATCCAGTCTCAGAGGGGTGATAACACAACAAAGGATGATGACTTGTGCGAGCTGACTGGGAACTGTGAATCTTAAGAAGGGATGCTTCTTGCTTCTAACTGATAGGGCTCTGTTAGGAAATCTACTTTCTTCTGCCCCAAACTACTTTAGTTCCAGGACCAAGGCAGATGGGTACAAATCTCATTCGCAAGAAGCCCCATCAACATTCCTGTGGGACAAAACAATAGTGGGAAACCAGCCGTGAGGTGTCTCTACCAGCTACCACATTTGACAAGTTATAGGATCTTCGAGAAAAGGTTTGGAAGGACTATTTCAGGCGGCAAGACTGTAGATGTGCTGTGCGGGCCCCCCCACCCCAGCCCCCAGGCATGCAGCCTGCTCTCCTGGACCGGCTTCTCGGTGCCTCCTGGCAGAGAACAGATTTCTGTCTTTGCTCTTCTCTTTCTGTGACTGAAAAATTCATGCACACATACGGGAAAAAATGAAAATATAACAATAGCCTATACAAAGAGGTTAATTCTCTTTCAAACTCCTGAACCCAGGCCCTCCCTGCCTCTAGATGCAAGCATTATTCACCATATTTTATTTCATGCCTATGCGTATATCTCCTTTTCTTTCCACCAAGGGGAACATTCCAAACTCATAACGCCTTTGGTATTTTTCACTCAACAAAAGAGCTTTGAGATCTTTCCATGTCACCGTATAGAGATCCACTTTATTCTTTTTTCATGAGTTCATAATATCCCATTGTTTAAATATACAATCATTTATTTACCATTCTCTTATTAATGAACATCCTGATTCTTTCTAATCTTCTGTTTCTTAAGTCGAGGCTGAGAGGACCGTCTCAGCACAGGTCTGAAGCAGAAGTCCCATGGCAGGCTGGCGCAGGATGGACATCTTTAAATCAGGGACGGGATGTTAGGTCAGCCTGGTAATCGCAGCGCCTCTGTACAAAACCAGTAGAAAGCTGCCCAGGTTTCCACCTCAACCTGGCTTCTTGTGCCTGCTTCCTCCCTCCCCCTGCCCTTCCTCCTGTCTTCAGATGGTCGGTCTCCTCCACAAAACCCCCATGCTCCTCTGAGTCCCGCCATACAAGCCTGAGTCCCGCCATATGAACCTGCCTCCCTATGTAGAGGAAAGCAATTCATTACATGTCTGCTAAAGAGCCCATAAGTGCATGAACGGGTGATGGAGTGAACAGCAGCCACTTAATAAGGGTCTCCCAGTTTTCGGTGGATTTTAACCCTTTTAACAGGAAGATACCAGATCTCTCCCTTCTTGAGTGTTGACGAAGATGTCTTCCCTTAGGTCATGCCCATGTTCTTCAGGGCGACCTTATAGGTGCAGAAGGAGCGGAGAGCGCACCTGGACCCTCCCAGGCCAGTGGCCACCGTGCGCGTGCATGCACACGTGTGCACGCGTGCATACCGAGCACGAAGCAGGCCATTCCATAAACAACAAAAACAACAAAAGCAGACTGCCCGTGACCTTCAGAAGAACGCCGCGTCCCCCCCCCCACCCCGCCCCCAGTGAAGGCTGTCTGCAGGACTGCCTGGGGCTCTTTTGTTCGGGGCTGATTGGAGCTGTCATGGACACAGTGCATCTCCCAGTGGCAGCTTGCTGTAAACCAGGCAAGCTCTGTATGGATGCCCTGCCCGGAATTCACTCTGGCAAACAACCCGGGCCTTACTTCTCCGACGAGGGGAGAGTTTGCCGGACATAAGGAATCGTGGCAGCTGAAAACCACAACAGCTTATGCTGATGACTAAGGAAGTGCCAGGCACAATCCTAAGAGCTTTGTACACAATCACACAGCTGATCGCCACCCAGTGCCGTCGTACTGCCATTATCCCAGTTACAGAGCAGGAAACCAAGGCACAGGGGTTGAGTAACTTGTTCCCACAGCTGGTAAGTGCCAGACGTGAAGCAGGAATCTAGGCCCAGGGCTATTTCCCACTAGGCTGGGGGCAGGGGTGGGGGTGTCTGTCCACACTGCAGGCACTGCTCTGAGCAATCTACACTTATCTCCAGTGGTCTCTCCAGCAGCCCCGTGAAGCGGGAACCATGAATAACTCCTTTTGCCAATAAGGACACAGGACGTCACCTCAATAAGCCTGTGGAAGATCCGGCTGCTAGTAATTAAGCTTGGGAACCCAGATTCCTTCGGCTCCAAAGCTGATGCTCAGAACCACTGCTCTGCACCACTTCTGATCCCGCTGCCCCTTCCCACCTCCTAACCCTCCCTCCCACCTGCAACAGCTGCCCTCATGTTTTCGTTTAAACCACAAGTGGCATCTTGTACCTGATCCTGGGACTGCAGCAAACTTCAGCGAACCTCAAGGGCTTGTGCAACCTTTTGGTTCTAAAAACAGTCAGTGGCTAACACTATGGATAGAGACAAACAGGCTAGCAGAAACACAATAAACTTGGAAGTAGAAGAGAGGCTACCAATTGGCCCCTGGTTCCAAGGAGACCATGGTAATAGGTATCACTTTGTGAGCGCTTATTGCCAGATACTGTTCTAGATGCTTAACCTTTAAAACTCACTCAGGGATGCCTGGGAGGCTCAGTCGGTGAAGTGTCTGGCTCTTGGTTTTGGCTCAGGTCATGATTTCACAGTTTGTGGGACTGAACCCAACGTCGGGCTCTGCACCGACAGCCTGGAGCCTACTTGGGATTCTCTCTCTCTGCCTCTCTCTCTGCCCCTCCCCTGCTCACACATGCATATTCTCTCTGTCTCTCTCAAAATAAATAAACATTTTGAAAAAATTTAAACAAAAGTCATTTAATTCTCTCAACTACCTTCTAAAGTCGGTAGCTGTCTTCATTTTACAGGAAAAGACAAGGCACAGAGAGGTTCAATAAGCCGCCCAGAGTCACGTGGCTTATAAGAGCAGGACCAGGAGTCAAGGCCAGGCAGTCTGGCTCTGGAGTTGGGTTGCCAGACTTAGCAAATTACAATCACACACAGCCTCACACACACACACACACACACACACACACACACACACAGTCATTGTTTCAGTATACAAATGTTGCACACCACATCCCTGCTCCTCCACAGCCTATGTGATGCACACACAGTGTGCTTCCCTATACGTGCAGTGTGTGATAGGCTCACCTTTGCCGAAGATCCTAAGTGGGGGAGATACCCACCACCTGTCCCAACCCCTGTAACCACACCAAGACTGGAGACCCCCTCTCCAGCACCCCCCCATTTCCTCATCTGCCAGCACAAAGGATAAACACACACCCCTGCCCCCACATAGGGCACCCTCCCAGCCCCGTGTAGCTCGTGATGATAAAGAGAGGGCTCTTTATCCACCTCTGGACCATGGAGCTTGTCCATGCAGCCAGTAGCTGCTTTCTACTGATGTCTAGGATAAAGCTGAAACCATTGTGTTTCGCATGTGCACAACGCAGGTGAGGCTGATGCTCCCCTTGGGCTTGGAAAGGAGTGGAGGGCACCGAAGGGCCCTCCTACCCTTCACGGGGAGTCCTGAACAGGAGACCTGGGCTTCAGTCTAGGATGTGGGCGCAGCAATAGGTGAGGCTCCTCTGAAAGTAACAGAACAAAAAGAGCCTCGTGGCCGTGTATCTGGCGGGAGGGCCAGCAGAGCTTTGGGGGCTGGCGCGGGGCAGGGTAACCCTCAAAGCAAGCAAACGTAGAGCACAGCTAAGAGACGAGGCCGATTCTCTAGATACCTACAGGGCCTGCTGCGGCATGTGTGCGTGGATCCAGATGTGGATTTCGAGATTGCCATTTGGGGTGCTTCCTGGGGCTAAGAACCATGAAGACACATGTCCCCCCTGCAGTTTTATGACCATGTTTAGCAATGAGTGATGCTGAACAGAACAGAACAGAACCGTTCTGCGGTGAGCGCCCAGGCCTCACAGATGCTGCCTCCCTCCTCCCCAGAGCAGGACTGGTCGAGGCACAGACCTCCTCTCTGCCCCCAAAGCTTTCGGTTTCCACAAAAGGGATTCTCAGCAAAACAGCATCCTGGCCGCAGGTAATCGCAGGCCGCTTTCTCTTTAAATAGCTTCTTTGTAACCACAAACATGTATGTTTTTCATAAAGCTCTGAAAATTGTACTAGGCCCTGGGGAGGTACCAAGTGGAAACGCGGGTGCCGTGAGATTAGAACTCCACTACTCCAGAGGTACACTGTGCTGTTTGTAACAATTATAATAATACACCTGTACCACCATTGTCAGTGTGGACCAGCCACACGGGGGCTCATTAGTATTGTATTAGGGCTGCATGGGGAAACAGATAATGGCCCATAATGAAAAATGCCAAATTTTCTATATAATAAAAATGAACTTGATTAATGAAAATCACTTTCAGGGAAAGAGTTACAGCGTTGTTAGAAATAAAAAATGATGTATTAATCCGACATTCTTACAGATGGTCCCAACCTCCTGACAACTGCTATTCATTTGAGATGCTATTAGCATGCATAATTATGCTAATTAAGTTGTAATTAAGCACCAATTCTTCAGAGGGCTTTTTTTGTCTATCATTTAATACAACTCAGTTGCAAAGAGAGTGCTTAAAGCTTTGTACGGTGTTTCATTCAAAAGGGGTTCCCAAATTTCTTAGCAAAGATTTAGCAGCTGAGCCATGGATAGGAGCTCTAATCCTTGTTTTGGTTAAAGAAAAGTCAGTAAATACCAGCGGGGTCTGCCAGTTGTTGATAAAATAATGAACGCTTTCTGCTAAAATGAGCACGGTTCAAACCAGGGCAATTACAATGAGAACAAAATGTATAATTATCAGTAGTGATAGAACCATTGTCCTATTACATGGTCGTTTTTATTCTTTTTATTTGAAAAGAGGGGACTTAAGGAGTACATTCAATGAGAAATAATTAGAAAAAATGGCATTCAATATTTTATTAAAAGTAAAATAAATCAGAAAGCTAAGGCTATCTCATGGGGGGAGGGGATATGCATAGAGAAGGAATCAGTGATTTTGTTTCCAGTTCCAAAGGTTATTGAGATAAACATTTTAAAAAGAACACCAGAAACTGATCAAGTGCACTTAAATGGTCTTTTCAACTCAACTAACTACAGAGGCAAAAGCAGACTTTTTAGTGGAGACGTTGGTTAAACTGGCAATTCCAAAGATACATGTGTACCTGCCAGTTTGACTGAATACCACCACTTTTGTTCCCAAATATTTACTGTGTATGAGTATGCTGGATGCAGATTCGAGATCTGTTTTGTTTTCTCACTAGTTCAGCTGTGATGAAGCCAGAAACAGCCAAGGAGCTTAGAACAAAAGGGAATAAAGGGCTTGAGAACAGTGTTTGAAGGAGGAGTTAGCAGGGTCCGTTTTCCCGGGACGCCAGCACCCTGTTACCTTCCTTGCAAAGCAGAGAAATCTGTTTCCCGTGAGCTGCCTTGTCATCTTTACTCTACCCTGAGCTGAGGGGGCAGAATCAATAAACAGACCTTGAGGAGCCCGGACTCTCCCTGAATGTAACTTTAAGCGACTTATTTAAAAGAAAACCAAGAGCCTATACCATTGCAACCCTATATCCCAACTGCCACATAAAAAACGATCAGAGTTTAAAAAAAAAAAAAAATAGCTCCAGGAGGGAGCATTTGAAATACCGTTATGCCAAATCTTGGCAACCCATCTCCCTCCCTCTTCTAAGTGTGGCATTAAAAAAGTAAACATACACTTTTTCTTTGAAATGAGCTTTGCCTGTCTTTTCTGTTTCAATCTCTATTTGGACATGGTCTTTGCATTTAATTTAATTTTAAGCCTCTGGAAAACGAACTCCTCGGGTAGTATGCTCTGCAGAAACCACTCATTTTGTCTAGTCTCTACTCTCCCTGCCTGTAGGCCAGCGCAGGAGGGAAGGAGCTTACAGAAGAACATTGTACCGGAGGGCGGGAGAGGCAGCTGGCGGCCTGCCTCAGCCGCAGTGTAACATTCACCAAAGTGTTCAGCCACGTGCCCTCATCTGTAAATGGAACACCCAGTAGCTGCTCTGTATGGTTCACATGCAGGACCAGACAAGGAAATATATAGGCAAGGTGAACACAATGCCCCGTTACATCCAACGTGTGGGATTTCTGCTCAACAAAGATGTCAGGTGTTACTGAGACCCTCTGATGCTGAATGTCCAGATGCGTCCACACCACAGACACAAATACACTTTTCATTTGTTCATTCATTCAACAAATGTTTACTACATATCTACAATGTGTTCTATGGAGTTTGAAATGTTGGGGATACAGCCGTGAACACGTTGCCACATTTAAATAAGATGCCAGATATAAGGGCTACGGAGAAAATAAAACAGAGTGACGTGATAACTACTGGATTCAGGGAGTTGCTTTTGATAGTATGGTCGGGAAAGAAAGTCCTCTCTGAGATGGTGACATTTAGCAAGACTGGGAATGGCAGAGTTGGTGACAAGAGTGTACCACGTGAAAATAAAGAATGGGATTTCTAAAATTCAAAAGCTTTCATGTGGCAAAGGAAACCATCCATAAAACAAAAACACAGCCCACTGAATGGGAGAAGATATTTGCAAATGACAATACATACATAAAGAACCCCTAAAACTCAACACCAAAAAAACAATCTAGTGAAAAATGGACAGCAACCCTCAATAGACACATTTCTGAAAGAGACATCCAGATGGCCAGCAGACACACGAAAAGATGTTCGACATCCCTCCTCATCATCATTTGAAATGCAAATCAAAAACACAATGAGATACCACCTCACACCTGTCAGAATGGTTATTATTAAAAAGACAAGAAACAACAAGTGTTGGCGAGGATGTAGAGAAAAAGGAACCCTCATGCACTGTTGGCCGGAATGGAAACTGGCGCAGCCACTGTGGAAAACAGTATGGAGTTTCCTCAAAAAAATTCAAAACTGAACTACTATGCGATCCAGAAATTCTATCTCTGGTATTTAACATAACAAAAGAAAATGAAAGCGCTAATTTGAAAATATATATGCACCCCTATGTTCACTGCACCATTATTTACAATAACCATGATAAGGGAGCAGCCCAAGTGTCATTGATAGACGAATCGATGAAGATGTGGGACATGCGCACACACACACACACACACACATACACACGCACACAGGCATATACACATGCACACACACATATACACACACATGCATGCACACACATATACACACACATATACACACATGCACGCACATATACACACACACACACTGAAATATTACTCAGCCATAAAAAAGAATAAAATCTTGCCATTTGCAACAACTTGGATGAGCCTAGAGGGTGTTACGCTAAGTGAAATTAAGTCAGACAGAGAAAGACAAATACTGTATGATCTCATTTATAAGTAGAATCTAAAAAACAAATGAATAAACAAAATAAAACAGAAATAGGATACCACAAACAAACTGGTGTTTGCCAGCAGGTAAAGGGGTGTAGGGGGGATGGACAAACTAGGTAAAGGGGATTAAGAGGTACAAACTTCCAGTTATAAAATAGGTAAGTCACAGTGTTGTAAAATACAGCATAAGGAATATAGGTGATTACATCGTAATAATTTTGTATGGTGACAGACGGTAACTAGACTTACTGTGGTGATCATTTCATAATGTTTACAAACGTGAGATCACTATGTTGTACACCTGTAAGTAATATGGTATGTCAACTACACTTCAATTAACCAAAAAAAAAAAAAAAAAAGGAGTAAATTCCACGAAGAACATACAGAGAGAATGGATAGCACAAAGGCCCTAAAGGAGGATCGAACTTGGCTGGTTTGAGGGATGAGGAAAAAGGACAGGATGATAGGAGACACCAAACAAAGTTGGAGATTAGAAGCCTGTGGGGACAGAGGAGAGATGAGATCATACAAGTCCTCACAGATGTGATAAGGAGTTTGGATTTCCTTCTAAGGGTGATGAGAAGGCATTCGGTTGTTTCCAATCAGGTAGAGATATATTTGTGTGAGCTTCTGGAGAGGACTGGGTTGCGGGTGAGCAAGAGGAGAACAGGGTTAAGAAGGTCTTTCAGGAATCCAGATGGGAGACAGAGGCTCGGGCAGAGGAGGTGGCATGCCAAAGGGGCAAAGTGGCCAGCTGGGGGACCTATTTTGGACGTAGAGCTAATAGGGCTGACCACATATACACGGGACGTGTGGACTTGGTCACTCGTTGTAAAAATATCCCCCCAAATATTTGCTTTCTAATATTTTTATTACTTATGTGTCCCTATACTGAAACTGAAGGCAAAAATGGGACAATCTCAAGCACAATATCTAAGATGTGGAGGAAAACCTTAGATGATGGGACTATCAGATCTCTTGGCAGTGGCCTCCAAGGAAGGCAGGCAGGCATTCCCGACCTACATAAGCTACCTGTAACTCATATAAGAAATATCAAGGCCTGGAAGCTAGTGGGCAAAGTTCCATGGGAGTCTGAGAACTGACGGAAAGTAAAAGGCTTCAAATAAGGAAACTAGTAATTTGCTTCCTAGAAAGAACCACAGGCATAGAAGGAGAAATAAATCAGTTGCCGTCAAAGAATAGAAAAAACAATGCTCGGGAAAGGAAAAGCTAAAATTCCCACACCCATCTCGCAGAAAAAGGGCTTATTCACTTTGTTCTTTAAGCTTATTTATTTTGAGAAAGAGAGAACATGGGGGAGGGGCAGAGAGAGAGGGAGAGAGAGAATCCCAAGCAGGCTCTGTGCCATCAGCATAGTGCCCAACAGGGGACCTGATCCCATGAAACATGAGATCATGACCTGAGCCGAGATGAAGAGTCAGACACTAAACCAACTGAGCTGCCACGCATCTTGACGACACTTTCAACGGTCAAGTCAAACAGATCGAGCTAACTACATGCAAGGTGCTGTTACATCTGTTACTACTTTAACTGATACTGTCACCTGTGAGGGATATGAAACAGTCTTGAGCAAGGTAAGTCAGCCTACAAGTGACAAAACTGGATTCAAAACCATACTTCGGGCTTCAAGCCACTGTTCTTTCCACACCGAGATAATTCTTGTGACGTGGATACTCCAGAGCTCCCTCCCACATATTCATGAGAAAGTACATTTCCTCCAGGACCTGCAGATCTTAATCACAAAGAGCCCCTCTCCTGAAGGCAACCACAACTCCCTGGAAGAATCGGCTTTTCTTTGCCTTTTCTAGAACTTAGCATTTTAAATATAGCCCTTTACCAGTAACTGTTGAGGTCAGAAGGGTGGAATGAGGGAATAAGGGAATGATGAGGGGAACAATTTTAAGAACAGATGGCAAAATATTTTTTTTCAATACGTGGCAAAAAAAAAAAAGCAAAGCAGAAAGCAAATGACAAAGAGGAAAAAATATTTTCAGCCTACATCACAATAAAGTTAACATTCCAAATATATTGAAAGCTTCTATAAATAGAGAAAGAAAACCCAACAATCCTGTAGGAAAAATAAATAAATAAATAAATAAATAAATAAATAAAGCAAGAGATATAGGAGTCACAGAAAAAGAAATATAATAACTCTTAAATGTGTGAAAAAGTGCTCACTCTTGCTAATAAAAGAAAAATGAAAAGTAAAACTATAGCTAAACAGAATTTCACACCTATTATGTTCACAGCTAAATAGAATTTCATGCCTATGAAGATCGACTGCATACATACATACACACGCTCACATGCGTGCGCGCGCGCGCACACACACACACACACACACTGTGTTGGTGAGGGAAAAACGAGCTTTAATACTTGTGGCAGCATTTTCAGATGGTACAACCCCTATATCAAAGACTTTGTAAATGTGTAGCACAGTTACACATGCATTTTACCCTTTTACAGAAACCCCAAAGATGTGCCGGCAAAAAATAAGATAGTTTGAGCAAATTCATCATTGAAGCTCTGCTCGTAATAGCAAAAAACTACAAACAATACAAATGTCCATCAATAAGTAGCTAGTTGGATAAATCACCATGCAATTATAAAAAGGAATAAAAGAGATCTATATACAGTTCTTCGGTGGTCATTAGAAAATACTGTTAATTTCAAAAATGCAAGGAGCAGATAAGCCTGTAGGGTATATTTCCTCTTATTTAAGAAAGGAAATGTGTGCGTGAGTGAAGCTGCTTATAATTTTAAAAATGCAGGCACAGAGAAGTACCTGTATTTTTTCAAAGTGCCATGTACGGACAAGTGAAAGAACAGAATGGATAGTCAGGGTAAAAGTTAGACTTCTCTGAATATATCTTGTTTTTCAGACGTGCGTCTAAAGCTATGTAAATGTTTTACCAAGTTGTATTAAAACAATTACATGAGAACAAGAAAAAATACCTCAAAATTGGAAACTGAATGAAACAAAGAACCTAAGTATACATGACATAATCAAAAGACATTATTTGAAGTGACTTGAAAATACAATAATTTGACCATGAGACTCAATCCTAAGGTCAGAAAGAACTGCAAAGAAATATTTGCTTTGGGCATTTGAACTGTCAGTATCAACTCAACATTATCTGTTCATAAAAATATGTTTTTCTTAGAGCTGTCTTCAGAAAAGGCCTGTGTATAATGACCAACCAAATACAAAGAGCCCAGAGTCCAGATCTGGTCTCAAAACACCTTTTCTCACTGGTAGAAAGGACTTGTTCCTTGGAGAAATGGCTGATTGCAAATCTAAGCATAGGAAATGAACGAGATGAGCCAGAGACAAATAGGAAAGCACGAGTCACCAAGACTTCTGGGATCACATCAAAGGACACAGAAGCCAACTTGAAAGAAATTCCATTGGCCAAAGATGGGGCAACTTGAGCATAAAAAGAACAGTAGCTGCCATTGATTTAAACGTATCAATCTGTTAAAATTCGTGTGTTGATAATTATATTCTTTTTAAAAGTTTGCATTGCTATGGTTTGAATGTATCCACTCTCTAAATCCATATGTTGAAATAAGAATGCTCAGTGTGACCGCTTTGAAGTTGAGCCTTTAAGAGGTACTTACGTCATGTGGACAAACACCCTCCTGGGTGAAATTGGCATTCTCACGTAATAGATCCTACAGAGACCCCTAACCTCTTTACCATGTGAGGACACAAGAAATCTGAAACCCAGAGGATGGCCTTCAACTGACCATGCTTTCACCCTGATCTTGGATTTCTAGCCTCCCAAACTGAGAGATAAATTTCTCTTGTTTATGAGCCACCCGGTCTACAGTATTTTGTTAGAACAGCCTGAATGAACTAAGACAGTCACTGCTGGAGGATGCTGGGAAGCTAACTCATTATTTTGAAAACTGAAAAATAAAGAGGATAGAAATCAAGTATTTACCCTCCCTCTCCAATATGAGTTCTCCCTCACAGCAACTTTTATTTTTTTATTTTTTTTAACACTTATTTATTTTTGAGACAGAGAGAGACAGAGCATGAACAGGGGAGGGGCAGAGAGAGAGGGAGACACAGAATTGGAAGCAGCCTCCAGGCTCTGAGCCATCAGCCCAGAGCCTGACGCGGGGCTCAAACTCACAGACCGCGAGATCGTGACCTGAGCTGAAGTCGGACGCTCAACCGACTGAGCCATCCAGGCGCCCCTCCCTCACGGCAACTTTAAAAGAATAAGAGAGGGAGGGGAAAATAAAAGTTCTCCTTTTCTGAAGAATTCCAGGTTAAACAATGCAACAGAAACAGACACAGGAGGACATCACCACTCTGCAACATTTGATAAACCTTTGATGGATCTAGACAATCATCATCAAAGGCCAATTAAGCTTTCAGGTGGGAAACCGGTGGGAAGTTTTATAAAGGGATGGAGTGAGTTGACCATATCTGAATCCACCAACAAATTTTAACACCCAAAAAGAGATACAAGCAGACATAATGTACCTCCTGACGGAAGTGCTCAACACCTCCTATGAGATGAAGATTTTAAAGGGAGAATCAAAAAGAATCAGGAAGCCATCAGTGACTGGATCATCATATGTTATTGATATCCCAGCAATCTCAGATATTGTAAATAGATGTCTAATCCTCTGATGGCTTGCATGACCCTGTATGACAGAAAAAGATGTCACGATCAAGCAGATTTTTACCCTAGAAATACAAGGGCAGTTCAAGAGTAGAAAATAATCATTTCAAGTGATATGGGTAAAACATTTTATGAAACTTAAATACTCATGACATAATCTTAGGAAACTAGGAAGAAAAGGAAACATTTTTAATCTGATACAAAGTGATTTCTAAAAACCTAACATATTAGAAAAATAAATAAAAAAATAAAAACCTACTATAAAATGCATACTTAACTGTGAAATATTAGAAACATTGTTTTTAAAGTCAGGAAATGGACAAATATGTCCTATGATCACTTTTTTTCCTTTGTTCTGGAGGTCTTAGTTCCTGAGGTAGTCCAAGAGATGGAAATAAGAGTTAAAAATTAGGAATAAAAAGAAAAAAATTATTTTATATACAAATTACACATCATCCTATGGCTTACCCAGTAAAACAAAACTACTGCAGTGAAAAGGATAAAATTATCCACAAGCAAGATTTCTGGATAAGATTCCAAAATAAAAATAAATAAGTAACATTCCTATAAACCAGCACTCACCAATTTAGAAAGTACTAGAAATTAGTCCTTAGAAATTAGAAAACAATTCAAGGTGTTTAATTATTACAAAGAAATAAAGCTATAAAAATGTATATGACTTGTGGAGGAAATACAATGAAAATCACAGAAAGATATAAACATTTATAAATGGAGATATATACTGCATTTATAAACGAGAAAAATTAATGCCACTAAAAATCCAAGTCTCTCCAAATTAATCTATAAATTCAATACAGTTACAATTAAAATCCCAACAGGGTTTTTCATGGAGTTGACAAACAGATCCTAAAATTCATATTGAAGGAGAAAGATCCAAGAACTGCAAAGACAACTGTGAAGAATAAGAAGAGGAAATTGTTCCAATATATATTGTTGTGTAATAAACTGCCTCAAATCTAAGTTGTTTGAAACTACAATTTATTTTTCTCACAAATCTACAGTTTGGGCAGATCTCAGTGGAAGCCTCTCTTCTCTGCTCCAGGAGGCAGCAGCAGAAGCCGAAAGCACTGCTGAGGGTTGCCGTCATCTAAAAGCTCATTAACTCACCTGTGTTGCCATTTATGCTGGCTGATGGCTGGGACCCAGGCTGCTGGGCTGGTGGCTGCAACACCTGTACTTGGCCCCTAAACGTGGCCGCTTGGCTTCCTCACAATATGGTGGCTCAGTCCTGATCTAGCCTTAAAAGTCACACATCACTTCCACTATATCCTATCTGTTTGAAATAGCAAAGCCTTTGCAGAATCAAGAAGTGGGGAATCAGACCTTTGGGAGAAGTGTCAAAGAATATTCAGACAGTTTTTAAAACCACCACAGGTATGTTCCCTTAAGACATGATAGTTAAATTATAGCAATTAAACATAACATAGCATGAGATGGGATGGAATGATTTAAGATGGGATGGGATGGGAAGGAATGGTTTGGAATGAAACGGAGATGGGATAGGATGGGGTGGAGAACCAAGAAACAGAGTCACACGTACATGGATACTTGATACAACAAGGGTTGACATTAGCAACTGGTAAGGAAATGATGGGCTATTCATTTAAATGTGCCACAAATGATATTCATTTAGGGAAGAAATAAAATGAGATCCTTACTTTATACAACAGAAAAATTAATTCTAGCTGAAATCAATGTGCAAAACCTAAAGACAAAAATCAAAACTTTAACAAAAAAGATGTGTAAAATAAAATATTTATACTCACTGGTAGCAAATTATTTCTTAAATGAGACATCAAAAAGCACCAATTATAAAGAAACAGATGGTGAATTCTGACTAAAAGTAAATTATCAGTTTCTATATAACTACCGATACCATTAAAATGTAAAAGGCCAATTGTCCTTAACTGACAATTGGTTAGTATCAGAATATATAAAGAACAGTTAATATTCAATAAGGAAAAGGTACATAACTCAATAGAAAAAAACAGCAAAAGCTACAAGCATTTAGTTCATAAAAAAGGAAATATGATCAAAAAATACATGAAAGTTTCCACACATTTGCATTTATCAAGGAGATGTAGTTAAACAACAGGAAAATACCATTTTTTACCCAAAAACCTGGCACATATAATTAATCACAGTATCAGATGTGGGAGGGATCATGAGTACACTAATGGTAAATGTGTATTTTGGCAACATGACAGCATCTAGTAAGATTAAAAACACCCAAACCTTGGCAAACGGCAACCTACTTCTCTGAGGTATGCACTTCAGAGAAATGCTCTCTCTCTCTCTCTCTCTCTCTCTCTCTCTCTCTCTCCCTGTCTCTCACACACACACACAAATTAACAAACATGTTAATGGTGTGTGAGAACAAAATAAGCAAATACATAAATAAGTAAGAGAAAACACTTAAGTGTTCATCAGGAGAGAAACAGATAAATTATGTTATAGTCAAATAATGAAAAATTCAACACTTAAATGAAAGGACTTGATTTATAAGTATGTTGAATTTTAAAAGCATGTTGCTGAAGGATAAGTACTGCATAATATACCACTAATGCATTTTCATACCATATATTATCTCTTTATATGTACTGATGTAGTAAATGTATAAAAATTATGGAAGTGAAGGATATGTGCCAAGACAAATTCTCTGGGAAGCAGAGAAGGGAAACGTGGCTGCTGGGGACAGATAGGAGACTTCACTGATATGTCACATTTTATACCATAATAATAATTATAAATACAAAAACCTGAAGCAAAAACATCAAAATGTTACATTTTATTATTTCCAGTTAATGGACAGGGGTATTTGTTATATTACTTTCATAATTAGCTCATTTATATTAAACATGGTAAGTGCCAAGAAATTTAGTTATTGGACTCTTGGTGGTAAATCGAAGAAACTCAAGTCGCCCAGGTTAGATACAAATGGAATATTTTGACTCGCAGAATCTCACAGCAGTATGAGAGACCAACCCTGAGAAGAACACAATTTCAGCAAATCTTAGAAACCAACTTGAACCAAGAAGTGCGAATGCCACCCGGGACTTTCTCACCTGCTCTGATGTCTGCATCTTTCTGCCTGTAATGGTGCCATTCTTACCACACCAGTACTGGTCCTACAGCCGGTACTGTTACGTCAGCAGCAGTGGGCACTTATAGAGTGCCTACTGTGTACACAGCAATGGTCTAAGCACATTACCTTTAGTAACTAATTTAATCCTCAGAACAGTACCACTTTATGGATGGGGAAACCAAGGCTGAGAAAGATGAAATAACTTGCCCAAGCCACACAGCCGGTAAAGAGTTAAAAAGGCATTAAACCCAGGCAGCTATTATGATGATGGTTATTATTGCTAATCACTGGAAACGGATTTTTACCAACTTGTAGAAATCTGAGTATTGAGGATTTTTTACATATATTTTCTTCATCTCACACTCTCCACTACTGGAAGAACAAAGAGGCTCCTTCCGGCCTCATGTTTAAAAGTCCAAGGGAAGGGCTGTGGTTAACTGATGTAGCTCAGACGCTGCTCTCAGACCAATCATCCATGGCCTGTAGGCGGCAGCGCAAGGGGTACAAGAAGCATGAAACACAATGGAAGTTTCCATGGAAACTATAAAGTTAGAGCAGGAAAAGAGATGACCAGAAAAAATAAAGACAGTTTCCTAAGGTGGTAGAGGTTAAATAGATAAATAATAGATGCCCATTACATTTTGGCATGGCATTAAATACGGAGTTGGTTGTTTTTTATAACTTTTCTGTTTTATCTAGAATGTGTAAAATGAGCATGTATTGTTTTATTGCTTTAAAAAAATGTAAGTTCTTTCAGCAGCTGCCCCTCCTTTGAATTCTTCTCCTCTTCTCTTTTCTCTCCCCAGAAACAGATTCTGGCACTTTGTGTTGGTGGATGAATGGAGTCAATGTCTCCTACACAGTCTCTGAATTCCTCCAAAGTGTCGAAAATATTCTCTGCAAACATCCCATAGTGAAGAAATTAGGAAAGTTCTTAAAGGTCACGTTTAAAAGTTGTTTTAAATGATTAATTGTTTTATTTTCTTTATATTTGGAATGGTGCCCAAACAGATAGAAACAGCGCATTATAGATACAGAGGCATTGGTTCAAACCTTGGCTCTGATACTAACTGGGAAATAATTATGAACATGTCTTAATCTTTTTTATCTTAATTTCATCACTTTAAAATGGGGTAATAATAATTTCACAGGATTGGCGGGTGGCGGATGGCATCTGGAAGGGAGAATATCAGAATGGTGAAAGTTTGGTCCAGGTGGTAAGGTAATCATAGATTTAGAGAAGAATCTGTCACTTGTCCAGAAGAGCATCAGTGATCTTCCAGAAATTACAACTTCATGTAATTGGAGATGCATTTCTAGGTTTAGCTCTCTTTATTCTTTTTTTTAATTGTTTTTTTTTTTTTTAGTTCTCTTTATTCTAGGGGAGGGGTTAAGCCCCCTTAGACGTGGGCTCTGGCAGGGAATATGGCTCCTGGAGAAGGCATCTTCCCATGGTGTCTTTGCCTAGCATCCTTGCTAGACAATAATCGTCTGTATTTTATTTTATTTTATTTTATTTTATTTTATTTTATTTTATTTTATTTTTATTTTTATTTTTATTTTAGCATGTTTCTGCTAAAGTACATTCTCCTACACATCTGAAACCAGAGACCTAGGAAGAGCCTCCTATTCTCCTTTCTCGGCCAGGATTCAGCCCAAAGGCATTAAGAATGAGCTGTCTTGGATACGAATTTCTTCCTGCTACATTAGAGACACAGACAAGGTAGAAAGCTCTGTCTTAAGAGAGCGTTTTAGGTTCCGAGGGCTGTTATGCATTGTTTATACATGTGGTGGCCAAGAAGAAAAGATAGAAAAGCATCCCTGGGAGAGAAAGAGACTCCAAACTGGAAGGGCCTGGATCCTTTATCAGCAAGAAAGGCAAGAGGAGGACACAAGTTGAATGTTTGACTCATCTGCTGGGGACATTAATCTTTGAGACAGAGGGAGCAACAGTTCATTTCAAAGACTTAACAGAAGTTCCTGATTGCAGTTATTCCCCAGACTGGGGTTCAGGGTGCTGTGGAGGGCCCATGAGGGTGAAGGAGGAGGAGAGGTAGAAGGTGATGCAGTCGTGGAGGTGATGGGAGCCTAAACTTGGAGGGTGCAGGTGAGGATTGAAGGAAGTGAGCCAACTCTAGAGACATCTAGGAGTCTGAGTGTGTGGGCGCTGCCATCATTCAGACGTGTGGAGCAAGGAAGAGATGGGTGTCAAAAATGAGTCCTCAACGACAGGCTGAAGCAGTTAGAGGACTAAGAGTACATTTATTGAACAGGGGTATCTGAACATAGTGGCCTGGCCCAGGGATGAGGAGCCCCCAGGGATAGCTCTAGACACCTAGGGCAAGTATACCTGTCCTTGTGGCAATGGAACGCCACAAGAAATAAAACATATGGTCTCTCATGTAAATAATAGTCTCTTGTGAATCTGGTCAACCTAAGACATCCCCACAAACCCCTGATGAGTCCAAAAATTGAGAATGGAGGACAGAATGGTTGGAATCATAGAAACCCCTCCCTTGTGACACCCCCTTTCCAGATTTAACACAGCCACCAGCACACCTTCTGTCCATCTCTCTGTTCAATGTCGGCAGGGAGCTGAGAGGTTAAGTCCCATAAACTATCACAAGAAGGGTGAAAATAAAATGCTAAGGGGAATTCAAAGAAAGAAGTTGTCTGCATTGGGGAAGACAAGGGAGGTGACCTGGGGGTCAAAAGGCGAGCAGGATTTGGATCCGCAGAGAAGACTCCCACTTGATTTCAGAAGAAGACGGGAGAGGGTATCAGGATGAAAAGTTGAAACAAAAATGAGAACAGCTAAGCACACAGTACCTCGCGTACAGTAGGTACTCATTAAATGAGCCCTGGACCTAGGTCGAAATCTTAACATCTTTCAAGTTACTTGTATCCCTTTGCTTATTTATGTACCTGCACTTGGAGCCCATATTTATAGTTAACATAGTCCTGTCCTCTCAGTACTGTTTGTCTTATATTGGGAACCACTTCTCTTTCTAATCCAGTAGCTCTTATTTGGGGAAGACGGACTTAAGAGACCATCATGCACTGGCAGGAAAGGCTAGAGCTGCTTCTGAGCTAGGTGGGCTGGGCCCGGAATGGGTCAAAGACGAGTAGCAAAAAGGAACAAAAGCTAGCCTATCTGTGGGCCTCATGATTCTCTCCTAAGGAAAACCCCTCTGGCACGTATTAAATAAATTACCATTGAATGAACGAGCCAGGGAATGAATTAAGAGTCACTCATTTTAACAATAATAGCTTATGTGTGTAAAGGGCTAACCTGTCATAGTCACTGCATGCAGTGATTTATATTCATATCGTCCTCTTTGGTTTTCCTCTTTTTAGAAACATGAAGTTAGGGAACTTTCCTAATATCACACAGCTAATAGGAGATGAAACCAGGCCACAAACCCATGTCTGCATTTATTGTAATCCCACTAATCCTGTTCCGGTATCATGTTTTGTCCCCCAAATATTCATTCGACAGATATTTATTGAGCACTTACTATGTGTCAGGCGTCTCCTAGATAATTGAGGACAGACTGGTGAACTAGACAGACATGGATCTTGGAGTCGGGGAAACAAAAGAAGCAGGCAATGAGACACTAGTCACATCTGCAGCCCGTTACTTTGGCTCTGGATAGTTGCTATGAGAGGAAAATCAGGTGGAGTGGTCGGGGAGGATGGGGTGCGAGGCTACTTTTGATAGGGTGGTGGGGAAAGAAATCTCTGAAGTGGTGACATTTAGGTAAGATCTGAAAGTTAGAAGCTTGTTCTACAAAGAAGCACCAGGAGGAAAAGTCATTTTCTTTAAATCCCTAGAAAAAAAAATAGTAGGAATTTTGAAGGTAATTTCAATTTCCCAAGCACGTCTGCATGGATTATGTCACTTCCCCTCACTGGGACAAGGCTTCGGAAATCGCTCTACTCCAGGGTCCTTTTCACAGAATGCCTCCAGCTGTTTGTTCACATTCCCCGTCACCATTTCATTCAGTTTAATAACTTCAGGTCACCAGCAGGGCTGGGGTAAGGGGCAATCACCTAACCACCTCTGAGAGAGAAAAAAAAAATCCTTCAATTAGATAAGAATCAGCAAAGAGTGAGGCCCGGGGCCACAGTGAGGAGTATCAAAGCAAAAGTTGGACCGTTGTCCAAAAGCACCCGGTCGCCCTTTAGAGAAAGCCAAACGTGGCCTGCCTCATGAGCCTTGAAACTCTGAGCAAACAGGAGTCCACATTAGAGGCAAACACAGGGCAACCAAGAGGGGACCATTGAACACACAGACTGGCTAGGACACTCTCTCTGGTTGGGAAGGAACTCAGCAACCCTGGTGAGTATCTTGGAGACATGCAGTCAGGATGGGCTGGGACATAGCATCTCTCTAGAGAAGACATGCCCAAACCTCCCTGCTTAGTCTTTCCCTGTTTAAGTCCTGAATCCCTCCTCCTTTACTCTGCACTGGACAACCAGGAAGATTCCACCAGGAAAACTCAGAGATTATCAGCGTGTGACATGTGAACTGCCACTGTTAACAGGGCAGCCGTTGCTAATCCATCACGGCACCCTTTCCTGTGAGCCTGCAGGCAACCTCAAAATCCGTCTCAACACAAATCTCCCGGCAGCCGCTACTGTGCAATAAGATTTGGAATGCAGTAGGAAATCTATGTGGCATTCCTGCATTGTAAACCATTCCAACATCATGGTCTCTACTGTCGAATCCCCACGTAGCTCTCTATGGGGACTGATGCATTTGAGATTATCTGTTATGGTGTAAGGACCATTCAGTGAGGACCGACTAGACACCAAAGTACTCTATTAATTCTCGACACTCTCTCAACTAACTCATTCCCACCATAACCCCATGAGGTAGGAGACGATATCAGCCCATTTCACAGATAAAGGAACCAAGGCTCAAAGAAGTAACTAACCAAGGCATGAAGCTGGTAAGTGACTGAGCCAGAACACACACCTACTCTGGAGGACACGACATCATGGTTAATTTTTTAAGAGGACAGCGTGGGGCACTTTAGAACGAAAAGTTCTCCAGATTCCGCTAAGCATAAGCCAAATACCAACAGCCAGCCCTCCAGCCGGACACTGTGTTGCGTATAAACTCACAGCAGCAGCAAGATCCACCACGACAACTGCTGAGGCAGATCTACTTCCCTGTTGAACACCTTCGGAGAAACAAAGCCACTTGTAAAATCCCCCGAGCTAATGAGCTGAGATTGGACCCAGGCCTTCTAAGTCTGAGGCAGGCGTTCACATAAGACTGAAGTGCGGCTGAGTTTATCCTATCCTTCCTTTATTCAAATGCAGCTGGATCCCAGCTGCCCACCAGGTATGGGGTCCTGTGATGGGCAGGGGGCTTCGTTGATGAGCCCTGACCCACATGTCCAGGGAGCCTCTCACCTAACAGAGGACACAGACATGAAACAGACAAGTGCACGGAAAATCACATATTGACAGCCGCCAGCTCTCGGGGCCCTGCGAGAATAAAACAATGGACAGTACAGTTTTGAATGTGGGCGGGGTGAGGTCAGATGGGCCTGAACAGACAAGTCCAGTGAAGCATCTTCAGAGGACTCGAAGGTGAGTGAGTTTCCTGTGAGTTAACAGGGTGCAACATCGCCGCAGAAAGAAAAGAAAGGAGACAAAGACCTTCTTGGCCCCCCAGTTTGGCCAGGAACTAGCACTAGAACCTGGCGTACAGGAGTTGGGTGGCTGTGGAAGCACCCATTGCTAATGTCCCACTCAGCGACTCCCACGCAAGGGATGGCACATCCTTTAGGGTGACTAACACAGAGCACAGTTCTGGACGCCAGCCCTCGGCTTTCTTTCTGCCCCCTGTGCATCAAGGCAAATGCATTCAGTACCAGGTTTTCCTGGAACGCCAGACAGACGTCTGTCATGTCCTGCAAAAGGTAAACTAAAACAAGTAGCAATGAACAGAACTTAAAACTTGAGCCAAACAGCATTTTTGGTGGAATCCATGTGTTACTCAAGTCCAAAGAAACACTCTCCTGGGAAAAAAAAAAAAAAAAAAAAAAATATATATATATATATATATATGCATATATATATATATGTTATATAGATATATGTGTATGTATATATATGTATGTATATATGTATGTATATGTATACAAGAAGGGCTTAATATATGTATATATACATACATATATACATATATTAGATATACATATTAAATATACATACATATACATATATAATACTTTGTTCTCTACCCTGAGATGGGATGCCCACAGCAACTGTTCTTCCTCATAACAAGATTCCAACATTTTGTGTTTCATAACTAGGAAGCAAGTATTTGAGGGGAGAGAGGTGGTCATAAGCCCAGACAAATCTGAAGACGAGCAGGGAAGAGCTTAAAAAGCCCCACATGTCAACCTTTTCTGGTGTCCTCAATGGATATGCCCCAGATTTACTTGGACAGTCTCATTTCCTTCCTTATATTAAATGAGGTTAATATACAAAATGCAAAACTACCCATAATTTTTAAAAACTGAATTGATGAGGGTAATTTCCATTTTCTACACAGCCATCAACAACAAGAAAATGAAACAGGATACATGAAATGGCTGTTTTCAGGCAAACAACAAGCATCACAGGACTTAAAACCCTTTGAGAGGCAAGAAATAAATGAGGAGAGAAGCACTGTAGTTACCCCAGGCTTCTACCTGAAGGCACTTCCTCGACTCCAGCCTACGATGGGGAAACTGTGACAAACCATGGCAGTTATCACCGAGTTGAGGAGAGAGAAGAGAGCTCAGGCAGGTGGAGAACTTTCAAGGCAGAGTACAAGAGAGTACTCATGATCACGGGCGTGATACCTTTTTAAGTTTCCGCTTCTTCGTTCTCTAGAATTGGAATGTTTCTATTTAACCCACAGTGTTACTGGAAGCATTGGCAGACCTCAGCGATAGCTATCATTTACTATGTACCAGCTACTGTTCAAAACCCTTAGGTTTACTCTGAACAACAGCCCCCAAGGTAGACACTAATGCTGCCTCGTTTGACAGCTGAAAAATCAGAAGAATGATGTGGTAGACAGCCTCTAAGATAGCAGCTGTGACCCTAACTCCTAGCAGTCACACTCCTCTATTAGCCTCCCCACCGGCCGTGGGCTGGACTTAATACCACTTCTGAGATCAGTTTATAAAAACACTAAGGTTTGTGTCTTGGATTTCCATCTCACTCGCTCTAAGGGCCCCGCAGGGTCTCATGTGGCAAGGAACCAAGGTTAGGCCGTCAGCCAACAGCCAGTGAGGAAATGGATCCTGCCAATAACTGCATGAGTGAATTTGCGAGTGGATCTCTCCCCAGTCGGGGCCTCAGATGAGACCACGGGCCTGGCTGATGGCTGAGACAGAGGACCCGGCTAATCCATGCTCAGATCCATGACCCACAGAAAGTGTGAAATAACTAATGTTAGTTCTTTTAGGCCGTAGATCTTGGGGGTAATTAGTTACGCAACAACAGATAACTGAGACCAGTGATGTTAAGGAATTTTCCGAAAGCCATCGTAGTACAAGTGGACCAGCCAATATAAAATAGCAGCCAACATATATCAGTATCTCTGTGAAGGATAATGATTGTGATGATGATGAAGATGATGATGATGATGATGATCATGATGACGACGGTGATGGTGGCGGCAACTGGTGATCTAAATAAATAGCCCCCAAAAATGTTCCATTAAAACTATAGCCAAAATGGCTTTCTGGATGAATTCTTCAAAATGCATCCTTCTTCTTAAGAGAAAAGAAGAAAGACAAAGTATGCCTTCTCCAGCATCCTCTGGATGCAAAGATGTGTGGCCCAAAGAGCATCATGCCTACGCCTTCCAGACGTTAGGCAGAACTGCCTAACAGTGTCCATATCTCACTGGAGAAGGTTCTGGTGTTTGGTTGAAATAAATATGCACAGCAGAGGGAATCCAAATTCTAGTCGCTGGGCTTTTTAAAAGCTCGTATTTGTATATTTGATGTGCAACCTAATTAGACCAGAGCATCTTTAATTAAGTGTGTCAGCCCCAGTGGAAGCCACAGAGTTCAATGCTAATAAAGCTGATAAAGGTTTTTGTTTCCCAGACTTCTTTTATTTAATGCCTCAACCATGTTAAGCCAATCTGTAACATATGGGCAGTTCTCCCACTATGGATTTATCATTTGGGTGTTTCTTTCTGTGAATTAATGCAATCAAACTCCTGCCAGTGTTAATTATTTTTCTCCAAGAAGCAAATCCCAGAATTTAGCAATAACCAGCTGCGATTTACTGCTGGCGGTGCAGCAGAGATGACGGACTCGTGCTGTCTGCCACCACCCCAGGCAGACGGAGAGAGGCTTCTGCGCTCCGGGGCTGACCTCAGCTTTCGGTGCTTCCAGACACAGGCAGAATTCTCGGCATTTGCCAGCCTCACCACCCTTGCAGGTGCATAAATCTCATGGTTAGCACTGAGCTGCCCTTGTAGAAGTTGTGCTGGTCACTAGGAGACTCTCTGCCCAGCAGCCTCCCTCAGGCGGAATGCAACGTCTGTCCGTACTCCTTTGCCAGGTCTGACTCACAGAACAAAACGCCTCAAGACAAAAGTCCTCGAACCTCTGGGCCTTTCTAGTGCTCTTCCCTCTAGCTGAAATGCTTTCCCCACATCAGTCCATACCTGTTAATCATTCATCCAGGTCTTGGCTTAAACGTCACTTCTCTCTATCCACCCCATTTAACAGAGTTCTCAGCTACACAGAAATCCTTCCTCGGCTCCCTATTTCATCAAAGCCCTTAGCACTGGACCATAAGTACCTACTTTGTTCATTCATTTGTTTACTTATTTATCACACGCCTCCCTCTTAGAGAAAATCAGCTCCCTGAGATGGGGCCATAGAGCCGTATTTAGTATTATGTCCCTAGGTCCCAGGACATGGAGGAGACAGGGTAGGTGCTGGGTCAATTGCCAGGTCATGAATGGATAATGAGATCTCAAAGGGATGACTACATATTTCTTCTCTCCAAGTCCTGCTCTGCATCAGAAATACTACAGGTTCCAAATCCCTTCAAGAATTCTTTTGATGACTGATTGAGAGAATTACCTTACAGCCAATAACAAGACATAAAAGTCAACAGCAAGACAGAAAATATGTAGCCATACTTGGCTCAACAGGGAAGTGAATCAGAATTCAGAATGAGCAAAATGGGATTTGAACTCTGGCTGTGTAGCCTCAAGAAAATCACCTACCCTCTCTCAATTTATATTTCCTTATCCATAAGAATGAATACAACCAACACCAAAAGGTGGGAAGGCATAATTGGTAAATGATATTGTTTCACAGATGTTCTTTCGATCTGAACTGGAGGGAATCCAACTCCAGGAGAGGAAATGGTGTTGCCCTTGAAGATGTCCGCATGTAAAGGCGAGTAAAAACCCAACTAATTTATGAAATTTGTGGTGTAGGCCCATATGAAAGTAGAGAGCCGAAGGAACAACTGTCAACGTGCTTGGTCTTGCTGAAGATATTTCACCACAGCTTTATGTGTCATCACATGAAGGAAGTTCCTAGGTCTGGGATACCTACTCAAAAAAGAAAAGAACCAGACTTCCTTCAAATTTACCTTTGTACCTCTTCACTCACACCAGCGCTGCTCAGTTTCCCAGAATGCCTTTGGCCTTAAAGCGTTGACAGAACCGTGGCATGGGTACCACGGCCCTTTGGGGTGACCAGGGAGTCCCGCAAGCTGGAACCCAAAGGCTGTGCTTCCCTGCCTGCCAACTCCAGAGTGAGAGGAAGCACCAGGGCTTCCAGGAAGCAGAAAACTCAAAGGAGAAGGGAAACTACCATTCACTGACTACATACCCGAGGCTTCAACTGAGCTGGGCGCCTCACAAACATTAGGTTATAAACTAGCGGGAAGAGGAGAATAAAGAGGTAGGGAGTCCATGTAGCACAAGGAGCAAATTCCAAAACCAATAACATTTTCCATTTATCCATGCACTCATCCTTTCAAACTTTATTCAGCAACCACTCTGTACAAGGCAGATATTTCCCATCATGTGTTGAGCTCTCTAACATGTAAAGGGGAAAGGTTATGCTCCTCTCCCTACAGGTAACTGGGAAAGGAAGGTTCTAGAAAAATAGCCCTCTTAAGGGAACTCAAGATCTCAAGTCTGCTTTCTATTAGCTGAGAGGCCCAGGAAGAGGGGAACTGACCCTCATACCATGATCCCATGCTATCCTGCCCTCTGATCTCTCCATGCATGGCAGAGTCTGGTCGTCCACCAACTGTAAGCGCTGAGAGGCCAAACTCATGCCGTTGGTTGCCCAGTGAGTCCTCACAGCCTAGCACACCGCTCTTCATGCCCTTTATACTCAGTAAGCATCTCTGAGTATATCTCTTCACTAGGTCCTTGACACGATCATTCTTATTTTTAAAACAGTTCCATCCTCTTCCATGCAGCTCCATGACAGGTGGATCAGGCTGTCACATTTGGGGCCACCATAACCCTGCCCTAATCATCCCAGGGCCCAGTGCCAGACAGCTAGACAGACCCCACAGCCCAGACTCCACTGGAATCATTCAAATGAGCCAATCCTAAGGCTTTTAACCCTGCCTCGACTTTTCCTTTCACTCCAAAACCACAACAATCTCCTTCTTGCATTTTCTCCCTGCTCTGCCTGACTCCTGGCTGACCCTGGGGCTTCCCCGTATGGCCCTTGTGCATGGTAGGCATGCCTTCTGTGTCTAGGGGTATGTGAGTGTATACCTCCCCCTCATGACAGTCAATTTCAAGTCTATGCTTACCATATATGATTAAAACAAATCCGGGGGCGCCTGGGTGGCTCAGTCGGTTGAGCGGCCGACTTCAGCTCAGGTCATGATCTCGCGGCCTGTGAGTTCGAGCCCCGCGTCAGGCTCTGTGCTGACAGCTCAGAGCCTGAAGCCTGTTTCAGATTCTGTGTCTCCCTGTCTCTGACCCTCCCCCCTTCATGCTCTGTCTTTCTCTGTCTCAAAAATAAATAAACGTTAAAAAAAATTAAAAAAAACAAAAACAAAAACAAATCCGGATCCCCTTAAAACAGACACCTAAAAATGTGGCACAGAAGAAATACACAGAGGACGGTCTAGGAGCTTTGAGTGTCTGATCAGGGTTTGCAATCCTTGTTAAAAACGACAATCTTTAGCTCACAGGCAGAACAATATCGAAAGCTTCTACACCAGAAAGTAGCAAGATTAGATTGACATGATAGCAAATGTCTTCTGAGCTCATCAGAACCAGGAAATATCTGTCTCAGCTACCTGTCTCAGGAAAAGAAGTTCCAAATATTTGGGGTCATAATGCTATGTATCATGAGTTTTGCTGTGTTGAGAAAAGAGGGGTCATCAATGAGAGGCACATTGAGCAGGGTGGTTTCATCTCTGTCTGACAAAGTTAAACTGTCACTCAGAAACTTGCCCTCCCTGAATCAGATCACTAATAAGAACACTCATGCGTCCATCAGAACGCATGATAGATACACCTTTTTATAACATGCTCAGATACCAGCTCCAAAGGGTTTACAAGCATTACCATGATCCTTCCATAGGCTGCCGGGGTCCAAAGTGAGCCTCATAAACAGCCACAGACAGCAGAATAATACCCACCTTGAGCCCCTAATTAGGTGGACCCCATCGCACTTACCCCAAACTGGGAAGAGAACCAAATGCCCTCTGAAAGCAGACAAGAGTAAATGAGAAACAGTGGATGTATTCTAATTTCTATATTATACTCCCAATGCAAGGAAAGCAGATTTCACGACCATTCTCTCTAATAACTTACTTGTACTCTTTCTGCTTTACCCTCAGTTTTGAAATTTTTAAACTCAAAAAGAGTGACATTTGCTAAGCACCAAGCACTGATCAAAACCTAAGGAGAACTTCAAGGTGGCAGTAAAATATTAAATATTTTTAGAAATACATATATCCACATAATAATTGTGTTATATTATGTACAGTATAAATATACAATAGCTTCTTCTCTTACAGCACCTGCATTCTAATGCAGAAGTCTGACAAATATAGCTAGTGGAAGATTCTACAACAAGGAGCAAAGTGCTTCGTGGAAACATCAGATATACCAGGCAGGGTGCATGACCGGGGCTTTGGGAAAGGAATCCGTTTCTTTGAAAGCCTAAAGGGTCTCTTCGGACTGAAATCAATTCGACCCATTGATGCTGATCACAGGTCCGAGAGCACACATAAGCCTAGAAAATGTATCAGACTGGGGAGGGATTCACCCAAAAGGCATAAATGTAGTCTGAGACCAAAGTTGAGGAAAGGGAGTTGAGAGAACAGCTACTTATAGCAACTCACAGTTACTTGGGGACCCATTCTTAGATCCTGGAAAGAAATGGGGGTTATAAAAAGCATTCTAGTCAAATGAAGAGTTGAGAAAACTTGGTCTCTGTAAGAACACAGAAATCAGCCATCCCGGCTTCAGGACTTGGTGACTGAAGGGCACCTCCGGAGCGTGACTCCCAGTGGGGGCAGAGCAGTCACGAGGCTCCCCAAACACAAGGGCTGGAAGTGCAGGCTTCACCACGAGCCAGGGGACAGGGACAGAGGGACGCCTTACGTGGCTGTATATGGAAACGTTCTTAGAAACAGCTTGATCCAGGGGAGAATGGTGCGGGATGATCTTTCTGGAGACTTTAGTGGTGGATTTAGAAACATCATATTTCTCAAAGTATTTATTTCACCTATAAAACCAGTAAGAATGGACACTGACGGAATCCAGAGACTCTATCGTCATGTTCTTGCCTTGCCACGAATGAGCTGTGTAACTATGGGTGGTTCAAGTCTCCTCTGTGAGCCTTTGCTTACTTATCTATTAAATGGAGGATGGGAATGAAAGGAATAATAGCTCTATCATAAAGGCATCTAATGAGCACCTTGTAAGTGTCAAACCCTGTATAGTATATGGCTATATACATGGAGATAAATATACATATAGGTGCTATCGTATATTCACATCCTTACTATTCTCATAATGATTTACATATATTATATATACCATATATATGGTATATTTATACCATACATACACACACACACACACACACACACACACAAACTCTCATGAGGTATGAATGTGTCAGTCTTATCAGAAGGATGAAGTATCTTTCTCTAGGTCACAAACCTGTAAGTGTTATTAGTGGAACTCAAAGCAAAGGCATCCAAATGCCATACCCTTGAAACTTCAAACCACATACGATTATAATAAGGACCAGAAAATTAAAAAAAAGAAAAGAAAAGAAAAGAATTGTGTATACTAAACCCTGAGGTGCCCTACACATTCTGGGATATTATTACATTTTTTTAAATAATTAAAAAATAAACACGGCCATTCTGTTGCAATTTTATATAACACACACTGTTTTCTTCCCTCAGCATCTTCTATTCTGCATTCTGGTAATGTTCATCTAATGTTCAAAGTTAAGAAAGAAAGATCCATCCACTTCTCAAATGCACTTGTGATTATTTTTCTATTATTCCATACGCTGTACTCTCATAAAGCCATCTCCAATACATCTTTGCTTGGCATCTGTGTCCTGCTTTATCTCCTCCTCACACCCTGTCTGCTCTGAGCCTTATAATGAAACCAAAGGTTAAATGTTTGTAGACTCACTCAACACCCACAACATTAAAACAATTGGATGGGAAATAATCTCATCTCCACATGCTGGGGGAGATGTGCTAGACACCCATTAGAGTTAATGGAAGTTACCGCCAAAATCAAGGTGAAGGCTCTGCTCCCAAGGGCACAATGGCAAAGAGAACAACAGGGGAAGTTTCGATTGGAAAAACTCCACAGCTACATAAAGGACTCGAGGAATCTGACTACTAGACTTTGGGAAAATCACGGATCTCTGAGAACTGATCTCTAGCCTCAGCCTCAGCCTCCAACAAAAGTGGGACTAGGTCTTCCATTTGGTAGCTGTAAAGCCTTGAGAAAGGTATTAACCCTGATTAGACCTCAGTTTATTCCTCATTAGAAAGGGCATAACAGATGTGTAAAATTAACCTGGTTATGATAGATTATCCAGGAGGCAAAATGATATAGTACACAAGCAGAATGCATTGTACCAAGTGAATACTCTGTAAGTAAGTGAGGGCTATCATTACCACTTTCATTATCATCACCATCACAACTAACAGCAACTTTACTTTTACAGAAGAGAGAATGTCTTAGATACTAACCTTTTTCTCTGGTCAAACGGCTGCCAAGAGCATTATCATCACAAATTGCCAGGACCACCATGACTACACCTAAATCAGACCCACAGGTAGTCACAGAGTGGCTACTTTGTCCTCTCACACCAGGTCTCGGCTCATTCCCCCAAGGGCTCTGAAACACAGACATTGTCCCTATTTCACAGCTGCCAGAAACAGAGGCTCAGAGAGACTGAGCTGTATTAAACAGGACAGCCTGTGTCATATCTGATACACAAGGGTCAAGGTCAAGATTTCTACAAACCTTCACACAGGCAAAATCCATGACCATATATTCATGTCATCCCAGCCCTTCTCAACTGTGTCACTGGACCATCACTACAACCTCCACATTCAGTCATAAGTAGTGTAGATCATAAGAAGGGGGTTATGAACCGGCAAATGTGGACTTTACACCCAGTCAGGTCAGAGGGCTTTCGTCCTTTGGACTTTCATATGGGATATTAAGGGTCCTTGACAAGTGCCAGTCGATCAGCATTTGAGACCACTGACTGGATCAATGTCTCCTGAGTAGCATCAAAGACATTCCTCTGAAGTACGAGCACAGTGTCAACACATAAGTTCCAAATAGCAAACACAGGAAAGGAAGTAAGTTCCAACTCTGTAAAGATACCCTAATCATAACAGGAAAATATAAACTTTCCTAAAATTTCAAAGGGCACCCAGATATATCTAAAAATGGGGAGATGGCTTTGAATGTGATATATAAGAAGACCCCAGGGAAAAGACACAGGTACACTCAGCATTGAAATGCCCACTGACCCCAGACTCTACCTCTTGGTCTGGGTCCCTGGGAAGCATTACCTAATTCTGTTTAAATATCCCCTTTCTAAGCTTCCTTAGGACAAAACCCCCAGAACTTGAAGACAAACCTTCCCTTTCCTTATAGAGGACATAGGGTTTTTGTCATCTTGGGCCCTCCTTTATGGGTCTCCTACGTGAATTCCTGTGTAAGGGAGAATTCCATCTCCGGAATTCCATCTCCGGAGAGGCAGGTGGAAGACAGAAGCATAGAGTACACCCTGGAGTTTAAAATAAAAGGGATAAAAATGTCCAAGCAACAACAATGAAAACCAGCAGTCTTAGCCCTGTGGATAAATCAAAGCACGGACAGACATCATCTGATAGGACAGAAGGGTCTGTATGCCTGCAGTCCAGGGCAGCTCCCCTCCCTCTCTGCCACCCGACTCCCTCTCTCACCACCAGTGTTCATGGGAGGGTTGCCTTTGGTTTGAAACGTCATCCAATACACAAAACGTTTCCCTTGAGTTGAACACGAGTAAACAGAAGCCTCCGTTAAAAACGAAGAGCCCGGTTAACATCTAAAATGAAATATGTGACCCTTTGGGTCAGAGACATCCTCTTGCAAAGTCAGTTTGAGTTTCAGACTCCAACTCCACTTTTTTTTTTTTTTTTTTTGAGCAAAGCCCCGTTCATACATTATTTCATTTAATCCTCCCTATAACACTTTGGGGTGGGTATTATCATTCCCAGGGCACTGACTAGGAACCTGAGGCAGCAGAAATTAAATTAAAATGCTCAAGGCCATAAAAGAGCAGACTTGGGATTCAAATCCAGGCCCCCTTATTTCAAATTCAAGGCTCTTTGTACTACACCACCCTATATCCGCCCCCCGCACTTTCCCGCCAAGATATGTCCCGTCCCAATATTAGGACAAGTTGTCATTTTTCTGTGTCTGAGAATTGTGGTTGGCTCCACTTTGCTTTATCTAAGCCACTTTCTTCCCCACTTCTATTCCCAGAAACATTCAACCTAAAAATGAAGGAAGCCTCCCCTTCAATTCCCCAGTGGAAAGGGGGAAAAAAAATGGTTTTCTGTTCCTTTCTCAGATTCACAGATAACAGTGGAGACACAGCCCAGCCTCGGATTTCTGCAGCTATTGTCCTCTGTATGTTTTATTCTTTCACATACACCTCAATTTGCCCCGGAAAGAAACAGATATCTGATATGACAAGTGTATGGGTTTTTTTCTTTCCTGGAGATCTGACTGTTCATTTTTTCCTTGGAAGGGCCAGAGTGTCTTTCAAAAGTTTCAGCCCTGGGTTTTTGAGAAACTTATCCGTGTGGCATGTCTGTCACTTTTCACAGTCCTCAAGTGAATCTTGGCAATTTTCACATAATGGCATTTGTTGACAGGTTGTTAGGGCTGACAGTGAATATGTTTGAAAAACTGTCAAGCTGGTGAAAAAAAATTAAAGAGAGAGCCTCCTTACATTTGAAACAGCATGTTAAACTGTAAGTACGTCCTCAAAATGCAGAGACCTCCACTTCTCATCAAGTTACATGCTCAACAGTGACAGCCTGAGAAGGTAGAATCCCTAAAAATTAATGTCATCTTGTCACTTCAAAGGTCATATGGCACATTACCACTAAACTCTATTTATCTGCATAAAATTGAGTTTGCCTTTAATGCTCAATAACAGGTGAATAGAGAGAGGGGCCTCAGCAAATGTAGTCAATGTGATGCGAGGTGTTTAATTGGGCAAGCAGAACTGCCCAAGGAGTTGGCAAGGAGCCCGAAGATGTGGCACTGCAACTTCGTCACTTGGGCCACTATTGTGGTTTACCTTTAATCAACAGATTTTCAAGGAATGAGTTAGCTGATAGGCAGTGACTGAGACAATGAACACATAGAGTGGCCATGTCAGTTACCCACCTGTCTGGCAAAAGAAAACCCACCATGTGCTAAAGGGCTACACCTCTTGGGCACATCAGAGGTCATAGGGAATGACCAAGGGTCAAGTACATGGCATTTTCCTGTGACCAATGCAATGTGGTAAGGGCCAAACCTGACTGCCAAATGCTCACGGGTGGGGGAGGGGGGTTGGGGATCGTCACGTGCAGTCCTGGTCTAGATGCCACCGAGAACACATGCTCACCCTGGGGAGCTTGCAACCCAGCCAGGAACACAAGACAGAGACCTGAGTCATGAAATCACAGTATGACAGAACGACACTTTCAGAAATTATGAACAGTGAGGATACAGATGCCAATGCTGACTTCCCTTAGCTTGTTCAACCCTTGCTTATTTTGACCTCCTCACCGCTGCTGGGTTTATCCCTGACCTTCTGCAGAGACAATCCTGGCATCCATTTTATCAGGTCTTTGAGTATAGAATTCATCATACTTGTCTGCTTGGTGACTGTCAGCCCTGGCCATCCAACAGGTACATCTGCAAATCAGCTACTCCTGAGTTACTTTAATAGTCCTGTGTCCATGGGAAACTTATTTAAGCTCCCCAAGACTCAGTTTCCTCATCCTTCCTCTCTGGAGGATAGACTAACATTATCTAGATGGACTGATGCTATTTGAGATGACATTTGCATAAGCATCACACCAAGTGTGGTACATATGAGGGGTCCGAATGCTTCTGCATAGAAGACATGGGTCCCCGAGGGAATGGAGGAGATCAAGGTCATAGAAATTTCTACCAACTTCGCTTAGTGCTTCAGACGGCTTTCTTTTCTCTAAAGCTAACCAATCCCCTTCTTAAAAACAAGGTCTCTCTCTAGCCTTCAGTTTAGTTTCTATCAGGACCTACGGATAAACTTGTGTCCAAGCACATGGGGAACAAGCCCCTTAAGTCTTCGGTTCTGAATGGGATCATTGCCACCAGGGCCCCCCTCCACTAGCTTACATCTAAACAACATCCTAGACTTTGCAAGCTCTGCAAGATGTAGGGTTTAATCAACCGAGAGCTCTGAGGGGCTGGCCGGGCATCGCGCCTGAGGGGCAGGGTTGCTGTCTCCTCCCTGCTGAGGGAAGAGTTTGTGGTACAGGAGAGTCAAGTCCGATTTTACAGTGCTGTCTCTGAGATTACTCGGGGCGGGGGTGGGCGGAAAGCTGACAACGACGGAGTCTAGAGCACTGGGACTCGCCTTCACAGCATGAGGCTCCGGCTGGAGCAAGAGGCACGAAGACAAGAGAAAAAGCAAAGACCTCTAGAGACAGCAAATAAGAACAAAGAGAAATGAAACTTTTATTAACTGTCCTGTAAGAGATACGCAGAAAAGTACACAAATCACAAATGTAGCTCAAGGAATTTTTACAAAGTGACTACACTCTTGTAACTAGATCAAGAAATGATTAAGAACGTAGACAGTGTGAGGTGTCTGGGCGGCTCAGTCGGCTAGGCGTCTGACTTCAGCTCACGGTTGGTGAGTTCGGGCCCCACATCAGACTCTGTGCTGACGGCTTGGAGCCTGGAGACTGCTTCGGATTCTGTGTCTCCTTCTCTAACACTCTCTCTCTCTCTCAAAGCTAAATAATAAACATTAAAAGAAATTAAAAGGAAAAGAACACAGAGTATGTGACCAGCCCCATGAGACCCCTTGCTATTCCCTAGTCATTGGCAGCTTCCTCCTCAAAAGTAATCACTCTCCTCACTTGTACCACACAGACTCTGTTTGCTGGCCTTTGAACTTCACATAAATGGAATCACACCATACGTACTCCTTTACATCTGGCTTCTATCACTTAATGTTACGCTCATAAGGATCCATCCAAATTGCTGCATACAGTAATAGATAACTTTTTTCATGACTGGATCTACTATTGACAGACATTTGAGTTTGGGAATTCTGACGGATGCGAATAGTGTTTCTGGGATCATTCCTGTACGTGTCCTTTGGGCCACACACGTATGCATTTCTGGGGGTACGTACCTGGGCTGGAGTTGCCGGCCACGATGTGTGCAGATGTTCAGCTTTAGAAGACAGCGCCGAACCGTGTTCCAAAGTGGCCGTGCCGACACACGCTTGTGCCAGTGGGGAGTGAGCGTTCCAGTTGGCCCACACCCTCCCCGGCACTTGGCGCTTTCAGGCAAAATATGCTGCTCATTCTCATGGGCATAAAGAACAGCTACTTCTGACTGAGGTCTTATCATATAGCAAGTATGTAAGAAGTTTACATATTTTATCGTTCTGAAGCTTTCAGAAGCCATAGCTCCAGAGTTTCTGATTAGGAAACTGATATTCAAAGAAATTAAGCTACTTGTCTAAAGTCACCTAATTCCTAAGTGCGAACTGGGATACGATCCCAACTCTGTATGACCTCAAAGCCTGTACTATTTCCATGATAATACGCTCTTCTCAAATGACTCGTGATTAATTTAAAAGACTTTTTCTTCCCGCAAAGATTTTAAAGCTGTCAGTCATAGTGACGTGCCTTAGTCAGTTCAAGTTGCCATAATGAATTACCACTAATGGGGTGGCTTAGATAACAGACATTTATTTTTCATAGTTCTGGAGGTGGAGAAGTTCAAGATCAAGATGCCAGCCTAGTTGTGTCCTGGTGAGGATCTACTCTGTACTTTGCAGATGCCTGTCTTTTCATTGTATCCTCACGTGGCCGAGAGAGAGAAAGAGGAAGCAAGCTCTCTCCTGTCCCTTTTCATCAGGGCACTAGTCCCATCATGACATCTCTACTTCCATCTCCAAGTACCAACCCACTAGACGTTAGGGCTTCAACATGTGGATTTTGAGGGTGACACGTTTAGTCCACAGCATAGTGTGACTGAGCAAAAGCCACAAACTCTTCCTGATAAGGAGACAATTTGGAACCAAGCCACTAAAAAGGAGAAAATCACTAGGAAAAAGTGGTCCACGGTGTATGAAGCAAATGTGAACGTGTGAATGGTTGGAATCTTCAACACTGCATCTCAATAGGATAAGCTTTCTCGGAACCTGCTGGGCTAGCTGGCCCTGCACTTTCTTCATTCTTTAGCTGCAAACACAGAACAGGACGTGCCCAAGGACAGCAAGCCGGTTTTCCGGTCTGGAGAAGGGACCTGAGCTGAGAGAGAGACAAAGGAATGCTTTATCCTGTTCCAGTCCCCCAACCCTGGTCCCACTGAGGTGCTACAGGTGCTTTAAACGGGAAATCTGTTACCCTGTCCAGCCTCTCATCATATTCCCCAAAACGCATTTCTCAAGACACAAAGGAACCACATAACCTTAGCCCCTTCTCTTTCTAGTATTCCAGGGTCCCTCACTACCTTCAGCCCAAGTCTGAGCCTCTCCTCATTTCCAGACATCGGGGCTCCAGTGAAAATCAAAGAGTACTTGCCATTGGCTTCTCCTTCTCTTTGTCTCCAGGTTGTTGCATAAAGCTTTCTCTGGGGGCTCCGCTCTCCCCCGTACCTCTCTTCATCCCCAACCTGCCCTTTAAGTCTAAAATCCCATCAGTAAGGGAGCTGCAGATCTGTCAAACAGGTCTTTAATCTAGCCCACACTGTTCTGGAAGCCCCTGAAAACCAAGTTTCTGTTGAAGATCTTAGAGTTGGGTGTGAAGGGGAAGTAGGATTTAATAAATGATTTATAGTACCACCCTTAGAAGCATACATGCACCCGAGTGAGCATAGAAACATCTACGTTGTTGGAAATAAAGTCAGAGTAAAATCAAAGGAATATTGTAAAGATTAATAACAAGGATGATTTTGCATGTTTTTATTTTAAGGATCAAAAAACGAAATATGAGTCAAAAGAACAAGGTTAGTACCTATAGCTTCAAGCAACAGAAATACAAGGAAATTGTTAACTTTTCTCTTTCCCATGGTTGTTGGGGTCATTTAGTTTCTGAGTTTAGCAACTTCAGATGTCACGCAACATACCAGGAGTAAAACAAGACCTTCCCCACGAGTAAAACATTCACTTTTCCCCGCGAAATTCCAACCAATTTGCCTCTAGGGTGTGACCCTGGGCAAGTAACTTCACCCGTAAAAATAGTTGCAAACCCTTAGGGCTCCTTCAAGAATTAAATTTGATATTACATATTAAGCACTTAGAAGACCCCTGGACACACAGTAAGTCCTCAATAGCTACCAACCATCATCAGGTGCCAACGATTATTAAGATCATTTTGATGATGATCAAAGGAAGACAGGAGACAGGAAGTGCCAGGAGACAGGAAGTCAACAAAGTGGAGATGACACCAATCCCCACAGCAGGAAGAAAATGCATGCAAAATTCCTCTCTTCTCACTCTTTGTGTTGACTGTCAAAGTTCCTCATGTGCTAAAAACAAGAACTTGGCCTGAGCTGTTTAGATAGGTACAAGTAAGTCCAAGAGATTTTGAACGTATGTACAGAGTTAAGACTTGAAATGTTTAAGGCAACTAACAGTGAAAGGTTCTGATCAAAGCACCTGAGAGACAAAATAGGTGAGGCTAACTGGGGACATCCTTGAAGGGAGGAAAAAGGTTCTCCAGTAGCTGTCCTTCACATGACAAGCTGCCCCAGGCTGCTTAGGAGTCATAACCATTTATCTGCAGCTCAGCTTTGAAAGGCCACTCCAAGCCTTTTGGGTCATTTTGAAAGACAAAGAGGTAGGAAACATGTCTGCCACTCTAGTCCCCCTTCCATGGAGCTTGGGATTGAGTTATGCTACTGCCCAGGGCTTGGGTGGTAGATGGCTTTCCTAACCATACAGTGTCTGAATCACCCAACCCTTACCTCTGATTCCCACTACCCTAATTTCTACCCAAATTCTGTCATCTGCCAACAGTTTGTCTACCTCCTTAGTTCAGCTCAAGATACCAGATCTAAGACTTTGACGTTCATTCTTCTAAGTTTGTAGACTCTTTTTAAACATGAATGAATAACCTGGGACAAATTTTCAAGAAAAATGTCACTCGTCAATGACATATCCACTTTCTTTCATCCTCTTTTCCTGGAGCTTTCTCTCCTTTACCTCTAGGTTCCAGGCACGTGTGTACCACCCTTTAGCTGCCCATGAACCTCCAATGTGATGCTCCGGTTATCTGATGCTTCTTCCTGTCTGAGAACCTTTTACTTAAATGGTAACCCTTTGAAAAAATACCCAGTGAGCCATTCTTTAGATTTGTCATATCCTTGCTAACACTAACTCTTCTCACCAGAGTCCTTTCACGTCCCCAGGCAATGTCAGTGAGATGAATTTACACTAACATCATAGACCACATCTCGGTATTGAGGGTATCTGCATTTTAAAAGGACACATGTGAAGCCAACTGAATCTCTCCTTCTGGAAAGAGAGGCAACAGGACTACAGCACTTGAGGCTCCATACAGGGACCATATTTATGGTGGAAACACCATTCCAGCACGTCAGGTCACACACAGACTCTGACGGTCTTGGGTGCACTGAGGGTTGGGGCTGAGTTCCTAATTTCCTACCACAGCATAGTGCAAGGTCTCCAGAGAACATTAGAGTGTGGAAATGGAGACAAGGGCAGTACTCACAGAACTCCCACGCGGTGCCAAGCATGCATTAGATGTTACGAGGGTGGAAAGGAAGAGAGTCCCGGTGCTAGAACATCTGTTGTCAGGCTGACCCTGCCATCATTCCCTTATACGGCTGGTAAGTCCATTTCTAGATCTCCTTCCCCATATGGAGTCAGGTTAGAATCTGCCAATTGCAGGAATTCACATGACATTTGGAAGGTGGCAGGGAAGTAGGAGACACTGTTTTAGGAACTCTCTAGCAGCCAGACGTGGCAGCTTCACAGACCTCTCTGAGCTTCCACTGAGTAGGAAGGTGCTAGATGCAGTGGTTCCTCCCCTTTCCCTGGAGGCTATGACTTCCCCATCTGCCCCATTGTGTCAAGACTGGGTCATTAGTGAATGTGTCTCTGATCTTCTAGCTTCCAAACCATCAAACCTGGACTTCTCCCACATTCATATAATACACTTCTTTTTCCCATTATATATGTGGTGGCTCTGTTTTTCTGACCAATCCCAGACTAATACTATAGCTTTTCCTTTTTTCCCCACTTGATGGAAAATTAACATGGCAGTATCTGCTAACTCCTTCCAGTGAGAGGACACATTTCATTGTCCTTACTCTGGACTGCTCTCGGTGGCAGGTGGTTCAGCCGTATCCAGTAAAAACAGCAGTGACACTCAACCAGACAAAGTAGTACATGTGAGCCACATGTACTCAAAGGCTAAGTGCTTACCTGAATTGGGAGGCTATTACTATGTATGAGTTATTATGGCTAGTGAGCCTCTGTTTGCACCCATAAGCTGAAGAAGCCCATGTAAACTAGGAATACACTTTAGAGACTTGTTTGTCATTATTATAAATCCCAATACAATGTACACCTGCATCACAGACTCATTATTAGCCCTAGAATCGGAGTGAATTCATATGTTTACTACAGATATATTGACTATCAGAAACAGATTAGAACTTGGGGAAGGCTATGTGTTCTCAGAGGTCTAGTGATTTCAATAAGCTGTGAAGACACAGATACTAAAGCACCCTAGATCCTGATTTCAGGACACTTGGTGGGTTTATCCTTCTAAGCAAGATGCTCAAAGAGAAAGGAAATATTATGGAGCCTGTGAGCTTGTTGTGAGCCTCTTGATTGCTCCAAAATCCCAGGTAGATACCAAGAAATCAGGTGTGCCAAGAAAATGATCTCTACGGCTCCTTTATGGGGATCAGAAATTTTACAAAGACAAATGCTTCCTTTAAAAAAAGGAGAAGAAGGAGAAAGTGAAGGGGAGAATAGGGAGAAGAGGGAGAAGGGGGAGAAGGAGGAGGAGGAGGAGGAGGAGGACGAGGAGAAAGAGGAGGAGGACGAGGAGGAGGAGAAAAACACTAAGGATATGGCCAGAACTTCTGGGTGGCGATTATTCCTATAGCCCTAAAGTTTGAAAATGAAAGTGTATTTGGAGACAGGAAACGAGAAAGGCTATTTACCTCTTGGGGAATCTGTGAGGTTTACCAAACAGGACATTCCTCAGAAAAGCCATATTGTACAACTTCAGTAGGGCCCTGTGGACTTTATATTCCATACAAAGGTAATCTCTATAGGAAGATTCCAGGGAAGTAAGAGTACTGTTGTTCGTAGTTGAATCTATGACTTCAAAAGAAAATTGAATCCAGATCAGTAAGCCGAGGCAAGAGTATCAGATACGTGAAAGAAAGCTTGACAAAAATAAAAAAAGACTTTTTAAAACACTGCATACCCTTCAAGTATGTAATTTCACTCCTGATAATATGTCTTAAGCAAACAAGCAGGACAAGAATGCACACATACACACACAAAGCTGTTTAGTGCAGCATTATTGAAAAGTGTTAAGATATTATGAGTTTACAGAACACTGATAGAAGATAATGTAAAACAATAAAATAAGAAATTAAATAAGAAAATATGTATATAAAATACCCAAATACTTTTTAAAAATTTTTACTGTTTTACTTATTTTTTAGAGAAAAAGAGAGAGAGCATGAATGGGGGTGGAAGGGGGGAGCAGAGAGAGAGGGAGACACAGAATCCAAAGCAGGCTCCTGGCCCTGAGCTTCAAAATATATAATACGCTTCTAAATAACCCATAGTCAAAGATAAAAAAAATATTAAGAAAACTAGGAAATATTTCTACCCAAATGATAATGAAAAATACAATGTTTCAAAATGTGTATGTTGCACCCAAAGCCAGTGTTCATGGGGAAATTTACAGCTATAGTTTACATTAGAAAATAAAATGGTCTAAAATCAGTGATCCATTGCTAGAAAGACAGTAGAAAAGGAGAGCAAATTTAAATCAGGTAACTAAAAGGAGGAAATAATAAAGATAGGAAATTACTGAAATAAAAATCAAGAGTGAAAAATCAACAACCCAAAAGTTGAGTCTTTTAAAAGTTCCATAAAATCAAGCACTACTAGCAACTCTGATCAAGAAAAAAGAAAGAAAATTATAAATTACCAACATCAATAATGAAAGTGAGGATATAACTACACACATTAAAATGACAGTAAGGGGCTATTATGAACAAACATATGTAATATATTCAACAACAGAGATGAAATGGACAAATTTCTTGAAAGACACAAATTACCAGAGCTTCACAAAAAGTAATAGAAAACCTGAATAGTGTTATATCTGTTGGAAAAAAAAAAGAATTCATAATTTAAAACATCTCCACAAAGAAAATTCCAGGCTTCATGGATTCAATAATGAATCAGTCTTACACAAACTCTTTCAGGAAATACAGCAGGGGAGCTATTTTCCAACTCATTTTATGAGGTCAATATAACCCTGATACAAAAACCAGAAAAAGGCAAAAAGGAAAAAAAGAAAATTTCAGCCCAACCTACCTCATTGAACGAGGTATAAAAATCCCAGTGAAAATATTTACAAAGTAAATTCAGCAATTTACTAAAAGATAATACATTATGACTAAATAGTCTCTATCACAAATATGTAAGATTGGTTTAACATTAGAAAGCCCATGAATGTGGGGCGCCAGGGTGGCTTAGTCAGTTGAGCAACTGACTTCATTCAGCTCAGGTCATGATCTCATAGTTCATGAGTTTGAGACCTGCGTTGGGCTCTGTGTGGACAGCTCAGAGCCTAGAGCCTGCTTCAGATTCTGTGTCTCCTTATCTCTTTTCCCCTTCCCTGCTCATGCTCTCTCTCTCTCTCTCTCAAAAATAAATAAATATTAAAAAAAGAAAAAAGAAAGCCCATGAACGTAACTGACCATTATCAGCAGTGTAACAGAAAATATGCTATGGCTAGTTATCACAATGGATACAAAAAAGAATGTGACAAAGTCCAACTCTCATTCATGATTTAAAAAAAAAAAAACCTCTCAGTAACTATGAACAAAGAGAAATTCCTCAACTTGATAAAAATCATCTATTTAAAAAAACTTACAGATAACATCATATATATAATACTGAAAAGTGACATTTTCCCCTCAGATAAGGAATAGACAAGGATTTCTGCTCTCACTACTTGTATTTAACAGGAAGTCCTAGCCAGAGCAATAATGCAGGAATATTAAAAGATATACAGATTTGAAAGAAAGAAGTAAAAATGTTTTTATTTGCAGATTACCATAATTATGTATATAGAAAATCTTAAGTAATCTATGAAACAAGTTTTAGAACTAGTAAGTGAATATACAAAAATCCATACCCAATGTTCTAGCAATGAAGAATTAGAAAATGAAAATTTTAAATTACACCATTTACAACAGCATCAGAAACACTTACAGGTAAAATGACAACATGGATGAAGTAGAAAACATGCAAGACTCGAAAGGCTCCCATCCCTGAAAACTATGACATTGCTAAGAGAATCTGAGCAAATGCCTAATAAATGGAGAGACAGATCATGATCATGTTCATGGATTGGAAGATTTAGTGCCATAGAGGTACCCATTCTCTTCCAAACTCACCCATAGATCTAACACAGTACCAATCAAAACCTCAGCAGGTGCTGTTGTTGTTGTTGTCGTTGTTTGGAAACTCACAGTCTAATTCTGAAACTTACACAGAAACGCAAAGGGCACAGATGTGTGCAGGAAGGGTACAGAGTACACATATAGATCAATGGAACAGAATCAAGTCCAGAAATAGACTTATATATGGTAGTAGGATTTTTTATACAGTTATAAAAGCAATTCAATGGAGAAAGGAGGCTTTTCAACAAATGGTGCTAAAACAATCAAATGTCCATACGGTAAAAAAATGAACCTCAACCTTTACTCAAATCCAAATATGAAAATCAGTTCAAGATGACCCATAGATCTAACTGCAAAACCACTAGGAGATGACGAAGGGAAATGTCTTTGTAACCTGGGAGTAAATGGAACAACGAAAATAATAATTATAAAAGGAAAAAGAGTAAGTTATATTTAAGCAAACTGAAAAGTCATTGAAAATGTATGCAACATTTTATATATCAATCACACCTCAATAAAATGGTTTACAAAAAAAAGAAGCAAATGTACAGATAAGTTACAGACTGAAAGAAAACATTTGCAAAATATTTATCTGACAGTAGACTTAGATCCAAAATATATAAAGAACTCTTACAAATAAACAAAATACATGTAAATAGCTCAATTGGAAAATAGAAAGCTGGCAAAAGACTTGAGCAGATACTTTATAAAGGAAAATATTTGAACGCCCAATAAGCACATAGGAAAAGTACCCACTGCATTAATCATTAGGGAAATACAAATTAAAACAAAAAGGAAACACAAATTAAAACAAACACAACTACTAGAATGGTTCCGATTAAAAAGCTTGACAGCTGCAGATTTTGGCAACTATGAAGCAACCGTAACTCTCACATACTGCTGGTGAGAACACAAAATGGCACAACCACTTTGGTAAACACTTTGGCAGTTTCTTACATTACATATACCCCTACCCTAGGACCAAGAAATCCCAATCCTAGCTACCAACCCAAGAGAAATGAAAACAAATATCTACACAAAGCCCTGCAAAACAATGCTCACAGCAACCCTACCCATAACTGCCCATCACTGGAGAAAACGCAAATATTCATTAGCAGGTGAATTAATAGATAAACAATGGCATATTCAATGTAATGCAATGCTCTCAGCAATAAGAAAAAAAAAGGAATGACCTACTGACATACACAACAACCTGGAAGAATCTAAAAAACAATACACTGAATGAAAGAAGCCATATGTTCAAGAGCATATACCATACAATTCCATTAATAGGAAGTCCTAGAACAAGAAAAAAAATAATCTATGATGAAGAAATCAAGAAAGTGGATGCATGTAGGTGATGGGGATTGGCTAGAAAGGGCACAGGGCACTTTCTGCAGCGATGTTAATGTTTTACACCCTGACTGGGATTTCAGTTATACAGGTGCATGCATTTATCAAAACTCATTGAACTATATACTTCAGAGATATGTTGATGCATATAAGTTACCTCCTCAAATATTTTATAGATGCCAGGTGGTGAGTGCCCCAACATCAAAGGCTTCAGTTGTGTGCAATTGATCTAATAGCCTTTGGTTGCATAGTGGAAAGAGTTTGAGCCTCAACTTCCCCACTCGGAAAACAGTAATTCGTATCTTAAAAGCTTTAAAAAGCATTAAATGCTTTAATGCATGTAAAGTATGTAGTATAATGGCTAACACAAAGTATGCATTCAATAGCTATTTCTTTTTCTCTCTTCCCTTGTGTGGCTTTATCTTTAAGCCTACCTTGTAAATGTGGACTATACGCTGTATCTGTCCTTAGAGCAAAATCATTCTCGGTGTCATTGGACTAAAGGAACAAAACAATTACTAGCATAACGAAGTAAAAGCAATAGAGCCCTTGTATTCTAATATTTCCCATCAATAGGATGCAAATAAAATACACATTAAAATGAAGACTACATTGGGGCGCCTGGGTGGCGCAGTCGGTTAAGCGTCCGACTTCAGCCAGGTCACGATCTCGCGGTCCGTGAGTTCGAGCCCCGCGTCAGGCTCTGGGCTGATGGCTCAGAGCCTGGAGCCTGCTTCCAATTCTATGTCTCTCTCTCTCTCTCTCTGCCCCTCCCCCGTTCATGCTGTGTCTCTCTCTGTCCCAAAAATAAATAAACGTTGAAAAAAAAATTAAAAAAAAAAATGAAGACTACAACCAGTTATGATTGTAACAAGCTAACAATTTCCGTTAAAGAAACGACCCTGCCTTAAATTTTCAGCACTGTTCTTTAGCCTGTGCACCCAGGAGAAAAGCCACACAAAAGATAAAGGAGTCCAAGCCCTGGGAAATGGGCAAACAAAAATGAAGTTTACCAGCAGTGGGCTCCTCAGAGCCACAGGTCTGCTTAACTTCTCCACCACAGTGGTCAAAAGCCCCATCATTAGATGTCACTGTTGCAGGGACGCAGTGGAGTGCTGATAAGATCACAGGCTCCGAAGTCACGAACGACAGGTTCACACGCCGGCACTGCCATTTACAGGCTGTAGACCATGCACAAGTTACGAAACAATGCTTGTTTTCTTGTCCCTAAACTATTCCCCAAACAACTAATCCCAATACTGCACGTTGACTAAATGAATAAGTAAACAGACGGAGATATAAAGTATGTTCCTCATGGCAGTAGCATGAAAATTAAATGAAATAATGCATGTTTCAACACCCTGTATGTCCCCAGCCTTGGGGGACTCTTTCCTACTTATTTCCCCATCTGAATGGCTACCTCAGTGGGAGTGGCTCAGAGACAGACCAACGTTCTAATACAAATCCCTTGCTCCTGCCACCATGTTCATTCTGCTTTGGAAGCAACACACACACACACACACACACACACACACACACACACACACGTTTTTGTTATCTAACAAAACCAAACTATATCCTAAAGATAGCTGGTGAAGAAAACAACTCCACATTCACCAGTCAGTTCTGACTCTCCCTCTCAGTAAGCTGATGCTTTCTGCTACGGAATGTGCGACTCGTCCATAATGAGCCCTGCCTTCCAAAAATGTGCCCACTGCATTGTTAGCACCACTCACAGTGAGCGTGTAGCAGAATAATCATTGAGGAACATTCCAAGATTTGCTCATAAAATCAGTAATTTTTTTGTCATTCGTTGCCATTAACAAGTAACTTGTGACCTAATAAATGTCGCTATCCATTTTCTTTAATTAAAATAATAAATATTATTCAGTGACACAGATTGGCATTTATGCCTTCATTTCTGTGATGTGGGATTTATAACCAAGGCTTTCTTTGAGGGATTCCACAAATAAAGGTTATTAAGCTGCCACAGGATGGAACACAAGCTCAGGTTAATGAAGCTGGACAAGGAAGGGCAGTGATGGATGAAGCTCTGACGCACGAAGAAAAAGGGAACTCCCACCCAAAGCAAGAAGCATTTTTGGGCTCGCAAAACGGGTCTTCCACTTTGCTCGGCGGCTCAACTTTCAATATACACAGGATGAGCTTAGAGGCAACACCAACTCTACCGCCATTCCCTGGGTGGGGGGCGGGTGCTTAAGCGTGGTTTTCCCATTCCCTTGGGAACCACTGTTCACCACTTTATGGTACGTCTTAAGGTAGGAAGGGTGTTCAAGTGAAGAAAAACCGATTCTGGCATGTGAACCTGATACCAGAGAAACAAAATTAATTGTTGTCATGTCCCAACCATCTACTTTGAAGACACGGTTCTTGGTTCTTAAAAAAAAGGAGTTGCCCTTCATGAAAACAAAACAAACAACAAAAAAAGCCAAAACAAACAAAAAACAGGAAGATACGCTTGACAGCACTTCCCAGGAGAATCTCTTCTTCCCTCCGGGATTCCACTCTGGCTCAAAGTCAAGACACGAATCCAACGGCCTTGACCAGAGATCCAGCATGGCTCACCTCCACCTGCGGCTGGTCCGATCCTGGGGTCCAGCTCGGGGAAACGGACTCAAACTGCCCTCATGGGCCAGTGCTCCACACGCTGCTGTCCAGAGCCTCCACGAGGCACTGAGTGAAGTGGAATTGCACGTGCACAGCGGAGATTTCTCTCTGACGATTTAAACCCACCTCGGGACAGCAGGCACCTCAACTCACGTTACTCCGTGGCCAGCTCAGAGCCACGGGAGGAGCCAGGCCGGCTGAGCAGTGCCCCTGTCACCAGAGTAGGTTCCCCGCCCCCTTCAGCCTCTAGTCCCAGCTGTTGTTTCTGGTTTCGGGTGAAGAGAGAGCGTCTATCGACTTGAGATGAAGTTAGAGATAAGATCTCTCAACTGCTGGGTGTTTCAACAAAAGGGAAGGAAATATCTCTCACCTGGAGGAGCCCCAACTTTGAAAGTGGCCAGGGTTGAGTTCAAATTGTGCCTCTGTCACATGCAGGAGAAAACTGACACATAGCAGGGACTCAACAAAAATGAGTTCCCAGCATGGGGAGAAAGCTTTGCTTGCCTTCCTTCAGTCTCTGGTGAGCTAAAACAGTTATCTATAACCGTGTACTTAATTTGTACATATGGGAATTATATGTTATCAGATAGATATATAAGCATGTATTACAATATATTTTACATAAACACACAAACACACATATTCATGGTTTCACCTACGCACACATTACAGTTTCTATTTTCTTAATGTAGTTTCAGTTAAGGTACAAACAAGATGGAATTACAGGCCCAAACTGATGCCCCCTTAAGCAACAGTAAAGAGGACCTTCTGAGGTAGAAAATCTCTCCCGCTCCAGGGTTAGCTAGCATGGCCAGGATACAGTAAAGCTCCAGAACACGTAGAAAAGATTCCTTCCCTTGTGAATAATGCCTGGGACATCTTTGTCCTCTGAGACTCTGTTTCTTTGTCTCTCTTTATCTATACTCTTAGAGGTGACTAGTCCCCAGTTCTAGAGACCCATCTTATCTTTAGATATTTATATGGGCTTGGGAGCCACTCCCTATCTGTAAAATTGACATGGTAATACAAACCTCACAGGGTCCCCTTGGGGATTTAAAAACTGATGAGTACATGACAGACAATGAATGGATGAATGGGTTAGGTGGGTAGGTGGAGGGATGAATCGACGGATGGACGGATGGAAGGATGAGTGAGAGGCTTCTAGCAAAGCACCTGTCACAGAACATACACTCAATAACTTTAGCTATTATTTTCATTGTGATTAAGGCAACAACAAATTTACACATTTCTGTTCTGGTCTATTACATATTGATTTCATCGTTAACTCCCCAGAAGGATCCGCCCTTATATCTCAATGCTGTTGGCAGTATCTGGGACTTATCACATGTGGGGATAGCATCAGGAACACTGGATAAACAGATGTAGATCGTAATGTAGATCTCTTAGGGCTCTAAACACACAAAAATTTCATGACTTGTGACAGAAAGTCCACTCTTGTGAGGCAGCTCTTACTGTTCCAAAGAACTTTCAAAGCCCCAGTTTTTTCTTCCATTGGTTTTGAGTCCATATCCTGAGATAACGCCAATCCCATTACCCACTGACCACCTTTCGGATATTTGAAGAAATAATCACACCACTGAAGGGCGAGTCTAGCGCATGGAAGGTCTACTCATGCCTGAGATGGAGGGGCACTAACCTGTTAAACCTTCCTCTTGCCTTGACATGAAACTTTTAGTCAACACGTTCATACCACAAATTTAAGCCACATTGAAACAGACATCCTTCACCCACGTTCTCCCAAATTTCTGCTCTCTGTCTCTGAATCATTCCTTTCTTCAACATCTCCACTTTTATTTCCCTGCTATTACCTGAATTGGTTTTCTTTTTGGTGTCAGTATTTATAAGTAAACAACACAGCAGAGTGTCACTGTGTCCATGAAAACAAGTCAGGGTGACAAAGGACAGTTGAGGTGGGTAGGCTGGTGAATGGGAAATGCTCACTCTCTGGTCTCAGCTCCAAGCAAGGGTTTCACGTTCTTTCTTAGGCACAACTGAAAGTTACTGCAAATCACAAAAGCCTAGGATTGATGACATGGCCAAAACTATGGATATCAAATACCTGAAAGACTAAGGAACCTGTGTTCTGAGTTTATCGTAGTACAATTCAGAGATGTAAATCAGAAACATCATATTTTCTTTCTCCAGTCACAGCCTTGGACTATAGTCTGTTGGTTTTCTAACTCTATTCTCTTAGGACACTTTTGAGTAGATTCCAAACATGCATGGTTATTTTCAGTTATTACAAGTCCATCCCACCTCAAGACCCCAAACCCATATCTACTTTGAAATCTCTCCCCTTTCCTCATCACCAGCTGGGCTTGTAGCTCTTAGAAATTGTTTTTCATTTTCTCTCCTCCCTTCCTAGCACTTTGAAGTGAGGGAAACCCAAATGCTGGTTTCAAGTTATCTCTTCCCTGGAATTGAGAACTAGGAGGAAAATGGTCACCTGCCTGGTGGAAGGGAAGCGGCACAGTCACTCTGTCATTGTCTAAGAATTCTGTTGGCTACCGATTATCTTTGCCAGTATGGTGGTGTCCTCCCAGAGGAGCCATGGTCTTCTGGGTGGTGGACAACTTTACCCTGACCCTGTCAATCATTGAGGACCCTACAGATGGGAAGCTTCATTCCTATTCAGCCACACTAATAATCATACCTCTACTGATCCCATCTAAGAAGGACAGCACCACAAAGCCTGCTTCTCTAAATCCACACTTATTCACATGGAGTCAAGGAACTACTCCCTGGGGGTCACAAGGGCCTAGGATGGGGTAGTTTTCTCATCTCTCTTCCCAGGCATATCCTAACTTCATAAATCTCTAGGGGAGAAGCATCAGCCCCTTCGTCCCCATGTTCAGACATACTCCCAAATTCCAGGGACCACATGTCAATATCCCCCAGGCTGGGCCTGAAGGTTCCCAACTCAGCCACTATCCAATGGGTATGGCATGCCAATTTCTACTTCTTTAAGGCATCTTCAGTCTTCAAAGGTGATGTCCCTGAAGGTATTCCCTTACTTGGCTTTAGGGGAAGCAGAAGGAAAAAATTTTTAAAGGCTTCTACTTCAGGCCAACAACTCATGACTCTGGCAATTCCCCCCAGTGACCTCTGTCCTCAGGTGTCTATTAATTTAGACTAGTGGAAAAGCCAGCTCTGCAAACCCTTGGAAAGCTGGGGTGGAGTCAGGGTCCAAAAGAGTGTCCAGCCCCAATTATTGACAGCTCTTTGGAAAGCACAGGTTCCTTACCACCTGTGTTTCTAGCTCCAAGGCCACAGGGAAACCCTCCCTCACCATATCCTCTAACAGGAATGTGTCGAGCTCTTCTCATATTTAACATGCATACGAATTACCTGGGGGTCATGTCAAAGTACAGCTGCTCATTCGGCAGGTGCAGATGTGAGGTTCTGCACATCTTCCCAGCTCCCTGCCGCTGTGAGTCTGCAAGCTACATTCAGTACATGGGTTTCATTTTCTCTGCTGTTTTTAAGGCCCGGAAAATCTCTTTATTCTCAAACTCTCTAGGACCTAATGTTGACTGAGTGTCACTCAATCAATGGATCAGTCGGATAGGGCAAACATTGTGCTACATTTGCCACAGGCATTTATACCCTTGAATTCTCTCGAAAACTTTCTGAAACAGCTAGAAATCATCATATCCATTTTTAAAAAGACAGGGAACCTGGTCCCTAGAGGGGCTGGGCAGCTAGAGTCAGGCTTCAAGGCTAGCAGCTGGCATAGCTGGGGTCTGAGCCCAGGGTATGTGCTCCTAAACACCACAGTCAGAAGAAGACAGACCAAAAAAAATGAATATCATAGCAAAGAAATTGCAATAAACGACAGGAAGGTACAAGGAAACTTCATTAAATGGTGTTTATATCAGACGAGGATATCCCTGAGCTGGTCATCCCTCATAGGAAAATTGCAATATTGAGCTTCTGAAATAGCCTGAGACACGTTTAAGCATGGATTTACATCACAAACTCCATCACTTTCCTCTTTCCTCATTTACAGCCGCCAAGTTCAAGCAACCTCTTCTATGTCATGGGGTGGGGGGGAACCCCATGAATAATAGATATGTCATTTTTAACTGTCAACAACATGCCTTGTAAATGGTGTATGCAGGCTTTTAAATAACCCAGCAAACCATTCTTCTGACATCATTTTTATACCGCACTTTGCAACAAAACTAAAAATGATCTGAAAAAAAACAAAAAAACACACGGTTTGAACTACAGAATCACGCTCACCCACACATTCTTGTCTGCATTTAATATTTCATTGGGTTTTGCTTCCCCCTCCTCCACCCTGATAACAACCGTCTGCTTTGGAGACAAGACAATTAAACTATTTCAGCATTTTCCCTCAGTTAAACAGGCTCATCTTTCCCTGTGACAGTCAGTTTATGGAGTCAGAAAGAGACCGTTGTCGCTCATTCCGACTTGTAAGTGACGTTGGGATGATTAAGAAAAACAAACTGTTTCCTTCCAACAAGACTCTGGCTAGTTGTGGGTTTTCACTTCTCCCGGGTTGGACAAGGTGACATGAATCTCCTATCCTCTTGAGATGAAAGGGCATTTATCCTAGGACAAAATCTTGCCACAAAGGCCTGTGCCTCTACACAAAGTAAACTTTTAGGCCTATTTGTCAGGTGATATGAGAGGGTCATACCACTGGAAACACAAACAGATCTGTGGCAAACAAGGGACTCATCAAATGCCAGGCACCCCAAAACTGAAATGTAATTAAGATGTAATTAACATAAGGAAATGGAATGCTCCTACCTTCTCTTGAAATGTTTTTATTTTGGAAAATGTCAAGCATATACAGAAGTACAGAGAAGAGTGAATGACCTACCAGCTTCCAGAACTGCTCGACTCAGAGAAGTCGTGTTTACTTTATACCCCACTCACCTCCTTCCCACTTGTGGATTCTTGTGAAGTAAATCTCAGACATTGTATCATCCTATGCTTTAATGTTAATTATCTTCTAAATATTGTTGTTCAAATATATTCTCTCATCTTCATCCCAAACAACTACCCCATTTTTACTCAGACTTTTGTTTTAAGCCACCAAGTTTGTGGCAGTCAGTTACAGAAGTCACGGGAAAGGAATGCGCCTGTCTGCCCAGAACCATCACCATCTCGGTGTCTTCTGCGGATCAGGACCCGTCACCTCGCTGACGGCCCTGAAGACGAGGAACGTAAATCTGACCATTGTGTCTCTCCATTTGACCCCCTCAATGGCTCCCCTAATTGTCAGGATATCACGTGGGCCTCCTTGCGTGGTCTGCTCTGGGCTGCCTTTCCAGCCACGTGGCCCACCTCTCCCCACCCCTCAGATTTAAAGACTTCTTACTCCAAATGAGTCCACCAGTTTTCTGTACTCACTCATGCTTTTCCTGCCTCCCTATGCACATACTATTTCTTTTGCCCGGAGCAGCACCGTCCAATAGAAACATAACGAAGAGAAGGCACAGATAGGAGAGTCACATATGTGACTTTAAACTTCCTAATACTCACAGTTTTAAAAAATAAACCAGGAAAATCCATGTTAATAATACATTTTAGTTGACCCCAAATACCCACGATATTATCATTTCAACATATAATCAATTTTAAAATGTTATTAAGGGGATACTTTACAGAGTTTTGTTTTGGGGGAGGGAGTACTAAGTCTTAGAAATCTAGTATAATTTATACTTGCAGTACATCTCAATTCAGGTGACTAGTGCTACTATATTTGACAGTGCAAAAGGCCCCTACTAGTTTTTTTCCCAGCTTTGGGAAATACTATCCATCCTGAAAAATCCCGCTGGGGGCCCCTGGGTGGCTTAGTTGGTTGACCGTCCAACTTCAGCTCAGGTCATGATCTCACAGTTCGTGAGTTCGAGCCCTGTGTCGGGCTCTGTGCTGACAGCTCAGAGCCTGGAGCCTGCTTCAGATGCTGTGTCTCCCCCTCTCTCGGCCCCTTCCCCGCTCATGCTCTCTCTTTGTCTCTCAAAAATGAATAAACGTTAAGAACAATTAAAAAATAATCCAGCTGGACTACTATCTTCCATGGGAAACCTGTCTCCCATCAATCAGATCAGTTTTTCCCTCCTCCACCCTGGACCTTGGATATATTCCAATTTATGTGCTGTTCATACTCTGTTATATTTAATTGGGGCATGTGTGTCTCTTCTAGGCTATGAGCTCTTCACAAGCCAAAACCTACTCACCACCACAGAGTCCCTGGTCGTCCAAGGGTCCCAATCCTCGCTGCTTCCTCTCCTATCCAGCCCTTCAAAGAATGGTTGGTGAGAATTTGGTTGTAATACAGAGAGCCTACTGGCCTCACCAGGGAAATGGAAAAGATGGTCTGGTCCAGGAAGAGGGGATGGAGGGCCCTCTGTAGTAGAAAAGGGAGGTATTAAGAATAGAGAATGAATGGAGAGAGCCAATCTGACGTCCCTAGGGGGAGTTTATAATGCCAAGAAACAACATGAGTGAAGAAGCCAAGGCAGCTTTCAGACTCTGCGGAAAGAGAAAAGAAAAGGGTGGGACCACCACATGGGAGCACCAGAGGTTGTCAGAACGTGACGGCCCCTGGATGAGCCAAAGGAACATCAGTAGAAGGGGCGGTACATAGAGCCAGCTTTCTGCTCCTTTATTTTGGGCCAGGCCAGCATGGATGGGCTTTGTTCCCGTGTGTTAATGAGCTGATGACCAGACCATAAAATGTAGTCAACTCCAAGTGAACTCTAGTGATTGCCCAACCCTTCAGCACATCAGTAGGGCTCTGTTTCAAACTGGGAGTCTGGTCATGGCATTGGGTATCTGGGTATACTCTCCTTCCCCACAGAAGACAATACGATCCATATTTCCTTACAGCTTGGCACTTATTTTTCCCCCCTCCTGAAACGCCCCTTACTCCATGTGTCAGAACCCTGCCTATCTAACATCTGTTCCCTGAACCCTTTCATTTTGTCCTTTCTCATATTTTCTCTCCTCCCAAGCAAGCCTCCACGGTGCTTCACTTCTTCTCTCTCACAGTCCACACCACTTTCCCTATCCTATCAGTCTTATTTGTGCCTTAACTTCTTTTCCCAAAGGAAAAGATTCTGATCTTTTCATGTATGTATCCACCCCAACATCTGACACCGGTAAGTTACTCCATAAACACAGAACAAATGAATAAACGAAACATGGTGTATTACCTATTTAAAACACCCATTATTTTTATGACTTCTCCTCTCTTCAGAGGATAATGAATTTTAGCTCTAATCAATCAGTTTAGATGTTCAGGGCTCTTGAGGTATCCTTTCTAAGAGAGCATAGCCTAGGTCTCACCCCGAAAGCAGCCACCCCAGCTCATTCCTGTTGATAGAAAATAAAGACAGCTAACACACGCTGAGTGTTTATTGTGTTCTAAGGCATTGTTCTAAGGACTTTACAAGCATTTGCTCACTTAATCCTGGCAACCACCCTGAAGTAAGTATAATTATGTATAATCTCCACTGTGCAGATGAGAAAACTGAGGCACAGAAACATTAAGTGTCCTATGAGTGGCACATCTCTAAGAAGCACTAAGACAAAGACTCAAAGCCAGACAGTCTGGCTCCAAAACCCATACTGTTACACACTCTTTACACAGAAAATGGAGCTGCATGTTTCTAAGACAGACAACTTGCTTCTCAGTGTCACCCTTACTAGCCACAACCCTCAGGTATCACCTCATCTCTCCGAGGCTCAGGCTTTTTCATGTCTAAAATGGGACGTCAGTAGTGCCCATCCCATAGGTCACTGTGAGGATAAATGGCCTCGTGGACACACAGCCTAGAACATGGCAGGCACTCAAAATGGTACCCATTTGTATCGATCAGGAATCTGTCTGTGGAGAAACCAATTTAAATCAGCTAAGAGGAAAAGAGGAATTCATTGGTTTGTGTAATGGAAAGTCTACAGCTAAATTAGGAGCTCACATTTCATTAGGACCTAAAATCTCCCTCTCAATCTCTGTCTCTCTCTGTCTCTCTCTCTCTCTCTCTCTTTCTATTTCTCAGCTCTTCTATTCTCTGAGGTACCTTGTTCCACATGGTGATTCCCAGAAATTCTAGGCTTACTTCTACAGCTTGGAGACTATAGGGAGAAAGGGCATCTCTTTCGTAACAATTACGGCAAAAGGCACGGCGCTGAGTCTCATTGGATTGGCTGGGGTCACCGGCACTTCCCTGAACCAATCACTGCAATGAAGGGAATGGGTATGTTGAGTAGCTAGTCCCTGCAACCAGGGGGCCTGGTTGGCTCCAATCAAATAAGAGTATACATGGGGTATCTGGTAAAGAAGAAATGAGGTGCTGTTACCAGAAGAAGGAGAATGGCTTCTAGGCAGGCAAAAACAATAGATGTCCACTCACCGTGAATATTTTCAGTGTTCTCATGTTCTAAACAGACAAGGTTCCCTGGCCTATTGCCCACCAACAATGGGTTCCTCCAGCCTGCGTCCACTTCTGGTCTGTTTTATAGACTTCTCCAAGCTCTAGGAGTACATGGGCCCCACGCTTCCTCCCAGCTACTGCAAAGCTCAAATTAGTCACTCCGTGGGCCCCTTCCGAGGCATATCAGAGACCAGCTGTGCAAGGACCTGTCACCTTCTTGTCAGTGAAAGTTTTCTGTCCAAAGAACTTTCGTCATCGCTCCTTTCTCAAGTAGCTGGATGTCACTTGAAGAGACAGCTGAAGTCACTCACAATGGCTGGTCTCAAATCAGCGCTCACTGGCCTTGTCAGTGAAAGCCTCACCCCGCAGCGAAAACTGTCACTGATCATGTTTAGATATGTACGCGGAGGTATTAGATTAGAAGACAGAATGCACGAGATAGGAGTTTAAAAGAGGCCAAGTTGCAAGGGAAATCTTAATAGGAAGCAGTGAAGGCTTACGGTTGGAGGTGGTAGGGGACATCTTTTTCCAAAACCCAATTCCTACTTCCCAACAAAACCAGCAAGAGCACGCGGGCGTGTGCGCGCGCACACACACACACACACACACACACACACACACACACAATCAACAGCCTGTATGTACACACGATGCTCCTCACACAGAGGATATGCGCTCCACTGACCCACATGCTTCACAAATACCTGGACCTTGACAGGACATCAGTAGCTCGTCGCTTTATCCAGATTATTATGGGTAGTTTTCATCTTTATATCAAAACACAGCGAAAATAACCTTAGAAAATAAATATTCACTCAAAACACTAGATTATCTTTTGGAGTTAAAAAAAAAAAAGGAGAATGAATCCACTTGTTAAACCAGTTGTATTTGTTGCCTTTCTCTGCATGTGTTCTTTATTTAGGGCAGAGTTTCTCAACCTCAGCACTGCTGACATTCTGGACTGGATCATTCTTTGTTTGGGTGTGGGTGGGGACGGTCTGGTGCTTGATAGGATGTCTAACAGCATCCCTGGTCTCTACCCAGTAGATGCCAGGGGCATTCCCCCAGTCATTGCCAAATGTCCCCTTGGGGCAACATCGCCCCTGGTTGAGAACCACTAATTTAAGGATTCTAATAAATGCTACCTTCAATATTACTATGGTAGAATAATTGGCTAATTATTAATTAATATGCAATGGCTGGGGAATGAATGTTGTGCTTCCATTTTGGGTAGCTTTATTTTGGACTCCTGTTTCTGCTAATCAACGTATTTCTGATTAAATACACTGATTGCATCCATAGTATTTAGGTGGCTGACAATCATTTCTGCAACTGCTCTGTCTACACCATCGGAGCGAGCAGCAAGGGTAGAAGAGGGCGTGGGCTTTCAGAGCAAACAGATTGGATGTGCATTCCAACGTGCTACTAAGCGCAGAATCTGGGGCTGTTTTCTCACCTTCTCTATATGGGAGGTTTCGCCACTAAAAAAAATGGAAATTTTAGTAGTTATCCCACAGGCAAGTTGACCATTTTATAAAAGGTGGTTATATTCCAGAAGGTACTAACACACAATGGATGCTCAATAAATGTCGCTTTACCCAAAGAATGTACTTTGCTCTAGTCAGGCCTTGCCCTATGTTGAAAAGCAAGTCCTGGTTTCCTCTGTGAGGGAGACCAATCTAGCTAAATAAGGTGCAATGATAATACTGCCCTGCTTATATAGCTTCCTGTTTTTCATGGAGTTTTAAATTGTCTTTATCAAATCCTTAAGTATTTCTGGTGTCTCAAGGAAAGATCAAAGAATTTCTCCCCAAAATGCCTCTTTTCTAGAGGCTTCCATCATTCTGTTTCACTCTAAACAAATGATGCGGTGGAAACAAACACAGCCCTGCTACATCTGCTACATCCCAGGACTTAACCTTCGTTACTCATTTAAGTTGGATGCGCTGTTCCCTCGATCTCTCGTTCCCCTCCCCCTCATTTTACTGGCACGTATCCTATGTGAGAAGCTAGAGTTTTAATGCACATACGACGGTATGAATTAGGGAGATAAATCAAACTGTACGAAATATAAGTACAAAGACCTGAAACTGAATTTTTAACAAATGGATCCAAAAGTCACACATATAAGTAGTGCTCATCATAAAACCATCACAGTAGGAGGCCACACATTTACAAGGATGCTGCCATAGCCCAAACTACACTTACCCTTTCTTTGGAATATTATTTGAGTCTATGTCGTATACTTCAGAAACGTTCACAAAGGGAGAAAGATCTTAGCTGAGAAATAATCAAAAGTTTCAAAACCAAGAAGGGGGGAAGGACGAAGGTGTTAGCCTGGGACCTTCTTCTGTGATAGGGGACTGGTGAGGTTACATCCTGAATTTCCCACCACAGCACTCCTAAACTGGGGGACACATACCTCCACACTTGGGCCAAATTTGAGAGATGAGAGGAATCCTCGAAAAAGCATGCATTTTCTTTAAAAGCTTGTTTGCTTTTAAAAAAATCATTTGCGTGCTACTCCACAAATTATCATTTCAATATAAACATTTTTTCTGAGTTTTTTGAATCACATGTGAGGCTGAGAAAGATACAAAGTACACACCATCACATAACCTTTCCTGTAACTCTTGGCAGGAGTCATAACCCAGATTGAAAAGCCCAGAGCTAATAAGTCAAGGAAAAAGTAAAACATTACCAGTCTGCACACAGAGTCCAGTTGATACCAGAGCAGGGAAATTTAGAGAGGATCTGGTCATTCTCTACCTGCACTCGTTTGCGTGGGATATTCTGCACTGTAGTGGCTTTAAATGCTATCTATTTCCTGGAGACTCCCAACTTTATATTTCTTTTTATTTTAACGTTTATTTTATTTATTTTGAGACAGAGAGAGAGAGAGAGCAAGTGAGCAGGGGAGGGGCAGAGAGAGAGGGAGAGAGAGGATCCCAGGCCAGGCTCCAAGCTGCCAGCGCAGAGCCCGACGTGGGGCTCGAACTCATGAACCATTAAGATCATGACCAGAGCAGAAATCAAGAGTCGGATGCTTAACCAACTGACCCCCCTCAGGTGCCCCCCAACTTTATATTTCTAGCGCAGACCTCTCTCGTGAAACCTGCTCTACTCTACCTACTCAACACATCCACCAGGAATCCCACTTAGACATCTCACATACACCAGGTCCAAAAGCAATCCCAGTCCTCAACCCCAAAGCCCACTCTTCTCATAACCTTCCCCATCTCAGCTGATGGCAGCATCTCCTACTAGCTGCTCTTGCTGAAAACCCTGGAGTTATCCCTTTTTTCTCTCTTTCTCTAGGACCTGAAACTCAGTCCATCAGTCAATCCAGTTGGCTGTACCTTCAAAATAGATCTAGAGTCTGGTCACATCTCCCTGCCTCCTCTGCTTCCACCCGGACCCAAGCTACCACCCTCTCTACACCGGCACTGCAACCACTGCCTAACTTCTACCGTGGTCCCTCTGCAGAAGCTCCTCGTCACAGCCTCCTGGGTGGACCTTTCAAGACCTGAGTTAGATTAAGTCACTCCTCTGTTTAAGATGCTGTGATTGTGCTCCACTCCCCCATTTCCCTCGAGATAAAATCCACACCCCTTGGATGGCCGTTCATGGCCTGAACTCTCAACCTCTGTGGCCTTATCCCCTACCATCTCCCCCATGATTGCTCCACTCCAGCCACTGCCCTCCTCTTGCTGTTCTTGAAACATACCAGCCACACCCTCACCTTAGAGCCCCTTGAGGGCCGTTTTCTTTGCCCGGAATACTCTTCCTCCAAGGTATTGCACATCTATCCCCCTCATCTACTTTAAGTCTTTGCTCAGATCTTATCTTTTTTAATGTTTATTTATTTTTGAAAGAGAGACAGAGTGGGGAAGGGGCAGAGAGACAGAGAACCCCAAGCAGGTTCTGTGCTGCCATCGCAGGGCCAGACTCAGGGCTCAAACTCACAAACGATGAGAACGTGACCCAAGCCAAAATCACGAGTTGAATGCTTAACCGACTCAGCCACCCAGGCACCCCACAGTCAATGCTCAATGAGTATGTGTCAAATAAATGCACTGAATGGCTCTAGAAGTGTTCCCATACCTAAACATGAGATGGGTGTATTGAAGAGTCAGGATCGGCCACATAAACACAATGGCAGGTCAAGGAAATGAGGCTGTCAGAACCGATGCTGAAATAACTACACAGGGGGTCACCACTGAGCAACACCAATATCAACATTTATATGGCACTTTGTAGTTCACAAAGAGAATCAGTGGCCCAGGAGAAGGGGGTTGAGATGAGGAAGTGAAGTTAACTAAGAGGACAATGAGCACACTCAGAGAGAAGTGAAGGCTCAGGGTAGGGTGGAAATAGGGGTTGTGGAAAGAAAAGGCCACTTGCAACCAATTAAAAAACACCAACAAATGAAAATGGTACAACTAGCCAATAAAACGTATCACTAAATACATCAAGGGAAGTCTTAAAAGTATTTTGGGTTCTTGGTAAAAGGGAGTATAATTGGAATTGAATATTTTCAGAATGTAAAACATAAATAGCTAGTTATCCTTTTTATTATATAAAAAAAGTTCACCTTGAATAATGATCAAAACATGCTGATTAAAACAAAAATATAATACTATATTCACATATCATCATAGAAAGAAGTTAAAAAGAACAACACGCAATTGTTTAGGGAGTTAAGACAGATATCCTCACCCTCAAAATAGAATATGTATCAGACAATCCTTCCTGAAGAAATTTACAACATGAGTTGAGACCTTTAAACCACTAATATGCTTTGGCCAGGAATTCTACTTTTAGGAATCTATGCCAAGAAAAAATCAGAAATGTAGACAGAGATTTATGTATAAAGATTCAGTGTAATGAAAACCTTTTCTAGAAACCCTAAATATTCTAATGATTATATAAATTATGGCATTGCTATAGAGCCGAATGTTATGCAACCATCGGTAATTACATTTATGTACAATGTTAACGACATGGAAATGCTCATGATATAAGGTCAAATGAACTGAAATAGGGACAACATTATATATGACATATGGTATCAACTAATATTATACAAACTCATTTCAAACCAATTCAAGAGTGGATTTTTCTTTTCATTTAATCTGCATTTCATTAGGGTTATCAAAAAAGTTTATTAGATTTTTTAAAGAAAAGCAAAAACAGCCATCTTTTTTTAATGCAGAGAGAAATAAATGTTCAAATTATATAACTTAGCACGGTTGTGCACATAGACCATAAAGATTATTTTCTTATGCTTAATGGTTCACCACACAGCTTTGCATAAAAATCATTTTCTATTTGAATGCATACTCCTCTGCTCTGGTCTCAGTTTCCTAGTTTTTCAAATGAAGCATAGTCTGTCTAGATTAAAGGTCAGCAAACCTTTTCTGTAAAGAGTCAGATAGTAAATATTTTAGGTTTTGTGGGCCAGATGGTCTCTTTTACAACTATTCAAGCCACTGTTGGAGCATGAAAGCATCACATGGCCATGCCCATGTTCCAATAAAACTTTATTTATAAATCCAGGCAACAGGTCAGATTTGGCCCGTGGGCCATAGTTTGCCAACCCCTGCACCAAATTATTGCTAGTCTCTGATCAGTTGACAGCTCAGACCCTGATGCAGAGTTCTAAACACCTGCAGTACCTGAGAAGATACACTGTGTACCACTGTGGGAATGCCACGGGATTTTGAGTTGGAAAAATCTGGTTCAAGACCTAACTCACTTCCTGGTTGTATCTCTCATTACATCACACTTCCATAATACGAGTTTTGGTGTCCTCTTTTGTAAAGTGGAATAGTAGGACCTACTTCACAGCATCATTCTGTGACTTAAATGAGATATTTGAAGTCCAAGTTCAAGCCCACAACTCAGATTTGGCAAATACAGAGTTCTCAACGACTGGCAGATTCTTATTAGAAGAATAAGTGGGCGAAGAAGAAGAAGAAGGAGAAGAAGAAGAAGAAGGCGGCAGTACAGAATCCCCAGGCGCTGAGTGATTCAGAGCCCATGGTGTAGACAGGGGGCAGTGCTGATTCTGCGTCAGGAAACAAGTCAGGATAAGCTAGGTTATGACACAGTACGAATCACTCCCGAGTCTCAGTGACTTAAAACAATGAGGTTTGTTTCTAGCTCATGCTACTTGTCCACAGCTAATCATCTGGGGGCTCTGCTCTATACTGTTGCCCTTCTAGGATCCAGGACTGATACAGCAGCCACCATCTGGAGCTTTGCTGACTCTAAGGGCAGACGGAAAAAGAGGCTGGCTGAATTGTGCACTGGCTCTTAAAAGTTCCACCTGAAGTGATCATCTGTCCCACTCCCATGTAATTCAGCAGAGCAAGTTACATAAGCATGTCTAACCCAAGGGGGTAGTGGGAATTAAAAATGCTAGCTACTTTGTTCCTAGAATGGGATCGGGGAGATCTGGAAAGATCTGGTTCACTTCACTAATAACTACCATAGCAAATAGAATAATAGCAGTTAACATTCACATGCATTTGGCATAACCTAACACAGTGCCAACTGCTTTACCGACAACTTGGGGAAACCAAGTCAGAGTGATAAATACAGAGCCAGAGTGAATGGACCAAGATATTTGGCCTGCGTTTCCCTATAGTAAAGCAAAATCAGGGAGACAATGTTTCTAACAAGACTTACTTTTCCTAAATGTTTTCATCAACTCTCCCTATCATCCTCCCTCTTATAGCTGGGCCTTACCACCCCCAAGAAGGCTGTGATCTGACTCCACAATCTAAAATCATTTCTAATTCTGTGAACCCTCAACACAAATATTGTTGTAATTGAATGTTCCCACAAATTCATATGCTGAAGCCTTAACCCCATGTAACTCCAGGAGACAGGGCCTTTCAGGAGGGGACTAAGGTTAAATGAGGTCATGAAGGTGGGGTCCTGGTCCCATAGGACTGGGGCCCTTGGAGGAAGAGGAAGGGACACCAGAGCTCCCTCTCCTCCAGATGAGGACACAAAGAGAAGAGTGCACTCTGCCAGCAAGGAAGACAGCCCTCACCAGAAACTAAACCATGACAGAAACTTGAACTTAGACTTTCAGCCTCCATAACTTTGAGGGAAAAAAAATCTGTAGTTTAGGCCTCCCAACCTATGGTATTTAGTTGTGGTAGCTGGAGATGATTAATACAAAGATCTAACGCAGATAGTCCTTCTCTCTGAATTTGATTTTCCAATATGAACTAAGCTTATTCAAAACTACATTATGATATTCAAACACAGGTCTTTGGAAACCCAAAGCTAAGGTTAGGTTGCTAAGAGAAAGACACAGCCCTTGAAATCAGAAAGACTTATGGTCAAACCCAACTCCACTTATCATGTGGCCTTGAGGAAGTTGTATAAACTCTCTGGGCCCGACCTTCCCCATCTGTAAGAGGGGTAATCATCTCTCTCTCAGGGGACACCTGTCTCTTTCATGTGTAGGGACATGAAATATGGGGACAGGTTCTGTTTTCTCTCCCTTCCCTCCCTCACCCTGGTCTTCATTGTCATAGCTCAAGGCTGAGAGAGAGAGAAAGAGAGAGAGAGAGAGAAGTTCTTTGGACCCAGGAAGTCACTCACATGAAACATGCTAAGGGGAGGTTAATCGTGGCACATTTCTCCCACACTGCCCACCCGACCTGTGCCAGGGGCTAAGCTGAATTTGTGGGGCTGAGAACTCATGCCGGGGGCTAACCGGAATGTGGGGGCAGGTGGAGGTGAACAAGGAAGATACAGCATGTGGGGAATATGAAAGTTTGTCTGAACTCAGGCAGATGGATGGCATGAAGTGATTTGGCAGTCACTCTTGTGTCTCTACTGCCTTGGATTTTGTTGGGGTTGGAATATGTGACAAGAATCACATTCAAGGCCTGCTTTACCAATATCCTGGACTCCATGTAAACATGTGAGTGGCCTCACCTCAGAGCTCTCAGAGAAAGGATCTACTACTCATCCATTCTCTTGTGAAGAGCACCCTGGGGTTAATTACAAGATCGCTCTAGAACCATATGGCCTGGCACACAGTAAATGCTCAACAAATATTCCCCTTTCTCTCTTTTCCTGCCTCACTATATCCCCAAGGTTTCGGGAATCTCAAAAGTAAACATAATTAAGGTGACAAATCTGCACCTAAGGAGGAGGAGGAAGAGGAGAGGCAGCCAATGTGTAGCAAGCAACCATGACGGTTCCAAGCGTTCCCCACATTCTCTCATTTATACCTCACAGCCATCCAGTGGGGAAGGTGTATTAGGCTCAATGTACCAATGAGGAAAGCAGGAGGTCAGAAAGAGAGGTGACTTGGCCCCAACCCCACAGTCCTAGGTGACTGGGTTGATGTTCACACGTGACCAAGTTTGCCCTGGCTCCAAACTCCACAGTCCCTCACCCAGCATCTTGTGAATGTACCTGGGGCCTAGAGTCTGGCCTGGGCTGTTGCATTCCATGCAACAACCCCTCGCACGAATTAGCCAGAAAAGGACAAAATCCCAGAATATTTGGACCCTGCATTCCCATTCACTGGGTTTAGACCTGAAAGGAAAACATTTGCAGGAGTGATACAGGGACCCACAGAGAAGGGATGAGTGGGAACGTACTCGGCAATAGAGACGGGGATTCTCGTAAAGCCTCTGCTAGCAACGTTCTCTGAGATGTTGATCAAGTACCTGGGCCTCGGCAGCCCCTTCCACAATGAGAGAGGGTGGCCGAACAAAGGACACAACGGTCCCCACCTCCAACATTTTATCACTGGCACGGTCTTGACACGCGGAGCTGCAATCCTTGGAACCTGCATTTTCGAGAAGATTGGCTCAAGTCACAACTCTGTGCGCGGGTCCCCACAGCCAAAACAACAGCAGCAATGGACTTCCTTAAGAAAGTTGAATGGAGACCAGGCCAAATACAGGCCCCCATAAAGAGAAGCACTCCGGCCAAACGGAAAATCACATTCCGCAAGTTCCAGAAGGGGAGGAGAGGGGAGGAAGCCGCTGCTTCCAATAAGGACTTCATTCCAGAAATCCCACATAACGGCCTCACAGGCACCCTGGTGTGATAAAGAGATGACTATTTCGGGTGAGAGAATCCAGTCCTCCTTGGGGAGTGGTGGGTGGAGAACGAGGCAAGGGCTCTTTCCAAGACAAGTTGAGTTCAACTCTTTACACAGGAATATTGACTCTTCCGTTTCCAGCGTAATGACTTTAACCTGGCGAATACTCAGTCTTTGCCAAAAACCTGTCGGTGTTCGGTGTGTTTTCAATTGGAAAATGGCAGGAAAACAGAGAAGCAGATTCTTTATTAGAGCCTGGAGTTCACACCAGTATCTGGTCCCTCAGTGCCCCGGCTGCCAACATAAGGGAGCATTCGCCCTGCCTCAGAAACTCAGAATTCGGGATCAGAGGACACCAAAGCAAATTTGTTTTCTCTCAGTCAATTTCCAGATTAAAAAAAAAAAAAAAAAAAAAAAAAAAAGGAAAACTGCTTTTTCATTTTCAATTTTTGAAAGAGAGTATAAGCAACCCCCTTAGGTTTGCATCATCCCCTCCCCTAAGTCCGCCCCCCCGTGCGCCCTCCCCTCACATGCTCCCATGGGCGGGGTGGAACACGACTTCCAGGTCGTGTCCTTCTGGCAGGACACCTAGTCCCGTGGCATTGCCATGTCTCCCTGTGTCTGTCTCCTCCTAATTTATAAGCCCCTCCGACCTTCCTTCTTCCTTCTTTCTCTCTGTTAAGCATTGGACAAAATACCACATAATAGGAAGACCACGAGTTCCGAAGTCAGAAAGAGCCTGTTTAACCTCAGCCCCATCATCCGTAACTCCGGGCTGCATGGTTTCACATCTCTGTGACTTTCCCGCCGTGTCAAATAGAATATGAAGGACTTCATCACAGGCCCCTTTTGTGGACTAAATGACAAAATGCACACGAGGAGCCTAACATCTTGACCTGCTCTTTTATTTGTCCTTCCAGGCACAGAACCAGGCACTGCCCCTGCCCTCAAGGAGCCAGGCTTCTGCGGAAAGATGGTCATCGTGGCCCAGAGTGTCACGCTCCAGCACAGGGCGTGCAGAGAAACTGCGAGAAACTGAGGAGAGCTCTTCACAGGGCAAGGAACCTATTGGCAGACAAACGAATCCATCCAAAAAGGTATCATTTGGGGGCACCTGCGTGGCTCAGTCGGTTGGGCGTCTCACTCCTCATCCTAGTTCAGGTCACAATCTCACGGTTGGTGCGTTTGAGCCCTGCCTCAGGCTCTGTGCTGAAAGAGAGGAGCCTGCTTGGGATTCTCTCTCTCTGCCTCTCCCTTTCTCTCTCTCTCTAAAAATAAATAAATAAACTTTAAAAAAAATAAAAAGGTGTCATTTGGTTTGCTTAAAACCTTCCATATCATTACTTGGATCAAAAATAACAATACACAGGGGCGCCTGGGTGGCGCAGTCAGTTAAGCGTCCGACTTCAGCCAGGTCACGATCTCGCGGTCCGGGAGTTCGAGCCCCGCGTCAGGCTCTGGGCTGATGGCTCAGAGCCTGGAGCCTGTTTCAGATTCTGTGTCTCCCTCTCTCTCTGACCCTCCCCCGTTCATGCTCTGTCTCTCTCTGTCCCAAAAATAAATAAACGTTGAAAAAAAAATTAAAAAAAAAAATAACAATACACAGAGAAAACAAAGAAAGTGCACAGAAAAGGAGGATAAAGGGGAGAAAAATTATCACATACATATATTTATATATGTGCATATATATATATATACACTAATTTTGTTGTTTTCTTTTGTTTTCAAGCAAAGGAGAGAACTATGATTGCTCCTTCTGCATGAATCAGGGGAGCCACAAAGCCACAAGCACACGCTCACGTATCGCACAGCCGTGAGTCCCTGGCACAAGGATGCGTCCCCTACTCAGCTCCCTTACAGGACTTCTCTTTCACAAACCATGCAGCGAAAATTAGGCAACATAAGAAGAAAGAATTTTGTAGTTGTTGCTGTAGAACCAGTACAGAGTGATTGCACAAAGATTTACACACACACACACACACACACACACGTATACGCATTCACATTCACATTCACATTCACATTCATATGTACTGTAGTCCCTGATGGAGCTGTCTTCAGAGTTGTGGCACCTGTTAGAGTGCCACATTCACATACCACCCACTGATATCCGCGGAACGTCTAGAACAGAGGCCAGCAAAGTTGTTTTGTAAAAGGTCAGAGAGTAAATGTTTTAGGCTGTGTGGGCCTGAAGGTTTCTGATACAACTTCTCAGCTCTGCCACTGTAGCATGAGAAGTATGCTACCATGTATAGAACACATGTTCCAATAAAGCTTTATTTACAAAACGGGAGGTGGGCTATAATGTGCCCACCTCTGGCTTAGGTGAACATGCCATGAATGAAGGGCCTCAGGAAGGCGAGTGATGCAAAAGCGCACACACACACACACACACACACACACACACCTCCCCCAGTGAAAACCAGACTTCATTTTCAGTGGTCCATGCTACTCTATCTTCGTAAATGTTTCTGCTTTAATGAGCACTGTCCAATAAAATAATGACTACGGATAATTAGATTAGGTGAAATTCCCATTTCTTCCCAAATAAGCTTTATGCGATGGCCAATTCCACCTGGTCTCTGGCTCCTATTTCAGAGAGAGATCCAGAACAGAAGTTACACAGACACGTCAAAGCAAGGTACTAAAGCGGGGATAGGGTGGTGTTCTATTCATGTAAACTACCCTGGATCACACACAATCAGCAAATGATTTATTAAAGGCTACAAGATAAATACCGATAAAGTCTTCAAACAGAGAGGCGCGTGACATATGCACAGGAGGAGAGAATCGGAAAGATTAATAGGAAAGCAGACAGGCTACAAATACAGAAAACCTTCTCCACCTGTGGGGAGGATCCTGGAGAAAGCACTTCCAGTCTCCAAACAGCCTTCCAAACTACGGTAATAAAATACACTTCTAATAACAAAAGCCGTTTCACACTACTTTTCCCCCTAGGTTTTGAGACATAATTCATGAGTCCTTCCAGCGTCCAGACCTACGCTTGTACAGTCTATTCTCAGTAGGCATCTTCAAGACAGAGAGGCTCCGCTTCTCCCGGTTGAATCTTAATGACCAAGCGAATCTTAACACGCAGCCACGGGGCTGGGAGGTTTTGCTGACACCGACGTACATCCTGTCCCCTCCAGTCGCCCTCTCTCCCCGGCTGAGCTGGGTCTTTCAGGGATCAGCGCCTGCATTTAACTCAGTGTTCTGCTCAGCTGCGCGCTCCAACCTTGCCCTTTCTTACAGCTTCTGTAGAGATCCAAGATGTCTTCTGGGAATTTTAGCAACTTGGGGAGGTCACACTCCAATTATGCCTTCCTCTTGTGATTTTTTTTTCCTCCACGCCCTGCCTTGTCCTTCTCCCCACCTCACACCAGGGAGCACACACTCAACCACACTTGATTGCTAGGCAGCCACTTAGGGAAACACACCCCTTGTGTGCCTGGCTCAGTGCTGGGTCCTGGAGATGAAAAGATCGGTAAGATACAGTGGGTGCCCTTAAATAGCTTGTAGCCTACGGGGTGGGACAGGTATGGAAGCAAGCCATTCAACATGATGCAATAAACACTGTTATCAGAGTACAAAAAGAGTGCTAAAGATAAGCACACAGAAGCACAAACAAACGTAACAGCAAAAAGTCTGGAAGGATATACTTCAAAAAGATATCACTGGATGCCCTGACCCACCTCATTCCAAAAACGGATGTGGGGAGTCAAGATTAGGTGACGAAGGCTGCCAGAGAATCTGAGCCTTAGATTTATTGTTTGATCTTCTTTTTGTACAAAAAGGTAGCGAGTGATATTCTCTTGCAATGTAAATTAATTTAATTTTTAAACGCTCGAGGTGAAAGAGGCCAGGACAGAGTGGAATGCATGAGGCACCAGGGCATGAAACTCAGGAGGCAATCATCCTAGAGTTGTGAGGGTGAGGGAGAGAGCAGGGCAGTGGACTGCAGGGGCGGAGGCCTAGGAAAGACGTCGGGACCAAGTGACGTGAAGGTGGGCCCTGCAGAGGGACGGACAGAAGAGGACACTAGGCAGACAGGACAGCAGGAAGAAGGAACAGAAGTGTGTTGGAAATAATGAGTGATTACTTACAAACGTCCGGAACGGAGGATGAGGACGGGAAGGAGAAAGAGACAGATACACGCGACTGTGCACATGCACACCTCAGAGCTAGTAAAGTCTTTCCATTACACGTTCCACATCCACGGCTCATCGGCAGAACTAAGACTGGACTGAATGACCAGCAGCCTGCAGCCCCTGCCTCATGGCTCCAGTCCAGACGCCCTCAGGAAGCTCACTACCAGCGCTAACTCCGTCACTCGAAATGGGGCCTATTTCCATTAGACAAGGTACTAAGGGTCCCACTTGGACCTCTTGTGTCTTCTTCCTCCACCCCCTCCTTGAATTTCTTCCTTCCTGGCACCTTTTGACAAGGCTAAGCCGTATAATAAAGTTTTCTAGTAAGCATGCCAGGCACTGCTCCAAGTGCCTCACATACATTATCTCATTTACATTTCATAACAAAGTGACATGTTGGTATTGTTATTATTCCCATCTTACAGATGAGGCAACCTCACAGTGACTGAATAACTTACGCAGAACACAAAGGAGATAAATGACAATGCCGAAACTCAAACCCAAGGCTGACGCCTGATTTTATGTTAACTAACTGTGCTCCTTGCTGGTGTAAACTGCCTGGGGACAGGGAGTTGCACACAACAGAGAAGAGGTGAAAGGCCCAGTCTGCAGTATCTAAACAAGTGACCCAGGTCTACGCATTACAAGCAAAGGTGGATGTGACCAGCTCAGAAAAATGGGTGGTTATGGCGGAGTGCCAAAGCCCAACGTCAGCATCATGTAAGCCGGAGGAAACCACCTCGCAGGTGGCTGAGATGGAACACTGACCTAAGTCCTTTCTCAGCGTCAGAATAGAGGACTTTGCCTGCACTGTGTTTCTGTTCTCAGGCGATTCACAGTTTATTAGGGACTCTTTGCATCTCAAATAGTGTGGGAAGTGGTTTTACATTCATATAATGGAGGCTAATTTGGAGGTTTCATTTATCAAAACTGGGGCCATTTAATAAGGAAGAAAGAAATGAAAGTCAACCAAACCCAGAGAATCAATGGTTGACTCCTGTGAGCCAAAGGCCACAGTTCTCCAAAATTGGATCAAAGCTGTTAGCAAACAATAGCTTGGCCATCTACAAATAAGAAATGTTGCTTTCCTTGGGCAACTCTGAATAAGCCCTGTGCCTACAGGGGCATAAGCTTTCCACTGAGGGAAGGCAGAGCTGTCCTGCCCACCTCCCAAAGATAAACCACGGGGACACCATGACAGTCAGCAGGGAGACATGGCACCAGGAGCTGGAAGGCTGGGCACTGAAACCAGCGCGTGTCACCGGGCCTCCGGACGATGACAGGGAAACACCGCCATCTGGTGGCTCCGTGACAGATAGGCTACGTTCCTGTCCACTGTCTCCGGAAGGGACAAAGTTAACTTCAGCAAGAAAAAAGTCATTCGGAGCATCTGGAAAATGAAGGTCAACCATGCCTTGGTTGACAGCCTGGGAGGTAATACCTGGCCCAGGCACAGTCTGTCTGATCAGTGGCTATGGGAGAGAGAAATGGCAGTAGAGTGAAAGGTATCCATGGAAAGTCCTCCTACCAAATGTGGGTACTCCTGGGGACAGCCAGGCACTCCTCAGTTGGCATTACGAGGGCTATACTCTTGACGCAAGTTTGCCAGGTCAAAAGGGGACAAGATCCAGATTCCACGATCCTGTGGAAGGCTGAGAAAATAACCTGATGATGTTGGTGACGGCGGCTACAAATAAAAGGCATTTAAGATCTGCCATTAATGAATAATTAATAAATTAATACTTAATAACAAATAATTAAACAATCACTTAAAACTAACCCTCACAGAAACCCCGTAAGAGACAACATTCTATCACTATCTCCACTTTACAGATGATCAAACTGCATCCGTCAGAGACAGAGATGAGGGAGAATATTCTAGTCTAGGTCACCCAAGTTGCAAGGACTAGAGCCAGAATTTGAAGATCTCACACTCCTAAGAAAGATGCCTGGAGTTTCTCACATGATGGCCAGAGACTGCCAGCTCGGGACATACCTGGAAATTAAAACACAGAATCTCTGACCCCACCACAGGCAAGCTAGGGAGGATGTGAGTTGGTATTGTAACAGGTTTCCCAGGTGATAGGATAAACAGGACACTAGGTGCTATGGAATGAATTGTGTTCCTCACTAAAATATGTTGAAGCCCTACCCCCCAGTGTGATGGTATTCGGATATGGGGCCCTTGGGTGGTGACTGGGTTTAGATGAGGTCATGAGGGTAGGGCCCACAAGACAGGATTAGTAGCCCTTGTAAGAGAAGGAAGGGATACCAGAGCTTCCTGTCTCTGCCATGTAAGGATACAGCAAGTCAGGAAGAGTTCTCACCAGAACCCCATGCTGGCATCTCGATCTTGGACTTCCAGCCTCCAGAACCATGGGCAAATAAGCTTCTGGGTTTTAAGCTACCCGGTAGGTGGTGCTTTGTTACGGCAGCCCAAGCTGCCTAAGACACTAGGCTATTCTCCTTCGCCATCTCATGCAAGACGCTTGGTAGGTACCTGTTAAACTAATGAATGACCAGGATACTCCTCTGCTCTGTCCCTCAGAAGAGATTCACTGAGGGTGCATGTGTACAATTCCCACGATTTAGCCTCTTTTCCAACCTCCAGGTGATGCTTACTGGAGTCTGTCTTCTTCCAAATCTAAGAAGAACACGCCTTCCTACATCATCACCAAGGATTCACGGGGGAGGCTTCTGAAAGCAGATGTGATGACCTGGGGTGAATGTGGGGAAATGAGAATACTAACAGCAGCTTTGCTTCGTGCAGCGCTTTACAATTTACCAAGCTCTCTGGCATTCATTATTTCTTTAGATGGTTGGAATTGCCCTGTGAGGTCCAGAGGCCAGATAATTAGGATCTCAGTTTAACAAATGATAAATCCAAGGCTGATGGAATCATGGGCCCCTGCCCAACGGCCAACCACCAATAATCTGGAGGCAGAAGATGAACTAGCAGAAAAACTTGAAGTCACCAACGAATGAAATTGGAGAAGCTGACCCAGCTTGGAAAAGGAGTTTATCAATTAGGGTACTAGCAGTGAGGACACTCGACCCAAGTAGTTCAAGTGACAAGGAAAAGGCTTTTACGAAAAGGCAAAGTGGAGGCGGGGACAGGGGAACAAGCACAGAATGGTGGTGCCCCTTGGGATCCGCAATAGGGTGAAATCGCTTCCACTCCTGAGACTAATAAGGCAGGAGGAGGAGACAGCATTCTAGACTAAGGGGGGAGGGGGACAGGAAACACAATAAATAAACAACAACCAAACGCAGACGCTGTCTTTGGAGAACCACCTTAGCCAGCTCATTTTCCCAATGTTTTCTAAGAAGCAAATCACCCAGTGGCCTAGGAGGAGACCCCTCGATGGGGCCTGATTCTCAACCTTAGTCACCCTGGGAGTATGCACTGGGGGCCTCCTGTCCAGTGACCAAGGACAGATGTAGGGACTACTTGGCTGGACTCCCTTGGGCCCATCCCATCCCGTGAAAAATGGAGAACTCAACGGCTCAGAAGTTGCGACAACCTATTTCCTTTCAGATTCATCAGACTTTTTTTTAACAAAGGGAAGGGGAAGTGTATCCCTACTGTGGAGGTTGTTGACTCCTGCCAAATTCTCCTTGATATATTCTTTCCAGTTATGCAGAGCTTTTAAAGACAAGGACACGGTACTTTTCAAGTCACCTCTAAAGTGAGGCTTATCACTCTTGGCACTGCTGATATTTGGAGGCTGATGGTCCTTTGTTGTGGGGGCTGCCCTGTGTGTTGCAGGATGTTTAACAACATCCCTGGCCTCCACCACCAGATTCCAGTAGCATACCCTTCCCACTCTGATGCGACACCCAAAAGCAACTCCAGACACGTGCCACCTGCCCCCTTCCGGGGGATCAGGGGAGGCAAGGTCACTCTCCCTCCCCTTGAGAACTCCTGTTCTAAGTGATTATAATTTGCTGAGAGAAATGTTCCCATTGGCAAGAAGACGAACAGCACTGGGGTAAGGTGAGTGATGCTTAATAAGGATTCTACCTATATTTTAATTCTGGCATTTGGTTCATCATGGATTTTTTTTAATTAACTTTGATTTTTTTTAATTGCATTGCAAAATGATCCTCCTTACTGAGTGTTTTGGCACTCGCTTAAATTTGGTTTTGCACCTGAGGTATGTATCTCATTTGTCACCCCTTAGTCCCAGCACTGGGCAAGGTTCCTCTGGAGCCATCAACACGAGGAAGGAGAAAGTGGTTCCCTTTCTTCCACTGTCACTCATTCATGCATGCATTTAGTACTCCTAAGTCCCCTGGTATGCGACTAGCGCCTTGTTAGTAATGGCTATGTAATATCTCAAAGTGTGAGTCACCGAGATTTACATGAGCATTTCCTACCTAATGGGAAAGAGGCATGAACAGAGCTGTGCTGGGTGGTACGGAGACAACCTAACCCAAGGGAACCCCTGAGAGCCATCAGACCGGTTACAAGGGCAAAGCAACAGCTCTGGGCAGAGATGACTGTGGTTTTGATGCGTGGTACTGGCTGTGGACATGGAAAGGGAAGGAAAGAGTACAGAGACAGAATCAACAGGTTTCAGTGACCAATCAAAAGGAGAGGACGAGAATGGGTCGTCCCAGCTTTGTAACACGAGTAAGTGGGTGCGGGCCATGACGGTTGATGAGGCAGGGAAGTGTGGAGAGGCCTGCTGGGACGTACTATGCACCAGGATGGCAAGATGGGTTTGGGAGTGGTTAGGTGACGTGCCCCTGAATCCATGCCGCATCCTCCCAAGGGGAAAGCCAGGCTGCAGGTGCGGCCACGGGAGCTGGCGGCATTTACATGTAACTGAAGCCAGGGAGTGCACAAGATGTGCCGGGAGGACTTGGAGAACGACAAAAGCGCCTGGGGCCAGGCCCTAACAAACTCACAAGTTTAAAAGGTAGATGGAGAATGAATGACGGGTGCTGAAATTAGTGGGCTGAAAAGAATTATGCAAAAAAAGGTGAGGTTATGCATAACCTCAAAGGATCTCCCTTCAGGACAATTATTAATTACAAAGGGTAAAAGAATAATTTTAGAGTGGAGAGATCTGCAGATGCTACTTTAATCAAATTATCAAAATTAACCTCACAGCAATGAGACATATCCACACCACCTGCCTGCCGGTGACAAGGACCCAGCATCACTTGTGAGCTCAGAGTAATCGTGAGCAAACATCAGGGAAACCCAAATTGAAGGACAATCTATAAAATAACTGGTCGCTGATCTTCAAATGTGCCAAGGTCACAAAAGACATTATCTCTAGAGCCAAAAGGTTTTGGTGTCCTGGGAGAAAGGAGGCTTAGGTCATGGTCCGCCACAGAACAAACTGGGTTTGCATTCCTGTGAAGTGAAACCAGCATCTTTTCGGAGCCTGAGCCCCTGATTCCAGAAAAGGCAAAGAACCCTGAGCAGCCAACAAGAGAAATTTGTGGTGAGCAGATCCATTTATTACTTTCAGCTTACTTAATAAAGGTCACCAGGTGGCATTTGAAAGATACACAAAAATGCTGTTAGATCAGATCTTGCCAGAGGTGAGTTTATCAGGCAGCCAGTTGAGGCTTATGGAACATTGCTAGCTGGTTTCTTTCAACTTGAGGGGGAAGAAAATAAGACCGCTGGGTTTAAAAACTACTTGTATGTTTGTTCTTTCCTAATAAAACATAAAGGAGTCTTTTTCTTATACTGAGAGACATTTTCAGTCAGGCTACAAGAGTGAATTATTGCCAAGTCCAAATTACCCATTCATTTCTTCATTCCAGATTTCAAAGGGTAAACAAGGCATGGGGTGACTAAGGATCTAGCCTAGTCACAAAAGGGCAAGCCTAAAGGTGCAAGCATTTTTCAAAGCTCTGCTCATGTCACATGTACTAACAACTCTTTAGCCAAAACAAAGTGCGTGGCCAAATCCAAACCCAAGAAGCAGGAAAGTACATTTCACCCATCATGAGGTCTTGGCAAGGATATGGCTATAAAATACTAGTACCGAGTACTGAAGAATTGGGACCAGATGTAGAATATACCATATTAAGGTTGAAAAGTGGATATCACTATGAAAATAAGAAGAAAAAAAAAAAACCTGACTCTTGGTCAATAGTAGTTAACACAGTAACACAAAAGCACACTTTATATTTGGGGGCAGGGAACAGGGTTTATATGGACCAACCCAAACACCAGCATTTGGACTTGTGGCTTCTCCCACATGAGTGAGGTTAGGGTTGATGATGGAGATTCCAAGGCCTGCATAGTGAGAAATGTTCAAAGAGAGAAGAGAAGCTTAGATAAATACAGTTTCCAAATTCCACTCAGATACAAAATTAGAGGACTAAGCTAGAAGGTTCTCTGGAGTCCCTTCCAACTCTACTTGGCATGGTTTCCAGTGTGTGCCAGACATTAGGCTGCCTCTTGGCCATAATGGTCACAGTGTGCTGACCCTTAGCTGTACCCTCAGCAGCAGGCATGGCATGGGAGAAAGAGCCAAGGGCTTGGAATCAAGCAAGATGGGGTCACACCTGAGCTGGACTTCTGACCACTGGGTGAGTCCTTTGCCTGTCTGGCCCTAGTTTTACCATCTTTGAAATGAGACAGATGAACCAGATGACGTTTCTGTCCCTTCTGATTCCGAGAACTTAGAATTTTATGACAATGTGGCCACATGGAGGGATCTGTAATGCTCTGGTAGCAGAAGTGGCCTAGTAAGAGGCAGAGTCATCATGAAGCAATGGAAAGCATGTTGATGGGCCAAAGGCAAAGACAGAGTTGCAGTGGCACGTGGTTATGCCATCGGGCACCATGTACTTCCGAATGATCCCCTTCTGGAACGTCCAGAGGCCTGAGCCTTAACCCTAGACTGCATCTCTGGGGTTAAGACACAGTCGCCGGCACGAGATGGGTCCTGGCAGAGCTTCTAGCTCTCAACCTCACTCTTTCCCGGATCTCACAGTGCCCCAAAGATCTGGGTTTCCAGCACTCTCTCTCCCCGCAAATGAGACCACAAGGGCCACTTTTTCTTGCAGCCCAGGCAGAGAGGAAAAAATAATAATACATGCAATAAGAGGAATTTTTATACAGAAATGTATTTTGAGGCTACGATGTAAAGTCCCTTTAGCAGGAGCCACAATTTTCTTAAATAATCGTTCCCATAATTGGCTACTTGTGGGAACAACTAATTGTGCATGTAATCATTTGCCTGTACAACTCAGCATCAACTAGTAATTAAAGACAGAACTGTCCTTTGCTAAATTTGGCTCCAGAAATAATAGTAATATTTCCAAGTGTCCAATGTCTCCCTGCCAAGGCCCTCTAAGCCCCGTTCAAATGAGTTTGCTATTTTTTTTTAACATCTTGGAAAGGGAAGACCTGCGTCCTTGCCCAAAGCCAACACACACTCAGAGAAGAATGCATCTGGAATAGTCTTCTGCTTGTACTTATTCTAGCAGCATATGCTGATTGTATGTAGAGCATCTTCTATGTACGGGGTCAGACCCTTCCCCAAGAAAGCACCTTCTTGCTCCCCTCGGCCCTTCTCTTTGCACACACTCTCAGAGGAGGGCAGGAAACATCACCCGACTTTGCACGAGACCCACCGGATGTAACTTCCTCTAGGCGGCAGAGGAGTCCCAAGAAAGCAACGCCCACCCACAGCACCTCCCAGGCAGGGGCCGCCACACTTGGGAGTCTCTGTCACCTCCCATCTGGAAGCTCCTGGTGGCCTCTCAGCTCCAGTTCTGTGCCTGGGCATCCTCAGCCCAATCTCCTGCCCCAAGAAAGCAGATCAAGTTATGTCCTGTATGGTGGGTTAAATTGTGTCCCCCAAGAAGGGAAGTTCATGTCCTAATCCCCAGTACCTGTGAATGGAACCATATTTGGAAATAAGGTCTTTGCAGAGGTCGTTAGGGATCTTGAGAGGAGATCAACCCAGATTTCAGGTGGGCTGCAACCCAACGACTGCTGGCCGCATTAGATAAAGAGCAAGGAGATGATGCACGGACCCAGGGGAGATGGCCGTGTGAAGACAGAGGCACCTAGGGAACACACAGAGCCACCAGGAAGGATCCTCTCTAGAGCCTTCAGAGAGAGCAGAGACCTGCCGACATCTTGATTTTGGACTCTAGCCTCCAGAACTGTGAGACAATAAATCTCTGTTGTCTTAAGCCATGAAATGCGTGGTGATTTTTTTTGTGGCAGCCCCAGGAAATGAATATTCCCAACTCAGACTCCTTCCATGGCTTCCCTTCCCATTTGGAACAGATTCCAACCTCCTTGCCTGACCCCTGACAGCAGCCTCAGCTTCAATGTATGCCTCACTACCACCCACCCGCTTGCCACCACTCATGACTCTGGCCTTCTTTCTCTCTGTGGAACACAGCCAGCTCCTGCCTCGGGGCATTTGCACATGACGTCCCCCAGCCCAGAGCACAAACGGCATCAACAACCCTCTTCCCTGAACTGCTCCTTCAGGCTTCAGCTCGTATGCCCCTCCAGCAAGGAGGAGCACCTTACCTTGGGGGTTATCCTGAGATAGAGACAAACAGATTGATCGATCGATCGAATGATAGATAATCTCCTCCTGGTATTGTTTCTCTGGAGGAACCCACTCCAGAGACACTGTCAAGACTTAATGAGACAATTCCCATGGACTGGAGGTTCGCAGGGAGGCAAAGGGGCCCCGCTTCCTCTCTCTTTTCTATTTCTGCTTCTTCAGGGATGGTGTATGGGACGAAGGATGCATCGACATATTCTCCATCCATAACTGAAAGCCCTCTGGGGAACAAATACGTGTCTGAGGGGTGTGAAAAGGGCCCCCGTTTGTTTCCAGACGTGAGTGTTTCTCTGCTCCAGCAAGAGCTACTAAGGAGAGCTGACGGAAACAGGGGCGACAGTGCTGACACAGGGGAGAGCGGGCGGGGGGGGGGGGCTGGCGGTAATGGGAACTACCTCCTGGAGAGTAGAGGTTGGGCAGGACCTCTTCCTGACCGGGAGTATCCCGCTCCAGAGCGGTGGGGCGCCAGGCAGCCATCTTGGAACACCCCCTCTTGCAGGTTCCGGCGGCTTTAAGCAGGAGGCACCAAGCACCAGGCTCCACCGCGGCAGCTTGGGTCGTGATGCTAAACAAGACAAGGTGTCTGTCCTGGAAAAGCTAAGTCGATTCGGGAAGAATATAGGAACAGTGACCATTATAAGCCAATATAGACATGTTCTCTCTCGGGGGGTCCCCAGAGTATGTGGAGGATTCAGAGGAGGCGGCCTGCTAACCCTGTCAGCACTCCCCTACCCCCATGCTCCCTCCCCCACCATCCTCCAAACTCCCCTTCCCAGCCCCAAAGCAGACTGATCTGGATCCCATGTAAGGAAGGCTCTCGGGGGTTTAATCATACAGACAGGTGAAGTCCCTGAAGGGTTTTAACCTGAGGCAAGGAGGACCTGACTGGACTTGCACTATGAAATTATTATAATGGCCTTCACAGCCCTTGGTAATATTGCCTAACCTCTGGCCTTTACATACAACCTGCCCCCCCACCTCCTTTTAAGCCATTTGGACCTTCCCTCCATCCCTTGAAAGAGCCATGCTTCCTTTTGCCACAGGACCTTTGCATGTGCCAGTTCCTTTCCCTCATCCAAATCATTTTTCCCTTGTTTTTTTCCCAGATAAACACCAGGAGCCTGGTTTATGGGCCACTAAAGCCACAGAACTTCAGATGTGAAAATATTTAATTTACATTCTTACACTAAATGCTGTCTAGGTAGTGCTATATTGAGTTAAAATTTCATCAAAACCTTCAACATTTGGGAGAAGGACATAATGTTTTAAAACCAGGGCTGGCAAACTTTTTTTGTAAAAAGGGTCAAAGAGTACATATTTTCAACTTTGAGGTGATATCGTTTCTATATTTACTATTCAATTCTGCCTTTGTAGTGTGAAACGGTCATGGGCAATAGAGACATAACTGGGCGTGGCTATGTTCCCATAAAACTTTATAAAAAGCAGGCAGTTTTAGCAAGGGGGGCAGAGTTTGCTGATTCCTGTCTTAGAAGAAACACCTTTAAGTAGCTAAAGATAGTCAACTTTAGTTTTGGTTTCTCTCTAATTCAAGCTAGCTATCAAATCAGTAAATTGGCCAACAACTCTAAGACAAGGGTACAAATGTACGTCCACAGCTATGGTCTGAATTGAGAGCTCTAAGAAGAAAGTTTTGAAGGCAAAAACTTGCAAGAAGAAGGTTTTTCTTCTATTAAAAGTTAATTTTTTAAATGATTTTCCCTTAAATAAATAGGTAATCTTTTGAACCAGCTAATCCTTAACAAATTAGAATCTTTACACCAAACTGAACTGAGTGAGCATCTGTGTCCCCACAGCCACGTCCCCTCACCCTGAACCTCTTTAAAGACCCATTGATTACTGCCAAGCCTCCATTGGTGGGATTAATTAATTTATGAACTTGTCATTACAATTCATTGATTAAAACGTCCCTTCTTAAAGATTTAATTATGCCCAAAGATAAAAGATCTGCTAATTATTGTCCTTTATCTAATTGAAGTTTTGTATTACAAATAAAGTTCAAAGGTTTAAGACAGTTGCCCTTTCAAACAGTTGGGCAAAGATGAGAATTTAATTAGAGGCAAGACACCATTTTCTCTGATCTATTCTAATGGGAGCGAGACATCAGTCTGGCCAAGAAGATGTCTGGTCAGGGTGGGAAGACCTGGAAAATCTGTCAACCTTCTTGGTCACTTAATGGTATTTAGCGAACAGCTCCAGTCACATGGGTTGTGGAAACACGTTGGGTTGCTGGCACAAGCAGTGGCCTCCGTTGGGTCAAGAGCGGGAATTCTGCCAACCAAAACTATACTGTGTGTTTCATTTTGCTTAAAAATACTGATGCATGGAAAAGCCTCCAAAGATTTTTTTTTCCTCCTAAAATATTCTCAACAGGAAATCAAAGTTGTTCGGTAAGCAAATCACAGAGAGGCAAGGAAGCCTGCTGATAGGTGCAAGCACCCCAAAGTCAAACTGGTCTGGGTTCAAATCCAGGTGGAGGATACCAGAGGGCCCTCCCTCTTCTCTTGGTGCTGCCCACACAAGAGTCGCTGGGATCGGTGGGGGTAGAGTCAATCTACTGAAAGGAAACAAGTTCTGGGAACTCGTGTTCTCGTCCCTCCCTTCCCCCTCCCTCTCTTTCTCCCTCTCTTTCTCTCTCTTTTCTTTCCTCCCTGATCTCAGATCGACGCAGGATAGCAAACTGCTCTTCGTTCCCAAGTTTTCCCCTGAGTGGGCTCTCCCAAAATCTTAACTCCTGAGGAGGAGAAGGTGTCTACAGGCCCTCTTGGCCATAAATCTACAACGGGAGCCTTCAGTCAGCTTATTTTTTTTTTCAGTTTCTTTATTAATTTTTGAGAGAGAGAGGGAGCACACACAAGCGTGGGAGGGGCAGAGGGAGAGAGAATCCCAAGCAGGCTCCGCGATGTCGGCACAGAGCCCGATGCAGGCCTCGAACCCACGAACCGTGAGATCATGACGTGAGCCTGATGGGTAACTGACTGCGCCACCCAGGCGCCCCTCGGTCGGCTTTAAAGAACTAAAGGTAGGGGGCGCCTGGGTGGCGCAGTCGGTTAAGCGACCGACTTCAGCCAGGTCACGATCTCGCGGTCCCTGAGTTCGAGCCCCGCGTCAGGCTCTGGGCTGAGGGCTCAGAGCCTGGAGCCTGTTTCCGATTCTGTGTCTCCCTCTCTCTCTGCCCCTCCCCCGTTCATGCTCTGTCTCTCTCTGTCCCCAAAATAAATAAACGTTGAAAAAATAAATAAATAAAAAATAAAGAACTAAAGGTAGTGTTTTATCTTCACCCATTTGACTCTTGTGTCTATCAATTCATCCTGAATTTGTGAGGGCAAGAAAATATTGCCGTTTATTGACCTGCTAAAAATTCCAAAACCTAACAGCTGTTTTACTTTGCATATTTTGCTTAATCCCCCTGGATTCTAGGTTCTTCAACTGTCAAAGTGGGGACAGTAGAGGGTTGTTGGAAGAATTACAATGTATTTGAGCCACCTGATACAAAGTCAGGCACCTAGTAAGGGCTCCACACACAATGACTATTAATAACATGTTCCATAAACTAGGGGAACGAAAAAGGATGGGGCACAATAAGATCCCTCATCTCAAGAAGTTCGGTGTTATCTCCATACACAGAATGTTTTCATGATGATAATTCCACCAAAATCCACCCTTAAGAAGGACACGGGAAGCAAATGATGTTGAATATCCAAACCGTTCACATTTCATCTGCAGAGTCGTATCCCTCAACTCTGCCTCTTGAGGTTGGAGTGGAGGCTCTGGGAAGGGAACACCTCTGTGCAGTCAGTGGAGGACTCACTGGGAGTCAAGTCACAAAGGTAGGTTTTTGTCCAGGGAAGTGTGGAGGGGGCGGGGAGAAGACAAAGAGAAAAGCTATCGCCAGTCAAAATGGGTGAAAACATTAGTCTATTTAGGAGAGAGGAGCTGGGTGGGGTGAAGGGTCATGAGTAGCTGGCCGATGAAGTTGCTCCCAAAAGAGAAGAAAGACTGACACAGGAGACCTGCCACATGCAGCTGCTTTGCTTTGCCACAGGTCCCGCCAAGAGGCAGGGACTAAACACATTCTGTTACAATAATGTCAGGCATTATCATCATTGAAGCTGACTTTTGGTGAGCTCTTACTCTGCACTCCCCACTCTTCGTCTCATTTGATCATTTTTTTTCAATGATTTTTTTTTTAATTTTTTTTATTCAGTTTTTGAGAGACAGAGACAGAGCATGAATGGGGGAGGGGCAGAGAGAAAGGGAGACAGGGAATCCAAAGCAGGCTCCAGGCTCCGAGCTGTCAGCTCAGAACCCGACGCGGGGCTCAAACTCACGAACAGTGAGATCATGACCTGAGCCGAAGTCAGACGCTTAACCGACCGAGCCACCCGGGTGCCCCTATGACTATTTATTTTTGAGAGAGACAGAGTACGAGCAAGGGAGAGGCAGAGAGAGAGGAAACACAGAATCCGAGGCAGGCTCCAGGCTCTGAGCTGTCGGCACACAGCCCGATACGGGGCTCGAACTCACAGGCAGTGAGATCATGACCTGAGCCGAAGTCGGACGCTTAACCGAATGAGCCACCCAGGCGCCCCTCATTAGATATTTCTAACAACTGTCTGAGGCATGTTCTCTTTTACTATACATGTTTTACATATGAGGAAAACAAAGGATCAAAAAGGTTAAGACTTTTGCCAAAGTTCACAGAGCCGGTAGGTGGAGAGGCCAGGACTCCACATTCAATCTATCTGACTCCTGGCCCCCATGTTCTAAAGCAGATTCTGGACCATTTCATGGAAAAAAATGTTTTATGATGGAGATTTAATAAGCTCATCGGTGGCTTTCTGACATAGTGAATTCCTAGCCACTGTCAGATAGAGGCTGGACCACCCAAGGGGAGAAGTGGTTACAAATGGCACCAAGTAAAACAAGGTTGAGGATTCCCAAAACCTCAGCCCAGTTCTCGTCCCGCCCTGAGAGTCCGTGAGTCTAGGCGCATTCCTCCTTTCTTCTCCCCAGAAAACCATAGGAGTTCACTGTTAGAGGCACAGTGCAGGCAATACAGTCCCCCCAAAAGAAAATACTAAGAGCATCACGTCAATCATCAGGCAATCAGACTGAATGCACTCACCCAGTGGAGTACTACTCAGCCGTCACAGAAAATGTTGTAGACACATGAAGAGTTATTTTCAGCACTAGAGAGAAAATGTATGCTCCAAAATAGAATATCATATATGTATGTATTTATTTATATATATATATATATGCTTATATTTATATATTCACACATACATATAGGAGGAGACATGAAGAAGAGGAGGAAGGGAGGAGGAAAGAGGAAGAATCTATCAAGTTTATCATAGTGACTTATCTCTAGATAAGTATAGAGCACTGGGGGTTGCCTATCTATATTTCTCTTTATTTTTATTACCTAAAGTTTCTGATTTTCTATAAATGCCATGAATTTGTTTACTAGGAAGGATGCGGGAGGAACCTTAGGTTTAAAGCTAGGCAATTCCTTATTCCAAAGACACAAAACAAGCCAGATTCGGAGTCTGTCTTACTTAGTTTGATCACTTAGCTGCCACACCTCCCACTATGCGACTTAATTCTTCACACTGTGAAAACCAGGCGGTGGTAGTGACCGCTGTCCAGGACCCCCTCTGGCAGCCAGTCTGACAATGGGGCCCGCTTCTGCACTTTGCCTTGCACTTGCTCACGTGGTGCCCACCTCCCTGAGGACAGTTACCCAGACATACTCCTCTGGGCCCTTCTAACCCAGGAGCCCTGAGGGGGAGCACTGCTCCAATCCCCACTCTCCAAACATGGCAGGAGTCAGGGCTCAGACCCCCTTCCTCAAATCTAATCCTCTGCATGTGGGGCCCCTCCCCTCAGGCCTTCCAGAATCCTGCTGTCTGTAAGCCCCTCCCTGAGCAGGCTGACAGTATCTTCAGCCTTTCTGCTCCATGAGCCCAAACCTTCCACAGTTAGCATCCTCGCTGCCCCCACCCCTGTCCCCCGCCCCCCGTTTCTGGCCAGCCTGGCGTTTTGTTTGTGTCTGTCTGCTTTGGTTTTGCTTCCTAACTCCAAGCATAACCCTACCCCACCTGACAGATGTGGAAAGGCTTCTACTGTTCACCTACAATGGGATGCTTGACAGGAGAAATAGAACTAAGTCAGGGATGGAGAAACTCCAGGCAAGAGCAAGGGTTAGGGTGGCATTATGGGGCAAGCTGGAGAGAAAGCCTCCTCCTGAGGCAATGCAGGGCCCACCAGGCAGGCTGACTCTGTGTGAACTTGTTCCAGCCGCCTGGGCTGGTGGTCAAAATGGAGACACGGTTCCTACTATCCCCAGATTGTACGGTTACTTCCTGGGCCACTCTGCAGTAACACTGAAGCCCTGAAGCAACAAGAATGTGCTCACCAGAGCACCTGTGACCCAATGTGGAAAGGCTACAGAAGCATCAGAGGAAGCCTGTCCGCTGGCATCTGTTCACAAAGCTCTCCTTCCCTCATTCCAACATGGCGCTGCCTCGGCCACATGTCCACGTTGGCCGGGCAGGAGTCCTCTACAGCAGGAACAGGACCCCGCCCTCACCCCCTGGTCAGAAGCCAAAGACAACCTGGGAGAACAGTGGCTGCACAGCCCTTTGCCCTGCCCCTGCCGTTCATCCTTCTGGAAACTTCTTGACTCCAAACAAAGATCAATGCCCACACAATCTTTCCCATCTGTAGCCCACAACTTCTGGAAGTACGACAGATGTGCCTGGGCTGTTTCACGTCACAAAACTGTCACATGCGTTGGGTCTATTTTTTTTAGCCTACAAGAAAACAACTTGATATTTGTTATGAGTTTAAGAAACAGCTTTAGTAATGACATCAAGCTATTGAGCGGCATTCACCGTCAATTTACACTATGTAACGGAATGTGAAGCTCGATTTCCTTGTGTCACATGTATAACGATTAAATTATCAGCAGATGGAAAGTCGTTCTGGGCTATAACAAGGTCCTCTGAGGTGCTAATTAACTTGGCACCTTTCTAAAAAAAAAAAAAAAAAAGAACTCTGTCACACTTTGACAGGAAATGTTGCCACTTGGGGGTACTTATTGGTCCTCAGCACACTTAGGACTTCTCTGGGAGATTTTCTTTCTTCCTATTTCTTAATTGTTGGCTCCTGAAAGGTATAGTAATATCATAAACATACTGAATCTCCCATTTGGGTCCAAAATCCACACTGCAGCAAACCCCTTCAATTGCAAAATAGAAGAAATCACCTTCTGCCAATGATACAGTATTTACTGACAATTGGTGCAGCCCAGCAAATGAGTCTGCAGGTCTCCAGAAACTTCTGGCCCCTGGTAACCTCGCTGGGTAGGAATTCAGGACCACTATGTGTTCACTCCATAGACTTCACTTCTCTCCTTTTCACAGTTTTAGAAATTCCTAGATTCTTAAAATCTGCAGAGGGCATGGAGGCCAAGATCACAAAGTGCTCAGGCTTTCCAAGTCAACGTTTTCTCAATCTGCAATGGCTCAGGACTGAATCTCAACTACGGTACCATTTGTCTCCCCCCACCTCCGCCATTCAAAATAATTGGCATAATAAATACCCTTATGTAAAATTGTTTAAATGTGGGGGCGCCTGGGTGGCTCAGTTGGTTAAGCATCTGACTTCGGTCAGGTCATGACCTCACGGTTCATGAGTTCGAGCCCTGCATTGGGCTCTGTGCTGACAGCTCAGGGCCTGGAGCCTGCTTCAGATTCTGTGTCTCCCTCTCTCTCTGCACCTCCCCCACTCATATGCTGTCTCTCTCTCTCTCTCTCTCTCACTCAAAAAATTAATAAACATTAAAACATTTTTTTAAATTTTTTAAATGTGATCATTGTATTGTAGTTATATTTTTATAAGGTGCCTTTATCATTTTTGAAATATACATACTGAAATGTTTGTAGATAAAATGACAAGATGGTTTGGACTTATCCCAGAAGAATCCAACGGTGAGGAGACAGTACAAGACACAGATCAAAGAAGATGGCCCATAAACTGGCAAGTGTCGAAGCTGGGTGCGGGGTATGTGGGACTTCATTATACTATTATTTCTTTTTCTGTATGTTTGAACTTTTCCATAATGGAAGTTAAAATAAATTCATCAAAAAGGTGAGAGAAAGAGAGATCGGAAGAGAGAGAGGGGATCAAGAATTTGACTTTGATGCTTTGGATAAAGATTGACAGAATAAATGTAGGGTGATTTCTCTTACGGTCAAGATTGTTTCCAAGGTGTATCTCAGAATTATATTATATATCTTATCTTATCTTATCTTATATTAATATGTATATTAATATATATTAAGATATATATATCTTATAAATATATCTTATATTAGGCATATAAGACTCAATTTGGGGTAGTCGTAACTCATTTGACCGAAATAATCCAAGACTTTATTTCAGATGATGGTTGACCAAAGATATTCTGAAATAGTCAGATGGCACCTGCTGTTTGTAGACATCACATGTTTAGACAAACTGGCAAGAGGACAGGTGGGAAAGGTCTGTGTGCTAAACTGATGTGAGCAGCCACTGCAGGTTGGTATGGGGACAAAAGTGTCACCTATGTGGAAGAAGGAAACAACACAAGCAACAGTTGGATTAAGGGGAATAACTTCACTTTGGATCATCTGGCATTTCAGCTTGCAAAGACAAGACAGGGAAAGGTCACAACTTTCCGGTGAGGCCAGTGTATGTTAACATTCTAATTTTGTAGGTGGAGAAATGGAGGTTCAGAAAAGTGAACTCTTTTCCAAAAGCCACAACGTAAGAAATAGAGCAGCCATTCACGTTCAAGTTCGGTGTGTTCTTGACCCCACTGTTTCTACATCACGACCCCCAGAGCCACCAGTTCTAAGGATGAAAAGAAGAAATGAACAGTCTTTCGAGGCATTTCCAAATACAGGGACAGAAACCACTGTTCATGAAATCAGCTTAAAATATGCCCAACTCTTACACACCATGAAGAGAACTTGGGGTAGGTGTAGTGAATTTCTGTGTTTAAAACTGTTCCTACATCCAAATATGATTGAATGGGTTCAGCAGAAAAAGACAAAAACAAAACAAAACATTTGGCCTCCTTCTGAACTAAGGTTTGAAAGAGGAGAAAAAGAATCTGTCTGGTAAGTGATGGAGGTAAAATTCAGCATTTAGTGAAATAAGCTTTTCCAATGTTAATTGCTGACTCACCCTAAAGGAAAAGACTAGAAGTCCATGGCACACACCTCATTGTCTCTTGGGCCAAGACTGTTTCTTATTGTAAAATGAGAAGCCTGAGATATTCTGCCTTCTAAGTGAAACAGGTATCTGGGAAGAAAAGATGTTTCTAGAAGTCATTTATTGAGGAGCAACAACAGAAGAGTAACACATCTTCCTCTAGAAAGCCAACGAGTCCAGTATTCCCGAATAAATTCTATGGAAAATAGGTCGATCAAGACAGTATATGAAGTTATATACTATATCCTCCTTTGAGGAATAATAGAACATATTAAAATCCCTGATAAGTCCTGCAATACAGAGACTTATTGAATTTAGAGTATTTCATCTAATACATGAAATGCCCAAATGTATTTTGTCACAGAGCCATTTTTCATAACACTTATTAATATCTCATGAAACTACAATTCCTGGAGATATCTATCATACAAGGCAGGGGCACAGTGGTGGGACTCTTGGAGAGTTATTGACAGAATCTACTTTGTGTCTACAAAGTACACACACACACACACACACACACACACACAAAATTCATGAATGGTACTAAAGCCCCTTTACCCCAGATGCTATATCCAAGTAGACCTATAACCCAAAGTCAAGTTGTAATTCAAGTTAATGTCATAAAGAGACAATAAGTAGTTTGTAGACCACGTGGTAAACTTAGACATGTATTCAGAAGAGGATGGGCTTGATTCTCTTTTAATACTTAGAAACAACTACTTGGAGGAAATAGAATTTGAAATTGGGCATTAAAGGAGACGTCAATCTAGACAGTAGGGAAGAGAAGGAGACAAAGACTTGTTTCAAGCAAGGAGAATGATACGCTCATATTGTGTATGACTTTACTATCACTGAGCAAGCCATATAGAGGATTCATTTTAATTATCAAATTATTAAATTTGGCATCTTTGGTAAAACGGAAGAACTCAGGTGAAAACAATTCTGTAACTCATAAGCAATTATGGAGAAACCTCTCATTTTTCAGACATTCTAAATAAACAAGAGCATACAGTAAATGCAATTGATTTCCCCCAACTTCTGTGAGTATGCTAATGGACTGAATTGAACTTCTGATTAAAGGTATTTTCTTCTGTCACTTCTTCTGTGTCTATCACACTTATAACTTCATCCCAGAAGGCTACTGAGTGAATCTTATGAGCTAGAGTTTTCCCAACTCATTATTGCTTTGTGGATTTTACTCAGAAGGCCACGGTCTTGTGGGTACTGTTTCCAAATTAATTTTGGCCACTCCATCACAGTATTTTTCCAAAAGAACAGCCTGGGCTAATGACAATGCCCACTGTATAGTTACTTTACAGAGATATTTTCCTTAGAAATTGTTTCCACAAGGCTTTGTTTATATGTTTCTTCTGCCTGGAAAATCTTACCCACCTCACCTGCCATCCCCATTTTGCCTGATGAATTCCTATTCATCCATTATGACTCAGCTCAGGCATTATATATTCTAGAAAGCCTTTGTAAATGCAGGCAACAGAAATCTCTCTTGAACTAGCTTAGGGTAGAAAAAAGGTGGGGGGAGGAAGCAATTTATTTTGTCAGATAACAAGATATGTACAGGCCTATCGCCTAGCTTCAGGTATGACTGGATCTAGGAGCTTGGATGATAATAGATTTTGTCAATCACTCCTTCTCTTGGGGCTGTTTTCCCCAGTTCTCTGGTTTCCTTCTTAAGCATATGTCCCCACTGTTTCAGAGTGTCATCACTGTAACAGGACAATAGCACTCTAAAATTTAAGGGTGTATTTTCTGATTTGGATATCAATCGTTGCAGCCAAATTTTAATTACCTTAGATTGACTCGGGCGGCGGGGGGGGGGGGGGGGGGGCGGGGAGGGCTGTCTTAATATATGTTCCATTCACAGGTAGACTTTCTCCAAATGAAAGGAAAGATGACAGCGGCCACCCCAAATATATACCCCATCAGATTGGGGTATACAACCCTGACAAAATCAGTCTCCACCAATGGCTGTGTCATAAAATTCTGAGGGGGGATGTTTATTTGTCTGGGTCACAGGCCAGGGGTTGCTGAGTCAGTCCCACTTGGAACATGTAGGATTTACTCCTCACTGGGAGGAGGTCTGTTATCTGCAGAGGAGGAAGAGGTACTAGAGAGACAAAAACAACAGCTGTCCTGACGCCTGTCCCGAGCCACCTAGGCCGGGTGGACAGCCTCTCTCCCCAGCCCTCACAGAGTCCGGGGCAAACCTCCACTTGTACAATAAACACAACACATCACTGTCGTCTGTGTGCATCCAGCACTAAATGGTTGCGTAGCATGTGTTCACGGAACGAATGCACCAATGAATAAACACCACCTCCGAAGCGCCAAGTAGAGGCATCAGTAACTTCAGTGAAGGAGGGGGACTGCCATGCTATAAGCAGGAAATGAGTCTATGAGTCTGAAAAAGAGATGGAGACAGGGTGCTGTTGCTGGATGAGTTGAGCGTAAGAACAAAGAAGTCTCCTCTGGTGCAAACATTCTCTTCACGGCCGCCTACGTGCAAATGATTCTGCTACGCGAGAGCCACCTGGTTTACCTTATCCAAACCATGTTGTAGATATGCTCTCCTACTTGCCCCCAAAATTAAAAATAGAACTTTCCTGGGGCGCCTGGGTGGCGCAGTCGGTTAAGCGTCCGACTTCAGCCAGGTCACGATCTCGCGGTCCGGGAGTTCGAGCCCCGCGTCAGGCTCTGGGCTGATGGCTCAGAGCCTGGAGCCTGTTTCCGATGCTGTGTCTCCCTCTCTCTCTGCCCCTCGCCCGTTCATGCTCTGTCTCTCTCTGTCCCAAAAATAAATAAACGTTGAAAAAAAAAAATTTTTTTTTAAAAAAATAAAAAAAAAATAGAACTTTCCTAGGAACTAGCAATTGCACTACTGGGTATTAACCCAAAGAATACAAAAACACTAAATCGAAGGGACACACGCACCCCTATGTTTAGAGCAGCATTGTGTACAGTAGTCAAACTATGGAAACTGCCCAAGTGTCCAGCGACAGATGAATGGATAAAGAAGATGTGATGTATATACAATGGAATATTATTCAGCCATATAAGAGAATGAAATCTTGCCATCTGCAATGACGTGGATGGAGCTAGAGAGTATAATGCTAAGCAAAATAAGTCAGTCAGAGAAAGACAAATACCACATGATCCCACCCATGTGTGGAATTTAGGAAACAAAACAAACAAGCAAAGGGAAAAAATCAGAGACAAACCAAGAAACAGACTCTTAACTATAAAGAACATACTGATGGTTACCAGAGGTAAGGGGAGATGGGTTAAATAGGTGATGGGGATTAAGGAGTACTATGATCATGATGAAAAATAGAAAATAAAATAACATAATTTAAGAAACACTTTCCTACTGCCCCTGAAACTGCACTAATACATATCTGACCATGTATGTAGATTCAGAGTTTAGAAAATACGGTCCCCATAGCACTAGGCCCCTCGCCTCTGCCAACGGGCAGGGTGCCCTTACCTCACTCTCCACACAACCGTTGGATGACCTCCTACCACTTCCCTTTCTGAACATGCAAATTATCAAGGGTAAGTGACACCTTAAATATCCTTCAGTGTACCTGGCCCACTTTACAGGTAAGGAAACAGACTCAGGAAGCTCAATATGGCCATGGTTACACAGCGGCTTTCCCTTTGAAGGCTGTTCCTGATCGCCCCCGTAAGTCACCATAATCACTACAATAGTGACTTAACCATCACTTAATCAAAGATTATCCACATTAAAAAGTGGGGCTGTACAGAAACGTGACAAGGGATCACACATTTGACTGCTGTATCCTGAGTCTTAAAAGGTCCTTGATTTCATGAGCTCCAGTTTTGCTCATGTGGTTAATGTTAAATGTATATGGCATAATAATATTTACCTAGAAGGTAGATGTCATAAGGGCAGGACTTTTTGCCTATTTTTTTCACTGACGTGCCCCTAGAACCTGTGCTTGCCACACAGTAGGTCCTCAAAAAAGTACCTGTTGAGCGAATACTTATTGAGCACTGCTTTATGTACTTTATGTTCTCACAACTGCCTTTTAATATAAATGCCAGTATCCTAATCTTATAGATTAAAAAACTGAGGCAGAGAGAATTAAAATAATTTACCTGAGATCACACAGCTACTAAGCGTTGGTGGCAAGATTCAAACCCAAGCAGTCTGGATCCAGAGCTTATACTTATAACTAGATAGGAACCACAGACAACAGATGTGCAAGTTATCAATTGCCATGCAACCAAACACTCTCACAAAACAACCATTTTACTTGGCTCACAGTTTTGTTGGCCAGGAATTCAGAAAGGACTCAGCCAGGCAGTTTGTCTCTGATTCACGTGGCCTTAGGTGGGGCGATCGAGGCTGGAGGGATCTGCTTCCGAGACAGCTTCGTCTTTCCCACATCTGGTGTCTTGGCAGGATTGACTGGAAAGCTGGGCACTGCTGGAGCCCTGTCTCTCCACATGGTTTCAAGCTGGTCCACATGAAGGTTAAGGTCATAGAGATCCCAGAACAAGATTTTAAGAAACAGGAAATGGAAACGGTCTTGACCTGGGTCTGGGAACTGACACAGGGTCACTTCCACCATATTCTACTGGTCTAAACAGACACAGAACCTGTGCTCTCAGTGGGACCCTACCTCTTACTGGGGAGTATGGTTAAGAATCCGTGGCCATTTCTAACCACCAAAGTGGAAGTCCAACCTACATTGGAGATGGTGCCCACTAACTTCACACAAGTTTACTGATACCTCATAGCTCAGAATCACTGTGCCAGAAGGATGCATTTCACCAGTGAAGCATCGATGAGATCCACGTGTTAGAAGACTGTTTTGTGACAAGACTTCACCATTACAGAATCTAAAGAAGCATTTTCTGATCTTAACACAAATCTCTGAAACCAAACTTTAATTACTTTGATTGAGAGGAGGGGGGGTCTCTTCAGTCATTTTAATGTGCATTTTATGTTTCCAGATGCTCTATCCTACTTTTAGGAGGAAACGTTTCTCATTATCATAAAATTTACATGCTCATACATTTCATGAAAGACTTATTCTTTCTAGGTGATAATAAACAATTCAGTAATTTGGAGGAAAAACGTCACAGAAATAATGGTGAGAGGGTACTACTACAGAAATCTCCAGAAGAGAGAAAGCGTGATTAGGTAGAAAGAACAAAATTCAGTTCTGCTCCTAATTCAACCATCTTAAGATGTCTGCTCAGCCTCTCAGAACCCAAGCATAACGCTTTGTAAGATAAAAGACTTTTGTGAACAGAATCCTCCAGTGTGGCACAAAACTTATCTTGCTTCTAGTCCTAATTCTGCCAAATGGACCGTAAACCTAGACAAAAGGCATTCACCTCTTTGGATGTGACGATGATGATGATACTGGTAAAGAGAACTTCTGATCACCATTGTGTGTGACCCCATATTTCCCAAACTCTCCTGCAGTTAAGAGACGGCCATGTAATTATTTCTGACCAGCAGACCATGAACACAGGCAACAGGCACAGACCAAGGCAGATGAGAACCCAGGCCTACCTAAATTCAAAGCCCAAATTTTTAACTTCTTCCCAATATGGCTTCCTTCATTTCTTTCTCTCTGTAAGTAGGAGTTTACTTTAATTGCTCTATAAGGCCCTTCCAAGGTCTAAAATATTTTGATATTATAGCTTTCGTGAATAAGTGTGGAATTCTGAAATTGGTGTTCAATGCATCAGAGGTTTACATTGACAACAGGCATAAGAGTAATTGGATTTGTATTGATTAAAAAGAAATCACACGTAATTGTTTTCCCAACACATCCATGTTCATCGAGCTTGGGATTTTTCTTTGCTGTTTGTTTGATTGTTTAATTGATGATTATTAAGCACTCTTAGGTTCTATAGATTCCAAGTCATCAACGAGCTTGAATTGAAGGAATCAGACGCGAATGATTCAGATTTGTTTCATCCTGGTTCAAAAGTCACTGTAGTGTCTTTGTAGACACTTCCTAAAGATTCAAACATCAAATTCATGTGAATGATGTGAGAATATCCCAACCCTTGGTTACTATTAAAATGCACAGATTTGTTTCCTGGTAGTGTTGTTTGTTAATCAACTTGTTTGAATTTTAGATTGTTTAGGAAGTCTGTGAGTACAGTCTTGAAAAACTCTTGAGTTTTAACTACACTATCTCAAAAGGAGAGAACTCCAGTGAGGCTGGGAACTCATAAACATCAGGCCATAAATGAGATTAGGAAGGAAGAAAGTAGGATTAATTACAGTTCTACACCTGGGAGTAGTCAACTCCCGTCCCTCATGTTCAGAACATCCCAAAGGCAAGTGTTTACCTGCAATAAAAATAACCACACACACACACACACACACACACACACACACACACCACACCAGTGATAACAAGGACTCTTCCTCTAAAAATATTACATAAACAGAAAAACCAGGGCAGCTAGGATGAGTGTGGACGTAGACAGCACTCCACATGCTGGCATTAGAAGTTCCAAACCAGAATGTCCAGATTCTTGCCTACCGCCTTAAAAGAAAAACCCAACAACCAACCATCCCAGCGATCCCAGAGTCCCCCTGAGGCTTCTTGCAGCCTCATTCTTACACATGAATGAATGAGAACCACCATGCCTCCAGCCTGCCAGAAAAAGATCAAGATAAATTTTTAAAATGTGGTAACAGACAAAATATTTGAAATAGTATCCCCTATTCCCCCACCAAAAAAAAAACCCTGAACCCCATCTTCAAAGACAAAGGCAAAGTATTTATTTCTATCCATAAAACAAGAATGGGATGTTACATAAAAGGAATATCCCAAGAACATAAAAACAGTAGAGGAAATCCCTCAAAACTCAGAACAAAGTAATAAGTAGAGAAAATCTAGAAGGGAAGCATCTACTCATATCTATGCTGACAAGTAAAAAGGCAAGTGTCTAGAAAGAACACATACCTGACAGTGAACTATTTGCCTCTGGGGAGAGGGACTGGATGAATTACCTATGGATAATTCATCTTTCATGTTACACATTCCTGTACTATTTTGATTAGCATTTATTAGTTTGAAATAAAAATATAATCCTTGCTCTAACTCATTCTCCTCAAACAACTGCCAAGAGACCGCTGCCACACAGACCTCTCAACAAAACACGGAATATGATGACCCTCTGCGAATGTACTCCTATTTCTGTCCATCAGCTGGTCTTTCTGAGGACTCCATTATGCTGAATTAACGCATCAGGGCGGAGCTTCTCGAAATAGGTTTTGCCCGCATACCCAGAATTCCTTAAGATGAGGCTCTGGAGGCTGCATCTTCATAAGCCTCTCTGGTAATTCCGTGCACACCAAACTTGTGTGAACCACTGCATCGGAGCCGAGTTCGGTCTGAGACGACTGCCAGGACTGTGCCGATGGGGCACTGCCCTCCTCAGGAAGAGGGCGGCCTCCCTGCTTGACACCTGCCAAAGCTCCAGACGGCATTTCTGGCGCACAGATCAGATTAATGGTTGCTTGACAGTGTCACCAAATCTAGACTTGCGGACCTTGCACTCTAAAGGTACTGGGGGAATGAGGGATGCTCAAACATGCACCATTGCGGATTTTCCAGACGAAGAAAGAGTACAGTGAAAGCATAAATACGATGTTCTGGGACAGTTTCAACTCGAGGTAACCCAAGGTCTTAACCCTGTGGCTGGACGGCTAATTCACCAACTTCCCTTCTCAAGATCAGCATCATCGCCCGACATTCCAGTAGAAACAAAACAGGCTCCCAAAGCCAACCTAGCCTGGAGTCCAAGCTCTTTAGATGCTGAGCTTTTGTTTGCTCCTGAATAAATTCAATAAAGTGCAGTAACCATTATAATAAATGTAGATGTCACTAATTACAACACTAGATTTTAAGTGCAACACTAGTGTCTCAAGTGGCCTGTAAAACTGAGTAAAATCACAGCCAATTCAAATTTAATTAAAACTATCAGTTTAATTTAGTTTGCTTTTACAATAAAAACTACACTAACCCATTAACTGCATTCTGAATCTCCCATTACGCCAAACAACCAGCAGCTTGAGGGCCTCCACTTTGGTGAATGGTGCGATGCATTCATTTACCTTGTTATCCAGCGAAGTTTCAGTTGTTCTAGATCCAGTAAACGACCAATTTTTGTCTTTGAAAATGAGGCTCTTAGATTCGTTCAGGTAATTCACCATGTGGGTAGAATAGTCTTTTGTCCAGCTTCTTGTGCTTTTGAAAATTCATCCTCAAGGCACCTTCTGAGGACTTGATCGTGGTATCCGATCTCCAGGTGAACTTCCCGTGGCCAAGAAGGGGTCCTTGGAAACCGAATGAAAGAGCACGGAGAATCTAGGCAATCATGACCTGCCCCTAGTCCTGCTTCCACGCACTGAGTAGCCTTAGACAAACTTTCTCCCTTTCCAGAACCTCCGTTTCCTCTTGTTGGAGGAGATCAGAGCAGATTGGTGCTTCCAAAGATTCAACGTTCACGAGATCTCTGTCACATGCAGGCATTACCTGTTTGCACCTGCAATTCATATATACTGAGTACAACAGGTTTCCGAGGTACCATCTGCTTCAGCCTCAACCTGAACAGTAATATTTATGAACTCATGTGGTTTCGTGTACAGGTTGTACACTTTTTTTCCAACAGAATTAAAGTAAACATAAAACAACTAAAATTATTTAAAATGTTTAGCTAACATTGGGACACCTGGGTAGCTCAGTCGATTGGGCGTCCGACTTCGGCTCAGGTCATGATCTCACGGTCTGTGAGTTCGAGTCCCGCCTCAGGCTCTGTGCTGACAGCTCAGAGCCTGGAGTCTGCTTCAGATTCTATGTCTCCGTCTATCTCTCTGCCCCTCCCCTGCTCATACTCTGTCTCTCTCTGTCTCAAAAATAAACAAGAACATGAAAAAAATTTTTTTTTACCGTTTAGCTAACATCATCCTACATACCCCAATGGATTATGTATCACATTTGGAGAATATTAGCCTCCCTGACCTCTAAGATTCCCTTCCTGCTCCAGGGATTTGCAAGTCTATGAAAAAGAATTTTATCACTTGACTCAGGTGAGCAAATGAACACGCACACAAACGTACTGCCTACAGGGCTTGTCTGCTTCAGAGCAGAGAGGGTAGTTTCTGTTGAGAGAGAGGCGCTGATCAGAAACAAAATTCAGAAGGTCATACATTTTAGTTTAGAAGGAGAGAAAGCCTTCTAGTAGTTGAGCAAATTCACAACAAACCGTATAGTTCAGCTGAGGGTTGAGGAAAGAAAGGTAAACCCTGGAGGAAGGAAGAACTAAGGTATGAAGGAAAAGTAGTTCTGCGAGAGGCTTTGCAATCTTTTCATGGCATAGAAGACAGCAACCTGGGGCTCAGAGGAACATCTGTTTGGGCCTGAATGGAGAGTCCCGCAGGTACACTCCACTCTGGGTCCTCCTGGCTCAAGGATGCCTCTTCCGGTGATGAAAGTGTAATGAGAAAACCCACGTGCAAATGAGGCAAGGGATCACGGGAGAAGAATCCACATGTTACCTGGCTGGGTCTCCCTCATGGCGAGATCTGGGAAGGGATATGCCACCAAGGACGAGGTCATTAAGAGAAGAATTTGAGATTTATGTGGAAGGGTTGACTGCAGTTTGAGTTTCGTAAGGAATTCAGAGAACTGGGCTGTGACTTCTCCTGTTGTGATAATTCAGCCAGGGTTGGGATAATCAGGTACCACAGATCCATTTTGAGTCCCTGCAGCGCTGCGTGCATAGAAAGGGAAATGCTCACTGTCATGGTGGCCTGAAGAGGAGAAGAGCAAAGCAGAGCATCACCCAGGATGTGGCTGAGCTAGGACACGGAGTCAACAGAAACCTATTGAGAGAGTGAATATACAGCAACCGATGGCCAGACTGTATGTGACAAGAGAGCTCTGACCCACAAGCTCTGCAGCAGCCAGACCAGGAAGCCAAACCACAAACTGCAACTATCAATCCAAAACATGCAGGGCTTGGTCAACAACACCCAGCTTCCCTAATTTTTTCTCCTTCTCCAACTCAGGACCAACTTCAGAAAGCCACATATGTTCTGGAAACCAATCACATAGGCTGCCCGACTTCCAGCCACCCCCATCTTCCCCAGAAGAACAGCCTCCAAGAAGGGCATACTTGAAACGTCCCTTGTTTTCGCTATACAACATCCCTTCTCCCCTGCCTGCCTGGGAGCCTCTGCCCAACACTAGTTTGGGCTTCCGTTTGTTCTCATTTGGATGGTCACTGTTTTATTTCTACTGTTATCTGAAACTGCCTAAAATTCTGAGCAGGGCCCACATCCATCTCAAAGTCCACTGGCTTAAGTAGGAGATAGATCACTTGCCTTTGGTGATCTATCTGCACATAATTTTTAGGTTGTCCTTTCACTCATGACATACAACATAACACATACACTTGTGTATGTCACACACACTACTGGAAGACTTGGCTTGAATCATTTATGTATTCAACTGAATTATTCATGTCCTCATTTCAAGCTTGTTAAAGGCTCCCACCCAAATTTACCCTGTTGTGTGTTAAGCCTATACTGGCGCAATTGTTTCGATTTATGCGACACTCAGGGCAGAAACCATGGAGGCAAGCCCTTACCAAAAACATCTGAGGATACTGTGGCTACCCGAAACTGAATGACTGTGTTTATGCTGGACTCAACATATAAACGATTTTCTAAGACCAAGGGTCAGCAAACTATGACTGTGTGTTTGGCCCACTGCCTGTTTTGGAAATAAAGTTTTATTGGCACACAGCCACGCCTTTTCATTTACCTATCATCTATGGCCGTTTTTACCCTATAATGGCAGAGGTGAGTAGCTGCAACAAAGATAATAAGGCCCACACCCAGAGCCACCCTTTTCTGCCCTAATCTGTGCCTAGGAGACCAAGCAGACTGCAACTCCCATATCCCCTTTCCTGCCAGCATCCACTTGGGTTTGATCAATGGGAAGTACCTTCAGGAAATCAGAGGGTGGAAGGAGAGGGGGGCCAGAGTATGTCTTCCCTGCTTTGCCAAATCTACAATGGTACCTGTCTTCCTACTATCACAGCTCCTTCCAGATGGCTTCCCCATCTATACTGCCAGTTTTCACCGGGTTCCCATAATGTCATATACATCCTAGGGGTTGAGAGAGCTTCTTCCTATGGCTAGTCAGTAATGACCTCACTCACCATCCCTTGTCCATTTTTATAACACTGCCCATATTTCAGTTGTTTTGTCCCTCCATTTGAATCATCTGGGAGCAACCCTGCCCATATCTAGGTTAATAACGTCCCACCAACTGAACCCTCTGAAACTCTATGTGAACCAAGTTTCTTGCCGGGACCCTGACCAATACAGCCCTTGTCTGTACTTCAGTAACTCACTTAGTTAACCAACTAGCCTAACCCACTCACTCATGACATAAGGTCAAAACACATTCACCCAATATATGCATGAACACACAGCATTATATCAGAGAACAGGCATTTAAAAGCTGACATTTATATTCAAAAAAATATTTTTTAATCAGCCTTGCTCACTCCAATTCTGGTAGTGTACTTTCAGGGGAAGCAGCTCTTTCCATGAACAATCAGAGTTTATGTAAGGCCATCCATCCATATGAGCAGATGAACATCATTATAAGCCTGCTCTCAAGATTGCAATGTTCCCAAACATTATGCTACGCAGTCAACAGTTACAATGAGTCAGGAGCTCACTGCTCACCAGTAAGTGGCACTGGCCTTTTTGTTCTCTTCTGAGTCAATCTCTTTATTGTTTCACTCCTTTGGTAGAGATTGTTTTAATATGTCCCATTTCTGAGCAAATTCTCTCAGCTCATCTTCAAAATTCTGAAATTCCACTTGGGTTCCCACTGGGCTGTGTTTGTTTATAAGGTCACGAAAGGTTTCTTTAAGCTAAATCAAGCTGGGTAGCATTGCTGTGCCTGAAGTTTTCTGTAAGCAATATCTGTAGCAAGACGCAATGGGTTTTAAATCATTTGTAAGAGATTGAGTTCCTTGTCCAGGCCAACCCTAAGGACATTTCTTGCCTGTTTTTTTTGTTTTGTTTTGTTTTGTTTTTTTTGTTGTTGTTTTTTTTTATGTTGAATGACATAATGGATGTGAAAGTTCTTTGTGAACCATAAAGACCTTTGTAATGTAGGGGATTATGACGATGATCTCAGAGTTTGGGAACATCCTGTCTCCTCGGGTTTATTTTATTCCCCATTTTTCAGGGGTCATCAGATTTCTAAAGGAGACCAGAACTCTTTTCCAAGATTTCCTTTTACATTTGCAATAGAGTAGAACCTAATGAATAATACAATTATTCACTTATTTTTTTACAAAATATTTATTGGATACTTTCTATGTACTAAGCATTGGCCAGGATGCTGGGGATAAAAGAGCCAATGACATAGTTCCTGTCCTTCAGGAACTTAACTTTTATTTGGTTCTCACTCCATGCCAGGCACAGTGCTAAATACTTCACTCACATTATCTCAATTAGTATTTATAACTATGCTTAGTTAATTACACTATCCACATTTTGCACTTAACACATAATAGCAGAAACAATGATGTCAATGATGAACATTTATTGAGTGCTTACTGTGTCAGATGATGACCTAAATGCTTTACAAGCATCTCAGTTAATCCTCAAAATCCCCATAAGAGTATTACATTGTCCCTATTTCCCAACTAACGACTAACATTTATTGACCACTTAATATTGGCAAGTGTGACCCTAAGCACTTTATGTGAATTATATCATTTAATTCTTTCAAGAACATCATGAAGGAGATACTACTATTATCCAAATGCTTAAAGAACATGCCCATGTTCGTATGGCTGGAGCTGGTGGAGTTGACATTCTAACTTAGCTCTTTAGAAAGCCGGTGACCTTAACCATGACACTAAACTGGCTCTCAAGAACACATTATTCCTAGAATAACTGGCTCTCAGTTGACAAAAAGATGTCAAGGTACACATCACAGCCAACGATGGTTGAGAAATCTGAAAGCAGATGTTGTTTTTATTCACCTTGTAGTCTTGTTGCATGATAGCTTCCAAATTTCAAAAAAAGACTTCAATGTATCTCAATTTACTTTGTATTTGCACTGTCAGTAAATATGGTCTCTAAAAAACGATGGGCAGAGAAACACAAAGGGCTTAAAACCTTGAATTCTCCTGAACTCACTGCTGGTACCAATGCTTTCTAGGTAAAGCCTTATTCTGTAGTATTTCAGATTCACCTGAGATTTCCCCCTGAGTATTTCTAGAGAGGGGTACAAGAAATGTGGAAATTTTGTCAAATATAATGATATTCTGAAAACTATTCCTCAAAACACACGTGTGTGCATTGCCCCCCCAACACACACACACATACGCAAGAGTTTCTTTTGTAACATTCAGCAAAATCCCTTGCATTGAGCAAGAACTCAATACATGGCTGTAGAACAGAATGGAATGAAATAGAAAGTAATAGAGCAGAATAATATAGAATAAAATGTCACAAGTTCAAATGGAAAGAAACTGCATAGACTAGAATGTCTAGTAATTAAATACAACAGCATAGATAAGAATGGAAGAAAACTGATGCCCGACATCTGTTTTGATATATTATCATTTCTTTATACTTACAGAATTCAAAAGGAGGGCTTGTCTGAATAGCTGGTCCCTGACAGCCATAGCAGCTCATGCTGGACTGTAGATCAAAACAGGGCCACTCAGCAGTGGAGGAGTCCCCCCTCCCCAGAAGACCCTCAGTTCAGAGCATCCAACACCAGGAATCTCCTTTTATTTCCAGGTAGGAGAGGAGCTAGGGAATCCTAAATTTGCATAGTTCCCTTTTAACTTCTGCCTTCCTTGAGGGGGAAAGCTCCTATGTCCAGGGTCCTTGCTGATGCTGGACATGAGATACATCCAGAACAAAATTTTCAGCTAAAATCACATATAAAGAGTTTTGGCTTTGGGTAGTCTGTCTACAGTCCACAGAAAGCCTATGCTGAAGGACCTGCATATTGGTAAGAGGTTATGCAAATGTGTCTAGCTCCTGGTTGCCTAATACCTTCAGAGAAGACACAAGCACTTCCAAAGAGCATTGTTCTAAGAGCTGCCCTGGGTCAGCTTTGGACCAGGCCTGTTATGCAGAGAGGGGCTCTATCCTGCATCACCAGGGTATCCTTGGGGATCATGTCCTTAAACGGAAGGCTGTGAGCCTGGATATCAAGAAGGAAGACTGAGCCCAAGAAGCCTGATCTATTTAAAGGTGCTGGTGGGAATGGGAAAGTCTCTGGTGAATCGAGAGAGTCAAAGAGTCTCCATGACAAGACCACAGACATCTCACCAACTCCCCTCATAGAGACACATATGTATTGGTTCTGTTTCTCTGGAGAAGCCTGACTAATTCACCATGGCTTTGCCCTCTCCTCTATTAATGTACGATGTATTAATGCTTCCCCTATTGATTCCTGTGTGTGTGTGTGTGTGTGTGTGTGTGTGTGTGCACACGCGCACATTTTTAGAAAGTTGTATAAACATGGGAAAAGTTCTGGAGAGATACATAGCAGATACAGTGGTTTCCTCCTCCTCCCTGCCCCAACCCCTCAGGGAGCAGGGGGAGTACGTACAGCTTGGTGGAGACGTTTGTTTTGCTTTGCTTTTTATAATAATCACTGAAATACACTAAGTGCTTGCTAAATGCTCAGAGACATGGTAGCGTGCTACCTATACAACATCGATTAATATGCATAATAACCCTGTAAATAATGCTCACTCTATTTTACAGGAGCTTGAACTAAGGCCTCAGGAGGGTAAATAATGACCCCAAATTCGTAAGACTTGAATGCTACGAAGCCACCGTTCAATCCCAGGTCTGTCTGATCCAAAACTGTGCTCTGTCCGTGATGTACTGTCTCCACGAAGGGATGATTGTAACATAAATAATATATATACACATATACATACATATATAATCATGTATAAAATAAAAACCTACACATACATATGTGTACAAATAGAGAAAACATTTTTTTCAATGTACCTATGTTACTCCTACGTTTTTTTTAAGAATTGATTTCAGTATTTACCCCAAAACAATACAAATGAGTAAGATCTGGGAAAGGAAAAAAGAGGGATAAGTTCAGGGAAGAATAATCTTTTCATTGTCACTGCTTTATTTTGTATTTCCCCAAAAGCAGAGCCTGAGACAAGGACTCGGGTACATGTCGTTCATTTGGGAGGTGATCCAGGGAAAGAGAAAAAGCTGAGACAAGGAAGTACATTGGGGTCACTGCTGCAGGCAACATGGTTTGATTTGGCCAGGGTGTCTGAGAAGCAAACAAAGTGCCTCTCAGAACTGCCCACCTGAAGGAAGAGAAGCTGGGCCATTTCCCACTGGTTTCTTCTGATCGCCTTCATGGAGGTTTATCCCCAGGGGCATTAACTCCTGGCCGAGAGAGAAAGCTTTTGAGGTGGGAGTCTGCCACTTGAGTGTGTCTTATCTGAGGCTGAAATACAGGTAGGCAAGGGGAGGTGACAGAGGATTCCACAGGAATCAGTCACATGCTTCATGTGAAGATTACCTCCAGGGGGGATCTTTTCTGTTTTGTTGAGATCATCGTTGTTTCTTAAGCGGGCTTTGTTCCAAGGAAAACTACAAGATCCTTCCCACCTGCTATTCCTTTGAGCCAGCCCCAACCAGCACTCCACTGGCACACAGCTCTGAATGGACGTGGCTGGGACAGAGGGGGCGCCTGCCAGCAGACAGAGATGCAGGGGCAAGGCGGCCCACGAGGGAACCTGGCTTCTTCACGGACAGGCCTTTCCGACGCTCACCACGAACCTCACGAGCCCACCGGCTCCCTTGCTCTAAAGAGATGCTCAGAGAAGGGATGGACCAGGAGGAAGAGTGTCGTGTCAAATTGCCCCTGAACTTTCAACTCCATCGCTGCTCACAGCTGCCATGCGTAAGAATCCTAGCGAGAGCTTCCAAGGTTTTTATACATGTGCGGGCAGGAGAGGAGGTGAGGAAGTGAACCAGAGATGAAGAACTCGAAATTACGAGAAGAATGCCAACTGTCAATAATCAAAATAATTCTTCTCTGCATAATCAACACCACGTCGGCACAGCTGCTGAGGAGGAAACAATAAACTGCAGGCAAAAATAAAAGTGTCTCTTTCTCTCCTGCTACCTTACAAGGAAAACACACACTGGAGCATGGCTTTGTGGAGTAGCTCCTAAAGCATGCAATCAACATTTCCTTGAAACTACAGCTGGCATCTTGCATCCAGCAAACGGCTCTCTTTCCACATTATTATTTATTTAGACCTTGTAGAGATGCTATAGCACTCAACTGCTAGGCCATTCACTTGACAACTGATGGTGCTGCCCAATGGCGCTCCTCACGTTGGAATGTCGACGTTATGCGTTTACATGTTGGATGTCCATGTTGGATGTGATCTGGATTACGTGACACTTGGCCAGGGCTACCGGGCGATTAGGCAGGAGCCGCAACGTTGCTACACATTTCACAGCACGGCATCGACTGTTTTGTGGAAAGGGACGATCTCGGGTTTCTTGAATTGAACATTGGGGGATCCAAAGTCATCAGAGTGGAAAGTATTGGCTCTGGAGTCCGACAGCTCGGGTTGGAATTACACTCTGCCACTTACTACCTTGTGACCTTGAGAGCCTCACTTGACCTCTCAAGGCCTCAAAGCACTCACTAAAGAAGGGGAACAGGAATAGTCCCTCGCATGTCTGTAGTGGGAATTGAGTAAAATAATGTGTATGATATGCTCTACATGTAGTAAGTGCCTGGTCAGCATTAGGTGTTATAACTGCTCTGGAGTTGAGCAAGATTTCATCCTTCTATCCTCAATTTCCTTCCATAAAATAGTAATGGCCTACACTAGTTTTGTCCTGGAAGGATTTATAATTCCTAGCATGTTTTAATGTTTATTTATTTATTGTAAGAAAGAAAGAGAGACTGGGGCGCCTGGGTGGCTCAGTCGGTTGAGCATCCGACTTCGGCTCAGGTCATGATCTTGCTGTTTGTGGGTCCAAGCCCTGCATCAGGCTCTGTACTGACAGCTCGGAGCCTGGAGCCTGCTTCAGATTCTGTGTCTTCCTCTCTCTCTGCCCCTCCCCCACTCATGCTCTGTCTCTCTCTCTCTCTCTCTCTCTCTGTCAAAAATAAATAAACATAAAAACATTTTAAAAAGAGAGAGAGAGAGAGAGAGAAGGAGGGGCAGAGAGAGAAAGAGAGAGAATGCCAAGCAGGCTCTGGCTGTCAGCACAGAGCCCAATGAAGGGCTCAATCTTACAAACTCTGAGTTCATGACCTGAGCTAAAATTAAGAGTCAGACGTTTAACTGACTGAGCCACCCAGGCGCTCCTAATTCCTAGCATTTCTACTTTCTCATTTCTCCCCAGTTATTCACTGGATCATGAACTGCCAAAACCGTGTTAAAATCTGGGTGCTTCAGGGCTGATGGGCAGAGACACAAGAAGTGAAGAGTGCCTTAGGGAAATGAACACACATCTCCCAGGTCAAAGAGTGAGCTTGCACTGGCTGATTTATCCCCTCTCTTCTGAACACATTCTCTCCATCTCCCTGACATATGACGCAGAGGACTTCAGCGTTGTAAGGAACAGGACTGAGATCTGGAGATGATGGAGCGACATCCCCCAAGAAAGAGCTTCCTCTTGAACTCTGTCACCCTTGGTCACTCTCACCTTCCATCTCCCCAAAACAGTCCAGAGCAATGCTTATAAATTATAAAGCGCTCCCCTTCTTGAAAACTGTACGACTGGCATCCCACTGCCCTCAGATAAAGCCTGATTTCATAAATGTGGACTCGCTTCCACGGTGTGCACTACTCTGTGAGGGCACATGAGGGCACACAGTGCTCAAAGAAGCAGAACCGGACAAGGGTGAAGACAGGTGTGAGCCCACAAAATGAACTAAGAACGTCACCCCTGGTAAAATAATCCCGCACATCCCTGAGAGGAGCAGACCACTCTGAAAGTGAAAAAGAAAAAGAAGCCACATCACATCCAAGTCATGACCCCTGAGTCTCAGCCACGAGCCCCAGCAGCATCACAGGGAATCAGGAAGAACACTGGTTCTTTCTAATACCTTGCACATCGAGAGGGCAGAGAGTCCTCTAGTATCTCCCGGGCTAGCTAACATCCTAGGTTCAGAGGCTGGTCAGTCCTGGCATGGATCCCAGCTCCGTGACCTTAGGCAAGTTCGTTTATCTCACAAGCCTCAGTGTCTCATCTGTATGCCAGAGACACAAATAGCACCTACTCATAGGGTTTGGTGAGGACTTAAGAAGACAACAGATGAATTAGTACTTAGCTCAGATCATCAATGAAGATTAATTAATGTTGTCATTTACTAACGATCATTCATAAATTTGTTATCATTCTAAAAAACGGTTAAGAACTGCACTATGTGCCCAGAACTAAGCACAAGGCCTCAAGCCATGGGAGGAGGGATCAGGTGAGAGATGGAAGGAGGGTAACCAAGTTCACAGACTGATGTTGAAATACTTTCTTCTTAGACAAGCACCTTGGCCTCGGTCACAGCTTATTTGTTCTCCTCATAGGCGTTATTCTAACAGACTTAATTATCTGGCTTCCAGTTCCAGAACAAATTAGAGGCAGCTACACTGCTACGAGCAGGCACACCGTCTTAAGACGTGGAAGATGCCTCATCCCCACATCCAGCCCCCACTTCTCATGGGTCTACACCCCCATTCCCTTCAACATTCCTGACATACTATGATTCATCTCTCTTTGTCCCTTAAATGCATTCCATCCTATCTATCCCCTTAAATCAGAATCAAATGCAATGTTGCACGTGTGGCTTGGCCAAAAATTATGGGAGTCCAGGTTTTACAAGGACGTCACAGACACAGTGAGGTACGGTAAATGAGTGAAGAAAGCAAGAATAGGATAAGAAACGGTGTCCCTTTTGTGAGCAAATGAAGAGAAAATGCCCAGCCAAAGGCATCCCCGCATCCGTCACAAGAACGGCCAATAGCCTGACCCTGGTGATCTGTGTGAGCCACATGGGACGTGGCATTTGGGCCCAATAAGACTGAAGGAAAGAAGGGATATTTCAAGTTGCGGGAGAGCGCCACTCCCCCTTTTGGACACAAACGAGGAAACCGAAGCCACCATCTTGCTCCTAGATGCCCTCTTAACAACCATGAGAGGAACAGCCCATGTGGAGAAAGACGGAAAGAACCCACATCCCTGATGAAGGCACGAATTGCTGAACAATCACCCCTGGGGCACAGCCTCCCTCCTGACTTAAGAAAGAGAACAAACGTTCTTACTGTTTAAGGTGGCCTGAGTCGGGGTTTCTCAGCTCGCCCTTAATAGTGTCCTAGAAACTACAGAATTAATGTTTTAACTTTAAAGCACGGTCATAACCCAATAGGATCGGGAGCCCCTTGGCTGGGAGCAAATACAGAACTCTTGGGCATTTGAAAAGTGAGAGGTGCTCTAAGTGCAAAATTAGAAAGACTTCGTACAAGAAATATATACAAACTAGCTGATTAACATACTTTTCATATTGCTTACGTTCTTGACAAAACATTGCCTTGGGTATGTTGGACTAAATACTGTCATTTGCAAAGTTGATTCTACGTGTTTCTTTTTACCTTGTTTTTAAATGCGGCTCCCGGAAAGTCTGAAGTCATGAATGTACTCACATCCAGCGGACAGCACTCATCTTGCTGTATTTCTTCCAATCAGCCTAAGGATATTAGGTCATACAAAACTAGTTACTCCTATTTCACTTACTGTCAGCAAAAACATTTGAACTTTTCCTACCCTTCCTTGCGCTAAATCATTTTTCTCCCTTCCTTTCTCTGTATACTTATGTTTTCAGCCTGCGTGAGGAACTTACATAGTTATAGCTTATCTTCAGTGCGTGGAAATGGGCCAGTGGTTCACCAGAAGGCGTGCTGGAAATCTGTGGGGGCAGGTGGGTTGTCACATGATGGGCAGGGGCTTGCCTGTCCCCTAGAGGGGACTGTCCCCCATGCCATTCCTATAGATGAAAAGTATGTTTATACATAACCGGCCAGAAGCAAATTCCATCTGAGTTATGAATACGCGGGGGGGGGGGGTGCACGGGGTTAATTTAAATGAATTTTCCAGGAAAGCAACTACAGAGGTATACTTTGTTTTGTTCAGAACTTTAGAAGTTATTCACCTTTTTAGAAACCCGCATCATTTGTAACAGTGCCCCTACTGGTTGTTTGTGTCACTTAGCAGGGCTCAATTGCACTGGTCCACATCTGAGCTGCTACAGTAAGGCAATTCTACACATATGTATCGATGTACTCATTTCACCCTTATTTCAAAATGCCCCCTAGGGAAAAAAAAAGCCTCAATACTATTCAGCTGAAGATCAACTTACTTCTCTGAAATCCAAACTGAGTCATTAGTTCAGAGTTGCAAGCATCTAAGTACCGTCAGTTCTGATGTAACACAACATACGCATTCCTAAAAAGTCAGCTCGCTCCGCAAAATCGCACAGCCAAAACCACAGGGCCTACGGGGAAGGTGGAACAAGGGGGCACGACACCGAGTGACTTTGACAGTGACACAGAAAAAAGAACCTAATAACAGTGGTTGCATGTTAAGTGGTTTTATACACGTTAAATAAAGAAACACGCAGGTACTACAGAACGATGCACCTGACCTTGAAGAAGACCTGAGGTTTGCCTATATAAGTACGGGCAATGGAAGGGCTATGGCTCGTGAGTTGGTTTGGGGTGGAGGAAGCAGGGCCACCCGAATCGAAGAGAAAGGGGATGGGTGCATGGTACCACCCAGGTGAACCGAGGCAGCCGGCAGATGTTTGGGCTGTGCATGTATGTACGCTTTGTGTTTTCTATAAGCATATTTAGACATCTTTTTCCTAATCTGTCCGCCAGCATGGAAATTTATATGCTGTCTGGCTGTGTGCTGTGTGTATTTGTGTTTTATGCATAAACAGAATAATATTTTTTGTTCCCCAAGAATGCACATTTGCCCTCCTGGGGACAACACTGCTCTCTTGAGATGCCTGCGGTCGAGGTACACAGAAAAGATGGTGGGAGCACAGAGAAGAGGGTGACTCATCGCCTGGGACAGTCAGGGAGGGCAGAAGAGGAAATGACATTTGAACCAGGTTTTGTAGGATGAGTAAGACTTGCCATCTGGGAAAGGATGGAAGGAGTTCTAGAAGGAACAGCTTCTAGGCGTGATTGTTCAATGTTTGCACAGCATGGGGTGCACTGAGAGCTACACATCCACAGAAAGAGTGGGGAATTTAGAAATACAAATTTTAGTACGATTTGAGAGACAAACGGACTCTTAAGAGGTATCAAATCCTAGAAAGCTTTTGGGGGCAGGAGTGCATAAGGAGCAGAAACTGGGAAGAACGCTGAGTTATTAAAGTAGGTATTAGGTTCCTTTAATTTCAGCCTATGTCTCAGATGGAAAGACTCCTGTGTAATAAATAATAGAGCACACTTTGGGCTTAGTTCATTCACCACACTCCCAGACACATTTCGAATACCATTCAAAGAGTCGTGGAAGCTCTGATTAATATACAACACAGAGCTCTCTCCATACACTCTCAAGGGTAAAAATACTGCTGAAAAGCCAGTTCTTTTAAAAGCTGAGCATCTAACACCACCTTGTGAATGATAATAAATGGCAGGCGAAGCCAGAAGGTAGACTGGCCCTCTGTCTGGGTCTGCCAAGTTTTATGCGCATAGAAATACAGACCTGCTCTTTGGCCAAGAGAGCGGGATCATCTTCCAGTGAGATCAAGATTTCCTAGGAGACTCCTGGTATTTCCCAATTCCAACTTGATCAAAAATAGCAACCCCAACTCTCATGGGTTGTTTTCCTTTTCTTTTTTTTTTTTTTTCCCCTCCATATTCCCCATTCGAGCTCCCTTAGGAACGTGCATCTATTTGCCATTAAAATGATATTGCGGTCATTTTTCCTAAGGCCAGAGAAGTTTAAGGTTTTTCCATAACATCAAGTCCCTCCCTGACCTCATGGAGCTTGTCATCCATCAAAGACAGGCACCGAGAACAAAACTACACAACTAATTTCAAACGTGATGGCGACAAGGGAAGATTAAATAGGATTAGACGCACACAACAAACATAACTTAGAGCCCGTAACTTCATGTACAAATCAGGATGCTTCATGCTGTGCAGGGGGGGGCACCGTGACAAAGACAGGGTCATATTATGGGTGAGGACAAAGAAAGAGCATGGGATTTTCATGGGAAGAAATATGATCATGTTTGCCCTCTCTAATTATTGTAATTAGATCTCTAACCATTTGAGTGAGTACTGTCCAGCAGCAGATTTACTTCTTACTGCCCATCATGGACCCAAAGAGAATTAGGCAGGGACATTACAGCATTATTTGTAAAACAGTAATAATCTAAGTACACATCAAAAGGGGAAGAGTTACATGCATGGAGTACTTCTATGCAACGTTCAAAAGAATGGATGAGGGCTTACATATACTAATATGAAACTACATCCAAAAAATATTGTTGGGTAAAAAAAAAAAAAGTGAACTGTAGAATGACATGTAGGGTGTGCTTCCATTTGTGTGAAATTTAGGGAGAGACACAGAGGTTCAAGTACAGTTTCACATACATAGACCATCTCCAGAAAAATACATAAAACATGATGACGGTGGTCGCCTGTGTAGGGGAACCAGGTGTACGAAGGTCAGGTTGGTAAAGAGACATATCACTCACTACATTTACTTTACTATTATTGGAAATTTGCCACATCTAGTTAGAGAAAAAGTATCTCAAACAGTATAGATGGAGAAAGGTAGCGTTAACCAGCAATGGAAACTATTCATTTTATAATCTGCCCTCCATCCCGTGTGTTAGCTTAACAGAATTCTCTATATGTTCAGAAATGAGGTAAGAGGAATTATCTGGGCAGAGACCAAGATTCAGATGTGACTGTGGGGAATCAGGGAAGAAAAGAAAGGGGGCAAAGCTTCGCATGAGCAACAGACAAAGATACACGGGCTACTGACCACAAAAGCTAACGGATGCACCTGGGCCCGGAAATATGATTTTAGGTGATAAATAGACACTGTTGGATGAAATTGATTCACATAATGATAACATTATTCCCTTTTCCAATCTTTTTTTATTGCTCAGATATAGTCAAAGAGGAAGTCTCAGTTTGGTGCAAGTATGTCTTTATGACCTCTGGACACTTTCCTGGAGTTAAAATTTGATAACGTGTTTCGATTTGACTGTATTTCTTTTCACTCCTATCCTTCTTAGAGAAAGGAACTCTGGTTTCCCATTTTTGGCGTTGAAACAAAGCTTCCTTCGAGAACAACCGTGTTTAATTTTGATGTTTTATAATGAGCCATTTTCAAGGAAAATATTAAGTAACACAAGATGCGCAGGGAAGGCAAAAATCGTGACTGAAGTTTAGCAAGCAGTGCCTTGAGACAGATTCTTCTAGGTCTATGGCAGGGAAGCTGTGCAGTTGTATGGTTGTGATTGTTGCTGGGTTTTATTTTCATCCCACCAAACAAGCGCTGAATAAAATTGAGGGAGATTTTTCAGCAAGCTGAAGTTTCGTCCTCATCAACGACAGTATTTAACAAGAATAGCCTTAGTTTCCTAGAGCTGAATCCACGGATGACTAAAAAGACTGAGAACCAAAAATACAGGCACCAACTCCGACGGCCTAATTAAAAGTGTGATTCTTGCCCCGGTGTGGAACACTAGCCCTTTTGTTACATCCCAGGAGAGAAGAAACACCTCAACCGAAATCACAATTTCCTCCTTTCTCCCTCTCCAGTGCCACCATTTTTTCATTAGCTAATCCCAATTAGAACGCTTTTTTTACTAAAGCCATAAATCTCTGCCTTTCCCAATAAGCATAAATTATATGGTAAATAACTGTATTCTGTGTCTGTCCAGAAAAATAAAACACTCTTTCTTTCTTTCTTTCTTTCTTTCTTTCTTTCTTTCTTTCTTTCTTTCTTTCTTTTCCTTTCTCTGGTATTTTATGAGACTCTGAGCTGCTAAGTCAACGTTCACGCTTTTTGATTTAGGATTTCTCCCCCCTCTCATCTATCGCTCATCTATAAAGGCAACACTACTTTTAGAAAGAAAACTACCACCAATGCACTTCTCTAAAATTCTTCCTAATAAAAGTATGTTTTTTCTTCCTATTTCTGAGTGACTCCAGGTAGAGGCAAAAGCTTGATTGTTGTGTTAAAATGTACCTCTGCCATTTCCTGGCTAAATGGCCCAGGACCCTCATGATAGCTCAAACCCAGGTCTGAATCATCAACTAAGGAGACAGACCTCCTAAAATTTGTCCCAAAATTAATGAAGAAACTTAATAAACAATGTTTAGCATAGTGCCTGGCACAGAGAATGTGCTCATTAATATTAGTTGCTCATACTGCATAAACAAAAGTGGTGATTTTTTTTCATTGTTGTTCCTTCTGTGGTCAGCAATTGCTTAACCCAACATTCTCTACGTTAAACTAATTAAAAGAAACATACCTTATCCGTGATTGATTTTCAAACTCATTTATTACTCGTTTCTCTATGGTTTAATTTAATTAAATTGAGCAGCATATCAAATATTGATTTTAATAAAATCTTGATTAAGACTCGAGCAATTATCAAACACAATTTTCATACCATTCCTGCATTTCAATGGAACCAACCTGAAAACCAATTTTCTTTTAAAATAAAGAAGTGATTTTATACACATACACACATTCCCCCCACCCCCACCAAGCCATTTTCAGAAATACAGAAAAAAAATGGCCTCCCAATATTTTCGTTAGCAAGATAAGCAAAGATAAGCAGCAATCTCCAACTGGGGTTCTGAAAAGCTTAATCCAGTTGGTCACCTCATCTCCAATCAGTAGTGGAAGGGAAAAAACAAATTAGAATCAATTCCTTTGATAAACATTAACTTAGCAACTACTATGTACAAGCCACTGTCCTGTACTGTCCAACACAAGGAGAGGCAGTCAAGAGCTAATCCTATAGCCAGTTTTAACGTGTGTGGAAAAATCCATCCACACATGCAAGTCTTTAATTTTATTGAATAATGACCGGAGAAGTACACGTATTTCAATTCTTGAAATTACTCTGCTGTATGATTTATGTGCATAGACTATTGTTAAGAGAATGTAATGTAAATGTGATGGTATAAATTACCAATAGTATCATATTAGCAATTAACTATAAGTATAAGACATTTAATAAGTTAAATATTTGGTTTGATAGTTAAGTGCTAAAAAAAAAAAAAAAAGAAAGAAAAAGAAAGAAAGAAAGAAAGTCTGGCCAATAGCTATCACAGCAGCACCATCTAGAGGATTCTGAAAAGTAACACAGGGTCATTCCCCCAACTTGCCATTCTTCCTGTTTAGGCGAAAAGAAAGGCAGCTATAGAGTTCACCATCTTATGTCATTTTAAAGCATTTTAATTCTGTCCACATCATTTAGCATCATCTTAAATCTTGAAATGTTTATGGAACGGCTCAATGAGATGGAATATTCTCGAAATCGTAATGCAATTAGAACAAGGATCCCAGCTGTCCTCCTGGGGAGGCAGTACTGGGTGTGTGCTGAAGGATCCCAGGCCCTGGGACACTGTGACCTGGGCCATGACTCCCCTCTCCTCCCAACACACACACACCTCCTTGTTCTATCTTGATCCCAGACATATCCATGCCAAAGACTGGACAACGGGTAACATTTCAAAATCATACCATTCCTGAGCTACTGTCCACTGTGTATTTACGTGAGTTGAGAAAAAAATGATAAACTTTCTATTATTAAAACTGTTTACACCAGCACATCCACTTACTAATTCCGTTCCATTGGCCTAAGCTGAATCAATGTCCTGGGGTGGGTTGAAAGAGAAATAATAAAACATCTCACTTTTTTTTTTTTTTTATAGTTCTCATTCCCCTATCGTTTCTGTAACTTTTCTGAACCAGAGAACTGCTTTGGAGTCATGTTAAAAGGATTACAATTGAGATAATAAAATATGTCTGCTATTCATAGGAACTAGTCCTCTCCTTACATTATTTGCTTTCAGAATTTCAGGCAATTGTGCAGACCCTCGGTCGGCTGCAACCTCACAGGGAAATGGCAAACATGTACATTCAGTGTGGCCCCTGCCGGTGGGGGACGGGAGGAGCGCTCACCTTCATTTCCACTGGGGGGCACTGTCCACCTCAGGGAGAGGCGACGGAGTCACAGTTTGCCAGGCCAATTTGCAGAAATCTGAGTTCCCCTGCATTCTGAAGTCAGGGTTCTCAAATGAGCGCCCTAGTAAAGGGTCAGAGATGGGCAGTGAGTGGGTCATTCATGGTGATTCTCTATACTTGAAGTAAATGCAATTGGGCCCAACTGACCAAAGGAATGCGAGGTTTTGCCTAGAGAGACCTTTTCCCCATGCTGTATGCTAAAGCCATCACTAAAAGTCATAGCAAACTGCAGTAATTTTGGTTCTTTCAAATGTCTTCATGTTCTTGCACAGGCTTTTCCCTCTCTTCTACCTCCATACCTATTCACTTCGTAAGTGTCTGGTTCTCATTGGTGACTTAGCTCAGATATCACTAACTCCAGGAACCCTTCCAGGACTCCCTTACACTGGGTCAAGATGACCTCCTACGTGCCTCAACTGCATCCCATACTGCTCCCATGAGGAAGCTTGATGTAATTACTTGTTTATTAACTATGTCCCCCATTAGGCTGCAGATGCCATCAAAGCTGGGGGGATTTCTATCTTATTCACAGTTGTATTCCCTGCATCCCCATAGTCTCAGCTCAAAGCCTCCATCAAGGAATGATCACCCTATATAAGTATGATTTATGTTGGGGAGGACTCTGATGTTAGGCACACAGCCTGCATTTCTTTGCCTTCCAAAAACATGGGCCTCAATACCCACTGGTTTTCTTCCTCACTTACCTTGTTCTCTTAATCCCTACAGTCGTCAGAAGAGAGGCCCAAGTTTCCACAAGGTAAGCTGCCTCTTGCTATCGAGGATTATGGCAATTCTGCTTGGCCATCTGTTCACCATCTCCAGAACTTGTTCTAGGATCCGCAGACAACCCATCTCTATTCCTGAGTCAGCTGCAAGAGAAGCGGCCAACCAAAATATTTACAGTAGGGATCTTTCTGGGACGTCTGGTGAGCTCTAATGAAGCGAGAGTCAACTGGGAGGAAGATGAGACCCCACCCCCCCCCGGCTCGTCTTTCCAAGCAGGTAACAAAGTCCTATGCTCTACTGTATGCGGTTGACATAACAGCACAGAAGGAAAACAAGGAAGTTCACCTTTGTTTCTGGTTCAACTACTTATTGTGTCCATGGAAGGACTATGATATTCCAGAACTAGAACAGCATAGGGCCATCTAGGTAACCTGAAGAGTATAGTGTGGCACCCAAATACAGAGTCAGAACCATCCTGGGAAGTTCCAGACTGTGATGAAATAACATATTTACCACTCTGGATCCTTTTCTGTCATGTGTTTCGCCTGAGACTACATCCGCAAAATGGAAGTAAACCGGCCAGGCTCAAGGGGTCATTGCGAGGGCAACTGAGACAGGCCCTGACAAAGTGCTTAGAAAACTACGCCCACCCAACAAAAAAGGAGAGATTATTAATGTTAACAGAACGACCACAGACTGCCCCATCATCCCATAGCCATTATCCTCAATTTTTAAAGATCTGAACAGAATATTTCACTGCTAACATCCTGACTTAGGTTTAGTTGGAAGATAGAACTTCTAGCCAAATTAGCCTAACATACATGAAGTGATAATCAGTAGATACTGAGAGTAAGAACCAAGTAGAGATCATTTAGGGTATAATAAAGGGGAAATAGTATATATAGTTGTGTTATTTTGTTTACTTTCATACTCATAATTGTGCACACAGGAACATACATGCTGAGTACCATAAGTAAACATTTTTCAGGGGCGCCTGGGTGGCTCAGTCGGTTAAGCGGCCGACTTCGGCTCAGGTCACGATCTCGCGGTCCGTGAGTTCGAGCCCTGCGTCGGGCTCTGGGCTGATGGCTCAGAGCCTGGAGCCTGCTTCCGATTCTGTGTCTCCCTCTCTCTCTGCCCCTCCCCCATTCATGCTCTGTCTCCCTCTGTCTCAAAAATAAATAAACGTTAAAAAAAAAATGTTTTTTTCAGCCAGGTCCCTTACATAAATCTCAGAGTCTTTGGCCATTCAAAAAAAAAAAAAAAGGTTTTTTAAATTACTGGAAACTAGCAAAACACAGGATGAGAATTTTCTAAAACTGACAAAAGATATAAAGCCAAGGCTTCACGAGGCAAAACGAGCCCCTAGGGGGATAAACACAAAGAAAGCCACACACACACACACACACACACACACACACACACGCCAAAACAAAACAAAAAAAACAGAGAAAACCACACAAAATGAAACTTCAGTGTATTAGTGATTGTTTCTTCACATCCTCACTGGTGTTGTCCCTATTTTTTATTTTAGCCATTCTGATAGATGTATAGTGCTACCTCATTGTGGTTTTAATTTGCATTTCCCTAATGGCTAATGATGTTGAACAGCTTTTTATGTGCTTAGTTGTCGTCAGTATATCCTATTCAATGAAATGTCTTTTGCCCATTTTCTAACTGGATCATCCATTTTTTCACTGTTGGGTTTTGAGAGTTCTTTAATTACTTTAGATACTAAACCTTTATCAGATATATGATGTGCAAATATTCACTCTTAGTCTGTAGCTTGTCTTTCATTCTCTTAACAAGACTTCTCACAGTTACTAACCTTGATTAAACCTATCAATTTTTTCTTTTTCATATTGCACTTCTGGGGTTAAGTCTATAAGCTCTTGGCCTCACTCTGCAGTAGAAAGATTTTCTCTTACGTTTTTTATTTTTCTTAAACTATAAAAATTTTACATTTACATGTAACTCTGTGATCCATTTTGAGTTCATCTGTATATAAGGTGTGAGCCTGAAGTCAAGGATTTTGTTTTGTTTACAGATATTGAATTTCTCCAGCACCGTTTATTGAAAAATCTGTATTTCCTCCACTGAATGCTTTTGCACCTTTGTCAAAAAATCAGTTGGGCATATTTGTGTGGGACTATTTCAGAGTTCTCTATCTGTTGCGTTGACCTGTATGTTTATCCCTCTACCAATGCCACACACTCTTGATTACTGTAACTATGTGATGGGTCTTGAAATTGGGTACCATGATTCCTCCAACTTGATTCTTCTTTTCAGAATCGTTTTACCCATTATATTTCCTTTGCTTTTCAATATATATATTAGAATGATCTTCTCTATATCTATAAAATACCTTGCTGGGATTTGGGCAGAAATGGTGGTAAGTCTGTATATTAATTTGAAGAGAATTGATACTCTCCCCCATTCATTTTGATCTTCTTCATTTTCTTTCATGAGAAGTTTGTAGTTTTCAGCATGCAAGTCTTCTTCATGTTTTGTTATACTGATACATGGGAATTTCATTTCTATTTGTTTGTAAGTTCCTTGGCATTTTCTACATAGTCAATCGTGTTATCTCCAAACAGGGACAGTTTTATTTCTTCATTTCCATCTGTTTGCCTATTATTTCCCTTTATTGCCTTTTTGAACTGGCTAAAAGTTCCAGCCCCGTGTTAAACCACAGTAATGAAAGAAGACTTGCTCCCAGTTTTAGGAGGAAAGGATTCAGTCCTTCAACATTAAGTATGTCATCTGTAGCTTTTTGGGGGGATGGCCTTTGTAAAGTTATAGATGTTCTCTTTCATTCCTAGTGTGCTAAGTGTTTTTTAAAATCATGAGTATTAAATTTTCTCAAATTATTTTTCTGCCTCAATTGATAGAATCACATTATGTTTTTTTTCTTGTTAGCCTGTTACAGCAGATTACACTGACTGACTTTTGAATGGTGAACCTGCTTTGCATCTCTGGGAAAAGCTCCAGTTGGTAATGGTGTATAATTTTTTTATACATTGCTAATGCTATTAGCTAATATTTTCTGAAGGATTTTGCATGTACATTTACAGAGGATATTGGCTCATAGTTTCTTTCTTTCCCTTTATTAATTTTTGTGTACTGTCAATGTCTGGTTTTAGTATCAGCATTAATGCTAACTTCATAAAATGAATTAGGAAGTTTTCCAAACCCTTCCATTTTCTGAAAGACACTGTGTATATATCATATTAATTATTTTTCAAACATTTCACAGAATTGTATAGTGAATCTCCAGTGAAGATTTCTTTTGGGGAATTTTCAAATTATGAATTCAATGTCTTTAATAGTATAGAGCTATTCAAATTACCTATTTCATATTGGGTAAATTTTGTGGTAGGCAGTTTTAAGAAATTTGTCCACCTCATCTAAGTCCTCAACTGTATGTATGTGGAGATATTTACAGCATTCCCTGTCCTTTTTATGTCTGTAGAGTACGTAGTGCAATTCCATGTTTCATTCCTGATAATGCTAATTTGTATTTTCTCCCATTTTTATCTTTGACCATCTTGCTAGAGACTTGTCAATTGTATTGATCTTTTCAAAAAACCGACTCCTTGTTTATCTATTGTTTTTGTTTTAAATTTTATTGATTTCTGCTCTTATCTTTATGATTTAGACTCTTCTGCTGACTTTGATTTTGCTCTTCTTTTCTACGCCCTTCCTGTGAGAGCTCACATTATTAATTTAAGATGTTTTACTTTCCTAATGTAAGCACGTATTGCTACCTTTGCTCTCACCATTGCTTTAATTGTAGCCAATTTTGATATGCTGTATTTTCATTTTCATTTAATTCATTGCTCATTTGTTGGCTTCCCACTAAGATCTCCTCTGTGACTCGTGGATTATTTAGAAAGTGTTATTTTCCAAGTGTTTGGATATTTTTCTATTATCTTTCTGTTACTGATGTCTAGCCTACCTGTAGTCAGAGAACATACCCTGTAGGATTTCAATTCTTTTAAATTTGTTGAGGTGTGTCTTATGGTCCAGGATGTGGTCTATCTTAGTACATGCTTTGTAGGCACTTGAAAAGAATATGGATTCTCCTGATATTGATTGTTCTATAAATGTCAAATATTTCCTATTGGTTAATGATGTTGACTTTTCCATCCATGGTGATTTTCTGCCCGATTCTTGTATCAGCTATTGAGAAAGATCTTCTCAACTTCAACTAACACTGAGGAAATGCCTACTACTCCTCTCAGTTCTGTCACTTTTGCTTTATAGTGTGCAGCTCTGTTGTTTGGTGCATATATTTTTAGATTTGCTATATCTTCTTAGTGAAGTGACCATTTTATCATTATATAATGGTCCTCTCTGTACCTGGCGAATTTCTTTGGTCTAAACTCTATCTGATATTAATATAACCACTCATGCTTTCTTTGGATTAATGTTTGCATGATATGTCTTTTTCCCTCCTTTTATTTTCTATATGCCTATATTATCATATTTGAAGTCAGTTACTTACAGGCATCATACAGTTGTCATGTTTCTTTTAATACAATCAAATTATCTATACATTTTTATTGGTATATTTTAGCTGTTTATATTTAATTATTCATATGCTAGAGTGGAGATGGAAGTCCAGGCTCCCCCAATGGACTTCACTGAAACTGCTGCAGAGGGTGGGGAGGTGCCTAATTAGTTAACTCTGAACAGGATGAAAGAACTGATTCCTTACTGAGCCTTCTTTGACATCATCCTGGTAGAGGATGAGGGGCAGTTATAACAAGGTGAGAGTGGAAGTCTATACTCTCCCCCTGGCCTTTCTAGTCTGTGTGTGTGTGTGTGTGTGTGTGTGTGTGTGCACGCACGCACGCGCGTGCTATTTAGATGGAGTAGAATGTTTATTTTCTACAAGTTTCTGCCTTGTTCAATGGCCTTTTCCTGGTCCTTTGGCTAAAGAATAGGCATTTGTTGGGGCTTTTTAAAATTTCCATGTTTGTCAGATTTTGGGGTTACCAGCTTCTTCAGTTCCAAGTCTAGAATACATGAGGCAAAAGGAAACCCAGGTAACTTACAATCATGTCACTCCTTGGGTCCCGAGGTGGCTAGACAGTGTGACTGATTCTCTCTATCTTTCAGAGTCTTCTTGTGTTGGTATAATTTCTAGGGGTTTTAGTTATATTCAATAGGAGGAACAGGGGAAAGTACATCTACTCCAAATTTCCAGAAACAAAAATCATTGATAATCTTTTAAAATTAATTATAACAATCTCTGCCTTCTAACTGATGTATTTAGACTGTTTACATTTAATGCGATCATCAATATATCAGGATTTAATGCTACACATATACTACTTGCTTTCTGATTGCTCTACTTGTTTTCCATTTTACTGTTTGCCTTTTTCTCTTTTAGATTATTTGAACAATTTTTAGGACTTTATTTTGACATATTTGTATCCTTTTTTATTGCTTGCTCTCGGGATTATATCCCTCATTTTTCAGTCTACATAGAATCAATACTTAAGTACTTCAAGCGGAATATAAGATCTTCACTCTTAAGACAGATTCCCTTCACCCTCCCCCACTTTCTATGATAGTTATTTTACATATTATATTTATATACTTTGAAAACTCTGAATAATATTATAATTATTTTTGTTTTCACTTGATCTTAGCCAAAAGGCTGAGAAGCAATAATTTTTTGTTGTTGTTTTCAACTATCATTTGAAAACTAAAGAGAGAAGGAACAGGCTATTACAGAGATTAGCAAATTTTTTCAGTAAAGGGCCAGATAAATATTTTAGGCTTTTCAGACCATGTACTATGGAAGTTAATGACTGGAATTGGCCATGTGGACATTTCTGGAATGTAGACAGTGTTCTATTGCTTCACCTGGTTGAGAATTACATAAGAGTTCACTTTGTAGTAACTCACCAACCTAACTTTTGTTTTGTGCATCTAACTTTTTGTGTGGGATACCTACCAATGAAAGTCATTTTGAAACTAAATAGATCCAAGAGCTTGAAAAATAGATGGGAGACTTTGGGAATGGATTATCAGAAAAAAGAAGGGGTACATAAAGTACATGGGATTTATTGCTCCTTTCCGTGCTACCTTCTTTGAACAAAATTAATAGATGGGGAAATATGTACAGTTTGTCCTCAACCCTGAGAGACTGAGAATTTCTACTAAGTGCAATTCACTGAGGTGGGAACTGCTTACTGGAGCCAGAAGTTGAAAAATGAGACTTGTTGGGGCGCCTGGCTGACTCAGTTGGTAGATTACGTGACTCTTAATCTTGGGGTCGTGGGTGCGAGCCCCACTTGGGTGTGGAGATTACTTAAAGCAAACAAACAAACAAACAAATAACTAAATAAATAAATAAAAATGGGACTTGTGGAAAAATGAGATTAGAGGTCAATGAACGACAATTCTAAGTGAATGACAGGAGGAAGGGAATGAGAAGAAAGGGAAAGAGGTCTTTTAGTGAGAAATTCAACAATATGAATTCTGGATATTTTTTTCTAGGAAGGGCATGAAGGAAAAAGAGGTTGAATAAAGGAGAGTGAAGAGAAGGAGAGAGGAAACCAACAGGGGAGGGAAGTAGGGAGGAAGAGGTTAGAGAAAGAGAGGAGATGGAGAGAGGAGAGAAAAGGAAGGGAAAGAAAAAGGAAGGATGGACTAAAGAAAGGAAAAGACACAAGAAAGAAATGTGGCAAAATGATCCCTACTGGGCATCTGGTAGAAGCCAGGCATTTACCCACATGATTTAAATCTCATATCAACTCTGTAAGGTATATATTATCTTTCCTCTTTTATAAATGAGGAAATGAAAGCTCTGAGATTTTAGTCAAGGAAACACACCTAGGAACATCAACCCTGGCTGCACGCAACTCCAAATTCTGGGCTCAAGGAAACCCTTTAATTCCAACAGGGAGAATTCCTTTATGGCAAGCAAATGCTTATGTGACACTTGAGTCCTGGAAAGAATTACCCTAGAGGGTGCCCTTGTCCTAATAAGTAGAAAATAGTTGATCTTCTGAAACCCTAAGCCTATAATTCTGCAATTCTATGGCATCGGGTCGTATTATGTGGAATACTTCTTGAGATCATTGACATCCTCTAATTTTGCCTTACTACTAAGGGGCATTTTCAAAGAATCCAGTGAAAGAATCTAATATTACACTTTCTGGAGTGAAAAAAGTACTAGACGTTCTGTTTGACAAAGAATGCCTTATCTTAGGAGAAAATGGGCACAAAGTATATTCCATGGTCCAGTTTATAGTATTTACCAACTTAGCATGAATGCCAAAGATAGACAGATGTATGGGGTGCTAGAGAAAATTCCAAGAGAAAACTCAAAATTATCAAATTACCCAAATTTCTTCAGGCTAAGCAGAAAGTACTAGCAAACCACCAGTGAGAAAGAGAGACCTCGGGAAAAAAATCATCTCACTTTGACAAAAATTCTGTGAAGAACAGTGGACTTTGTATGTACCACAAATTTGGGGGTCACTTCAGAGTACTTGAAAAAAGGAATATACATTAATTCTCTCACTTAAGTTCAAAGTTATTTAGCACTTACTGTAGGTTAAAAGGAGGGGTAAGGGGATGGGAGGGGGAGAAGGGAAAGGGATAATTCACCAAAAAAAAGGGGGGGGGCATAAAAATTAAACCAAGCTACCTCCAAGGAATAATTAGAAGTGAAAATCAATAAGGAGAAAATGGCTCATATTCTCCTCATTGATTTCCTATGCACAGTGAGTCAAACTTGACTGTTGGTTAGAAGTCAGTTTGGCTACTTCTTATTACTTTTTCAGCACTTGGGTACTCCTGTCAGTTCCTTTCATGCTGGTGTCTTGCTTGGCTCTAATCACAGCTGTCAGCTATCGAACGAGTTTGACACCCTGACTCCAGAAGCGAGGGGATTCACACTGCATGCATATGCAGTGGGCTCCTTCATTAAAGCTGATTGACATAACAGATAGGGTGCACTGCCACTGATTTTTATAAGCAAAACAAATGGCTACACAATCAAGGAAGAGTCTCCTTGATCAGAAACACCCAGAGAGAGCAAGAATCAGTCTTTATACAGCTCAGCCAGTATTACTGGAAATACCTACGCTTACTTAAAATGGTAGATATGGGCAGTGAGTCAAGAGCCAGCTACACACACACACACACACACACACACACACACCTGACCCCTCCCCTACAATCTTAGCTGTCCATTCCAAATAATCTCCGTTGGAGTTACAGGGGTTTGTTAAAAGGGGGATCATTTAGCTATTGTGAGCTGGATTTTGGAGAGGCATTAAGTTTCTTGGAGGCAGAAGAAGAGACTGCCAGTGACCAGAATCTCCTCCCCCACCATCAAGAAAAGGAAGCACGGCTAGAGCTTCTCAGAGTATTTCTGTCCACAATGTCACGAAATGACAGGCTCTAAGTTGAAATGGACCAATTAGCCCCAAAACCACCAACTTCAAAACTGGTTCAGAGCATCCCTGACGAGGGCCCATTCAGATTCTAGCTGACATTCTTAGCAGTAAGCATGCCATGTCTGGCTGGAGACCGCTTTCCGGAAACGGAAGCACAAACCGCATCAGTAGTACAGGGAGTCGTTAAAGCATGGTCCTGTGGGGGAGGAATTCCCATCCTATACCTTGTGTCTAGTGATCAGGGTCTGCCCTCTTCAAACCCCAGGACTTCATGACGCCAGCCACCACACCGTTCTGCTGCCCGTCACAAAACAGTCAGTCTCTGCCTCCCCGGGCCGCAAAGACATCATCAATGCCCTTCAAAAGTGAGTGACTTCTGACCATCCCTAATTGATCTTTAACTGGTTCCTTCCATCAGGTCCTTCAATACCAAGCCATATGCTCTTCTGTGGCAATTTGTGGAGCCTCCAGCACTGCCACCTGCGGTTTTTCAGCAACTCAGAACTTCTAGCAGATAGTGACCAAAAAAAAGAAAGATCCTAAGGGATTCAACAAATACACTGGTGAGTATAAACTCTTCAACTGAGTAAGGAGCAGATAAGGGGATGTTATCGCTTGATGAGAGTCTAAGATGTAGCTTACCCTACTGTTTGGGGGGTAAGGAGTAAGGAGTTATACATCAACAATATTATATATATATTATATATATAATATATATACACATAATGTATATTATATATATAATATATATTAATATAAAATATTATAATATATATAATGTATATAGTATATATTATATATAACATATATAATATATAATATATATTATATACATAATATAAATATTATATACATAACATATATTATATATATATAATTGTACAATTCGATGCTGCAACATGTTTTTCTTTCCGGAAAAAAACTATCGGTGGGGGACGGGGGGGGGGGGGGTGACACACGTATCCGCCTGCACAGGACACCGAGAAAGCGAGGACACTGGGCCTCGCCAAGCAGCTGAGCCTATCACCAAATCTCTAAGGCGGCCCAAGCTCGGGAGTCAGACGGACCCATCCCCTGCTTATTTGCTCCGCAGCACGTATCACACTTGGAAAGTGTTGCTTCGCCGGTCGCATTTGGCCTGTCTCCCCCAGCTAGAATGCACTCGAGCCTAGAGCGCCCGGCACGTGGCAGGCGGTCAAGAAAACGCTCGTGAGGGAGGAAGTGGCTGTTACCTTAAGGCGTACCTCAAGGAGTGAGTGAATGAATGGACGAACGAATGACCAGGCCTGTGCCCGCCGAGCGTCCTCAGGCCCACGGCCCCGCGGGGCTGGGGGCACCCAAGTGGGCGCCCGGGGCCACCGGCCCCCAACCTCCGCCTACGGCGGCCGGGAGGCGTCAACGCCACTTCAGGGCGGAAGAGCCGCCCCAGGCTGCCGACCGACCCGCGGACACGCAGGCGCGTGCACCCGCACTTCCGGGAGGTCACTTCCTCCCCCGTCGCCTAGCAACGTCTGGAAGCGTTGCTGTCTTCCCGGGCAGCGGTGACGCCGGACTGAGCCGCGTTTCGCACGATGGTAAATCTGGAGCCTCCGTCTGCGACCCGGCGCTTCAGGGGAGCCGACGTCTGGGGAGGGGGGGGGGACTTTCGCTGCCCTGCCCCCGAGGCCGTCCCTCGCCAGCCCGTCCGGGGGCCGTGGCGAAGGCTGGGGGCTCTAGAAGATTCTTGGAGAGGCGACGGGGAGACCCTGAAGGAGGGAGAGGGCGACCTTGGAGGGGAGAAGATGCCTAGATGGGGGAAGCTGTCTTGAGGGATAGATATCAAGGGGGGTGGCTCTGGCAAGTGGAACTTGCGGGGTGTGGATGCCGAGAAGGAGAAGAGAGAGACTGGGGGATGAAAGATCTTGAGGGGGTGAGAGATCTCCAGAGCGAGGGAAGTTTGAAAAGGAAAGAGGCGAGAGGGAGAGAAGTCAGATCCTGGGAAGGAAGAAAGGTGCCCCAGGGAGACCAGGGGGGTGAGGAGAAGGGAGAAGGAGGCGATACTGAGAAAGAAGAAAGGAAAATAAAGAGGAAAGGGAGGAGAGAGATAATAAATCAGTAAACACAGACAGAAAGCGGAGACTGGGGATAGCTTGAAGAGGAGCAGGGTGAGTGTTTCAAGAGAGGTGAAAGGGGATTGGAGATGGGGATTAAGAGATTGTATTGGAGGGGTGCAGAAATCACGGAAGAAACAACTGGAAGGAGAGAGGGAGAGGCTGACAGCAGAAAGAGCCGTTTGGGAAAGAAGTAAAAAAAAAAAAAAAAAAGATAAAGGGGGGTTAGTGGTTGTAGGGAGCTATGCACATTGTGTTAAAGACGGCCAAAATGTAATACCGGATCCCCTGTGTCACTCTTGTGCTTTGGTGCAGTGTTTCCCAAAGTGAGACGCAAACAGTAGTTGCTATGTAAAATAGCTCAGAAATAACAAATCACACAGAGCGAATCACACCTGAGGAAGTTACTCCTCTCCCATTTTTCCCCCCAGCCTGGAGACTGTATCCAAGAAAGCTCCTGGCACTGTTAGGTCCTTAGTACCACTGTCATTTGGTATTTTCCATGTTTCACCTGAATATCAGACCTCAGGCTCAGACCTTTCTTTGGGGTAGAATTTAATAATATGCACTCTCTTCATTTTGTTCGTTCTTGCGGTTATTTCTGTCTCGGACAAATAGTAGCAGCTTTCCATTTGTGGTAGTGATGTGTAGTTGTAGTTTCCTTGTAAAAATCCATTTGTTTTTTAGTAGCTTTTAGTAGTGAGATAATTTAAAGAACATGCTAGGTATATAATATAGATGATATTCGTAATGGCCAAAAATGTGACTCCAGTACACAAATGCCTGAAATTCAGCAAGCACATGCTGTAGTTGTGGAAAAGAGGAAATCAGTGTTCCTGCCCACATCAAAGGCAAAAGGAAACTATCTTTTAAAAAAAAATGTTTATTTATTTATTTGGAGAGAGTGTGTGAGCAGGGGAGGGGCAGAGAGTGAGGGAGAGAGAATCCCAAAGCAGGCTCCACACTGTCAGTGCCGAGCCTGAAATCACAAACTGTGAGACCATGACCTGAGCCGAGATCAAGAGTCAGACACTCAACCAGCTGGGCCACCCAGCCATTCCGGAAGAAAACTATCTTTTGACTAAAGTAGCATAATGTTTACCCATTTGAGGTTAGAAGGGAAAAAAACAAACCCTCATCAAGACACTCTTCAGGATACTGCTTGAATTCGGAATATCCAGTGATTACTCAGGAGTCATATGCAGGTCTGAAAAAGATTATCTGTGATTTTAGCATTTGTAGAAGGGAATAAAACTGGTACAAGATAGTCTGTGCATAAGATTAATTCAGAAAGCTGAGTTTAAAACCCAGTGGGGCTCCAACATAATCATTCATGGGTGAATATTCAGCTTGCACTGAGACCCAGGCACGTTACCAAGAGAATCCTGGGATATGTTGTGTTTACAGAGTATCCTGAATTTAATCATCTGAACTCCCAAGTAGGTAACATTTAGGAGTGAGAATAAGATTTCTCATTAAGGGATACTTTTTTTTCTACATTTATTTACTTTGAGAGAGCACCCAAGCAGAAGAGGGGCAGAGAGAGAGAGAGAATCCCAAGAAGGCTGTGCACTGTCAGCACGGAGGCCAGCATGGGTCTTGATCTCACGAACCATAAGATCATGACCTGAGCAGAAATCAAGATCCGGATGCTTAACCAACTGAGCCACCCAGGCACCCCTAAGGGATACTTTCAGACAGAGGGAGATAATGACAATAGCTCTGTACCTATTTAAAGAAGTGTAATACAGAAAAGGAATTTTTCATACGAATACAGAAAGATCAATGAGTAAAACATGAATGGGAGCAGATTTCTGTCCAATATAGAGAATGCTTTTCCAGCAAATAGAGACATTAAAAATTGAGTGAGCTCTTGTGAGGTAGTAAGCTCTCCTTCTCTAGAAGAGTTCACACCAAGAGATGTGTCAGCGTTGTATGCAGGAGTCTAATGCAGGCTTGGAGACAGGACTTGGCAGTTTCAAAGGTCTCTTCCGAAGGTCTGAGATCATAGTATGCAGTACCTTAGGTTAAGGGGACGGGGGAGTAGGTGTCTTTCTCAACATTTACTTTAGGATTAGGGTTACCGCCAAGACCCCCTTTGGTTAGTTGCCTTCTTGATCTCTTCAGGCGGAGGTGGAAGAAACCCTAAAGAGGATCCAGAGCCATAAAGGGGTGATGGGAACTATGGTCGTGAATGCAGAAGGTAAATATATCACAGGATGCCTTCTAGATACACACAAGCCAAACAAGGACCTGTTGGCTGTGCCTCGCCTAAGACACCTTAGAATTTGAAATGTAAAGTTTATTTTCTGTGTCGTAGCTATAACATGTACTCACCAAATATCTATTGAGTAACTCCTATATACCAAGCACTCTGCTAAGAGTTAAAGATATAAATATGAATAAAACATGTCTAAAAATATCTCTGTATTGCTAAGAAACACTATACATGTCTAATTTTTAAAGCTTTGGTAACTCCTCTAATACTTCAGGGATACCATTGAAAGTATCATATTGAAGATAGGGAGAATATCATTGTTGGCAGTTAGTTTTTATTTAACATTATAAAGGGTGCAGAGTTTCAGTCTTCCTTTTAAGTGAAATCGTTCCTTTACCACACTTAATAAAATATTTGAGAATAAATTTTAATACGACTTACAGTATAGTCTTTGTGGATATAGTATAAAAGGGCCAACGCATGTCCACCTAGGAGATCCGTAAACTTACACCAGAAACTTGCTCTCTTTCGTCCCACAATCCCTGCTAACAATCCACAAAGCCTTTTCTCTGGCACACTGCTATATGCTCAGCTGTGGTGGCAATCCTGCTAGTTTCATTGCTAATTCAGGCATTTGCAAAGGCAAGAAATACCACAAATCCCAGAGCATTAGTGGAAATAAGAGTAGCTACTTCACATAACTCACGGCGCAACCACAGAATTGGTGAATTGCCACGGCACACAGAGTGCTTTGCAACAGAATCTCACAGCTAATCATTATTTTTGGCACAAATCCATCAGCAAATATTTATTGAGCAACTACATACTACCGCCTGTTTACATTCAGACTTCAATCCCTTAGCAGTTAAAGACAGAACACAACCTACTTCACTGAGGGTTTATGATAGTTGGATGAAATGTTAATTGTTGGGTGCCTAGCACAGTACCCAACACTTAACAGAATTATAATTAAATAGTTCTCAGCATGTGGACATTTTTAATTGATTTGTACAGCGACAACATTTGATGTGTAAATAGAACATTGGATGTGTTTTGCAAATAGTAAAATAAAATGAAAAATAACACCAAATCAATAAATTCACCCAGCTTGAGTGATCAGGAGGGAAAGGATTTAAGATCAGCCTTATAGGTAAGAAAGAGTTCTGCCCAGTATTTCCAGGAAGCGGTGCAGCGCGAGCACATTGTTCTGTCTGGAATGAGTCTCGCTCCTGGCATGCTCATCAAGTCCACACACCCCCTACAACGGGCTACGTGTGGGGCTTCAGAAAGGTAACGCATTCATTTCCTTCAGCTGCCGCAAGAAGGTACCACACACTCGGTGGCTTAAAACATTAGAAAGTTATTCTCGGGTCTGCAGGCTGGGAGTTGGAATGAGGGTGTCAGTAAGGACAGCCTGTTCTTTGAAGGCTCTACAGGATCCTTCCTTGCTGCTCTCTTAGCTTCTGGTGGCTTCCGGAAGTCCTTGCATTCCTTGGCTTGTAGAGGCATCAGGCCAGTTTCTGCTTCCATCGTCCCATTGCGTTCTCCTCCCTGCGTCTGTTTTCTCTCCTTGTAAGGACCGCAGTCGTCGGATTCAGGCCCACCCTAATCTAGTGTGACCTTATCTTAACTAATTACATCTGCAAAGACATGCTATTTCACATGCTAAGGTTTAGGATAGACTTGAATTTGGGGGGAAAAGATACTTTTCAACCCAGGACAACTCATCTTACGAGTCACTTTGGAAGATCTTAGTCAAAAGTGTATAATCCTAGCCATATGCATCATATGTCTGAAAATGTCCATAGCCTGTGACCTGCAATTTCACTCCTAGGAATTTATCCTAAGGAGTGACAAAGAAAAAGATCTAGGTGCAAAGGATACCCACTGAGGCATCATGTACAAAAGCAGTGAAGAAACAGACAAATAAGTAAATAAATCTATCCCAGCGGTACGGAAAATTTTTCATTCATTATGTAATGTTTATTTGGTGAACCACTAGTCTATTGAAAATGTTGAAAGATATTTAGAGTCATGGGAAACAATATTAGATGAAAAGCACGGAACAAAGCAGTAGCCAACATTTTCTAATCATAAACATAGCCAGCCACACAAACACACTTACAGTAAATATGGAAGAAAGGACAGGGCTATGTTACGGCGATCATCTCTGAGCGCTGGAATTACGATTGACTTTGCTTTTACTTGCTTGAAGTCTCTCAATATTTTTCTTATCCAAAGGCGGCAAAATACGATTTTTAAAACCCATTAACTTCTTCTAATTAACCCTTACTAAGATAAGATTATGTTAGGATTCGGGGCACCCTTCCAAACACCAAATTAACCATTTTCCTAAAAATATAAATGAGGGTCTTATTTTTGTGGTCAGATTATTAATAACCAGAGTGTACGACAAGCATGTTTATTAATAGCATATGGTATAAGTTGTGTGAACAGAATTAATAAAATATTCCATTTCAGCAGCCTACTCAATTTTAGATGAAAGTGCCATTTATTATGGTGCAGCCCGGCAGCTTTCAGAAGACCCAGGAACGTAAATGCTGAAAAAAATTTAACTAAGATGGCGTTCACGTGTTCTTGTACACCACTAGTGGGTTTAGTGTAATTCTCAGCAAAATCATTTTAACATATCTCCAGGTTTTATTTGTGGCGAAGTGGGCCTTCTACCATGTGTATACATTTAGATCTCATATGGCATGTTAAACAGAGTCCTTTGGTTTCACCGTTAGTGAAACCAAGGCGCCCTGTCCATGACAATAAAGCAGACTTCCCAATTTAGCCCACTGCTGAGCAGTAGAGGTTTTTATTAGACTAGATTCTTTGCTAACATCGGTTTCCCATTTATACAACCATTCACAGTTTACAATATTGCAGCACTGATTGTTGAATTAGATACTGGTGAATACATATTATTTCTCAGACGGTCATAACTATCCCATATTTTTATGTATATAAGCCTGATTTCCAGAGGCTCTTAATTTTACGTATTCTTGACATTTCTAACCATCAATCATTTGAATTTCATTAGACTTTATCAGCCATCCAGTCAGTTCCTTACATTTTTGAAATACAATCAACCAAAGTACAAATACACAGTTGAAGAGTACCAGCTTACTGGGATCATAAAGAGTCATATTTTAAAGTAGTGCCATAAATTCAGCAATATCAAATTCATATTCTTTGTTCTAGAAGTTCCATCGTGGGGATTTATACCATACATACACACAAATGTGAAATGGCATGCACACGGACATATTCCATCGCCTTGCTTATTAAAGTCAAAGCCTGGGAACAGCCTAAATGCCCGCCAGGAGGATATACTTGTTACGTGTATCACAAGGCAGCCATTCGACAGTCATGTGATGCAGTCATTAACACGCCTAGCCTTAGCCCTATGTGTACTGAATACAAGGAGTTTCCAAGTGTATTTCATGAAAAATAATTTTTTTTTTACAGAATAGAGAACAAACAATACAAAGAATACAAACAAAAAGATACTTGAACACACTTAGAATGTCTCTGCAAGGTTCCCAAAGAAACTGGGAGCAGTGGTCACCTCGCAGAAGGGGCCATGAGTGAATTTTATACCATGTGCTAAAATCGCTCCTTAATAAATTATTTTTTAATTACCTTGCAGGGTACCAAGCAAGAGCTCAATAAATGTTTGTCGATTGATTTTTTCCAAGTGGTCTGTAATGGATATGAAAACCTCCCAGAGCTTCCACAGTGTGCACTTATTATTCAGAAAGGCTAGCTGTTTTATTTATTGACTTGGATCGTGAATAGACTAACTAAATAGGCCTGAGCATTGGATTCATAATCTTGTCATCTACATTTTAAATAATTTATTCTGGCTGTATTTCTGGTTTTGACACTGAGCGGTGCAGACTTTGGAGGTAGTCACTATTCAGGATGCAAAATAAAACCAGGCCTCAGAAAGTGCCCTTAAAAGGTGAGTGCTTGCTACCTCTCAGCTCCCTGCCCGTTAAAGACACATGCCTTGTGATGGCTCATCAGGTGTGAAAGACATAACTGACTTCGGGGGAAAGTGGCCAAGAAATAATAATACAGAAATTAACAAACTTGATATAAAACCTTGTTTATTGAACAGATTTTCCTGTAAATATTGTCCTTGTATCGTTTGGCAAGACCTATTCCAGAGCGAACGGTTGTTTTATTTATTTATTTATTTTTTCAACGTTTATTTATTTTTTGGGACAGAGAGAGACAGAGCATGAACGGGGGAGGGGCAGAGAGAGAGGGAGACACAGAATCGGAAACAGGCTCCAGGCTCTGAGCCATCAGCCCAGAGCCTGACGCGGGGCTCGAACTCACGGACCAGGAGATCGTGACCTGGCTGAAGTCGGACGCTTAACCGACTGCGCCACCCAGGCGCCCCAACGAACGGTTGTTTTAAAAAGACTGTTTCACGGTCAGAATGGAGGTCCTCAAAGAGTTTCATGAAAAGCTGGTAAAATCGTTAGTTTGTAAGAGCGTTCCACTCCTGAAATCCCCTCTTGTTTAACAGCTTCTGGAATTGCATTCTCTGAGGGACGACCCAGAGTTGTGTTGGCCTCTTCCACTGATCGGCCTTCATTCAGGTGCCTGTGGGATCTGACAGCCACCCCACATTCACCTTCACGTGTCCCCCTAAATTAAAGGCACGTGTGCAAATGGAATCCTTGCAATTCCCTGGCTGTCTGCTAGTTCTCACAATAATCCGAAAGCCCTCTCAGATGAGACACGATATACGTAAAATACCCAGCACGGCACCTGTTAACAAGTAAGTGCTGAGCACCGAGTGACCAGAATTGAGCTGGATTGATTTGAACTGAATTGAATTATACTTGCATATTTGTCTGGCTAGATTTTCCCAGTTAAATTAATAGGTTCAGTTTTAAAATCACATAATGGAACAATAGAGCACACGAGCAGCTAAATTTAAGAATGCTTAAGCCAAGAGTGAGCGCAAACCAGGGAATGCCCAGCAAAACCACAGTTCTTTGCTGCTGGATTCTCTAATATAAAATGTAAGGTTTGCAAAATACCATATGAGGAGCCACAGCGTAATTTTTAAAATCCCCTTTGGACACACTCCTCAACGTGTGCTATGATATCCCCTTCTGTTGCTGGCCTCAGGGGAGGACATTAGCACCACGTCACGGACCAAGCATTTCAAAGCAAAATGGCTATAGACCGACTGCTTGGAGGAGGGCATTAGGTAGACTAATATGTGAACTCAGTTCTGAAATAATCAGGGCACAGCTTCCAAATAATGTGTGCACGAAACCCAAAAAACAATACCTACCAGTCTAACAATAAGGGATTGGTCAAATGACGGTATGTTATAAAATAGTGCACAGCCGTTAAAAATAATTTGAGGACCGTGTCACTGACAAGAACAGCTCGGGTATGCTATCACTTAAATGAAGAAAAAAGCAGTAGTCCGATTTGTCATGATGGTTTGTCACAACTACATTTTAAGACCCACGTACACACAAAAAGACCGGAAGGAAAGAAACTAAAATTGTTGCCAGTGAGTGATGTCAGCCATAACTTTTTCTTCCTCTTTAAAATCATCCGTATTTTCCGGTACATCCACAGGGTGCACATTCCTTTGACAGTTAAAACTTTTAACCCAAAAGTGACTCTTGTAACAGGCATTCCTATCCGAACAACCTTGGACAACTCGACGACGGTTCAGTACGCGGGTCTTCTTCATCAGCTGACAATGAAAGCCAAGAGCACGGTCCGTGACATTGATCCTCAGAATGACCTCACCTTTCTCAGGATCAGGTCAAAGAAACATGAAATCATGGTAGCCCCAGGTAATGTGGCATTTCACTTCATATTTAAAGCATCTTTCTCCTTTACTGGATAAAAGCTCTATTTCAAGGAACTGGACACACAGATTTTAACCTGCAATATGGCGCGTAGTGTTCTCCAATTACAAAATGAAAGACGTTGGAATCTGAAAAACTCAAGCTGGAAATTTTGTGAAATTAGCGACAGATTTAACCTTTGAAGAATCTGAATTTTTCCCATTTGCATTTATTACCAGTAATCAAAATAGGGATAATGTAGGGAGTGGATCAAAGCCCTGTAGGGTCTTAAACCCTCCCCGCGAAAGAACACATTCACCGGGCCTGCCTAAAGACGGCAGCCATAGAAACACTCCTCTCCTTGAAGGAATTACATTCACAGTGTTCACCAATGTCTGTGTAAGACAGGACTCGTGCTCCCAAATCTAGTCTGGAACAAACTTCTCTAGAGAACATCTATGACATCAGAATTACCCATATACTGTGTTCTCACCCTGCTACACATCAAAAGCACTTGGAAAGCTTTACAAAAACAGTTATTGATACCAGAGGCCTTACCCCAGGCCGGTGAACTCAGAACCTCTGGAACTGGGTCCCGGGTCATGGTAGTTTTTGAAAGCTCAGCAGGTGATTCTGATGTGCAACCAGGGTGGGAAACCATTGGTCTACAGAGAGTCCAAGTGATGTTTTGAAGAGAAACGCAGATTAGCCAAAGTATTCACTTAGTAAGTTGAATTCTTCCAGTGGATTAACTTTGCCCGTCTCTCTCCACAGATAAGGAATATCTTCTGATCGTCATTCAGAATCCATGTGAATAGACCTGCTACGGCCCATCCTGTCCTGTGATGCCCAGTTGCAAATGCTTTATTTACCCCTTAGTTATTACCAAGATTATATTCCAATCTGATCTTTCAGACATTATTTACTATTCTCACAAACTATTCTGCACGTCTCATTTAGTCCCTTTCAAACGTATTGTAAAGTTGTGATTTAGTGATGTAATAATAAATGAATTCTGGTATAGAGGTCTCTTTTTTTTTATAGTACACCAGACTGAAGGAGTCTAGTGGGAATCCTAGCAAGCCTTCCTTGCAACAGTCCTTGTAGTCTAGAGGTGTGCCAAGAATCAACGTGGCTGTGTCCTTTTGCCCATTTCATTAGCACATCCCAGAGGTTCCATGGAGCACAGCGGGAGCTACCGGGGAGTAGGAAGTCCTCATCCTCTAGGGGCGCTAGATGCTTTCCCAGGTTAAACAAGGGACGTAAAAAGTCAGAGGCGTGGCACTCAGCAGGGTCAGCTCCACAGCTGAGTGCCTCCTCCCACAACTCCAGAGGGTGTTTTTTTACTAGATATTTCAAACATTGAGAAAATAATGAAACAAATAATAGAACAAATAGAACAGATTTCCAAGACCCATTAGAACAGATGTTAATATTTTGCTGTATTTGCCTCATATTCTCTCTTTTGTTAATTAAGCCTTTTATTTTGATATATCTGAGGATTCACATGAACCTGTAAGAAATAACATAGAGATCTTGTGTGCCTTTTACCCAGTTCCCTCTACTGTAGCGCATATTTGCCTTTTGAGTAATTTTCCCACAACTTTTTATTTTCAGTAACTTCAAACCTGCAGACGAGTCAAAAAGAATAGCGGTCAACACTCACCTAAGCTTCACTCACATTCACTGACTGTTAATATTTTACATTTGTTTCATCTCTCTCTGTCTAGATATACCTGTAAAAAATACACACACACACACACACACACACACACACACAACCATAACCCCAATTTCATATTTAAGGCATTTAATATTGATACAATACCATCTCATACGCAGTCATATTCAAATTTCCCCAAAGGTCCCAATAATGTCCTTTACAGCTTTTTCTTTTTTAAATCCAGGATTCTACAAGGGTCACATGTTGCTCTTGGTTACCATGTCTCTAATTTCTTAGCTGTTTTTACAACACCTTGTTCTCTATTTTCCACCCCTAGGTGGTATCGAATTTGTATTTCCTGTCCCTAGAGTCCCCAGTGCCACCTGCTCCCCACCCCCAAGCCCCTCCTGCCAGGACCCAGATGCAGCCTGTAAATAGAGGAAATTCAGCTGAAGAGCAGATCTCAGTCACGGGCTTTCCCTTCCTTCCACACCATGACTTGGAGACCAGACACACCATGCCGGACCCAACCTCATCCTTCAGCCCAAAGAGGTGTAGGTATCATAACTCACCCAGGGACAGCTTCAGCGCCTGCTGAGCATTCCAAACATAAACAAGGGCTTGTTAGAATTCAAATGGCAAGAAAATGCATCATTGAGGGAGAGGACCACAGAGATGGTCTATCCAACCCCTTGATTTTGCAGGTGAGGATTTCGCCTGAATCACGGGTCAGGTGTCTTTCAGGAATTGGGTATGTGGGTTTGTATTGGACTGGTCATGCCAATGGAATTGGTGCCTATGATCTTTTCAGGGGGCTTATGCTCTTGTATAAGCTCTACCCCTTCCAAAAATAATTGTTTTTAGGAAGTAAAAAGTAGCTCATTGTTATAAAATGTACCAGAGGTAACATTGGATTCCAATACCTAAATCTGTCATCTCCCCATAGTTTCCCAGCCCACCCACAGCTCGTCAGCAGACGCACGGCTGAGTGGCAAAGCCACTTCCTTCCTCCTGGCCCAGCCAGAAATTTCAAGCCCCATTTGAGATGCAGCAGTGGGAAGTCTCTGGCAGGTACAGATGACACCATTGCAAGTGCCCGGGCTCTGTGTGGGCTCTTCCTGGGAAGAAAACCCTTCCATCCTGTTGGGTAGGGAACTCTGCTGTGATCCTGCCTGCACTTCTGCACCCAGAGGACACTGTAACCCTTTGTTGGAGACAGAGACTGTGGCAACAAAAGGTAGAACTTGCCAACACCAGTCGCAACGGAGGAGGCTATGACCTTGGGGGATTTGTACCACCCCTCTCTGCCTTCCAGCACACAGACGTCCACATCCCCCCTTGGATTCATAACAGCATAGTTAATTAACTCTATTTAAAAGGTGCCTGAACACACAGACTAAAGAGACCCACATCCATGTAAAACCAGTGCCAAAGCTTTTGTTTCCTATGAGAAGTACAAGCCTGGGCTCAATGGTACCTCCCCATCTTGCTATAAACTTTACCTGAACAAATGGGAGAGCTATTTGCAGACTCTCTGGGGGAACATATCCCAACTATAAATATTAATGATAACGAACCTGGAAATGCCAGCTTAATAAAATAGCTGAAAATGCCTTTATACCTCATTAGCGTTACAAGCCCCCAAATCTTCATCACGGAATAGCAGGACCATCCCAGGAGAGAATGGGCAAGAGCCTGTTCAAGGCTCCAGCAGGCACAGCCTCTCACAGTCCCTTTTACAGGGTACATTCTGGTTTTTTTAGTTAGCTTACCTATCATCTTCCAAAGCAAAAATTACCGTGGACTAAGACTCGGATCAGTCTTTGACAAATTACAATGATCCCTAGTACGTCTTTGACATGGAGCAAAATATCCTTACTTTTCTGACATTAGAAAAGAATGCACCGCCCTTGAATAGGGAAGTAGAGCATGTTTACGTGAAATGGCCACAGATATTCATTCAGTCAACCACTATTGGGTCTTATATTCTATTTCTTAAAAAAAAAAAAAAAAAAAAAAAACTAGAACATGTTTGGAGCTACAACAGAGCTTTCAGAGTAGTAACATCTTCAATCAGGAGCCTTACAAATGATAAACTGGTATCTGAAGTTGTGGGAATCATGGGGGCTAAGAGTGCTCCCCTAACAGGAAATCAACTCTAGAAATGGAAACTCAGGCATCCGCGTGGCAGCTTGAAATATTCTTAGTATCTTGAATATTTCAGGTTAGTAACACTTTTTTGTATATTCTTATGAAAACTTGATTAGAAGGTTGAGTTAGCCATGTCCTCAGTCATTCCTTGAACACAGAGAAAAGAAGACTGAACTTCTTCCTTCCTCCTATGTTCTTTCTCTAGGAAACGTCCACGCCTTTTTTTCCCTTCACCATACATGACCTTGGGACTCACTCTCTAGATGTCGCCAACATCAAACATCCCTACTGCGCACAAAAATGATTTTAAAATTCTCATTCTTTGGTCATCTTCACAGCATGAGGTGCAACATGGTGCAGGAGAGACAGCCTGAGACCCTGACTCTACGATTTAGTGATCAGCAGGGTCCACATTTTTCTAGACCTCAGATTACTTGCCCACAGATGTGCCCACCTGCAGTGGCCTCACATTCTGAACTATAGAGCATAGATGCCATTTGTTGTTGTTGTTGTTGTTGTTGTTGTTGTTGTTGTCAGCAATATTGGCAACATAAACCAAGTTTACCAGAATACGAGCCGTTTAATATACCTCACTGTGGCTTCTTCTAATCTTTAACCTCATGCATAAATAGATTTAAAGAGTTATAACCCTGTGGAGCACGCAATTTTCTCTCATTCCTTTATTTATCACTTAACAAGGAGTTCCATATTCCTACCTAGGCTTTCTCTTAAAATCTGTATGCAATTCCATCAAGTTTCTCGGTGGCCCAGAGGAGGCCAGTGAGAGATGCTTCCCTGCTACCTAGATTTGGAAGACAGAGAGGAAGCCCCTGTGTGGCTAAACCGATGCACAGGTGTTGGGGTACCCCAATTTCCACAGGGGAGTAGCAGAGAGAGCCCGTTCTCAGGAGGAAGGAATACAGCTGCCAAGCTTTGTACCACGGAGCAAGGACACAGCATTCATTCCGTGGGTTCTCTGCCATGTTCCAGGTCCTCAGCTGTATTTTTACCCTAGGGTTTATGAAGCACCTCCAAAGCCCACTCGTAAGTTTTCCTCTTTTTTGTACACTCTACTGGAGTGGGTTTCATCTGCTGCCTGGCACCAAAAAGTCCCTACCTAGCCATTGCACTATATTTGGGTCACCCCTGGCTGCTTTCATCAGAGCTGGTCCAGGAGCCCACTGGCTCCCGAGGAAGTGTGTATTCATCAGAGGCCCTGAACAGATGGATTGTGACCACCCGCTCCCTTGCTTCAAAACGCACGCCATGGCTCTGGCTGGACAGGAGAAGAAGCCATTGCTGGGCTCTTGCGGAGCAGAGCTGTGGGTGGGAAACAGATACTGAGGCTTCCCTCTCACTGAGGCACGGGGTCTCTACTTCACTTCCACCTGCTGAGTGGCCTCTGCCTCTGACATTGGCTGGAAGGAGAAGTGGCCACCTGGATTCTGGGCAGGTGACTTCTCAAGGCATCACTCCACCTGGCCCCGGGCGTCTGGAGTGGCGGAGAGCCACAGGAGAGACAAAGGGATAAAGAAGTGTGGCACAGACTCACCTGGCAGTCAACTCTCCCCCTGTGCCCAGAAGGCAGCGTGGCATCGAGGAAAGAACACTGCTTTGTAGCCAGACAGGTCTGTCTGTGACTCCCAGCCCTGCCGTCAATAATAATAACATTAATGATAATAATTTATTATGATTTTTGGAAGAAGAAGAGGAAGGAAAAGAGAGGAAGGAAGAGGAGGGGGAGGGGAAGAAAAGAGAATGAGCAGCAGGAGCTAACATTTGTTGATCACTTCCTATGTGACGGTCACGGTGGAGTTTCACAACAGACTTGTTTTGCGGACAAGAACACCAAGGCTAAGAGAAGTCTCACGGCTTGCCCAAGGTCAATCAAGCTTTTTAAGTGTCAGAGGAGGCACCGGCAACCTCAACACATGACTCGGGCACATACTCTTAACCACTCCCTTCCATCGCTGACTCACCAGACCTGTGACAAGGAAATTAAAATCGCCGAGCCTTAGAACCCTCATGTGAAGAGTACAGACCATAATTCCTACATTGCAAGTTGTTGCGAGACACGAAAAAATTACACAAAGCACCTGACACTTAGCAGATGTTCAGCAAAGGGTCGTCACAACCAGCATCATCACCCTCATCAGTACTGCGTGGAGAACCAGAAAGTGCTGGAAGATGGCCATCCCAGGTGTTAGGTTATCATGATAAATGTGATCCACGTCACAACGTGGACATTTGACAATTGCCATGGAGTCCATCGGATAGAGTGGTTGCTCCTAATCCTTTGATCGAACCCCTCAAATCCCCAGCAGTCAATTCTCCATCCGGGTCTACAGGATGTCAGACTACCATCCCCTTTGTGGAATCCCATCGTATCGGGAATGGCTCAGAGGACTAATCTCCCCATCAATAGCACATCTACTGTTTTGTGTGTTCACCAAGCCTGTGCTTTATCCACCTCCCCGTTCCGTCCACACTTGTAACCAGTTTGAACCACTCTTTCTTTCCCCCTCTCCACTCTGCCTACGCGTATAACCAGCTTTTCCATTTAGTCTGGATTGATAAGTCGATTAGTCGATCCAATCCATAAGACTGAATTTCTAGTCCGTATTAACTGGCTGCATTTGTCCAACAATCCACTCAAGAGAAGCTGTGCATTTGACAGTCTGTAAGGCTTAAGAACACAAACTGTCTTATTCTTACACACACACACACACACACACACATACACACACACCTCAGTGCCTGGGAGAAAATCTGACACGGGGTCTGTGGGGCAAATAATCAATATTTCTATCCCTTCCCAGCCCTATCTTAGAAACACTGTTCCCTGGATCACACGGTTGGTTGCAAAGGGGTTCACTAAGTTAATGAGCACCTTTGAAGTAAACATAATGAGCTACATCCCCCAAGAATACTCAAGATGGGATTCTGACCAATTAGAAGCTTTAGAACTTCTCAATTCAGATGGCAAGATGAAGTTCTCAGTTCAGATTGCGAAATGAGTGAAGGCAGGTCATTGACTCTCAGGGGCCTCCTTCTCTCTCTGCTCCTGCACAACTCCTGCTTCCTGAGTCGCCCCAAGGAGCTATCTGGGGCCTCTCCATCAGTGCCAGGGGGCCAGAAGGTCTGGCTCCTGGAATAGGTTCCAGAACTCACAGCTGCACCCTCTGTGGAGCAGGGCTGGGAGGCGTGTATGGGCAAATCCCACACCTCTGGGGAATGGGCTGGTGCCAGCATCATCAAATTACAATGGCCCAAATCGTGCTGTCGGCCAGATCCCTTATCCAACGTGAACTTTAAGTTGTTCACAAACTCCAGACCTTTCGGTGGGTATTTGATCATGTCTCAGGGAAGTAGCGGGAAAGTGAATGTCTAGCGTCTCCAAGGGGAAAAAAAAAAAAAAAAAAAGCACAATACCATCAGTGATGTCGGGGGCCGGGGAAGAGGATATTATCTGAACATGTTTACCTGCTCTTGCCAAGCCCATGCAATTTCCGGGAGATGCAAGCAAAGATTAATAACCATTTGTGAAATCTCAGATTAATAAAAATACAGGCTCCATTTGAGAATTTAAAGGAAAGAAGGTGGGCTTCTTAATCAGGCAAGCATTAACCAGGTAGTGCCCATTCTGCAAGCATCTAACCAGGAATTACTTCATGCCGGGCACACTCTGTGCCCAGGAGCAGACGTGGGTGATGTCATCCCTGCCCCCAAAGCTCCTAGTGTATAATGGAGATAGGTGTGCAAAGAATACATTTTCAGTACACTGAGATAATAACAACCAGTGCGGCGTGTGTGAGGGCCTAGGCAGTACAGATAAGGGGCTGATAAAGGCTTAGTGTTTAAGGAACACTGCATTCAAGCAGATACACCTCAGCTGGATGTGAAAGGCAGAATAGGAGTTTACAGTGTGAAGGAGAGGGCGTGAGTGATCTGGCTGGAAGGAGCTGGCGAGCCAGGCTTATTCTAGGCCCGTGGTTTTCAAACCTTGCTTTAGGAATCGCGACCTTCATGCACAACACAACCTTAATTTAGAGGCGAGCAAAGCTGTTTGCTCTCCGTAAAGGAGGCCAGGCTCCCCTTCCATTCTTTCCTCTTCTCCTGTCCTTCCCCACCCCACACATATACCCAGGGGTCCTTAGGGGGGCCCTTAGGGGCCCATCCCGGACCTGCTGAATGGAGATCTGCATTGAGGAAGATTTCCAGCAGATTCTTGTTCTCCTTAAGGCTTTCCAAGTGCTACCCCAGGATGCAGAAATGTATTTCCCCCAGCAAGTGCCCCAGGGAGAGGGGCTATGACTGGGTGGGTTTAGGAACACTCCCGCTATACTATTCGTCTCTTCTTGAAATCTTCCTCCATTACCAAGCCCAAGGCACTCAAAGCCACCACCAAGAGATAAGTAAAAGGGTGTCACCCCAATCCCAACTAAAAGAAAGAGAAACCCAACCAAAGCTGACTCCCCAGCCAGGTTTCCCGCTCCAAGCATCTGGGGATCCCCGGGCACTGCATAAGCCAGTCCAGCTGGCTTCCACGTGGCATCTCCATGACCATCACCTTCACCTGCTCTGACCCTCTCCCCTCCGCACTGCCATGTCCCCAGGATGATGGCACTCCTACCAGAACTACCGTGTTCTGAACGTCACAGATACCTCTGGGGGCTACCATATGGGTAGGCACTACCCGTCACCATCCCCTCCCACGCCAGGCACAAATGCACCACCCGCGAGGTCTCCTGGGAAGTAGTGGAAGGAAATGCCTCACTTCCCTTTCTGGAGTCCTTCTGTTTGGGCTCCATGGGAAGTCCACCTTTCCAGTTCTTACAGACAAGAACCTTACCCGGGTACAGACCTTATTCAGTAATCAGATGGTTCTTCCACGCAGAGGACTCTCCCCAGGTAGATTTTATTATCCCCCTTTTCCTGATACGAAAAACGAGGCTCACAAGATGGCAGTGTCTTGCCCAGAGTTACAGTACTCAACTCAAAGCCCCTTGAGGTCAGAACCCCAGCGTTATTTATCATTACAAGCCCCGCGTGTGATTCAGAGTCAGCATTTAGTCTACACACAGCATAGACAGCTTGGATGAAGAATACTGTGTGTGTGGCATAATCCACGCTTCCAGTTTTGGGGGACAAATGGGACACAGACTTTAAATAAATAAGGGTAGATTTATCACTGAGTCCCCACCTCCCAGATGTATCGAACCTCAAAGGTTTCTGTCAGACCTCTTTCTTCCCAGCGCTCGCCAGAATATTGATTCCCGATTTGGGGTTGCCATCATTATTTCCGTTGCTGTCAGTACCTAAAACAGCCTGTCCTACCCTCAAGATTAGGATAATCAGCTCCAACACAGCCAGGAATTCTGTCGCACGTGTTTGCGTATGTGTGCACACGCACGTGGAAAGATGTTGAGGAATACACACCAGACATTAACAAGGGTGATTTCTGAGTGGGTGGGATTATGCTTTATTTTATTTTCTCCCTTTTGCCCTTCTTTATCTTCTGTTTCCTTCAACTGTTTCCGGCAACTTCCAATTTTTACTGGAGCATGCTACGCATATAAAAATCATCCACAAAGTACCTGGCTCGATGAATTTTCACGAACTGAACACAGCCGTGTAACCAGCACCCCAAATCAAAAACAATTGAATGAAGTACCCTTTGGGCTTCCTTCAGGCCTCTAACCCACCCCAAGGAGCACTCAGGGCCTGGCTTGTGTCACCAGACGTTAGTTTTTCCTCCTTGTGTACTTTGCATAAGTTGAATCTGACTCTTGTGTCCAGTTTCTCCCTACTATCCATGGTGAGACTCAGCTGTGCTGTGTGTGGGTGGTAAAGCCCTCATCCTTATCGTTGCTTATTGCTTTTTTTACGCATAGAAAATGCTACTGGAATGTTTTTTTCTTTGGTGGCAGAGGGAGTCTCGCCTCCCTGCAGGAAGCAGGTCTGTGAGGCCAGGGATGTGGTATCTCAGGGAGATGATAAAAAGCGACAAGAAAGATCAACGCTTTCAGCCATTGGTTCCCAGCCACCAACAGGCCCACCATCACCACGCAGTGGAAAGGACATAGGTTCAAATCCTGACTCAGCCACTAATCTCTCCAGGGAATGCTGGTTCCGGTTCACTCTTTGAACCTCAGTTTTATCATCTGTAAAATAGGAGATCTTAATTGTTCCATGTAGCAGACACTGTTGGCTTCCACCCAGATGCCCTTGAATATTTTTTTTTTTCTTTTTTAATCACTTCTGTGTATCCTTCTGCTGGCCTGCAAGGTAGGTTTGCTCTGCCCTGGGGTTACTGGAGCCACTTTGTAAGCACACAGAACCTTTAGTGCCTGGGCGTTTGCTCACGTTGACCCTCAAGGCCTTCAGCCAGTGAGCGATGGGTGCAGGAGTGTGGAAGTCCAGCTCCCGTGCACCCAGGAGAGGTGCAATTCACCCTCCAGCGGCCCCTGTGTGCCACCCCCAAAATGGTCTTGGCCTGAAATAGCATCTTTGCTGGGCTACTTCCCCTCCCACCCAGCTCCCCCTCTCCCTGTTGGCTTCCCTGGAGCTCCTCCTGCATCCATTACATGCACAGGAATCCTTGTGGAGGGCCCACTTCTAGGGAACCTGTCTTCGGACACCCTAAGATTTGTTGTGGGGTATACACGGCTAATCGTGTATAAACCATCCGGCACCCTGGGAGGTACTGGCCTCTGTTAAATCTCTTCCTCATGTCACCGCCGGCTGGCCTTGCCGTGTGGCCACACGCCCTGAATCCTAAAATCCCTGGGGATAGAGGGAACCATAAACATCCAGGACTCCTAGACTCTTGAGTTACCTTGAATCACTGCCATCTCTCCCTGAAGAGTATTACAGTAGCCTCTAAATGCAATAACCAGGGACAGCAGAACGGGCCCCCTCCAGAACTCCAGCTTTATTGGGCTACAATCAGCATGGCCATCTTGAGGGGAGATAAAGCTGTGGAGAGCGGATATTAAAGCCCCCGGCAGCATTGAGCTTCCCCAGATCGGAGGCCAGACTCCCCACCAACTGCTCCCCAGCATCTGCACCCCCTTGACCCCACCCTGGCTGGCAGGGAAGGCGGCTCTGTCCTTGGGCAGTGGTGGGCAGCCCTGTGTGTTAGCATTCACTCTTGCCGAGAAGGGGGTCTTCCTGCACCATAAGCTAAGAAGTGCAAAAGGATATTAATAGAGAGAGAGAGAGAGAGAGAGAAAGAGAGAGAGAACATGGCATGCATGGAATTATCCTCTCTTTTGAAAAGGACATTCACTGTTTTTTAATAAAGCCATGGCATTGATCTGTGTTCAGAGAACACTTTAGACTCATGCCCCCCAACATGACGGGACCATGGGAGCCAGATACTGACAAGGGGTAGGTGTTTAATGTCAAAGGTGTTCAGTTACGGACCAGGCACTGCTTGTCGTGTTGAACAGTCTTGGAAGGAGATGTGTTCGCCTTTCATTTGCAGATGAGGAAACAGACTTCTAAGGAGGTAAACGGCGTCTCGGGACCTGTGTAGCCTCAGAGGCTGGGTGCTTAAACAAAGCCATTGCCAGGAGCTTAGGTACCAAGGATGTTTTAATTTCCTAGGGCTGTTGTAACAAAGTACCACAAATTGCATGGCTTAAGACAACAGAAATTATTCTCTTGCAGCTCTGGAGGCTGAAGTCCTTCTTTGTCTCCTAGCTTCTGGTGGTAGCTGGGAGTCTTTGGGGATCCTTGGTTTGCAGCTGGGCCTCTGTCATACTGTGGCTTTTTTCCCTGGGTGTCTTTGCCGTCTTCCTTTTTTAAAAGGACATCCAGTCACACTAGATGAAGGACGCACCCTGCTCCAGTATGCACTCCTCCTAACTAATGACATCTGCAATAACCCTCCTTCCATATAAGGTCACATTCTTAGGTAGCAGGGCTTTAGTGCTTCAATGTATCTTTCGGGGGGACACAATTCAACACACGGCAGAGGACAAGCAGGCAGAAACACAGCTTCTAAACAAGGAGGTGCAGGGTGAGGAGAGGCTTGGACTTCTCTCGTATTCGGGAACGCCGCAATGGACACTCTGTGCTTCCAATCTCAGTCAACATGTCTGTTTGGTCACCCTGCTACTAAGGAGATGGCCCCGGAGGAAAAGTCCGGCTCAGCAGGAACGAGTAAGAACACAGGGGAGGAGGGTGGATCTCTAAAACATGATGCCTTCTCCCAGGCAAAACCCCCGTGAGCCCGCTCAGGTTAAAACTCAACTCTTACGAAACACGTTGCCTCAAACGGAGACAGGCTTCTCAACTGCAAGCATACAGAAACAAACTCTGGATGATTTGAGCTAAAAGAGAATCTGTTTTGATGACAGGGTCTAACAGACCAGATAGCTGGAGGCTATCTGGTCCTCTAGCTGGAGGCTAGAGGACCTGAGGGGAACAGCAGGCAGGAAGGAGGGAACCTACGAGGTAACCAGACCTGCACTCAGAGTCAAAGCCAGTCCAGGGAGGACACTGGTGCCACCGAGCATGGCTTCACCGCCACGGACCCGCTGCCGTGGCTGCCGATACCTGAGATATTACTGCTGAGGTCACCACAGCTACCAGTAAAGATTCTCCACTGTCCCTGCTTTCTGGGGCGCTAGCTCCAAATTTAAAGTCATTGGCTGCTAGCTCACACATCTGAGGTCTAGCTGCCAGGGGCTCTGGGAAAGCACGTTTCTAGCTTTTTTTTTTTTTTTTTTTTTTTTTGCTTTGCTAGAAAGAGGAGGCCTCCGCCTCCTACAGAAAGCCATACGCCAAGGAGTTCCACAGATATGGGAAGGACGTCCAAATGGTGGGCAAACAATGGGAAATGGCTCTTAGGTGAGATTTAAACTGCTTCTTGTGGAGCAAAGGTAAGGTGGGGATGGCAGGGCCACAGCTGAGATACTGGTGCCAGAAGTTTCTGAAGGGCCACAGACACAGAAAGAAGCTAGAATAGAGAGAGCCACAGGCTGCAGAGGGTGAATGGGGACTGGCTGCTCACCGGAACAGGGTTTCTCTTTTAAGGTGACGAAAATGTTCTGGAATTTGTGGTGATCGTTGCACAACCAAACTGTATATTTTAAGAGGCTGTATTTTATGTTATGTGACTTATATCTCAATTAAAAAAAGGAAGTCTCAGAGAGGAATACAGGCCCCTCAATATGGTCTGCTGGTTACAGAAAAGAAATGGGGGGATGCTAGAGTGGCTCAGTCAGTTAAGTGTCTAACTCTTGATTTTGGCTCAGGTCATGATCTCTTGGCTCATGGGTTTGGGTCCTGGATGGGGCTCCATGCTATCAACTGCTTGGGATTCTCTCCCTGCCCCTCCCCCACTTGCTTTCTCTCTCTCTCTCTCTCTCTCTCTCTCTCCCGCTCTCTCAATAAACATTTTTGAAAGAAAATAAATGAGGGGTACCTGGGTGGCTCAGTCAGTTAAGCATCCGGCTTCAGCTCAGGTCATGATCTCACAGTTCGTGGGTTCAAGCCCCACATCAGGCTCTGTGCCAACAGCTCAGAGCCTGGAGCCTGCTTCGGAGTCTGTGTCTCCCTCTCTCTCTGCCCCTCCCCCACTAGTGCTCTCTGTCGCAAAAAGAAAATAAACATTAAAAAACTAATAATAATAAAAGAAAAAAGAAAAGAAACGGGACAGGCATTGGGACGTGTGCATATGGGGAGAAGTGCATTTCCTTAAATTCTCCCATGATGGTAACCCAGTTTGAGAGACAGGTGTTGGTCTAGGCGAATGGAACAGAGTGGGCCAAATATGTCAGCGGTCCCAAACATCCCATTTTCTTCTAGGAAAATACTCTACCTCTCTGCTCATCAGATCACAATGAAGACACATATTCCTTGCTATTTCTTCTCAGGATTACAGAAATATAAAGCGTAGTGGTGATGGTTTTCTATTTGAGATGGAAACTTCTTTTCTAAAGGGCTTCTTTGGGGGCACTAGACGGGTAAGTCATATAGAAGTAGAATGGGGGGGGGGCACCTGGGTGGCTCAGTCGGCTAAGCATCTTGATCTCAGCTCAGGTCACGATCTCACGGTTGGTGGGATCGAGCCCTGCATTGGACTCGACGCGGACAGTGTGGTGCCTGTTTGGGATTCTCTCTCCCTCTCTCTCTCTGTCCTTCCCCTGCTCTCTCTCTCTCAAAATAAGTAAGAAACACTGAAAAAAATCTTTAGAAAAAAAGAACTAGAATATGGATTATACCACAAATGCCCTAGACCCTGTGCCAGATTTCACCCCACTGAATCGTCTCCCCCAATTCTGCAAGGCGGGGTGGGGGGGGGTGGGGTTATCATCTCCCTTCTGCAGATGCAAAAAGTGAGCCACAGACAAACTAGATGATTGGTATGTAGGTCGTCTGACTTCAAAGCCCTGCCATCTCCCCCAGCATAGCTTTCTTGAGTATATTTAGACAAGGATGTAACCTTCCACGAGGGTAACTGAGGTTGGGGGCGGGCAAGGCACGAAGAAAAGGGGTAGAGGAGGAGCTAGCAGAGAGAGCACAAATGACTTTTCAGAACAAGAATGTTTAATTTTCAATTTTTAACTTTGTGGGCTGTGCCTCCCCAAACCTTTCGCCAAGTCTCCTGCACAAACAAAGGTTCTGGGTGAACAGGGACTATTTTTTTTTTTTTTTGGCAAGGACTATTTGATTGGTTGATAAGAGAAGATGTTTTCCATTTGGATCCATGCTGGCAGAAATCAAGCAACAGAGATAAGATTTAGAGATGGGGACTTCCTAACAGAAGCCAGAAATCTGATCTTATTTGAATCTGAGGTTTTAAAACTGCCTGGGAATTAACAGGCATTGCAGCTGATTGTAACTAGATCTTGGGGGACAGGGAGCCCCCTTTGCTATGACGATTCCACACTTCCTACCTCTCACATGCGACTTTGAGCCCTTTCAAGTGAGTATCAAAATCTGAATTGACCTTTGTAGTGCCACTCTCTGGCACATGGAAGGGACTCAACAAATGTTTGTCGAATGAATAAATTCAGGGACCGGGCCCCTGCGTGAATAAAACACTACACAAGTCAGAAACTGTATTTGCCTACAAGCAAAAGAAGTTGATTTCAGGATTTAAATGGGTAAGAAGGCTGAAGGTGAGCAGACATGACATCTATGTCACGATGCCACAAATGTGCTTTCGTTCTGTCTTAGTGTCTTTCTCACGCACCTTCGTGGTCTTAGGATGGCTGCCGTGCCTCCGGACATCATGCTCCCAGCCACAGGAAGCAGAGGGGAGTGACCAGCGGTTTTCTCTGAGCCAGGCTTTAGTTGAGAGCGGAAGCCTCTTCCAGGAACTTTTGTCTGAGATTCCCTATCTACAACAGGTGATGGACATTTAAATGGGGGAGAAGAGAGTTAAATAAATAGAGGATTAGAGCCAGATACAGTTTCGGCAGGGGATGGGGGGGGACCCGTCTCCTTTCTCATTCTTTTCAACAGAACTGGGAATGTATTTGGAATCCGACCATCGTTCGTATCATTCTCAAAGTGATAACTTCTAACAGAGAGAATGGCAGAGGCCCGCACAGGAGGAAACGACGGCCCGGAGCAGATTAAGTTGCCTGAAGTTACACAGTCGGGGCTCAAAACCAACTCCAGGGGACTGAGAAGCTCACTCAAGGTCCTTCTGTCCCCTCCCCGGGGCCAGGCCCAGGGAGAGGGTGGCCGGGGAGGGAGACAGAAGCAGGCCCTCATTCCTTGGTTGGCTCGTCCTCCGGGCTCTGTCCTGTGAGATCCGTGCGGAGCTTTCTCGGGGGCCAGGCCAAGCCAGGCCTTGCTGGCATCGCGCACCGTCCGGCAGAGAAGTCTTACATCAAACAAATTAAAGGCCTCTCGGCCTCGCACTCCGCTCCTGCCTCCTAGCCAGAGATGGAGGGATGTTGCTGGGGCCACGGGGACTCATCACCAGGGGGCGGAAGCCCTGAATCCTGCAGCAGATTCAACGGGGAGGGGGGGGGGGGGAGTAGCCTGTGCTCTCGGGGAACGTAGTCTTGACCGAGCCCGAGCCGGAGCCTGAGTTACGGAGGACTCTCGGGGCCTTCCCCTTCCCCCGGACGCCCCTGCCATGGTGGCTCGGCCATGGACTTGGCCCCGCCCCCAGCCTTCCCCCGAACTCACAACACCGCTTTCGTAAAGAGCGTAAGGCGCTCAGAGAGTGGGGGGCTGCCCTCTCCTGCGACTCCTTCCCGGGCCCAGCGTCAGCAAGACAGGGGGCGGAGGGCGAACTCGAGAGTACCACTTCCAACCTTGTCTGGGCTGGGACGTGACACAAGGAATACAGCCCGGCACACCCGTCTACAGATGCGCATACAAAACAGAAACACCTCTGCGCGAAGCGTCCTTGCTTTACAACTTGTAGTACCCTGTGCTGTATTTTATTCTATCCTGTTTTCCCTCTTCTTTCTTTGCTTTTCTTTTCCTTTTTTCTTTTTTTCAAATGTTGGTTCTGACCCACAGAAATGATGTCAAGAATCCACGAGGGGAAAATCTGCAGTTAGAATTTCGGTGGCTTAGTACATGGGCTTCGCAGGACAACTGAACTGGCTTTGAACTTGCTGGCGTGTGAATCCAGCCAAGCGACTTAGCCTCTGGCATCCGGCCACTTTTCTTAACCGCTAGCGCCAGAATCCAAGTTCCGGGCCTTCCTGCTGGACCACAGCTCGGCCTCCTGACGGGTCTTCCTAAAATGCACCCTAAACACCTCACACATTCCGAGTGCAGCCTGCGGCCTAGTCGTCAGTGTGGGCGTGCCAGCCCTTGATCAATGCCCTGATGCTTTCCCTTTGATCTCTCAGTAAAGACAAAGCTCCTACCTTGGCTGACAAGCCAACATGGCCTGAGTGGTTTGGCTCCTGCTCACCTGTCCCATGCCCCATCTCCCCCACCTTAACCCTGCCCCTCCCCTCCCCTCACCTCCCTCCCCCTCCTCACCTCCCCCTCCAACCGGTTCTCTGGCTCCAGGCACACCGATTCCTCCTGAGGGCCTTGTCAATGTCCTCACTACACTGCCTGTTGCCACAGTGCCTTTGCATATGCTTTTTCCTCACCTCTTTACCTGGCTCACTCCTATCTATCTGTCCTTCAGATCTCAACTCGAAGTCACTTCCTCTGAGAAGCCTTCCCTGACTCCCTAACCAAGTCAAACCCTCCAGATATCCCCTCTGGACTCCACCCCCCGTCCCATAGCAGTTACCAGGGTTGCAGCTTTATACTATTTAGAGAGACACTGGGTTAATCCACTGGACCCCTAGATCAGACTTCTCAGTCCCATTGGGCATTAGAATCAACTAGAGACATTTCAAACAGTGCAGAAGACTGACCCCGCCCCCCCCCCCCCCACCAATTTGACTATAACACCACCCCCCACCCCTTTCCAATGCAGTCAGTCTGGGGCATGACTGGACATCTGCTCCTTCCACCAGGAAAGAGAACCACTGAGCCTGACCTTCAGCATGATGGCCGAGAAGAGGTCAGCCTTCCGCCCCACACGGTATGCCCCAGCGTGTGGCTCTGCTTCTGTGTTTGTGGAAGCAAGGGAGGGAGAGAAGAGGAGATAGGAGAAGGAAGGGTGAAGGGAAGGGCATTTGAAGGGAGAAGAAAAAGGGGAGAAGGAAGGACAGGCAGCCTCCTTAAGGAGGATGCAGTTCCAGCACAAAGAAGCTATGGCTTTGCTTTTCTCGGTCCCAGCCCCTGGAAGATTCCAAGGGCCTGCTAAGGAACCGGGCACATGAGGACCTGTGCTCACTGGCCCTGGGGACTCCCCAGAGCAGAACAGGTGTCCCCACAGGTGGTGTGGACAATGCAGGTCATGGGGGGCGGGGACAGAGCTTGGAACAGCTGTAGGAGGGGACAGGATTTCGCCCTCGTCCCCCCGAGCTCACAATGGGCATAGCAGCCCTGACTCTGTGTCAGGTCCCACTCTGAGCCCATCTGGCAGGCGGGGCAGGAGAACTGGGGACAGAGCTAGTCACTCGGCCGGCTAGTGGTGCTGGGAACAGAGCACTCACATGATAGTCCTTGTCCCCCGAGGCTTGCAGTGTGGTAGGGAAGAAACGTCGCCAAAAATGTAAGATAACCAATGAATTAAAGCATTACAGGTGTGCGAAATGCTGCTGAGGGAGGACTAAGGAGCCCAGGCCGGGGAGCCACTCAGTCCTGGGCCTGCGACACACCCTCCAGCTCGGCAAGGTGGACCCCGTTCCCGTAAAATGGAGGTACTATGCCCTCAACTAGCTGTTTGTGGTGCCGAAATGGGACAAGGTGTCTGAAGCACTTAGCACTCTGCCTGGTCTGGAGTGAGGGCCCCGTTGGGGTGAGATAGCCTCTCTCTCTATTCCCAAGGGAGATGTGGCAAGTAAGGCCCAGAGAACTGGAGGTGCATGGGCCTCAGGGCGTCGTGGGCGGCTCTGTGTTTGGGAGCATCGCTCTTTGGCTGGTTCCTCCTTCTCTACCGCATCTTTATTTTTTTTAAGTTTATTTGTTTATTTTGGCAGAGTAGGAGTATGGGCAAAGGGGGAGAGAGAGAGAGAGAGAGAGAATCCCAAGCAGGGTGCATGCTATCAGCACAGAGCCCAACACGAGGCTCAAACCCACAAACCGTGAGATCATGACCTGAGCCGAAACCAAGAGTCTGACACTTAACCAACTGAGCTACCCAGGAACCCAGGAACCCCCTCTACTGCACCTTTAAAAGCCCATTACCTTCTGCTCCTCTTGAGACTTTTTGCATAGGGGGTCTCATCCTATGCCATGGTTAAATTCTATTTATAGGCTTGTGGCTCCCACATTTATATCACCACCCTGGCCTCCACCCTCAAAGGGTCATCCATACTCCTGACTCCTTGATATTTCTGTTCGACTGTCTAGTGGGCATCTCAACACAAGGACGGCCAAGAGAACCTCTCGGTCAGTCCCCACACCAAGGCTGCTGCCTTCCCATCTCGGGAAAGGAGCCTCCTTGATGCCTTGCTTTTCTTCGCAGCCCACACCCCATCCATCGACAAGCTCTGTCATTTCTTCCTTGGAAAGAACCCCCAATCTGCTCGCTTCTTTTCACCCGACCAGTACCACCCCAGGCTCCATCATGGCTCACTTCCTGTGGTCAGCAGAATAACGGCCCCCAGAGATGCCCACGTCCAAACTCCTAAAGCCTGTGAATGTGTCACCTGATATGGCCGAAGGGACTCTGCAGATATGATGCCGTTAGGGATCTTGGGACGGGGGTAGACAGCCCTGGGTTGTTTGGGTGGGTCGCACATCATCAGGAGAATCCTTAGAAGAGGGAGGTGCGAGGGTCAGAGTCAGAGAGGCAGATGTCTAGGGAGAGATTTGAAGATGCTCTTCAAGATGCCAAAGGGGCCAGATTTCAAGATGCCAAAGGGGCCCCAAGCCAGCAAATTCAAGTGGCTTCCAGAAGCGGGGAAAGAAAGGCAAGGGACAGGTTCTTCTCAAAAGCCTCCAGAGAAACTAGCCTTGACTTTACTCAGTGGGACTCACTTGGGACTTCTACCCTCCAGACAGCGGGATAATAAATTTGTAGTGTTTGTTATAGCAGCAAGAGGACCTTGACCCACCTCCCCACCGCCCCACGGCCCCCGGCTAACTGGTCTCCCAGGATCCCTCTGCCCCCTTCAGTCCGTCCTCCACAGCAGGCAGCCTGGGCCTCGACACGCACAGATCAGATCACATCGTCTGGTCCGTAATAACCCCAATCGCATCCGCTTTACTTAGACTTGAATTTCACCTTTTTACCGTAGCCCAAGAAGTCCTTTGGTTCCTGGCCCCTGCTGGTCTCTCTGACCACCTCCCCTTTCCTGAGACTTCTCCAGACTCTACTTTGCTCTGGGCACCTTTCTGTTCCTTGAGTCATTCAAATTTGTTGCCACCTCAAGGCATTTGCTGTGCTGTTTCTTTTCCAAGAATACTTTAGTCATTTGTCATTAAGGGCTTGCCCTGAGGTCTTCTGTGACCACACCCTCATGTTGAAGAAGCCCTTCTCATCTAAGCAAATCTCTGTTCTATTCCCCCATTTTATTTTCCTCCCAGCATTTATCAGTAACTGAAATTATCTTGCTCATTTTTTTCTTTTTTTCTTTTTTTTTGCCTACAATTGTGTGGTTGCGGGAGGGGACTTGCTTTTCATTCGCCCCTCTACATTCCTGAAATTGTCAGCATCCCGGGAGCTATTAATTGACTGATTGTCTCTCACTGCCCTGGCACTATAGTGATGACTGGGGTAGAGGAATACTCAGTATCTGTCTGTTCTAATGTCTGAATGAATGAATGAATGAATGAACCAATCAGCACCTCAGTGGTCGGCACAGAGTCGGTGCTCAATAACGGTTCATTTAGTATTATCCTTATCATGATGATCACCAGCAGAAAGCTTGTTGCTTGTAAGGGAGCCCCGCACACATGTGTGGCATCCTCATTGACTGCATTAGCCCCCTCTAGGGGGACAGCGAGCTGTTGATGGCTTTGGGTTTCAGCAATCCCCAAGAGTCAAGTTGGAAGCCACAGAGGCCTGAGATGGGGTGCAGAAAGTCTGAGCTGGCAGAGACCCAATCTGGTGGCCAGATGTGAGGGCAGAAACTTCCTTGGGAGGGCAGGGAACACTTGCGTTATCACAAGAGCTAAGTCAGAGAAGCAACAAATGCCCACTCTCAGCACATGGGACACACACACACACACACACACACACACACACACACACACACACTTTGCCCCCACCAGGGCCCTGCCAGGCAGATCCATCAAATGAGAAACCCCTCTGCAGGGTGGATTCGTATGCGCCTCCCCAGGCGCCGTCTGGAGCGACCCTCCCATCGTTAATACCCCACGCTGCAGAGCACATGCTTTTTATTGGGATGAGTATAAATAAACAGCAACAGAAGCCTTGAAAGAAATGACCCCCAGAGGAAACCTGATCCTCAGGCAATTAGAGCACTTCTGTTCAGATAATTGCCAGCTGAAACCGTGAGCCGGGTGCCAATTCTCAAAAGACGCCAGCCTGGGCCACCTCAGGCTGGTCACAGCTCCCGGCCCGGTCACTCACTGGGAGATGGGGCTAGAGCTGGGGTCCCCGCCCTGGTCTGCTGCTTGGGGAAGGGGCACAGAGTTCCAGCATGAAGGGCACCTGTGCTATTTTCAGTGAATCAGAATGAGTGTGACTCGGGCACAGGTTCCCACCTAGAGGATGTGGAGGGGGCACTTTCCCGCCCAGGAAAAGTTAGCAAAGTCTGGAGACATTTTTGATGTCCTGCAATGCACAGAACAGCCGCAAAGAACTCTCTGCCCAGAATGCCAACAGTCCCAAGGCGGACAGGCTCTGGGCTGGGGCGAGGGGAAACTTGCAAGGGCAGAAGTTTCTGACGTGCCCCAGACACCCAATGTGGGCCAAACGCTTTGTCACACACAGACCTTGAGGAGCGAATCCTAAAAACATCATGGTGAGGTTTAATTACCATCCTTGTCTCACAGAGAGGGCAATTTTTAGGCAACTTGCCCAAGATCTCCGTGCTGATCAACAGAGCCAGACTTCCAGGCTGAACTGATACCACAAAGCCTGAGCTTTTGCCCCCAAGCTGGACCATCGTCACAGTCATAAAACCCTACCCTGCTCCAGACCCTCTCCCATAAGCAGCCTCCAAGCCCCACAGGAAGTGTGGGAACAGCAGGACCTCCGTCCTCCCATACACCTGAATTCCATTCCCTCCTCTGCCACTTAACCTGCCAGGCAACCTTGGGTGTGTGAGTTACACTTTCTGGGCCTCCGTTTCCTCCTCTGTAAAATGGGCTGACAGTGTGGCTCACCAGAGGGTTTTTACGACAGTGTATGTAAATGCCTTTGAACCTTTGAGCAAGGACCTCAACAAACAGTACCTCTGATTACGATTGCTACTTACTGACTTTGCAATTCAGAACCGCGGAGGTACCGATTTTCATTAGAGACAAGTGGGGGCGGTGTGGGGCCAGCAGGGTGAGCTGAGGGTGGAGGGTAGGAAGGGGAAGGCCTGAGCGGGTGGAGGGAACCTATTGCTATGACTGCCAGGGGTCTCGCCCCTAACTCTCCTCTCACTCCTTCCTTTGGAGAAAGTGCTGTGTTTTGTGTACTGGCGAAGGTACAATTGATTCTCTGACTCAACAAATACCCAAACCTATAAAAACAGTTGTAAGAAAATGAACAGGACTAACGAGGTGGAGAGAGGCAGGCTGAAGTTGGAGGGGGGGTGGTGGTGGAGATTCTGTGCAGCTTACACGGCCACCTGGCTCTAACCCCCACCCACCCCAGTCTTCTCTCCAGTACAGGGCAAGAGAACTAACACTTCTTCACAACCTGCTCTGTGCAAGCTCATCCAATTTTTCCCAGAAGCCCCTGTGAAGTCGGCAGAGGCCTAGCATACCCATTTCACAACTGGGAAAATGAGGCCCGGGGAGGTTTATTAATTTGCCCATAGTCACACAGCTGGGAAATGGAGATGTGGGCCCTGACTCCAATGCTGGTGACTTAAAAAAATTTTTTAATATTTATTTTTTATTTTTGAGAAAGAGAGAGAGGGAGGGAGGGAGGGAGACAGGGCACAAGCAGGGGAGGGGCAGAGAGAGAGGGAGACACAGAATCCAAAGCAGGCTCCAGGCTCCGAGCTGTCAGCACAGAGCCCAACACAGGGCTTGAACCCACAAACCACAAGATCATGAACTGAGCTGAAGTCAGACGCTTAACCAACGGAGCCACCCAGGTGCCCCAATGCTGGCAACTTTAACCACTTCACCTCAAGCCCAGAGAAGTGCTTATGAGAGATACTAATAAGACTGATGGGTCCCCTAGACACTTGTCTCTGGCTCCTCTCTCCATCCCACTGACCTGTTGGCCACAATGAGCACCTTTCCTAAGCCCCAGATCAGCCTCCTGGCCTGGAAACATTCGTGCACCCAGAGGAGACTGAAAATCAGGACCTTCTAGAATAGTACCAGTAAAATATCCTGCAACAATACTAATGTTCTATATCTACACCATCCAATATGGTGGCCACTAGCCACAGGTAACGGTGCATTTGAAATGTGGCTAGTATAACTGTGGAACTGAGTTTTCCATTTTATTTAATTTTAAATAATTTCAGGATTAGGATCCACTAGGCCTCGACTTCTCTGGGTACAAGGGTAAGAAAATCTCTTGGATGAGCTGAGTTCATAGAGGATTACCCCATATGTGTTTCCACTCAGTCATAGGTCATTCGGCCAATTCATAGACACAGGCTGAGACCCTACTGTGTTCTGGGCCTAAACTTGCCCTACTCTGGAGGAGTCTGGGGCTGATAGAAGTAGTTAAAGAATAACAATAATCATGATAGAATGACAGTGATGATGATGTGGGTGGAGCTGATGACAAAGGTGATAATGATGGTGATGATGATGATAGTGATGATGGAGGTGATGGTGATGATGATGATTGTGGTGATGATGATGACGGTGGTGATGGTGGTCATGATGGTGGTGATAATGGTGATCATGATGGTGATCGTGTTGATGATGGTGATGGTAGTGATGATGATGGTGATGATGATGGTGGTGATGGTGATGATGATGATAGTGGTGGTGATGGTGGTGATGATGGTGATAGTAATAAGGATGATAGCGGTAATGTTGGGGATAATGATGATGACAAAAGTAATATACATGAGGGGAGAATATGGACTTGGAGTCACTCTCTGGATTCAAACCCACATTCCACCATTTACGAGACCATGGGTAGGTCATTTCCCTCCTTTAACCCTCAGCTCTCTCTTTGGAAAGATAAGGTTAAGAAAAGCATGTCTTCCTAAAGTGGCTGAGAGGAGAAATAAAATATGTAATGTTCAGAGCATAGCCTGACACATGGGAAGGAAGGATGGAATAACGTTAGCTCTTATTATTATTCACTACCATTTATTCGGGGCACACCTCTTCCCAGGCTAGTGTCTTACATGACCCCAGTCTTCGCACAAACTCTGCTCTCATTCCCACTTGACAGATGAGAAGACGGAGACTCATAAGTTTAGAGGATTTGCCCAGATTCTTAGAGCAAGTGGCAGTGCTGTGATTTGAGCCCCAGTCTACATGACTTCAAAACTGTTCAAGTTGCTTAATTGCCCAGTATGCTACAAATTAGAGATGACAGTGGCTCTCAACATGGCATACAGAAAGAGGAAGCATTTTGGTGCTTACCATGCACCAGCCGTGCAACTTGGACATTTCTCAGATCCTCAGGTACTTCCCCCATGAAACAGGACAATTTCAGTTGCCAGATCTTGTACAGATTATGTGGAATCACATGGGTGAGTAAGAAAGACAGTCCATGTGACAAGTGTCACACATGTGACGTCCAGTATCAGCTCCCATCGTCAACTAGCATTAAATCATTTAGCACAAGCCTGGCGCATGGACAGCACTGTATGGATGCTCCCATAGGGATCTTTTCTCCATGTCCCCAGCCCCTTTAATGACATGAACCTCCGAACCCTTTCATCTGAGCAGGACCAAGGAAAGTGTTACTTCCCATATGACTTCTGACAGGCTGGCGAGGCCATGGTGAGGAGGAAAGCAGCTCCTTGAAGCCATGCCCTGGCCGGTCACGCCATGCCTCTGCCACAGAGCCTCCCTGAGGTTGGGAGTGACCCACCACCCTTGATTATCACCCCAGGGAATCAGAGCACAGAGGCTCCACGAGAAACCCTGAAACGACTAGCCATCAGCTGGGGTCGGAGCTGCCAGGGAAGGGAGAGGTATTTATAAACCTAGCGCTGCCTGAGCCCTCGGGAACCTGAGAGGGGAACAGCTTCCCCGCCCCACAGGGAAACCAAAGAGGAAAAACACCAACACGCTCTGAGCTTGGGCTCCAGTCAAAAGCCACAGAGGGCACATCCAAGTCCCCTTCTAAATTTAGAACCCTCAGCCAAACCAGTTCTCCAGCTCACCCAGCATCTCTCCCTTTGGCTGGACCAGGACATTCTTCTGAGAGCCAGGGACACAGATGGGAGCCCAGATCCCAACCCACTTTTTCTCCATTTTTGTTCCCATCACGCTGAGCACCAGGACCTCCGGGGCCTTTCTCACACCTGAGACAGCCCCGTGCGGCACGAAGGGATTTGAAGGCGGAGGCCGGAGTTCAGATGTTGGCACTCGTGGCTGACTCTAACCAGCCTGAAATCTGAGGCCAGCCTCCCGGGCCTCCTCTGTCTCAGTCACTGCATCTATGGCATGAGCAGACCCTCGGGCAAGCGCGTTTGCCTGGGTGAGCCTTCATCTCACCGTCTCTTCCGAGGGCACAGCGGGCCTCCCTGGGGATCTCCTGGTCCCCCAGCTTCAGGTTCCCTACCTTTCACGGGGGAAAAACCACCCTTCAGAAAAATCCTGTAAGCATTAAGTCCAATGGGAAGGAGAGAGCGCCTAACACAGCAGTATGGGGGAGGAGGGGGCACCCAATCCACACGCTGAACCAGGATGGGAAAGTGGAACCTGAAAGTCCCTCTTTTACTGAGTTCAACAACACATTTATTCAAATATGACCTGTATGTTCCAAGCTCTATTTTTAGTCTGGGGATAAAAACAGGGCTAATGGTAATCAGAATCAAAAGGTATTTCTCTATCCTGGCCCCTGTCTCCAACTGAGTAGCATCTAGTCTTTTTTTTTTTTTTTAATGCCTCCTGTTATTCTAGTACTGCTATCCCCATTAATAATTGTAATAATAATCATAATCATAATAGCTAACAGCCACTGGGTGCTTACTATGCATAGACAGTGGGTTGAAGGTTTTACATAAATTATCATATATAATTTAATTCAATTACAGAAGACACATACCTCAGAACCAAGATTCATTTGACACAACAATAAAAAATATAAAACAGCAATACTAGTACGAGAGCTCTTATTCTCATTTAATCCTCACGTCGGCCCTCCAATATGCTACTCAACACCCTAGCTGGGTCCACAGAAGCCACTGTGCATGAGCTCAAGAACATGCCCCCCTTGGATTCTGCGTGGAGTCTGCCATATATCCTTCCTGGCCAGCCCTAGCTTCACGTCTCTATGGGAGGGTCACCGTTGTGCCCCAAATCCCACTGCCTTGCACTATGCCCTCTAGCGTGACATCATTCTGTGCTTCAACAGCCACCCCGACTGGGAAAGTACCTGTCCCAATTTGTCTACATCCTGTTTCCTTGGTTACAAAATACTGCAGCCGTGGGCTCTCAAAGCCTCCCTGAGTTTTGATGTGTAGCAACTCTCTGAACGTGTGCTCGGGTTTTACTGTGGCCACCTTGTCCTGGGGAAGTTCAGCAGCTAAGTGTGTTCCTTACCACTGACCTCTGTTCTTGAACCAAGTTTTTTGGTCTAGATTCAGTCTTCCCTCCGAATGGCTATTTCTCAGAGGCCTCAGGCAAATGATCCCAGAAGGCCAACCCTTCATCCTCTAGACTTGCCCAGACATTTCTGACGCCCAGATGTAACAGTTGTGTCAAACACAACAGTTTGTCCTGCCCAGCTGGGACTTCCACTGAGAAGATCGAGCTAGCAGCCAACCACACATCTTTTGGAGTGTGGGCTGGTCTCATTTTAAACCCTGTGACCTTTACAGAAGACCTTTATGGAAGGTCTTCAGCCTTCCATACTTTTTTTTTGTTGGTGTTGTTCTCAGGCTCTCAACAGAGACTGAGTTGCAACCCTGCTCAAATCTTTCGGTTATCTTCTTAGTCCCTGAGTGGTTTTGCAATGACTCATCCACAGCCTCTCTCTTCTATTGTCAGAAACTGTGCATTGTGGAAGCCACTGGTTAGCATGAGGAGTGCTTCTGTGCTCATGATGATTGTTTGATAAGAGCTCAATGACTGAGACTGCATTTCCATCATGAATTCACGCATCCATCAGGAAGGTAATGGGCTCACGTAAGGCCGGAATCATGCCTTTTCCTCTTCAGTTCCATGTCCCCAACCCCATGGGCTAACTGGAAGGAAGGTGAGGTTCTCATTCGTCAACCAGAAACTCCAAAGCAAGATGTGCCTGAGTTCTGCATATGTTTGCAATGAAGCAGTGTCCCTTGGTGTGGACCAACCATCAAAACCTGCGAAAACAGCCTGACCGCTGAGACAAGCCAACACAGCAATATCAAGATGGCTACTGATTGATGAAATGTTCGTGTAGGAAACAACCCAGGCCCTTGGCTCCCAGCCTGTGAGTCAGCAGCCCTGGCGAGCACTTGTTACTCACCACGAAATTGCACACGCCTTGAAATTTGGTGACATCTGGAGTTTCGGTCTTAATCAGGCTGCTTTTGGCATTTCCTTTCCTGGCATCGAGCTGTTTCTGGGTATCTTTCGAACTTGTATATAGGGAATTCCATAGTAAAACCCCTAAACTGAATCCTGCTAAAGCCACAGCTTAAAATTCCATGACTTGCATGTTTGTCTCATGGTTCGATGCTCAGGTCTTGTAGCTGCCACACACTGACCAGAGACTGCAAATGTCTGGTGCCAGGCTGTAACCAGGCAGAGCAATTTCCTTCCACCCCCACCCCGGCTTCAGACCCAGCTCTGCCATGTACCAGGTGTGAACTTGGCAAATCACTTCTCTGGGTTTTTCTCATTTCATCTAAAAATATGGGGGAAATGGTGTGAGAAGCAAAGCACGTAGAAATTAATTAAATGTTTAATTACATACTTCTAGAATATCAGGACATTTTTAAGAGTTTTTTTTTTTTTTAATATCCATTTATTTTGGAGACAGAGACAGAGACAGAACACGAGCGGGGGAGGGACAGAGAGGGAGACACAGAATCTGAAGCAGGCTCCAGGCTCCGAGCTGTCAGCACAGAGCCCAGTGGAGAGCTCAAACCCATGAACCATGAAATCATGACCTGAGCCAAAGTCAGATGCTTAACCAACTGAGCCACCCAGACGCCCCAATAAGGACATTTTTAAAACTATCTTTGCTTAAATTTTTTAATTTTTTTTTTGAGAGAGAGACAGACAGAGACAGAGAGAAAGTGTGTGCACAAGCAGGGGAGGAACAGAGAGAGAGGGAAAGAGAGAATCTCAAGCAGGATCCATGCTGACAGCACAGAGCCCAACAGGGGGCTCCGTCCCATGAACCATGAGATCATGACCTGAGCCAAATCAAGAGTTGGGTGCTTAAGCGACTGAGCCACGCAGGCGCCTCAAGGACATTTTTAAAAAGCATAGCCACAGTGACATTATCCTACCAAAAAATTACCAACAAGCCCATAATATTCACACACACACACACACACACACACACACACACACACACCCCACAGTTTTTTGTTCAGATCAGGATCTGAAATAGTCTACACAGGGCAATTGTAGAAAATGTCTCTCCTAGTTTCCTCCTCTCATTGATACTTTTTCTTTGAAATTCATTTGGTAAGGGAACCAAATGCTGAAATACTTTGTGGTGTGGTGTTCCACCACATTCTAGATCTGACTAATTGCATTGATGGAGTTTTGTTTACCATATTTCTCTCCCCTTTATTTCCCGGACATTGGAAGTTCAGTTTAGAGGCAAATGGCGTTGTGTTCTGCCATGGGGAGGGGGAGGGGGAATAATGTTTTGTTGTCTCTTTTTTGGTGAAGTTACCAGGAACAGTGATCATGATATAAATCTAATAACTCAGTAAGGGTTGCAGCTCAGTCCCTGTTAAGAGCATAAAAGGGGCCTGAGACCAAAAAAGTATGAGGACCACCAGGATGCAGTAAAGATCACAGAATTTCAAATGAGATCGCCCCACACTCCAAACTCAGTACTTGCTGTCTACTCATGGGACTTAGTTGTGGACGTGGAAAAGTAACTTAACCTCTTTGAGACTTCATTTCCTCATCTGTAGGAAAAAGATCATAATATTACCCAGCCCAATGGGATGGGTGGTAAGTGAAAAGCAGTCTGGCATCCAGTACGTGGAAGGTAATCACTTCATGATCTCCCTCCCTTGATAACAATCTAAACTAGAAGCTGATAGGAAAACCATTCTGAGTGAGGAATCCAAGGGAAAGGATGTAGGGTAGACTAGAGAGAGAAAGAAAGAAGTGCCCTCCCTCACCTCCTTCGCCCATCCCCTGCCATGCTGTGACCTCCAGAGAGGGAGGTCTTTGACTCAACTAGAGCAGTGTTCAAAATACGATTCCACCATTTCTCGGCTGTGTGACCTCTGGGAGCCTCAAGTTGTTTGGGGTAATAATACACAAATCTTGGGTTCCTTGTGAAGATTCATGATATAGCATAGCTCATACACTGACTATGGGGCCCAACATAACTACAGACAGTCAACAAGGGTAGTGGTTATTCGCATACTATAAATAATAACTGTGTGAGGAATAACTGTGGCTGTTGGTGGTGGCAGATATCACTGAGGATTTGGGGAAGCCTAACGTCTCTCAGTTTCTTAACTGGGAAACACAAGCGGTAAAAAATGGCGCGTCAGGATTGACTAATGGGATACAACTCTCTAAGTGGAGCCCCCTGATAAAACATGACTGGAAGCCACCACAGGACCTCCTATCTACCTGCCACCCAAAAGAAACCTACTTCTTTTCCCCTCAAAGAATGGCAGCTCTTTCCCCAAGGGGGCACACTCAACCCTGGGGGACAGAGGCATGTTTTGTTTCTGGGACCCAGTCTCTCCTTGGAAAACGAGGTCCAGTAGGTGTTGGACTCTCGCTGATCGGGGGGGTGTCTTCCTTGCCCATGAAGAAATTTGAAAAAAGGGGCAGAAAGAAGCGGAAGCTGTTGTCACAGCACCTTGGAGCCACAGGTGGCGATTCCTATATTACAGACAGAAGTGGGAATATGGGAAGGGGGAGACAGGGCTTGTCCTGGCAGCAGTAACATTGAAAAGTGCCTTCGGCGGCTAAAACCCCCTAAAATGACAACACCAAATGCTGGCAAGCATGTAGAACAAAAGGAACTCTCAGTCACTGCTGTGGGAATGCAAAATGATACGGCCACTTTGGAAGACAAGCTTGACGGTTTCTCACAAAGCCGAACATAGTCCTACTATGCTATTCAGCAATTGCACTCCGACCTTTACTCAAGTGAGTTGAAAACATGTCTACACAAACCCCTGCACATCAATGCTTACAGCAGCTTTATTCCTAACTGCTGGAACTTGGAAACAACCAAGATGTCCTTCCTTCAGTAGGCGAATGGATAAACAAACTACGGTACAGCCAGACAAGGGAGTAGTACTTGTTACTGAGCAATGAAAAGAGATTACAGTAAAGCCTTGGTTTGTGAGCATAATGCGTTCCGGAAACACGCTTCTGATCCAAAGCACTTGGATATCAAAGCGAATTTCCCCATAAGAAATAATGGAAACTCAGATGATTCGTTCCACAACCCAAAAGTATTCATATAAAAATGATTGCAATACTGTAAAAGGATACAAAATAGTAAAGAAAATACAAAATATAAAGAAAAATGAACTAATTAGCCTGCACTTACCTTTGCAAACCTTTGTGGCTGGTGTAGGGGGGACAAGAGAGAGGAGGGTTATTGAGGAGGACGGTTTTCACTCTCACTAATGCAATCACGGCTACCTGTTGGCTCAATGGAATCTTTTTCTGCATGGGGGCCCTTGTACACGCTCGCACGGATGTGACTACGGTACGGTATTAATAAACTCTTGTCGTATAATGTATTTAATGTAACTGGCAATAAAGCAGCAGAAGAAAGGGTCTGTATCTGCAGGCAGCCTGACCTAGAATGAAGCAAAGCATTCCTAAGCTCAGTCTTGTATGAAAAGCAAAGGACGGTCCATAGGTGCTTTGAAGTGACAAAAAACACACTGGTGCCAGCTGTGGGCACCTTCCAATGCTCTGAAAAATCAACGATTTCTGCCAAACACCGTGGCCCGATACCAAGCATCCAAGCACGGGAGACGATCACCCACAATCCCGCAGAGAGAGAGAAAGAGAAGAATCATTGGCTTGGTTGAGATCATGTGACGTTTGGCGACCTGTACGACTCATATTGTGGGACGTGGCTCGTTTATCAAGTTAACATGGATTAGAAACATTTGCTCGTCTTGCGGGAACACTCGCAGAACAGGTTACTCACAATCCAAGCTTTTACTTTAGCTGCCAAGTCACAGAGAAAACATGAAGGAAGCAAATGAATGCTGCTGAGGGAAATAAGCCATCTGAAAAGGCTACGCACTGTATGATTCCAACTCTGTGACACTCTGGAAAAGGCACAACTACTGTTGTATAACAAATTACCACAAACTCAGTGACACAAACTTGTCACGTCGCCTTTTCCTTGGGTCGGGAGTTTGGGCCCAGCGCAGCGGCGCTCTTGGCTCAGGGTCTCATGAGGCTGAAATCAAGGTGTCCGTGGGGCTTGGGTCTCACCTGAGGCTCAAGTCCTCTTCCAGTCTTACCCAGGGTGTTGGCAGAACTTAGCACTTTGTGCCGGTAAGACCGAGGTCCTTGTTTTCCCGCTGAGAGCCATTGGCTGGTGGTTGATCTCAGCTCCTAGAGACCTCCCGCCATTCACTGCCACAGGATTTTCTCCATTTGGTCCTTCTAGGCCAACAGGAGAAAATCTGCTTCATCCCTGAATCTCTCAGTTTTCCATCTCTGACCTCTAGTCCCATAAAGGTTCGCCTGACTGGGGCAGGCCCACCCACACTGAAAGCCAGGGCATGACCATCAGGGGGTGGGAATTTTGAGGCCATCTCAGAAGTCTGCCTACCACAGCCCCAGATCATTAAGCAGCCTTCTTAAACTAAATAGTCTTGGTCTCCATCTGCCAAAAACACCAGGAATAACCAAAGAGAGAAAATCATTTATTTTTACACCGGATCAAAGTAGAAACACCTTTATTTAGAAAAGAAAAAGGAAGGGCTGCAAAAAATTTTTTGTTTAGATAAAACAGCCATTTTTTCCTTCCTCCCCTAAGTAATGAAATATCCACCAGAGGATTAAGTTTTATTCACTCACATTGAATTGAGTACCTACTTTTTACAGACGATAAAGGGATAAATAAGGTATATTTTCCTGACCTCAAGGAGGAAACTGAACTGAGAATCTCATTCATTCATTTGTTCATTATTTTATTTACTTATTCACTCAATGAACTTCATCTTGGGTTTTTCTCTGTGTAAGATACAAAAACACTGGAAATTCAGAACTGGTGTTTTCCCTCAAGTAAACTCACAGTGTGAAGGCAACATCTTGAGTTATAATAGCATTTAATATAATTTTCCACTGCTTTGACAGCAATATCACTTCTGACAGTTTGAGCTCAGTGGACAGAAATCAGAATGTGGGTTACATGGAGCACCAGGAAGAACAGAAACTTTGAAATCTAAACCCAAATGGATCAAGTCAGCGTCACTAGTGCGGGAACGAGTAGACAGTGTGCCTCTGGATATGAGGCACTGGGAAAGACATAAAATCACTCCTGTGATTTTCTTGCCAAAAATGCATAGCCTGAAATTCAGAACGGGGAAAGATGAGACAACCCCAAATCTAGGGGCACCCTACAAAATATAACAAGCCTGTTATACTCTCTTCAATTTGTCAAGGTCAGGAAAATCTCGGGAAGGTGAAGGAATGGTTCCAGATTAGAAGGAGACTAAGGACAAGTAAAGATGATATGTGATCCTGGATTGGATTCTGGGCCAGAAAAAGGACATTCATGGGACAAAGGGTAAAATCTAAATCATCAGTTCATAATATTGTTATTAACGTTAATATCCTGAATGTTATAACTGTGCCATGCTTATAGAAGATGTTATCATTTGGGGGATCGAGGTGAAGGATGGGTGAGATTGGGGGGGGGTACCATTTTTGCAACCTTTATGTGAGTCTGAAATTATTTCAGCATGAAAAGACAAATAGACAAGTAAGTTGGAATTTCTGCTATACCTTATAAATAAGGAGCTAACCTCACATGGTGCATGTGATCCAACAGTGAGTCTGCGTGCTACTTCTGAATCCTTAACAAGACCTAGAAGTATCTGAGGCCAAGAGAAGTTGTGTCATCCATCACATGACTCCACATGGTGCCTGAGGTAGAATCTGAACCTAGCTCTATTTGATCCCGGATGGCATGCCCTTCCTGCCGCCCTGGGGCTGTTGCTTTGAGGCAGAATGCACAGCTAAGGCTCTGGGAGGAGGAGAAGGGGGAGAGAAACTCCACCATCAAACAGGGAATATGGCCAAGTGTAGACACCATTGTAAAGACAGAATTGTAGGACTTCAAAAAAAAAAAAAAAATCATCAAGCACAGATCTATTCCTCTAGGAATTGGCCAACAATGTCTGCATTTTCTCTTCATTATCAGTAAATGCTTGTTACCCTCCAAGTGGCTATGAGAGCAGCTCACACACCTCTCTTGGGAAGTGAATGTGAACAAGTGTGGCTGCGTAGGTGGCACCCTGGGACACCGACTGTGTCATGAGGCTAGAACCCATCAGGGCCCCTGTCTCCTCGAGACACCTCCTTTGCCAGCTGTCCTGGCAAAGCCCAGGGCTCTGTGTTCAACAATAGGTGGAAACTCCAAGGACCAGCGTCCCCACCGTCACCCAACAGGCACGGCCCTCAGTGCTCAAGGAGTGCGTGCACGTGTTTTCCTCTGCACACGGGGCCGAACCTGCAGACCCCAACCCTCCTCTGGTCACAGATCATTTTTAAAGCCCTTAATCCAGGAGGTGTTAAGTTACAACCCCCAAGTCACCATCTGGCTGGGGGATTTTCCATGTGGGAGGGGTCTCCTGGCACTTCTCAAATTACACAGCTTGGATGTCTTCTCTGATGACAGTCTCCCAGGGACCCTCTCTGCCTCCCAGGGGGCCCCTTCCTGCCCTCCCTCACTCTTCAACCAGGTTTCCATTGCTTTTATGGGAAAGGGGAGAAGGTGAATGTCAGGGAATCAACAGTTAGGGGACACACCTGCTCCTCTCTTCCAGGCACCTTCTGCCTCCAGCTCACATAAGCCTCATGATAACCTGTAGTAGGAGCTACTGTGTCCATTGTACAGATCAGGAAATCAAGACTGTGTCATACACTGAAACCAAAGGAGAGATTTCAATCTCAAGATTGCGTGACTTCAAATCACGCTCTTTCCACTATGGCCTACGCATCTCTAACATTCTGGTCTTTGATTTCGGCAGTTGCTTCTCAGCAAAATCTCCCCACGTTTCTTACGAATTGACACGGTCCTGGAGGAGGAATTGTTGATTCATACACACAATGGCACTTCACACCCACCTGGCGCCCTCCCCAGCCTTGGGCAAGATGGCAGTCATCCTATGACAGAGCACCGAGTCCCCCTCCTCCCCTCCATCCTGAACCTCCCACAGTGGCTCTTGTCCCTGCTGTCCACTCTGTCACTGGGTGCCGGCCCTAGGCCAGCCACTCCAACTTGGTGCCCTGATTGGGCTCACTCCCTCCCGGATGCCGACTTCCCCGCTTGGCTCCGTGCCTGAAGGACACTCATTCACACCACAGCTTAGGAAGGCTCCCGGTCCATCTCTGGTCCGGTGCCACCACATCTGCCTTTCCAGGAAAGGACCTGGAGGATGGAGAGGTACACGTCTCCCTGGACACCTCAGAACCCAAGGGCTTCTGAGGGCGTCTGATGGGGCTGCTCTACGGAACACTTGAGGGAAGGTGCGCCGGGTCTCACGCAGCTCCTATTTAATCCTCGCGACCACCCCAGGAAAGGCAGTGCGAGCCCCACGTGCAGATGGGGACACAGGGGTCAGCAAGGACCAGCAAAGGAGGAGGACGTGCCACGGTGTCAGAGCCAGGGAGCTTCTCTGGGGACAACACTCCATTTGGCTACCATCAGAAACAAGTCCTCATGTGAGAAACCAGAAGGACTTGACCCATCCTGCCCAACTTTCTCCTGGGCCCGAGCCTGCATACACTCGCACCAGAACACATCTGCACTGAGCTCCCTGACTGGCGTCCCCAGCCTCTGCCCACGGCAGTTGCCAGAATAAGTACTAATATGGCTACTATCGATTAAGCAGCAATGGTGGGCCAACAGTGGTCCTGAAGATATGGGAGGGGGGTATTACGTAGGTATCTATCTAATCTCATATTTTATTTTTTTTAAGTTTATCTATTTATTTTGAGAGAGAGAAAGACCACAGGAGGAGCAAAGAGAGAGGGAGATAGAATCCCAAGCAGGCTCCACGCTGCCAGCACAGAGCCCAACGCGGGGCTCGAACTCATGAACCACGAGATCATGACCTGAGCTGAAACCAAGAGTCTGTTGCTTAACCGACTGAGCCACCCAGGTGCCCCCCCAACCTCATATTTTAAATAAATCTAATACATACATAATCTCATGCATATACGTAAAGCTCATTTCATCACTACAGAGTGGTTATGTACCAACAAATTTTCAGAACATTTTATATTTAGGTAAAATCTCATTTATGTATGTATATAAGCTCATTTATATCTTCCATATATTTGTGTAAATCTTATATATGTAAAACATCACATATATGTAAATCACATTAAATCATTTGTGACTATCTGCCAGCTGTTCTAAAAATTATGTATAATGATATTTGCATATAATTTCATTTATATAAATCTTATATATATAAAATCTTGCTTATATGTAAGAATCTCATTTAACCATTAGTGACTATATGTTATCAAGTACTTTAAATACTATGTATATACTTTCATTTATACATATACAAATCTCGTTATGCAAATCTGATATAATCATTAAAAAGGATATATGCCAACAACTGTTTTAAATATTATATATACAATCCAATTTTATTTGTCATTTATATATTTTAATACATCTTATATATATAAAATCTCATATATAATACAAATATGTGTGTAAATGTCATTTAATCATTAAAAAAAAAAAATCCCTGTGAGGCAGACACAGGTGTGATCCCCAAAGACAGACCAAGGTCAAAAAACACCTGTGCATGTGACACCAGGTCTTGGCAGAGCTCCTGGTACCCCCCACTCAGACCTGCTCTCCCAAAGCCCAGAGCTCTACCTGCCTCAGTTAGGGGCAATTCCAGCTTTCAGCTGCTCATGTCCCCAGTCCCATGTTCGCCCTTGACTCCTCTCTCTCCCTGACTCCACAACCAGATCTTGGTCTGCCTTCAACGTTTATTTTTTTTTGGGGGGATAGAGAGAGACAGAGCATGAACGGGGGAGGGGCAGAGAGAGAGGGAGACACAGAATCGGAAACAGGCTCCAGGCTCCGAGCCATCAGCCCAGAGCCCGATGCGGGGCTCGAACTCACGGGAACGCGAGATCGTGACCTGGCTGAAGTCGGACGCTTAACCGACTGCGCCACCCAGGCGCCCCCTTGGTCTGCCTTCAAAACAAGCTCGGGACCTCACTCCTTCTCAGCACCTCAACCGCCCCACCTCTGATTCAAGCCTTCATCACGGGCAGACGGACAATTGCAAGTCTCCTTCCGGCTTCCTTGCCCTCACCCCACTTTTGCCTGTCATCATAGGGCGAATCTGTTACATCACAAGTCAGTCCAGGCCACTCCTTTCCAGATACTCCTGGGGCTCCCATCCTCACTTACAGGGTAAGTTGAGTCTTCACCACGACCCACAAGGCCCTACAGCATGTGCCTCCCATACTCAGCAACATGTTGAACTCAACCCTTATAAGATCCTGAGTAGTTTCTAGGGGCAACACATCTAATATTTATTAAGAAGGGTTTTACAAGAATTTCTTTGGAAATTCCACCCACCATGGCACGCACACACCTGGAAAGTAAATGAGGAGGCCTCCCTTTTTGTCTGAAATCAAAGGGGAACGGGGCTTCAGAATGGGGTGCTTTTATATGCACCCCCTAAAACTTAGGGGATGCAGTGGATTGACATCCGACACATGCCTGAGAAATTCTGTGACAAGAGACCTAGGCTGACCAGCTACTCCACCAGTGAGGCAGTCGCTGATGTTCAGGAGTTAGCATCTGCTTGCATAGAAAATGCCTGAGGTTTCCACGAGCCACATGTGACCCAGGCGTGGCAAAGAGCTGCCTTGGGGATTGTCCTGCCCTCAAGGGGCCAAAAGACTTCATCTGGGAACCGGCTGTAGAACCAGATTCCTGGGGGGCTGGAGAGAGACTGAAGGCTGATCATATAGGGTTCATTCAGCAATTTTAAGAGACTGGCCACCATCAACTGAAGGAGGTTGTCCAGAAACCCATACAAATTCCCTGAGAGAGTGAGTCAGGTATAAATACCCGTGAGGCCCACGGAACAAAAACCCCATCAGGCAACAGCACAGTTTGGTCCCTGTCACCTCTTCCCTGCTCTCCCCTAACACAACCAGTAAAGGCAGTGAGGCTCAGCTAAAGTGAAGCCTTAACCTTGAACAACGTCGACAACCTTGATTCTTAAACGGAACATGGCCACTTTTTAATCAGCAATTTTTTTCAATTCAAGTATAGTTGACATATGATATTTGATTAGTTTCGGGTGTATAACATCATGATTCAACAATTCGGTACATTACACAATTCTCACCACGATAAGTGTAGTAACTGTCACCACACAAAGTTATCACAATACTATTGACCACATTCCCTATGCTGTTCTTCTCATTCCTGTGAGTTATCTCTTTTGTAACAGGAACTTTGTACCTCTTACTCTCCTTCCCCTATTTTGCCTATCCCTCCCGCCCCCATAATTATTGAATTGAGACCGTGTTTGTGACTTTAGGGAACTGTGATTTACCAGAAAGGCCCAGCAGCCTGTTTGCATTTTCATCTAGGATCAGGGGTATCCCACGAACCAGACTTAGAGGGGACGTGGGGAAAAGAAAGAAAGTTGCTTTGGGGGGTTACACTCCATTCCTGCTTATTCACTACACTGGTGAGTTGTTTAATTGACCACATGTGAGTCCTGACCCCTCTCTGTTCTTTGTTTCCTCAGCTATTTGGTGAAAGGGTTTTTGAGCAGGAAGTCCCATCAGAGTTCAGCTGTGACAGGAAGCCAATGGCACAAGGTTTGTCTTATAGATGTCACACTCGGGCCATCGAAAGGCCTCGTCCAGGCTGCTGGAAAGACCAGAGGCAGTTAGAAGAAAAGGGCTTTCCAGGCGTGATCTTGACCACTCAGGATGGAGTCAGGACCTTGCAGAAAGGGCAAAGAGGCACATAGAGCAACAACAAAGACAATGATGAGGACACCAAAAACAACGGAAAGAAAAAGGGCAGGAAGGCCAGCAGAGGGAAGATCCTGGGCTCCAGCCAAGGCTCGCTGGCCCACGTGGACCGACGGATGGCCCGAGGAAAAAAGAGCGATCGGTGGTACACCATCTTCTCCACTCTGAGGGCACTCACAATCGGACGGGAAGGCGTCCTCTCCATTACTGCATCGTGGAGAGTTTGAGAATCGTGGCAAGATGACCCACTTTTCCAACGTTCCTAGACCCCAAGCTCCTGTGTGACAGGGACTGAGTAATCCCTGCCTTCCGGCACCAATGTGGCACCCATTGTGGCAGGAGGCTCAATCAACACTGCTGCTGGACAGACGGACGGTTAGACCTTGACCTTGGGCGAATCCCTTTCCCAGGATCCCCTGTTGGCCAAGATCCCTGGAAAAACTCCTTCTTCATCTCCCGCAGCCCCTGGGATGTCGCTGGGGCCAGGCCTTGGAGGCCTGGCGCCCACCCCTCCCCTGCCCCCAGCGTGCATCTCATAAGAGCCACGTGGTGATGATCGAAGCAACAAGACCACGCACATGGAAGGACTTTACATAATTCCACAGTGACAAAAATTGTCGCCAGCCACATATGGCAGCTACGGTTCTGCAAGATCAAGCTCTATGGGGGTCATCTTTGGTGAGGAGGCAGCCCTGTGCGAGTAACCTTCCACGCATACCAGGGAAGGGATGAATGCTCCTATCAACCCCCCATGAAAGATAATCCCTCCCCCACCCCCATTCTACAGTCCTCTAGTGTCAAGCTCTTGCTGCCCAGTAGCTACCAGCCTGAATCATTGAAGCCTCAAGCCGGGAACCCAGACACGACCTAGAAGTATCAGGGGTTTCAACCCCCTGGGAGCCCAGAAACTTCCCTGTTCAGAAACCACAGGTTTGTGAGTTTCATGCACACAAGCAAATGCTGACGAAGTTTCAACCTTTTTATTCAAAGCAGCTTCTCACAATGTATAAATACTGCATATTAGCACACATGAAAAATACAACTTCTAAGGCACCCAGAAATGTGTTCATACACGTTACAGGACCATTCACAAAGAGAGTGTACAATTTGCTCTAGACAGTCAGCATTTGATAAGTCAGAAGATTATTATCCCTCAGGACTGCACCCAGTCTCGGGAAATATTTACAACGCAGTGAGAAAGGGTCAGCTGTACCTGCTTTATAATTCTATGAAGTACTCATACTTACAAATATTCAGAACTAGTTAAAGACTCTCCCATGATAACCTGGCAAAATAAAACAAGTAGCCTAATTTGCAAAGGTCTCCTTGGATTTCGGTGTGTGTGCTACACCCATGATCAAATCCAAACACTCTTAGGGTGGGCTGGATAAGTTTTTGGTAGCCTGCTTCATTATCAGAAGTTTGGTAATAAGCCTTACCACTAGAATGTCCCTTCGTCAGCGTCGATCATTTCTCAACCAGTTAATGGATCGGTGATTTCATCATGAACGAGAAATGGGGCATCCCTTGGTGTGAGAATTGAGGGAAATTCTTCTCATGCCAAACAGGACATTGGAATGGGTCAATGAAGAACAAGAGGAGGTGGAAATTTGGCAACTGTGGGATGTTGCACAGTGTAGACACATTTTTTAAAACTCACACTGGAGGTTCCCATTCAGATGGAACAGTCTACACTGGTCAGGTCATCTGGAAGAATGCCAGACCTCCACCTTCCATGATATGGATAAAGGCTGGGACTGCACAGCAGAAACACCCACCTGAGATAGCAAGTTTCAATCTGAGAAACTCATCTTCCAGAGCCTTCTCAAGGTGATAAATCCCTCTGCACGGCCAGCCAGGCTGGCGGAAGCGAGCAGCTTCTCTGTGCCATAAAGCACGCACACCTCTGTCTGGATGTGCCCACAGTCTATGAAACTCGGGTTTTGTTGGAATAATGGAATTCTTTGGTCCTTGGTTTTATGAAAGGCAATATTTTCACAATCCTGTCAATGTGGACATCAGCAAAATGACTTCCAGCTGGGACTCATGGCACAGGGACAAATTTAATACCAGATGGAACGTTCTACACCCTCCAAACTTCCCGGAGCCCCCTGAACGAGCTCCAGCGTCAGGCCAGGTGCTGGGCCAATGAGGCATGGTTAACCCAGGGAGACACCAGAGCTGAGGCTTAAGATCAGACGTCAGTTCTTCTGACTGCCTCACACACTGCAAACACTGGAAGCAAATCTCCACCCTGATGGTAGACTGTGTGAACGCTTACTAGAGCTGAGCACAATAACTTGACTTCAGCCATACAACAGCTCTGGTCTCGAGTCACCTGTAAAGCCTTCGTGAGGAGAATCAGTTGGTAGCTACGGAAGTACAGCCAACTGAAAGGAATCGTAAGTTTTTGCAAAAATTTAAGTCCAAATCCCAGATGGTTTTGGTAGGTCTCGGACACAGTGGATGCACCACCGATGAGCTCCGCGACTTCTACTCCATTAAAATGGCCCCTGGTGAAAGGACTCAGCTGATGTGATGTTCTTCATCTAGTTTGCCTTTGCCCTGCTAAACTCAGGTTTAGTATGGCTTAACACGCACAGTTCATCGATAAGACACTCAGGGCACATGGGAATGCTGATTACGTAACTGAAATTGACTTCAGATTGTCTACACAGTAAGACTCACATGTAAACTTTGTTAACACCTCTCAAGGAGTGCTGACCTCAGCCAGGCTGGATGGTTCCAGGTCAACCACAAGGGACCCGGGGTCAACCGCCAAGGTCAAGAGCAGGAAATGCCATTTGTTCAGAACAAATGATAGACCAGCAAGCCCTCCCTGTGACCGTGTCTAAACCACGTGAATAGTACGAAGGTGGCTCCGGAAAACCTGTCCTCGGTCCATTCGTATGGTGAAAGATAAATCACCAAGGTGCCTATCTGGCCCCTGCTGCCATCAGCTCAACCAAACTCTTCGGATTAGCCATGACTTACAGACTGCACTGAGTCCATCAACATGGCTTACGTTGCTTGGAAGAAACAACCCGTATTACCCTTATTTTTATTTTTATTTTTTTTTTGCAACAAGCTTAAGGCTCTGTTCACAGACTCCATCAACTGCCACACAGTGAGACTTTATGGGGAGGTCCTAAACTACATATGTAGTTGCAAAGGTTGGCAAATTTACTGATCCTAATGGTAAGGCTTATCCACAAATTCAATACATTTTCAAATGATGCTTCAAACTCAACTACTTTGAGAAAAAGAAGATTAAACCTGCTCTCTGACAACACGAGAGCAGTAGATTCTAATGAGAAAACGAAACGAAACCATTGGCAACAAACCAGTATGCTATTTTTTGAAAGAACAAGTGATATTAATGGAAAAGATTGCCTAAAACGCATATCCTAACTTATCACAGAAATATAAAAGTTTATATTCTGAAAATAGATACTGTATTAAAGTCTGTAAGCATTTCAACCAAAATTTGCAGAAATAACTGAGCAACACTTATCTACAACAAAAATATACATGCAAGACAACCCCCAAATGGTTTCCCTTAAATATCTACAAAGGCAAAGTGTAGATTTTTAAAGATTATACAAAACCATTTACAGAGAATAAAATAAAATACTTAAGAAATCTCATTTAGAGTCTTAAATACTGTGTATATTAGTGAGAGTGTCTAAACTAATATGTACAACAGATCTAAGTGTCTGAATCCAGAAACACAGAAGAGAAGCAATTCTGCATTTGAAATATTCACTTAGGAAGATTTGAAGACGTTTCTCTTTGTTTCTCTTAAAAAATTGTTTTCCGCAGAAACTAGATTGGAAAATTGCATGAATGTGACTCAATTTCAAATTAAAAAAAGTTTACAAAATTTTCTAAACCAACAATTAATGGGAAACGCCATTCAGCATTCAGTCAAGGCTATTTTTAAACGTGGATATTTGGAGCTACAGTTGTACTGATCAGGGTCCATTTTGATTACTACTTTCCCATCCTCATACCGAACTTCATATGGAAAAAAAACCTATTGTCATGCTTCAGAGAGAACACTTCCTAGTTTAGTCTACAGTGAACAAGAATAACATTTTAAATCAATTCTCTGCTGCTTTCTCAAAGCTACCCAATTTCATTCTTAGAGGGTAGTTCTTGACAGTTTTTGCCCACAGACATTATTTGAATGTGGGAAGGGGAATGTTGGGCACAAGGGCACTAGAGTGTGGTTTCTGAATGGTGGGGAGCTCTGACCAACTTGGCAAAGTTCCGCACAAAGTCCTCTTGGAACCGGAACTAAGTCTGGCAGTTCCACCACAAGACGCTGGGTGCTGACCACCGGGGGTTGGAGCAGAGAAGGGAGGGGAGTTCTAACGCATGGCTGACAGGATGGCAAGGAGTGGGTTGCCTAGAAGGTTCCTTGACTGAAGAAGTACTCTCAACTAACTTCCCACCCGTATCTGTTCTTCCAACCCCAAAGGTCATTCTGGGTTAGGTCTGCCAAAACCAGGCACAATTCCTCAGAGACCTGCCCTGGCTCTGGAAAGGGACAGACAGGGTGGTGTGGAGGTAAAACAGGGTTCAGAGAGGGGAGAAAGGGTGCTATGGGTGGAGACAGGGCTCTGTGACCGAAGATAAGAAGTGAGAGCCTGAGCCCCCTCCCCCCCCCCCCCCAGCCCGCTCCATCTCGAGAAAGCTGTTAGGATAAACCCTGACACATCCACAACTCTGGCATTTTCCATCCCAGGTCAAATTGCTAAAAGTTACCTCGATTTCATCTTCACAGTATCAAAACAACCATCCAGAAAGTGGAGAATTCAGCCATGCGGTCTACCCCACAGCAAACAGATTTAACCTACTTCTGCCCAATTGGTGGAACATCCTCCTCGAATAGACTGTATAGAAACAACCAAAACACAGACCGTCTTTTAAGACACCTCCTGTGGTACCCAGAACCGACAAACTGACGGCCAGGAAATCTACCTGAGTAACTGTTTCATATTCTTACCTTATCATCAGAGATCCTTCAAATGTTCAGAAGTTTGGATCTGTGATATGTCCAAAGCTACAGGATTTCAGGTTCTTTCAGCAGAGAAGAGAGGTGGACATTGATCCAAAGGAACTTCCCAACATCCTCTGCCAACCCTAACAAGAATCCAGACACTGCTTCTATAGACAGAAACCCATCTGCCCCCAGAAAGTACACAGAAAGCACGGGGCTCTTTCTTCAGAGATTTAGCAGTGGTGAAGAGATTATCCGCACAACACACGGGAACGATGTCTGTCCAGGGGCTTGGGGAAAGCATACATTTAGTTTCCCAGAGGAAGAGACAGACCCAAGTGGAGATGGGACAGCAGGCATCTGGGCAAAAGCAGGTGTTTCCCTAGAGTAATCCCTTACGGCCTAGGTCTGTGGTTCCTGCAGGATCCCACGGGGACCAAGCAGAGACAGGAGAAGAAGGGAGGGGAAGGCAAGAAGCTTCCTCTTCCCTGACCCTCCCGAGGTCATGGGCAACTCAAAAGGAGAGAGGCTGTCTATAGAGGGAACCACGGCCATTGTAAGGATCGCGTCCAGATGAACTCCACACGCACCGTCTACAAGACCACGTCTCTAGCCATAGTGTAGAAGCTCAACCTGTTCTTAAAACAGAAAGCTTGGGGCTGTGAATCCCCTCCCATTGGATCTGCTCACCTTTAAAAGAGAAAGGGCCAGAAGGAGACAGGAAATGGTTTGTTTCGCCCCCCCCCCGCCCCCCCGATCAGCTGATCAGAGCCGATCAGCAGTTCCTGACGTCACAAATTAGGGACTGGGTCTGTCTCAGTACCATTCAGGCCGGAGGCCCCTTTATCTCCTTCAAGGCAGCAGAGTGAAGAAAAAAACTCTCCCATAATTTCTCCCAACAAGTATGCAATTATTACAGCTGAGAACCATTTTACATGACGAGGATCTGCAAAGCTATTCCTTCTACCCACAGGGATCCTTTCACTTACATCTCTCTGAATTTTAATTCTGCGTGGTTCATTGCTAGAATGCACCAAACGGCATGAACCTCATATGGGATTTGGTCCAGGGCAGTATGAAAATAATATCTGTGTCGACAACAGATATCATAATACATAAACAAAAATAAATAAATTAAATAAGGTTGATTAAAGAAAAACAATTTTTCCTAGTAGTTCATGTTTTTGTAAAACTAGCTTTACATATAATACACATAAATTATCAGAATTTCCACTTACATTGTTTTAAAAATATATATTTAACAAAACATTCCTAAACGTACAACATCTGGGTTTGCAAATCGCTCAACTGGGTTTTAAGACCAAGCCCTAAAAGTCACACAGATTTGCATCAGAGAGAACAGTGAGGCTGGCTCTACACAACCGTTTTCGCTCATCGGTCTGGAAATTCCCTAAGATGGACCGTCCCCTGTCACCGGATCTGCACTTAACCGGAGAGAGCCATACAGCCAAGTCTCCAAAGCAGAGGCACTGTATAGACGCAGCCTGAGTCAGAAGGAAGGGGGAGACCGGTCTTCCCCTTCCTGGACCAGGGTGGTGCATTTCGGCGAGTGGGGACTGACTGGCAGAGGCCTGGGAAGATATAGCCCTCGATAGCTCTCTAGCCAGTGGGAGGGCGGGTGGGGGGAGGGCCTGGGGGAGGCCAAGTATGCTGAGTTTCCCATCTGTTATACAAAATCAAACCAATGCAGAACAACCAAAGGACAGGAGGAAATGGACACGAGAGAGACACCTTGACGGACCCCTCAGCCAGCACACTCTGTGCTCCGATCTCCGAGGCACGGCGCAAAGCTGGAAGTCAGGTGCCCTCGAGCGTGGGGGCGAGTGGCCGGGGGCTCCTCAGACTTCGTAAATTTTGTCCTGCAGGTAGCTGAACAGGGAATCCAGGCCCTTGGAAGAACTCCAGAGCTGCTTGAGCATGAGGCATTCTTTCTCGTTCACGTCTTCGAGCACAGATTTCAGGAAGCTCCGAACGAGGCATTTCGACTCCTCCAACACCTGAAGGGAAATGCATGAGCCTCGTTAGCCGGCCCCAGGAACTCTGCTCCAGGAGAACGTACTTGGCCTATGAAGCACCAGCTAACCTTCCGATGCCCAAAGCCAGAAGAGACTGCCTCCTGTAGTCAGTCCGGAACTTCCCAGGCCTGTGACCCCAGCAATGCCAGGGATGGATTCCAGGCATGCCAAGATGTTGAGCCCTCGGCCCCTGGGATGGCCGGGGTGGGGGTGGGGGCCCATGTTACCCCCGACCGCAAGAGCTTTGTCCTTTCCCCGAGGGTCTGACACAAACTCAGTATCATTCTGTACAGGCAGCATGAAAAAGGTTGGGAGACACCCGACTTCACCTCCCCGTGCTTCTCTGTCACCTGTGAAACAGCAACAATGACACCTGGCTTAAGGATGGCTGGAACCACAGAGTAAGATAACAAACAGACACGGACGGCTGTCAAAGTATCCATCGGCCCAATATCAGTGGCGATCGTGGCAATAATCAATAACAATTTGCAGTAATTGCAGCGAAGGGTGAGAACACAGCGAAGGGTGAGAACACAGCGAAGGGTGAGAACAGCGATGACAGATAGTAATAATGCCACAGTACTACAGTAGCAACAATAATGGTAATTAATGTTAGTAATGTGGTGGTGAGAAGGGGAATGGTGGTGACGATGCCATGGTGTTAGGACAGTGATGTCCGAGGACAGCAACGAGAGCAGTGACGTTGGTACGAGTGGTAATAATGGTAATGATCCTCATCAGAGTGATGAGTGACAACGACCCGACAACGACAACGACAACGACCAGATCAGAGTAATAACAATAAGGCCACCACAATCACTACTGACCAACAGGCTGCATGAGAAGGACTCTCCCTGCTTTCTCTCATTTCTTCCTCACGATAACTCCATAAACAGGTAGTATTTTTGTCACCACATGACGGATAAAGGAAGTCTAGGTGCCCGGGGCTCCGTGACGGACGTGGCCTGCAGTCACCTGGCTGCCCCGGACGGACCGCTGCCTCACTTGGGCACAGCCGCCGTGGGGCCGTCAGGCCCCAGGCATCCTTGCACCGGCCGCGACCATCCTGTGCTGATGTCAAGGTTTCGCTTCACGCTCTCCCAAGGTGCTTTCAGATAGGAAAAGCAAGACAGGAGCTCCCTTGCTCAAGCCGGCCGGCAGGGAGCTGGGGTCTTCCTCCTTGGCCTGGGCTGGAGGCCGCCTCCTGCCTCACAGGCATTCCCCTGCAGAACACCGTCTCCCAGGCCGTAGGGCAGATTCCTTTCTCTGGCAGCTCACCCCAAAGCTCCTGATGTCAGGACTACTGACAGGAGACATTTCCTTGCAGTATTTCTTCAACAGCTTGTTCCCCTGAGTACGTCCACTGCCCAAAGGCCAGACTCCTTGCGGAGGTTGGGGCGGGGCTGGGGGGAAGCTTGAGGCCTTTGTCCTACCTTCCTTTTCAGCTTCAGTGTCCCTCCAACACCCCGTGTACCTGCACAGACTGCTATGAGCCGCTGCCTAAACCCCGCAGGAGTTTTCGGACTCCTGTGACCTCACTCACACCACTTCCTCTGCTGAGAATTTCTACACGCGTCTCCGGGTAGCTGATCCTAGAGGTCATCGGCTTTTTTCTGCCCGGGAATTCCCGAGACATGGGATTGTCTGTGCTCAAGTCAGGAAGGGTCCCCGGCAAAGTGGGATGAGCTGGTCACCGCAGTTATCAGGAAAATTAAAAGAGAATCCACAGAAAGAGGTCAGCAGAAGGTGTGGCCCATACTAAATGTTCACCAACGATGCGGGCCCAGGGCCACTCCGTCATCATCACTGGCTTCCAGGGAGCAGAGCTTACACACAGTAGGTGCCCGATCGAGGCCGATGAGGCATATCATGAAGCAGCATGGCAGCTGGGGGCGAGGGGCGACGGGCAGACGGAGACAAGGAAGGGGTGCTCACGGGTCTGACCCCGTAACTCCAGCCCAGCAGCCCCCTGACTCTGGAGGACACAAGGAGGCTCTCCCTCACGTGGGCCCTTTTCTCCCAAATCACCTTTCTCAATTCCTAGACCAGCCCTGTGGCTCCAGGAACAGCCTCCGCTCCACCCTTCAACAGGATATTTCCGTACTGTGCTCAGAGTGACTTTTATGAGATAAAATCGACACTTAATTAAAATCGGGCGCCTCTGCAGAGCTGTTATTTATTTATCCATTTCTCGGTGTGTCTTCAGAGTCCAGTGGTGATGTTTAAATGTGCCAAGCGCTCAGTGGGCAGAAGTGAAATACGAGGGCGGATATACCGGTTTCTCTCATCTCCCGGATGGCTTAAAACCCTTGGTCCTTATTTGCCTTTGTTTCTCATATTCTTTAAAAGCTACAGGTGTTTTGTGCTTTCGTGCGTGTCTAGGACTTTCTTTTAAGGCAACGTACTCTACCCCAGAGCATAAATCTCTGCTGTGTGGTTTTCAAACTGGAGATGATGGGGAATATATCTAAGGATGCGGACTTTCTCTCTCCGGGTTTAAGCTCTTGGCACCGAGAAGAGGCATCTGCGGCATTGTTACACATACACCCTGCGTGACCTCTGGCAACTCAGTCAGTCCCTTCCAGACTCATCACCCGCATCTGTAAAATGGGTCTGTTGCAAGGACAAGCACACAAAGACACAGGAACTCACCACTGCGCTGCAGGATGCCATCTCCTTGACCCGCAACATGACCTCCTGGCTGAACGTGGTTGGCCAGAAGACCTGGGACACAAGTCCCCTGCTGCATGCCTCCTGGGCAGTGAGCTTCCGTCCACAGAAGAGCATCTCATTGGCCTGAAAAAAGCAAAGGCAAAGGGAAGGCTGAGAGCCCAGAGTGACTCCCACATCTGCTAGCGAGGCCTGGGCTTGACACGCACAACTGTCCCGGCTCCCGAAGGCAGGGTCATCATCAGCTGGGAGGGTCAGATAAGCTTTGGGAACTGCTTGAAGACATCTGTGTCTGTGCACATGCTTCTGATCAGAGGGTCCACAGCTTTCTTTAAATTCCCAAAAGAAGCCGCGTACCTACTGTGGGTCCGTCTGCCCGACACCCCTCCCCACGTCTGGAGGCGGACCCACAGCAGTGGGCTTGCACCTCGGGCTGCGTCCATTTCGGTGCCGAACACATATCCACCCTATGCGATAAAGCCCTAAGTTGGAGGTGAGGGGGAAGAATCTTGAGCAGGGAGATGCTCAAGTCAAAGAGCCCAGGGCCACCCCCTGCCGTGTCCCCACTCTTTGGAGAAGTGGGTCCACCAAGAAAGGAAGGATGGAGAACAAGAGTCTTGACTGGGCTGGGATTCCTGGACCCCAGCGATAGGCTCCGCCTCTGGATACACAAGTTATGACAACCACTGCGTTCTTTTTCCTTCCCCTTTAAACCAGTTAGAGGGCTTCCATCACTGGCAGCCAAAAAGGTCCTAAATAATCCCCTAATACTAAAGCAGAGAGGTGCATCTCTCCCAGTGGCCCAGGGCTGTGCCCAGTTGTGAAGAGCCAAAGCACCCTCCCCACCCCACCTCCCCCTGCCCACTCGCCTTCTGTGGTTTCCTTTTGAACCCCACTCCTCAAAGAATTTCCTCTTGCTTTGTAGTTCACAGCTGCCATACCTGTTCTGGGAGGAGCCTAACGGAGGGGGTCCCAGGCACCGACAGCACAGCGCACCCACCACTGTGACTTCCCAAGTGACTCTCCCGCTGATAACTAGGATGGAAGGGCTACCGCCAGGTGATGGGGTCCCTATCTCCTTCAGGATAAATCCTCGCCACCTGCATGCAGCACACAATCCCTTCCCTGACCGGCCCTCCATCTGCCTGCCCCCTGCATGCTTAGCCGCTCTCGGATCGATGCTCACATGCCAGGTTCTCTCAGCTGCTGCATCTACATGTGTGTTTTTCCCTTTGTTGCGGTTGTCACTGATGGGTCATGATGACCCAGAGGACCATCTTGCTATGCCGGGGTAGAGACATTTATCAGGCCGGTAACGAGCCTACAGCATGCATCTGGTTAGAGGTCTGAAGACAAATATATGCCATTATACTTATTTAGAAACACCTCTGTCTCAGGAAGGGGAAACGAAAGCGAGGAACTCAATAGAAGGAGCCAAACAGGACACGGTCGGCAAGAACACGTCTCAGTCAGCAACATTCTTGGAGTTTCAGAAATGGTTGAAATAAACGAGAGACAGAAAGAGATAAGGCTGTACAGTGTTCACATTTTTGCAACCACAGAGGACGGGGAGGAACAGGAGTGGCACTGAGTTCGGGCAGAGCACAGTGGCCGAGATCAAAAGGGAAAGTGTTTGCTTCCTGGGCTCCCCGGCTGCCTCATGTTTCTGCCACTGCTGAGACCGTGAGCAGCCTCGAGCAGGCCCCAAGGTCCTGAATCCGAATGGCCTTACCGACCCCCTGCTGGCCCTGCCCTGTGGACGGGGTGGTGCCGTGGGCATGGGCTGTTGGGGGTCTCCACTGATCTCTTACTTGCTCCTCCTCTCTCGTGCCACCGTCAGAGAGCAACGAGCCCACACTGAAGGCATACAACGGGGGTGCCCATTCTTGCAGACTCACTCGGGGGGTGCCCCTCTGGGGGCCTTCCCTAACCACCTCTGAACCTCACCACAGTATAGCAGTGTGGACGCTTACGAGTCTCTTCCCTTCCCGGGTAGGAAAGCCAAGGTTAACGGGACCGGGGCAGAGGGAAGCATGGGCCACAGATCAGACACCCCTTGCTCGGCCTCTGGCTTTGCCCTGTGACCCTATGCAAATCTCTTTGCCTCTCTGAATCTGTTTATTCATCTCTGAAGTGGGTACCAATTGCCACCTGTGAGGATCCAACGAGACAACAGGAGAGCAGGGAAACACCACGCCAGCCACGCATCAGCGCCCACAGACAGGATTATCAGGGACGGAGCCCCCTGGGTTACTCATCTTTGCACTTCTAAGCAGGGAGGGCAAAAAGGCCTGGTGCCTTCCCGGAGCTCGTTGAGGTTTGTGGGCTCAAAGAAGGAGCAGCACCTGCTAGGCTATCACCCCACTGCCTCAGTTTCTCTGCAGAACCTAGGTAGGGCAACAGGACCTACCTTTGCAGGTGTTGAGAAAGAGTGAGTGAGACCATCATGTGGAAAGTGACCAGTAAACTAGCCTGCATGTGATGGTGAGCACAAGCTTGGAGAATCCTGCTGGGACAACCCACTCAGTCCTCTGCCATCAAAGTGCCCATGTGGTTCTGGTGTGTGATGGCAACACAGTGGACACGTTGCGCAGAGTGCAAGCATCAAAGGGACGGCAGGGAGTGCCAAAATGATCGGGCTTCCCTGTGCAGGAGTTCAGTACCAAGAGCACTTCACTAGGGGCCCACTAACTCCCGGAGGCAGCTGGCGCCTGAGGGTTTCACCCAAGGACCTCAGCCTGAGGGGAGGCGGAGGGGGGAGGGGGGGAGGGGGGAGGGGAGACCGAGAATATCCGGAATCCTAAGGATGGAAGAGGCACGAACCTTGGTCTGCTCAGCAGGTGGTGGCCACACTGAGCCCACAAGGCCTCGGAAGTCACACGGGAGTTAACCTTTCCGAGTTGTGGGATGTGAACATCAAGGCCAGAGACCAAACACGAGAAGGAACCAGAAGGCCTGGGTCATTCAAACCTTTTGCTCCTTGCCAAAGGGCTCCAACTCAAACCAGAAGACCCCCCCCCCCCCAAAGGCTTTGTGAGAGACAAACAGATAGATTACCGGAGGGTCAAGAAGAAGCCGGGAACGGAGAGAATGGAGGAAAGAGTTTCCAGGAGCATCTGTCACAGAAGAGCAAGCAGACAATGTCAGGGGTGACCACAGGCCCACCACGCTCAACTAACAGAGGTCACAGGTGTCCCATGCAATGGAATGTGGCCAGTTTTTTTCTCCAGTATCAGACAAGAAAGACACCTACACCTGCATATGTGGGTGCTGGGACTTCCCAGAACTGGTCTGGAGGTCCTTCTTGGAGGGACAAGCCATTAGGAGGAGACTCAAGCTGATTTCAGACAATAGGGTCTTGGTCAAACAAACACCACACACACACACCCCCCTGCCCCCAATTTCAGACTCACTCCTCGGAGGCGGGTCCTCCTTTGGGACACACTGGTTAAGAGCACAGACTCTGAAGCCAGACAGTTTGTGGCTCAGGTGCCACGACTGCCCCTCCCACTGTGTGACCCTGCACAATTCACCCTCCCTGAGCCTCAGCCTCCAATAGGTCAAGTGGGGATGACAACAGCCCTACCTTACAGGGTTGTAGGAGGATGGACTGAGTTAGCAGCCATCAAGCACTGGCCACGGTAAGTGCTTTCCAAGTGTTAGCTGTTATTATTACCGGCCCCTGACCACACCTGCTTCTGGCTATTGGCGCAGAATCTGTCCGCAGCCTGCAGTGAATGCCACCACTCACTCAGACACCCCTCTGCCTGTTGACACGGGACTCAGTAGGTTCCTCAACGTCTCCAGTTTAGTTTGCCATCTGTGTGATGGAAACCGCAACACAGGTTCTCCAGGTGGAACTTGCCCTGCGATCACCCAAAATCCCTTCCTGCTTCTGGGATACGCAGCAAGACTACATTTCCCAGCCTCCCTTGCAGGTAGGTGTGGCCACGCCACGGAACCCTGGCCCCTGAAAAGTGAGTGGGGACGAAGATGCCCTTTGCAGCCAGGCCCCTGAAAATGCCCAGCCTCTCTCTTCACATCCACTGGCCAAAGCGGAGGTACATCTACCGGATGGAAGACGCCTGGGCCCCCAGTCAGTGTGGACGGCTGGACTGCAGCAAGAGGGAGAGAGAAGTTTTTGTTGTTTGGACCCTAGGATTGTGGGATCGTTTGTTACAGCACACAGTCCATTCTGATACGGGATCTTTTCAGGCTGTTGAGAGGAATAAATGAAAAAAATGGATGCAAAGTGCTTGAACTTAGTTCAGTTCGCTCAGACGACTTCGTGCTTTAACTAGTTAAGTGCTTATTATGTGAATTAACTGAATCGAGTTAACTCGGTTACGTAAACAAAGTGTGTGTTTGGTAAGCAAACATTGCCATCATCTTCTCCGCCTTGGCCACACCCGCCAGTGCCGTCTGGCACCAGCATGGGAAGGCTCCAAGATCAGCCTGCCCTCCTCCCAGCTGCTCTGGGGAGGCAGAGGAAGCAGAGACAGTCAGCAGATTCCGCCACCAGGGGCACCCCCAAGGTCCTTATTCATATGAAGGGCCATATCCTAAACCCAGGACACAGAAGGGGTCTTGTCGGGATCCCAGAGAGGGATCTTGCCCAAGGACCGAGGAGGCTTACCAGTGCGACGCCCAGGATCTGAGGGAAGGTGTACGAGGAGCAGCCGGCAGGCGTGAGGCGGATGGTGGCATACGGGGTCTGAAACCAGGCCTTCTCACTGGCCCACACGATGTCACAGAGGGGCAGGATGGAGGCACCGAGGCCCAGGGCAGGCCCGTTGATGGCGACCACGATAGGCTTCTTAAACTGGATAAAGGCCTTCACAAAGTCCCTGGGAGAAAAGAGGAGACCCTCTTTAGCAGGTGGCCAGGCTTGCTGAGACCTATTTGACACCCTTGAACCTACCGAGGCTGTGACAAGCTTCCCCAGTGCTGCCTGGCACCCTCCGGTCATCAGAGGGAAGAGGGTGCAGGCAAGCGTCTCATCCTCCTGGACACTGAGCCACTGAGCTGCAGTCACAGGCCTGGCACACTTGGTGGTTGGTGGCAGGTTTTCAGAAAGAAATTCATGGGCATGACCGCCTTTCCCAGTTTGTCCAGATGGTCCTAGGTCATGCCCGTTGTCCCAGTACTGCGCTCACTCCCTGGATATTGACAAACTGTAAATATCCTAAGGAAGCCAACCTGAACGTCAAGGTTCAGAACCAGAAAGACAACACAAAGGAGGTATATGTGAACACAAGGAGAGAAGGAAAGTTCTGATGGCACTGGCCGAGGGTGGAAAGGCTGAGTTGGGAAGTATGAATCCTCAATATTGGAGGTATTCCAACTTTGGCTGGATGATCACTTTGGGTGTAGAAAGAAAGAAACTCAAGCTTCAGATGGTGGTCACAGGTGAGGACTGATGATATTTAACATTTCTTTCAGTCCTACGATTGTCTGACTCTGAATGACCCAAAGGGATGCCAGACTCATCAAGGGCTGATGAGGATCCACACGTTAGGGTGGCTTCGACCAAAAGTGGGGAAGGACACTGGGCATGGAGACATGAGGCATCTGGGATCACGGCTCTGGGATCAGGAGACATTTTATCACCCTGCCCTTCTGCAGTGAGCAAAGTTCCTGTGTGCATCTGTACCTATTAAGCAGAGACACCTCTCTCTACTTCCTCTGCCCTAGAATGCCTTTCGCCCTTCCCCTAGCTGCTATATAAGATCTATAAAATGTTAATATTCATCTGGACATGGAGGAAAGATCCAAGTTGTCTAGTAAAGCCTGCATCCTTCCTTATTCCCAGGTAGAAGACGAGAAACTACCGAGACCTCACAAGAATAAAATCCACACTCCTGACCATGACCTTGGTCTGCTTCTGCTTACCGCTCCAGGCACATCTCATCTCCCTCGTGCCTGCTCATGATGCGTGAGTTGCACGGGCCTTCTGAGAGTTCTTGGGAAACACAGTCTCACAATTTGCAGTTATCCTCATCACTTGCTTGCTTACTTGTTTTTGGATTCTCCTCCCTCTCCAGCTCCTTACGGAAACCTACAGGTCTGCCTTGTGCACGGCTTGGTGCCCATACGTACCGGAGTTCACACTCAGCAAATGATTGCCGAACGAACAGAGGAGCAATCTCTGATAGAGACTGAAGATGGGAGACGTGCGGCAGGGACACACTAGCTGCTCACCAGACACGATTTCCCTTCCCTCCTCTTCCCGAGTCTGCTGCTGGAGCACATTTCCCCCTCCCTGGCAGGTGGCTGTGGCCAAGGAACGAAACGCTGGCCAACGGAATGTGAATGGAAGCCATACGCACACTTCCAGCCCATGCACGGAAACCTCCCGCCATGCGGTCTGCAAGCCCTCTCACCTTGACAGGCATGGCAGTCTTGGAAGGCACGTGCTGGGCCACAAGATGGAAGGGGTCTGTGCTCTTGAGTCACACTTGGAGGACAGCCATGGGCTGATAAGTAATATCTGTTTCAGGTTCCCATATATGAGAAGTAGATTTCTATCACAACTGAGCCATTACATACATTTGGGGTTCATTCATTACAGCAACTAATACTTCACTAATACAAATGGCTGGCTGATTTATCCTTTCTCAAGGATTAGCATTTCCCCCCAATCCTCACCAAGAGATGTGGGCACCACAGTGATAGCTTGGGGTTGGATTCAACTGTGAGAAGACTGTCTCACGACCTATACGTTGCCACATAAGTCTCACCCTTAATCCAGGCTGGAGGCGTCCCATCTCCTGACTCCTAAGCAGCGATGTGTGAGTCGAGGGGGGAGTTCTCTCAGCCACTGCCGGCCCCACTGCAGCTCACCCCCAAAAGGATGCTGCTGCATTCCGGCACCGTGGCCCTCGGATTCCTGGTTTTCTGGTGGCCCCCTTCCCAGCCTGACTTCCTGACTTCAAGGCTTTAGTCACTGGCCTTAACATGTGATTTCTACCAAATGTAATTTGGAGGCTGCACGGTACGTGGGGCTTCTTGGCAGGGTCCTTGGAACCACAGGGTCTGAGTGATTTGGGGCCAACGTTCCACATCTAAACCCCCTCATACACAATTTCAGGACCTTGCATCTTGGAGCCAGGAAGGAGTTCAGGAAGTGGTCGGGCCAAATCTTCCCTTCAGTGCAGGATTCCCTTCCGGGCATCCTGAGGACGCACCAGACCCCAGCTGCTGTGGAACACTTTGCGTAAAGAAGTTCTTCCCTATCAAGACGCCTCCCCACTGTGGACCTCTTGGAGGTCCAGTCTGCCCCAATATGCACAGGGCAGCCCTTCGGGACGACCGTACGGAACGCACACCGCACTGGGGCTCAGAACCCTTCCCTCTGCAGTCTCCAACCTGAGCCCTGTGCAGCGGCATGAAGTACCCCGAGGATGGCTAAGGGGACCGAGGGTGCCCAGCTCTGCCCCTGCACCCCCACTCTATCCTGTTCCTGTCCAAGCCACGCGGTGGGCTCCTGTCCTAGATATGAAAATGCAAATGCACAGACCACTCTCCCCATCCTCTTCCTCTCACTCAGAGGAGATCTCTATCACAAGGGCCCAGTGGACACAGAAGCCAGACAGCAAACAGGATATTGCGTTACAGACACTGCCGCTCAGATATCTGATCCTGACTCTGGCAGTGGGACTGTGGGGGTGGGGTTGGGGGGGGGGGGATGACATGCCGTCTTCTTTGGCTTCAAGTCCATCTGTTGGGATTGGGGTTATGCTGACCCCGGCCCCTGCCACTTCCTCCACTGAGCCTGAGCCCTGTGGCCTCTGCCTGTCTGGGTGCTGGGCTGCTGTGATGTGGCAGAAACAGCAGGAACTTTGGGGTCAGGTCTCTACTCTGCCCCTAACTAGTCATGAGATGTTGGGCAAGTCACTCACTCTCTGGAACCCCATTTTACTCCTTGTCAAATGGCAAAGCGAACGGTTTGTCCCCAGAGGGACAAACGTGTCCTGCCTGGCACACAGGAGCCCTCGGTCACTGCTGCTATTATTACAGTCAGTGCACCTGCCGGGGAGGGCGGGCGCTGCTCTCGCTCTACTCTCAGCGGTCGGAGATCCGCCCTCCAGGCCCAAAGGAGACTCTGAAGCCATAGTTTGAATGCGGGGATGTCCACATTCCACCCAGAGCAACTGGCATTTTCTGCGTGACCCGGTCACCCAGGCCCTTTAACCAGAGCCGAGGGGTGCAGCCCTCCCACTGCCAACGTTCAGAGCCAAGTCAGCCGGTACGGGACCTACGCGCACCAGACACACATGGTGACGGTCATCCCGGGGCCCCCACAGGGGTGCTCTCGAAGCCCACTCCACAGTCAGACCAGGCTCAGCTAGAACTCATGGCTGGACGTTCACAGAACTAGCGATGGAGATAATTCTTTACAGCTCTTGGAAGTACCAACTGGGTGCCAGGCCAGTGCAAGTTTTTCACACGGGTGATCTGCTTACTCTTAATCCCAGCAACCTGCCAGCAGGCCATCGCATCACCTGCGAGGAGTGCAGGTGAGGGCACCCTCTCTTTCAGGATGGGGCGGACAGCCTCGTTTGGGTCCTGGACAGAGGCCTGCACCGAATGAATCATCTGAGCCCTTCTCACATCTGCTAGTTCATTCAACAAACATCTGCAGAGTGAACACGGCGTCCTGGGTCACGTGTGCGCGTGTTTTCTCTAGGACACGATGAGGATGGGGCGGGAGCAGCGCTGGGGGGCGCCGAGGACCCGCGGCATGCCAGATCCTGGAGGTCGGCCCAGCCAACAGCACGCATGCCCCCAGAAAACTGCAAGGGACTGTCAGTGGGTTGTAAGGTTCTGGGGCCAAAATCTGTCCCAGCCATGCTAGATTTTGAAAAAAGTTCTTTCTCAAGAGACTTCTCAGATTGCAAATACGTTAATATGCCTGGAAAATCTGCAGGCACAGGGACAGGACTCGCGGCATGGCCTAAACTTAACCACAGTGCCCCTCACTCATGATGCTTTTCGGGAAATCCAGAACATTCTCTGGGAAACGCTTCCCTGCTCCACCGTGTCCCAGACTCTGGAGTGTGGCTGCTGGGGGGAGCACTCCAAAGTTGGTGGAGCTGGAGCCTTCCCTCAGGAATCCGGTGACAAAGAGCAGGACACAGTTGCTTTCCGACCCCATGGACATTCTTCTCTACAGGGCTGTCCTCTCTGCACCCCATCCACGCCCTTGAAGCTCCTCACCCACCCTTGTTCCTTCCATCACCTTCTCCCTCACCCTCTTCTAACAACCTTTTCTGTTACACAAAAAGAAGGATCTTGTTGTTTCTAGAACTTCCAGTGCTCTCAGTCAGTGGTGCAGAAACCCCTGGGTTAGGGTGGGGTGGGGGTTCTCCACCCCGGCTGCACAGGAGCACCACTGAGGGAAATTGAAAACCAAAGTTGAGCTGGCCGCACCCCACTTTCACTGATGTGGGATCTTCTGGGGTTGCTGGCGAGCCACTGGGTCGTAGAAAAGCTCCCTGCCATTCTCTGTGCTGTTGGGGCTGAGAAGCACTGGTCTAGGGGGCATCCTCCCCTCCCTTGCCCGGGGTCTCTGCCGGCTCAGAAATTAGGAACGTCCACTCCCTTCCAGCACTGGGAGGGACTCCCTCTGTCACCTCCCTTCCACTCTGCCAAGGAGAAACTCCCCTTCCTGATGAGATAGAAAATGTCTTAAATCTTACTGACTGCATTTCTTGAGAGGTGAGCGAATGCATTCTCCCAACTCTCCTCGAATTCGGGACTTCTGGGAATCCAGCTAATGCACCCACTGAAATTCGTAAGCCACATGGTAGCTACCACCAAGGCTTTCCTCAGGCCACAGAGATGGGAGCCCCGTCTCTGATGGTCCCGTAAATGAAGGAGGCTTACTGGGGCCCCTACCGTTCCCCTCACCATGTGACGAGGAAGCTGCTAAAAGGCACATCTGAGTCCAAGCAGAGAAAAAAACCACTGTGGACACGGCCAGGACTGTCTGCACCCACGATGCCTGGGAGCATCGTGCAACCAGGATGCTCTTTCCAATAACGTGTGCGGCCTTTCTGTGGTGTCTCTTTGGGCAAGAAATCGGCAACACGAAGCACACGGGTGTTTTGGAGCAGACTTCACCGGATGCTTCACCCTGAAGAAAGGACTCAGAACCTCACCAGTGACAGTGTCTGCACATCAGCTCATGGAGACTGTAGCCCCTGGCTATGGGCTCAGGAAAATTAGCCTCCATAGGACGCTGCCAGGCACGATGAGATTAGAGGCCCCAGAAAATCCCTCACATGTGGCCTCGGCCTCCATGACCCCACATAGACGGGTGCCCCTTTCCAAGACAGCAGGAGGCATTACTGCACCGTGACTCTGGTTTGAGCACGGCACAAGATGCAGCAAGAGTGAGCCCTTCCCGGGGTGGAGGATGAGTGACGGCCCTTGCTCCGAAGAACACTCACTTGCTTTTGATCAACCTATGAATAATGGGGAAATGACGAGCTTTCAGTGCTCCCGAAAGAGATACTGATTGTTGGGATCCGATGTCAACCCCAGGATCCTAACTTTTATCCCAAAAGCAACAAGAGAGGGAGAGGCACTCCCCACCCCACTGGGTCTGAAGATGCCCAGCTGCCCAGGGTAGCCCTCCATCCTCTCCCCAGGGCTGAGCCACATCAGCTCCAGGACACAGGAACACCCAGAAAATCCAAGATTTCACCATCAGGCAAAGGGCAGGAGTAGTATGGATTCACACATGGGCATTACCGGATGCTGTGCTTAATTAATATAAGGAAATAAAATCTCTTTTTGAGGGAAACGATAAGGTGGGATCTAATCTAGACAGCAGAGGCAACCCTAATTTGGGCAGAAAATACAGGATACCCAATTAAAATCTCAAGTTTGGATAAACAACAAAAAAAATCTTTAGTATAAGTATATCCCAAATATTGCATAGGATGTACTTATGATAAAAAAATTCTTTGTTGTTTGAAATTCAAATTTTGCTGAGCAGCCTGTATTTTTATGTGCTACATTTAGCAAAAGGAGGCAGGTCCCAAAGTGTCCAAACATGAGCAGAGCTCACCTGATGGCTTCTGCAATCCGGGTACTCTCCTTTCTCCTGTCACTGGACAACCGGCCAATTAGGTAGGAGTAATCTAGGCCGCTGCAGAATACGCTGCCCACTGCACTGAGAAGCAGCAGTTTGCTGTCGTCCGTGGCCGCGTTGCACAGCGCTCGCCGGACCTCCTTCATAATCTGCGGGCAGAGATGGATTTGTGGGGATGTTAAGTGTCTACCTATGAGCCAGGGGCCTTCAGACCTCAAGCCTGCCAGAGGCCTCACCCCTGAGGGCAGAGCCAAGTACATGTTCTCTTCCTGTGCAGGAAGTCTCCCCTGAATACAAGCCACATCCAGACTAAGCAAAGAAACACCAAAACCAGAGCTCCCCTGCAGCATCCCCGAAGCCGGCACAGAGTGCTAAGAAGGTGGCAGTGAGGTCACTGGCCACGGGCTGGGAAGCCTGGCTTGGAGCCGTGTAATCCCTGGTAAGTCTCTGCAAATCTTCTTCCAGCATTTACACGTTTGGCTCTTTTCAAAGGTGTGGGGAAAAAATTCCTATGAGCAGCCAGGTGAGGTATGTTAGCCTTCTCTAGGAGGCCAGGTTTAATTATACTCTTGCTTGTCTGTAATTCAACTAAGACTTCGGCTCGTAGGTGGCACGTGGGAAGAGGGCTGTGGCATCAGAACTCATAAAATGTTCAAGGTGCCAAGGAAAACAACCGTCAAACACAAATTCTGTATCCAGCTAAACTATCATTCAAAAGCAAGGGTAAAAATGAGGCGTTTTTCAGCAAAAGAATGTTTACCACTCTTAGACCCTCACTGGGAGAATTTAAAAAGGATGCACTTCAGAAAGAAGAAAACTATATTCAGAAAGAAAAGACTGACATGCAAGGAATAATAACAGCCAGCAAAGAAACATGGTGAATGTGTTGATAAATCAATATAAGAATGACTATAAAATCATCATACTGATATTGACCAACTGAGGGTGAGGGTTTGCACAAGGGTAGAACTGGAGTCCAGGCGCTAATATTGTGTCTGATGAGAGAGGAATGACAACCACATGCCAAGGTTCTATGTCTGGGAGTGGTGGAGAGGCGATGATCACATTTAGGCTTCACTATGTGTTTGTACCTTAAGGATAACTTCTTAAAAGTACATGGATTACAATGAATGGGGAGGGGGGTAAAATAAAGAAAGCTCAATCACTCAATCCAACAGAAGTTAGGGAAGGAGGGAAAAATCAGTGCAGAAAAGGCATGGTAAGAGAAAACAAGGCATGCACTTGCCTGGGTGGAGCTGAGAGTCCAACTGGGGAGACAATAAGTGAACAGGCTTTTAAAGGATCATTGTTAATTTTTCATTAGGCATCATCATAGGGTACAATGGGAAAATATTGTGAGAGCCAGTTTTTTTTTTTAATTAGACTTTTTAAAGAACCCACTTATTAAGCCCTTGGAAGTGCCAGGGACTACATCGAGTAATTTCCATATATTTTACTCCAAACGATAATCCCATAGAGGAGGGAATGGGATGCTGATCTTGCAGGGAGAGCGAGGAAAACTCAGAGAAGTGACATAAGTCACCCGAGGTCAGAAGCAAGAGGCAGAACCACGGTGAAAATCTCACCCCCAACCCCTTCTCTTTCTACTACTCCATACTGTAGGATGATTTCAGTAAATGGGTGAATTTTCACGGACAAAAGTAGGGCTGGATGTCAATCTAAATAGAGAATCTCCCAGCTGGTGCTCTGTGAGGGTGGGAGAGTCATTCTCCATTCTAACTGGGTTTAAGCCACAGATTTCCTTTGAACATAAAAAAAAGGGAATGGGCCACTATCTTGTGGGTCCTTTAAACCATCTGCCTCCAGAAATAGACATGCTCTGAGCAATCCATGAACTCTATTTCTCTGAGAGGCAAATAAAAGAAAACCCTGCTGTAAAGATGCGAACTGGCATGCTACACATGACTCAAGAGAGTGGCCTCTCTCACCGAGGCCACATTTACTAGTCAATTAGTAAAGACAAAATCAAGCAAAACGGCCACCTCCTTTGTGAATTAAGCGCCAAGTCGATCTGTGCTTCGTTCATCTGAGAAAAGTACAAACTATATGTTGTAATTTCAAGAATGCTATGTCTGGTTAGTATAGCTTTCCTTTTTCTTTCTCATGTTGATAATCCAATTTGGAGAGATGGCTGGAGGTTCTACCTCCTTGAAGGACCCCAAATTGTACAACGCAACCGGTTTGCTTAAAGTGAAACATTCCAAAATGATTACTTCCTTTGCCTTCCCAAACAGGATACTCGGCACACACATAACTGCCTCTTGATGGTCCCTTGCTAGCCTGTAACAGAGCAGTCCCCTCAGAGGCTCCCAGGGAATGCATCTGTAACAAACGGTCCAAGACTGCTACGCATTTTGAAGCCCCAAATACGATCTTGAGATTGACTGCCCTCATTAGCTGCCACTTGCTCCAGATGTATCTGCTGGAGAAAGCACAATCCCCACTGCTACCCCACCTTCTGATCTGCCATGCCTTGGAGCAGATAACCAAATTCATCCCAAGGGAGTCAAGGGCACCGGGGTGGCTCAGTCGGTTAAGCGTCTGACTCTTGATTTCAGCTCAGGCCATGACCTTGCAGTTTGTGGGTTTGAGCCCCACGCTGGGCTCTGCATTGACAGCATGGAGCCTGCTTGGGATTTTCTCTTTCCCTCTGTCTCTGCCCCTCCCATGTGCTTTCTCTGTCTCAAAATAAATACATAAACTTAAAAAAAAAAAAGTGGGTCAAAAGGGGGGAGAAGACCAGAGTCCCCCTCTCTACTTCATCTCTACTTGCTGAAAGCAGTCACCCAGGGCCCATCTCAGCTGTGACCACCTTCATGAATGCTTTCCCACATATCCCTGACTAAATGCAAACTTTCCCTTCTCCTGACACCCCAAGTGTCTTAAATCCCCCCTAAGACACTTGTGACAAGCCCTCTTGTAGGATGTGAGCATCTTGGCCTCACCCTACCTCCTGCTTGATTTAAATCCCCGATAGGTGGCCCCGAAGATGGCCTTCAAGGATCCCCTCCACGGTAGTCACATGCTTGTGGCATTCCCTCCCCTTGAGGGTAGACTAGACCCGGTGACTCACGTCCAACTGTGAAATATAGCAAGAGTGATGGGATGTCCCTTTCAAGAGGAGACTGGGATACGAAAGGGCACAGCTTGTCTTGGCTATCCTGTTTTTCTCTCTCTCCTCTTGGAGCTCTTAATCTGGGGAAGCAAGGTGTCATGTCACGAGTTGCCATAGGGAGAGGCAAATCCATAGCCCATAGGAAGTAACCACATAACAGGGAACTGATGTCTCTGGACAGTGACGACCTCAGACCTGCCATCAGCACTTGGGTGAGCTTACAAGTGGATCCGCCTCCACTGAGCCTTCAGCTGAGACCGCAGCCCCAGACAACATACCTTGACTGCAGGCTTTGACAGACCCTGGGCCAGAGGCATCCAGCTAAGCCACACCAGGATTCCTGACACACAGAAACTGTGAGATAATATTCGTTGTTTTAAGATGCTAAGTTTAGGGGGGCGCCTGGGTGGCGCAGTCGGTTGAGCGTCCGACTTCAGCCAGGTCACGATCTCGCGGTCCGTGAGTTCGAGCCCCGCGTCGGGCTCTGGGCTGATGGCTCAGAGCCTGGAGCCTGTTTCTGATTCTGTATCTCCCTCTCTCTCTGCCCCTCCCCCGTTCATGCTCTGTCTCTCTCTGTCCCAAAAAAAATAAATAAACGTTGAAAAAAAAAAAAAAGATGCTAAGTTTAGGGCAAATTGTTATGCAGTGACAGATAACTAATATAATTCCTTAAAAGCTAAAACAGTCTTCTACTCATCTGTATAACCCTTGTAACACCTAGTCCAGAACCCTGCTTATAAACAAAACCTAGTTAGTATTTACTGAATCGAATGAGTAGCACAGTATTTACCTCCTCAAGAAGTTTGCAGTGTAATGGGGGAACCAGACATTTAACAACCTACCACACAAATACATGTTCACTAACAACCGTAACGAGTTCCAGAGGGGAGGGGTGCATAGTGAGAGAAGGATATAACCTGGGCAGGGAGCTGGGTGGGGAGGGTTGGGGGTGGGGGGTCACTCCTGCAGATGTGGAGGCTGAGCTGAGACCTGAACAAAGTGTAAGGCCACTAGGCAAGGAGAAAGGGAAGGAGGCACAGGTATGTGCAAAGGCCCTGGTACAGGTGTGAACATGAAGCAAGCCAGGCTGATTGGAGTGCAGGAGGAGGGAAGGAGGCTGTGTGGTGCAAGGCGAGGAGGGTCGCAGAGCTGGGCATGGCGGAACACAGCGGCCTCACCAGGCCGCGTGAATCGTTCTGATTCTTAATCAGTGCAACTGGAAATCACAGATGCATCTGAAATGCAGGAGCACACGTGTACACATGCATGTGCACGTGCGTGTGTAGAAGGCGTGCCTTGATCAGATTTGCATTCACGGCAGATCACTCTGCCTGCCGTGCGGAGAACCGATTGCAGGGGAGGAAATATGAAAGAGCACACCTGTTAGCAGGTTACTGCAACCGTCCAGAACATATTGGTCAGGATGGAAACAGGGAGAAAAAAGCATGTTAGCGGGCCGTTCAAGGATTAAAGCTAATAGGCCTTGGGGGCAGTATGGACGTGGTGGGTGTGATCTAGGGGTGTGAGGTGTGATTCCCGCGTGTCCACTGTGCCCCCGGGGATGGTGGTGGTGCGGCTCTCTGAGTCTGGGAGAACTGCAGAAAACCGGGAGCTGAGCGAAGGCTTGGGGTCGTCTCCCAAAGGGGGAGCAGATGAGCTTTTAATCACCAACGCTTTGGGCAATCTATTTTGCTGGCTCTTTCCTGAAGGGGCATTTTCATTATCTTCCTGGTTCTTTGCAATATTACAGACAGGAGAAATATTACAACATACCCTCTAGCCTCAGAATCTAGTTAACACACCCAGTAATGTACGAATTTCTGCCCATGAGGCCAATCCGACCAACGTCCCACGTACAACCAGAAAAAGAAATTCAATCATGACATGCAGGGTGGCCTCACCCCAGCTGCTCCATGAATAAGTAAGGCTGGTCTGCTGGAGACCATTAAATCACCTCTGTTTCATTTTAACAATGATGGGAACATTTATTGAACGCTTCCCGGGTGCCAGGCATTCTGTGAGCCTCTTTGCAGACATGATCTCTAATCCCACAAGCAAGATACAGTAGAACTTCTACAAATGAGGAAGCTCCAGAGAGGCAAGGTAACTTCCCAAGGTGAGATGGTGGAGGCAGGATGCAAGCCTAGTCTACTAGCCTCCGAAATCTATATTGCTCTAACACCGCCTATTCGTTTCACTGGGATCTTTCTTTCAGGACTACTTTACCCAGCTGGCCAGCTTATCTGTAGAGTCAATCCACTTTGGTTGTTGAGACAGCTGAAAATGCCAGATCAATATTTTTTTCCACTTTCCTCCTGTTCTGTTACTGACAGACACCAATTAGGAATGGAACCCCTAATTAACCAAGCCCGCGTCCCAGGAACGGAGAACCTGTGCACCTGACATCAGCTGGATGCCACATGTCGTCCGTGGTGAGTAGGCGATGGTTAACACACAAAGCTGCTCCAAAGAGACAGAATGAACTGGGAGACTTCACATGTATTCGACTTGCGGAAGGAAAACGCTGTGCCTTTTAAAAGCATGCTTTTAAAATGTAGTGAAGTAGAAAAAAATCCAAGAAGAATTGGTCTCATGTGAATATTTCATGATGAGCTTAAAATAACAAGGTTTCCATGTGTATAAATATGGGAAGGGCAGCCTTCAGGGTAAACGACAGAGGTCTATACAGCAGAGAACCCTCAGGTGGTTCCTGAACGTGCAAGAGAGAGACCCCAAAACACACCCCTGCGATTAAGCCTCTGTGTCTTTGCTGCTCCTACGGAAATCAGAGGGGGGAGGATATTGCAGGACAGGGAAAGGGGGGTGTGGGCTTCGCCGTCTTCCGCAGGCCAGGCACTGGTCTGAGTGTAAGAAACAATACGGTGGCCGCAAGTAGCAAGGGTCCTGCTCCCTGAAGGTTACATTCCATTAAGCTGCATGATCCTAAGCCTGTCAAGGTCTCTAAACCTGCATCATCTTGTCTGTAAGGGGTGGGTGGTAACAACCCTACATCGGAAAGCTCCTGGATGAGGAAATGAGATAAAGAGTAAACACAAAGCATGAAGAGCCACGGGTAGCTGGTACTGTCACTGTTTGTGTGGTTTACCACTCTGCCACCCTGTCCCAGGTCGGTCTAGTTGGAGAGGGCTGCTTGGATTCATCTTTTCCCACATTTGCACCATCAAGAATCTCTTTAAAAATATCCATCTTATTTCTTCATTGTTCCCCCCAAGTACCCACAGACAACATCTTAAATGGTGTTGTCTATGTAAGAGCATTAAGTATGCACTGTTTCCCCATTCTGTTCACCTAAAATATAAGCCTCATTAGCATTAAGAAGGTAAGGTGGAAAAAAAGCAGGTAAAATGGACTTGATCAAAATTTTAAACATTGCACATCCCAGGACACCATCAAGAAAGAAACAAGACAACTCAGAGGATGAGAGCATCTTTTCAAACCCTACATCTGATAAAGGAGGCTTAAAACTCAATAATTAAAAACAGTTTTAAGAATAGGCAAAGGATGTGAAGAGACATTTCTCCAAAGAAGACAAGTAGCCAATAAGCACACGAAAAGATGCCCACCATCGTTAGTCATCAGGAAAATGCAAATCAAAACCACGGTGACACTACCCGACACCCACTCGAATGGCTATAATAAAAAGGACAGATGATAACAAGTGTTGACGAGGAAGCAGAGAAATCAGAGCCCTCGCACACGGCCAGTGGGAATGTAAAATGGCACAGCCTCTGTGAGAAACAGTCTGGCAGTTCCTCAGAAAGTTACATCCAGAGTCACCACACGACCCAGTGGTCCCGCGACGAGGAGTATCTCCAAAAGCACTGAAAACATGTTCACACACAAAAAAGACCCATGTACGAGTGTTCGTGGCAACAGGAGTCACAATGTAGTAGCCAAAAGTGGAACCGACACAAATGTCCATCACGGAATGACTAAGGGACAAAATGTGGCACACCCATACCATGGCAAAGCCATGACGTACTGACACGCGCTACAGCACGGATGAGACTTCACGCTCAGTGGAAGAAGCTAATCACAGAAGACCACACGCCAAACGATTCCATTTATGTAAAATGTCCGGAATTGGCAAAACCGTAGCAACAGAAAGGAGATTTGCGGTCACCAGGGACATGGCGAGGGAGAATGGGGAGGGGATGCTGGCGGACGGAGGGTTTCCTCTGGGGGTGTCGGGAATGCTCTGGAACCAGATCGTGGTGATGGTTGCATGACCTTGTGAACAGACTGAAAAAAAACACGTGCATTTTAAAAGGGTGAAATTTATGGCACGTGGATTATATCTCAATTGAAAAAAAAAAAAAAAAAACCAGCAAGAGAGCCGAGTGAACATAATTCCGTCCAAAGCAAAAAAAAAAAAAATTTGACGTGCCACAAAGCCCAAGATATGGTATTTGGATTCTGGGGCTGCCCTATGACTGTGTGACCCTGACTCATTTTCTGAATCTGTTTGCTGAGATCTTCGTCTATAAAATGGGATAGGATCACTACCTGGACATAAAGATCAAATGGGTAACGTAGGTGAAGTGATGAGCGCATTGTGCCCCACAGTCAAGTTTGTGTGTGGGACACAAGAGGAAGCCAGAGCCCCGTTCTGAACAAGAAGCCCTCTCCAGCCTGACCCTCCCCTCTGGTCCCCTGTCTCTCACCTCAGGGGTCAGCGCGTTGTTGTCCGAGGTCTGGCTGGACAGCAGGATGTGTGTGAACCCCTCTTCCTTCCGCACGACAATGTCCCGAAACCTACAGTTGCTTTCGTTCTGGCGGACGCTGTACCTGAGCCTCTTGTCAAAGACATAGTCCTTCTCTGCTTCCAGCTTCCTCTTCACGGGGCTGTGCAAGTTTAATCCCCCGTTGGTCAGAGCAGAGCCTTCCAAAATCAGACAAAAAAAGTGAGAAACCAACATAGGAGCAATCACACCAGAGCGTGATCACAGAACGTTCAGATTCTCACAGAAAGGGTTGGATGTGGCTGGGACCCCCCCACTCACCCTCCTCTGTTCTTGGGTGGAGAATGGCCCAGGGCTTAACTGCCACAGCTCCAAGTTTGAACTAAGAGAGAGAGCTCTGTGGAGGGCCTGATATGATCTTTGACAGCCTGTGAGCCTCAGCTTCTGTTCCGAGGCCTTTGGCAACAAGGAACCCCCTACTTTGAAATCTGATGGCTGAAAAACAAAACAAACAAACCAAAAAAAAAAAAAAAAAAAACCCTGCAGTTTTATTCATAATTACCAAACACTGGAAGCAACCAATCTGTCTTTTAACTAGGTGAATGGATAAACAAAACGGCACGTTTGTATAAGGGAATATTACTCAGCAATGAAAAGAAAATTAGTTACCAAGCCATGAAAATACACAAATGAATCTTAAACACAGAATGCCAAGTGCAAAAGGCCAGTGACAAGGGTTGTGCATTGCATGATTCCAATTACATGACATTCTAGAAAAGGCAAAAGGAGAGTATCAGGCAAGAGATGTGTGGTTACCAGGATCAGGTGGAATCAGAGCAGGTGGAACAATGAAACACAGGGGATTTCTGAGGGTGGGGAAGCTATTCTCTAGGATACCCTGATGGTGAATGCGGGACATTAAGCATCTGTCAAAACCCAAAGAACTTTGCAGCACAGACAGTTAGGCTTAAAGTATGCATTTAAAATAAATACATTTACGAGACCGGTGGGATCCAAGGAGGGAATACAGAAATGTGATCAAAGAATCTGACTGTATGACAAATGCACGAAAGAAACAACCTCGGGGCGCCTGGGTGGCTCAGTTGGTTGGGCATCCGACTTTGGCTCAGGTCATGATCTCACGGTCCGTGGGTTCAAGCCCTGCATCGGGCTCTGTGCTGACAACTCAGAGCCTGGAGCCTACTTCGGATTCTGTGCCTCCCTCTCTCTCTATGGTCCTCCCCCACTCATGCTCTGTCTCTGTCTCTCTCTGTGTCTTTCCCTCTCAAAACTAAACATTAAAAAAAAAGAAAGAAAAGAAACAATCTCACTGAAGGGGGCAGGAGTGCCTCAGCACCTCAGAAACTCTAGGAATGACTGGAGTCTGTAAAAACTAAAGGCAAAACAGCCTGCTAGAGAAATGCTGTACTGTAGTTGGCAAAGCCGATTCCTAAGGAGGTGGGGGAGTGTTCAGAATTCTGATACTGTTACCCTGGCATGCTCGAACTGGACAATTCAGTAAATGGATGGCAGATGGTAGGATCCACACTTCCGACCGCCTGGAGTATAAGGTTATAGATAGGTGAGGGGCGGGGTCTAGAACGATCCATGGGATGGTGGATTCAGAGTGGAAGGCATCACGCGTAGCTCAATACTGGTATAGACAGTTACATTGATAGTTACAGGTATGTGTGCGTACAAAGGGTAGTAGACATGCGTGTATGTCCTTGCTCTGTCAGCGGAGAGGGCCCAGAACCAGTGACGTCCCAACAGCAGTGGGCCCACCTAGGGCCCAGATGGTGGTCTCTGATGCAATTCTCAACAAAAGGAACCAGGACTCCCTGGAGAAATGGCTGACTCCAGGCCCGGGGCAGGAAACACATGAGATAAGCTTGTAGTGGCTGAAAAGGAATGAAGTAGCAAAAAATAAAATAAAAAATAAAAAAATAACCTCCCCAACGATGAGGCATGTGGGGAGCCGATCCAAAGAGCTCCCAACGGCCAAAGATGCACCAACTTGAGTCACACAACAAAGGAGTATTTGCATTCTAACTGGAAGTACAAAATCAATATCCAGGAGTCCATAATGTCGTTAGTCAATCGTTAAATTAATAAAAAATGGGAGAGAAGAGGCGAGTCTCCCAGGCACAAGAATTCCCAACAGTTTCCGGAGACTCTCTGCCCACAGGGAGGTGGAGCCTGAGTGCCCACTCTATAGGCGCGGGTTGTGCCCCGTGACTTCCCTCCACACGGCACAGTGTGGAAAGTCTGGGGTCGGGAGCAGCAGCTGGACAGTGGGGACACCTGACTGGGGCAGATGGAGACGTGCAAGCGTCCCCCACCACCAGGTGACAGAGACCAACATCAACCGCGATGAGTTAACGGCGACGGCGTGTGCCCTCACGACGTGTGCGGTCTTCCTCCCCCAAACCCACAACTCCGGTCTAGGCAGGAGTAAAAGGTCACACAAATCCAGATTGAGGGGCACTGAACAGAATACTTAATCAGTATGCTTCAAAACTGTCAAGGTCATCAAAAACCAGGAATGTCGGAGAAACTGTCACAGCCCAGAGGAACCTAAGGAAACACGACAATCCCAAGAAGGGTTTCTGGAACAGATGTTAACCGACAACTGCGGAAAGCCGAATAAAGCATGGACTTCGGTTGCTAACAATGCACTGTTACTGGTTCGTCGCTGTAGCAAATGCGTCACTAATGTAAGACGTTGGGAGGAAGCAGAGTGTGGTGTGTAGACGAACTCTCTGTATTATCGCCCCAATATCTCTGTAAATCTAAAGCGGTTTTAAAAGTTTTCCTTTATTTTAAAATTAAGTTAGTAACAAAAAATTTATAAAACCCCACAAAACAGTTCTCAGGCAATTCTGACAGGCCGGCAGGTTTGAGAACCCGGGCCAGGGGCTCTTATGCTTCAACATACATCAGGAGCACCTGAAGAACTGTTAAAAATCCACCTGCTGGGCCCATCCCAAACTGCCACCACTGCTTCAACATCCAGGCTTTGAAAACCAGGGTCCAGACAACCCAGGGGGTCGTCCATCACCAGGCGCCTCCCTGATGTCGAGTGAGCCCCATGCTTGAACGCTGGCGAAGGTCTGAAAATCGTGTGGAGTGTCACCATTTCTGCCCGGGGTGGTGGGTGACTGACCCACGTAGGATGGGCTGCAGTGGTGTAGGAGGAGGGGCACAAGGAGACACACAGAGGGACTTACTACGTGTGGACCATTGTTGGAACCTTTTTTGGCAGGGATGCTGGAACGCGCCCGGAAGCTGGCCCCCACCCTCAGAAGACGACTGCATGGACAGAGCGAACATGCCTTTTGCTGACCCTCCAAGAGCAGGTTACGAGTATGACAAGAGAGAACATATCTGGGGCGCCTGGGTGGCTCAGTCGGTTAAGCATTCAACTCTTGCTTTTGGCCCAGGTCATGATCTGACAGTTTCCTGAGTTCGAGCCTGCTTGGGATTCTCTCTCTTTCCCTTTCTCTCTGTCCCTTCCCCCACTCACGCTGTCTCTGTCTCTGTCTCTGTCAAAATAAATAAATAAACTTCAAAAAACTGTTTTAATAAAATAAATAAATTTTTTTTAAAAAAGAGAGAATATATTTAAAGGACCCGGGATATAGTAAGCAATGAATAGATGGTGGCTCTTACTTGCTTTATAGTCATTATCACCCTGCTCAGCACAAAAGTATTCCGGTAATATTTTCTGCATGAACCCTGTCTCTCCAACAATACTGCAAGGGTCTTAAGGGCACGATGCTGTCACACACAGCATAGCCCAGCCTACTACCTGTGCACCAAGAAGTCTATAGGAATTGTTCCTTGGCCCCTGGAGTCTTGGGTCACCCTAGGGATGGACTCACATCCTTACTTAGGTGGGTCTCGGGATCTCAAGAACCAAGGCCAAGGCAGGGAGCAGAAATGGTTCCCTGGACCCCTCCTTCTGCCTGCTGGGTCCCTATCGAGGTGAGCGATCAGCCACAAAGGGGCACAGAAGCAGCAGGGCCTGTGTTGTCCCACAGCTTCCTTGAAGCCTCCTCCTTTTGTACTTTTCTGTTACTCAAGGCAACCGGGCTTCGTCAAGCCCCGCGATGCAGGTGAAACGACTCCATGAACTCCGGAAAGTAAACGTGAGCATTTAATTAAAAGGCGGGTGTAGAGGGAGCTGTTTCTTCAGGGTTAACCTCAAAATCTTCAGCTCCCCGCCAGAGCTTCCTAATTGGAGCTGGCCCTGGTTTCTGTAGAGCCCAGGCAGATCGTGTGCCACTGGTTTCTGCAGAGCCCAGGCAGATCGTGTGCCACGGGCACAGGGCCCGTGCCACGGCCCTGCTGGCGGATGTTAGCACGTCGCAGAAGCGGCTCTCGGAGGACACCGGTTCCCGCCGGTGACAAGTCAGAAGCTCCGGGGCCCTTGCATGTCAGCGCCTTCCCGAGCTGGGAGAGGTTTGACCCGAGTCCTCCTGTCCCCCAACAAGGTCAAGGCGCTAATTTACAATTCTATTAGAGAGGAGGAGATGGGGTTTACCTTTTTTGAGCAGCTCTATGTGAGGTCTACGAATTTCTCAGCAGTCCTAGGTAAAGTGCCCTTCTGTGTCCGTTTTGTAGGTAAAGTGAGTAACTTTGCAGGAAGCCACAAAGCTTTTACATGGTAGAGCCAGGATTGGAGCCCAGCTCTCCCTCATTGTATTTATTCACCCTGACCTCACAGACTTTGCTTCGTGTGCAGGAGATGAAAAGGAAACCAGCAAACTATTACCTAAATAAAATAGTGACAGATGGGAAAATACAGGAGACAAAATGGAAACTAATAGGGGCAGGGGCCTCTGAATTCAACACCCATGGCCTCTCTGCATGGCCGTCTGCACAGGAAACACCAACCCCCAAAAGACCATCTGACCAAATAAACTATAAAACGTTCTGAGGAAAACAGACCTGTTTATCCTCTATCAGGACCCTGGGCTCAGACCTCTGATGGTGACTCGGAAGGTGCACCATCTCTGGGCCAAAACAAGGAGAAGAGCCCCCCGCCCCCCCACCCCAGGGCCTGAATTCACATGGAACCTGAGTGGCTAACATGGCCCTGCATTTTCGGAGATGCAGAGGACAGCTGCACCCCAGAGCCCCTCGGACCCTGCCCTCAAAGCGTCTCCCCTTCAGGGGCGTCACACTTCCCAAGACTGGCAGGCAGACCAGGAAGACACCGTGGGAAACACAACATGCCAGAAGCATGGACACCCCAGCCTGTGTTTGGTACCTGCGAGAAGCTAAGAAGCCACATGAGCTCCTGAGCACGAGTCTCCTTGATGATAACATGAGGCTCACAGTACCTGCTTTTCGAGGTTGGGTTTTTTTTTTAGTTTATTTATTTATTTGGGGGGGGGGGTGCACATGTGTGAGCCGAGGAGGGGTAGAGAGAGAGGGAGAGAGACAATCTCGAGCAGCCTCTGTGCTGTGAGCGCAGACTCGGGGCTCGAGCCCACGAACGGTGAGATCGTGACGTGAGCCTAGATCAAAAGTTGAGCGCTTAACCGACCGAGCCACCCAGGCGCCCCGGGTTGTTCTGAGTTCAGCTGAAGAACTGATATGAGGTTAGCAAGTGCCCGGCTCACCCTACGCACGTCACAGATGTTAGTGGAAGGACCCCAAGTCGTTGCAAAAAAGAGGCATGAACTGGTGAGTCCTCCCAGCCATGTCTCCCAGCCCCTAAGGCTAAGGCACAAACCCAGGAGGTGGCATTCCAGGCACAGAGCAGACTGTGAACCCATAAATCAGGGTGACACCCAATAAAGGGCCAGCGTATACACCCCACACTCCCTCTCATGAGCTGCGAGGCTGGGTGGCTCACTCACCCACTCCGGGCCCCCTTTCCCTCCTGTGGACTGGGAAAAAACATTCCTGCCTCACGGGACTGTCGCCCATGAAAGGAAGTGATGTCAGCTGCATTCCTGGGACATAGGACAGTTTCCTTCCTTCTTTTCCCTTCAAACCTTCCCACATTCCTTCCTTCAGACTAAGCACAAAGGAGTATTTGACGTGAAGAAGTTTCCATAAAATCACGCCCTGACACAGCCCCTCTGCTCCAAGCACGCGGAAGTGGCAGATAAATACTGGACTCACAAACAAGATAATCATCTCTGTGCGTGACAGGCAGAATGTCAACACAAAGCACTACGTGGGGCCGGGAGCGCCGGGCAGGAAGCACACTCGAGGACGGCACACACCAGGGTCCCACGCGAGATGGGAGAGGGGACCCAGGCCCACGGCCGGATGCCAGGGGTGGCATGAGGTCCCCTCTGTGAAGGCAGAACAGCAGTAACACGACCACGTCCACGACCACGGCTCTGTCGGCAGCTCCGGGCCAGGTGGAGGCAAACACCAACTGTTACAGGGGTGCAGGGGGAGAGAAAGCAAAGAAAAACAAAACAAACCCCCCCTCTTGGAACGAGCCCATACACCAGAATCCCCAAACCTGAAGACATGCTTAGAAACCTTGCCAACAATATCAACACTTGTGACGTAAATTGCTCCGAAGAAGATGAAATGAGTATCAAGGAATGATGTGACAAGGACTTTAAAACAGGAATGCCTCAAATATTCAAAGTGACAGGTGCAAGGAAAAAAAACAAAAACAAAAACACATTCATTGACAATAAACAAGAAATTCTCAGACAAAAGCAGACAGAAAAAACAAAAAGGTAAAGAACAAATGAAAAAGTAAACAGCTAACGGGAGAAAAGTATTTCCATATCACAGATAGAAAGCTAAGATTCCCACGCTGTAAGAAGTTTTATTTACGTATTTTTTTAATTAAAAAAAAATTTTAAGTTTATTTTTGAAAGAGAGACAGAGAGAAGTGGAGGGAGAGAGAGAGAGAGACAGAGAGAAACTCAAGCAGGCTCTACACTCTTAGCACAGAGCTTGACATGGGGCTCAAAGTCATAAACCATGAGATCATGACCTGAACTGAAATCCAGAGTGGGACACTTAATCGACTAAGCCACCCAAGTGTCCCTATTTATTTTTTAAAGTTTTATTTATTTATTTTTGAGAGCAAGAGAGACAGCATGCAGAGGGGCAGAGAGAGAGAGAGAGAGGGGGGGGGAAACAGAGAATCCCAAGCAGCCTCCACACACTGCCAGCACGGAGCCTGATGCAGGGCTTGAACTCAAGAACGGTGAGATCATGACCTGAGCTGAAATCAACAGGAGGTTACTTAACCAATGGAGTCACCCATGTGCCCCCCCTCCATAAGAAGTTTCACAGACTGGAGACAGAAGCCCTCAAATTCCTCCTTTAGTAAAGACAGAAGATATGGGCAGGGATTCACAAATATTACATGAAAATGGCCCTTAAACATAAGACCTCAACTTCCTTTAATAATGCAAATTAAAACCCGTACTAATGGAGTAAAAATTAAAACTATATGGAGATGCCATTTCTCAGCCACCTGCTTGGCAAAAGTTCAAAATCCTACCACCACATTCTGCCAGAGAGGATGTGAGGAGTTGGGCACTCTCTTAATTGTGGGTAGAAGGCAAAATGGCACAACAGTGATAGGAGGGAATTTGGCAACATGTGACAAAACTATTTATGTGCTTACGCTCAACCCACCAATCCAATTCTAGAAATGTGACACGAACATACACCTCTAACAACACAAAAATATATGTTTAAGGTGACTCCTTACAGCACTATTTGCAATTTCAAAATGTTGGAAACTATCTAAATAATATCCAAGCAGAGATTGGAGAAGTACTAGGGTGCATCCACACAATGGAATACTACACAGCTGTAAACAAAAAAACCAACGAGCTCTTTCTCCATGAACTAATAGGACATAGTTTCCAAAATATATCTTCACATGGAGAAAGACAAGGTACAAAAGTACTTTACCTTTAGTGTAAGAAAAAAAGGGAGGGGTGCCAGGGTGGCTCACTCATTTGAGTGGACTCTTGACTTCGGCTTAGACCATGATCTCACAGTTCATGAGTTCAAACCCCCCGTCGGGCTCTGCAATGACGGTGTGGAGCCAGCTTGGGATTCTCTCTCTCCCACTCTCTCTCTCTGCCCCTCCTGTGCTCATGTTCTCTCAAAATAAACAAATAAACTTTAAAAAGGAGAAGAAAGGGGAAATGGATAAATCTGATTTTTTTTTTCAAAAAAAAATACAGGAGGAATAAACCAGGAGACAATGAAACTGGTTACCCAAGCACAAGTGGTTGGCAGAGAGAAGAGAAGAAGGGGTGAAGGAGGGCTGACACTTCTCTGAGTGTGTCTTTTTAAGTCCCAGAAATATATTAAAGCACGTCAAGAAAATAAAATCAATAAGGATGAAGAAAAAGAAACTGAACATAAATCAAAAGAAAGGAATTTAATCATATTTCAAATGAATAACATAGGTACACAGGGGGAGAATAGAGAGCCAATATGAATGACTTTTGAATGCAATATTACAGCTTATATACCCTCAAACAAACCTTGAACTCTCCTTAGTGTGTTGGTTTGCATAGTGGTAAGGGTGGACCAGTTCCAAAACTATTTTATAGGTAGTCTAGGGTTGAGCAAACAAGTAAATGCATGATGTTGTGGACAGACAGCGTTCTCTCGACGAAAGAAGGGTCAAAAGAATATGAAATGGGGGAAGGCGAGGAAGAATTCAGTGGGATTAGAATGCAAGAAACTTGGGGAATAATAGGAAAAATTGGAATGTGGATCATAGATTAAAGTATTGTATCGATGTTAAATTTCTGAACTTCACAACTGTACTGTGTTGACATAAGAGAATATCCTTTTTCTTAGAAAATACCCATACTGGGGCACCTGGGTGGCTCAATCGTTTGGGCGTCCAACTTCAGCTCAGGTCATAATCTCATGGCTTGCGAGTCTGGGCCCCATGTAGGGCTCTGTGCTTACAGCTCAGAGCCTGGAGCCTGCTTCGGATTCTGTGTGTGTGTGTGTCTCTCTCTGCCCCTCCCCTACTCATGCTGTCTCTCTCTGTCTCTCAAAAATAAATAAACGTAAAAAAAATTTTTTTAAAGAAAAAAAGATTACTATGGGGGGCATGATGTATGTAATCCATACTCAAATAGTTCAGAAAAAGAACAATAATCTATCTAAAATTTGTATAATCATTTATCATAACTTATGAGTATATATGTATGTGAGTCTATATCTAAACATATACATATATGTACATAAACATATGTACCAAGAGAGGGCAAACATGGTAAAATATTAAAAAACCTGATGAACTGAGGGGCGCCTGGGTGGCTCAGTCGGTTGAGTGACTGACTTCAGCTCAGGTCACGATCTCACGGTTTGTGAGTTCGAGCCCCGCGTCGGGCTCTGTGCTGACAAGCTCAGAACCTGGAGCCTACTTCAGATTCTGTGTCTCCCTCTCTCTCTGCCACTCCCCCACTCATGCTCTGTCTCTCTCTGTCTCAGAAATAAATAAACATTAAAACATTTTTTTAAAAAAAATAAAAGCCTGATGAAATTGAAAAGAGCTTCTTTACAATGCTTTCTGTAAACTTTAAATGACTTCATTACTTTATTACTTTATTATTTATTTATTTATTTATTTATTTATTTGAGAGAGAGAGAGACAAAGCATATAAGTTGTAGGGAGGGGTAAAGGGAGGGGGAGAGAGAATCTTAAGCAGGCTCCATACCCAGCACAGAGCCCAATGAGGGACTCGATCCCACGACTCTGGGATCATGACCTGAGCCAAAATCAAGACTCTGATGCTCAAATGATTGAGCCACCCAGCCGCCCCGTAAGCTTCAAATCACTTTACAACAAAAAGTTAAATACACATTTAAAAACAAATATCCCGCAAGTAAGAATCAAACTAAAATTCCATACATGGGGTAACTGTAAGAAAAGAATATTTGAGGAGCACCTGAGTGGCTCAGTCGGTTAAGCATCCAACTCTTGATTTCAGCTCAGGTCATGACCTCACGATTGTGAGATCAACTTCCATGCTGGGCTCTGCGCTGAGTGTGGAGCCTGCAGCCTGCGTTAGATTCTATCTCTCCCTCTCTCTCTCTGCCACCCCCCACCACTCATGCATATACTCTCTCTCACTCTCAAAATAAATAAACATTTAAGAAAAAAAGAAAAAGAGTATTTGAAGAGACAATAGCCGAGTGTTTTCTAGAACTTTAAAAAGAATTCAAGTTCTTAGTCTGAAAGAGCACTCTGGTTATTAAGCAAGATAAAGAGACAAATGATAATGAAACTGCAGAATGTCATGGGTAAAGATCTTAAAATGCAGCCTAGAGGAAAAAAACCCACATTATCAAAAAGGGTTGACAGACTGATAGCAACAGCGATAACACTAGCCTGGAAAGAAAAAGGAACTTCTACCAACGGAATGCTAAGATACAATGTCAACCAAGAACTTTATACCCAGCTAAAACAACATTTAAAGGCCTGAGTAAATGGGCATTTTCAGATATCCCACTGCTAACAGCATTTATATATCAGAGTCTGGAGGAACTATAAAGAGAAACTTCACCATATAAAACAGTTAATTCAAAGGGAGACATAGGACACAAGAAACAAAGTTAGTCTTAAAAAATTTCAATAAATGTGATGACTGGCTATAAAAATAATAAGCATGATCTTTGGTGTTTAACAACATGGGGTGCACAAAACAAAAACAAGATGTCCAATGAGAATATAAAGCCAAGTAGTGTCCTCCTTGCTATATTCAATAGGAGGACATCACATTTGTTTGAAAAAAACTTCATAGTTGAGCAAAATAAAAGAAAAAAACCAAATATATATTAGTAGTCACAGTAATCTGAGAGAAGATTAGATTAATATATTAAAAGATAGGGATAATCAGATGAAATAAAACATGAAAGAATCCGGGTGTGTGAAGGATTCCCTAGGGAGGGACCCTTCAAGCCAGAAAAGGTCATCTTAGCTCAGCTACAGGGAGAAGGAAACCTGGCCAATCAACCGAGAAACGGAGGAACGACTCTCAAAGTACCAAGAAATGGCATGCGGTTGTCAATGTGCAGGAGGAAAGAAAGATGTCTCAGGAAATGCCCTACAGTTTGCAAGATACAGAAAGAAAAACAGAAAAACACAGAACCTGCCCTGGGATGGGGGAAGGCAGAGGCAAAGGGCTGGAGGGGGCCACAGAGGACTGGACGGATGAGGGATGGACCGCAGGAGACTTGTACCATATAGGATCAGTTTTCAGGAAACATAGCCAGGCCAGGCAGGACTCAGGGTCTTTGCCCAATTTCCACACCAAGACCATGTCAAACGTCAGGCACAAAAGAGCACCAGGCTTCCTCTGGACAGGGAAGAAGGAAGGGGCAGTTTAGACAGATCACAGAGGATGCTACCGCCAACTGAGGGATGTACTGTCCATGCTGCTTCCACACTTAACGTGGTCTTTCACAGAAACTCAGGCAGCTCTTTGGTTATCATGGACAGTTGGGTTAGGAGAGATCTACACCTGCCCAGAACAAACCAAAATGGAGACTTCAGGGTCAGGAAGCTTCATCCTCAATCCTATCTCTTAATGGCTCACCATATGCAATACCTATATTTTGTTGGGGGCTTACTACGTGATTCACATAGCTTCCCTCATCCAATTCTAACAACAGCCCTGTAAAGCATTATTTTACCCCTATTTTACAGAAGAGAAAACCAAAAGCCAAGGTCACTGTGCCATCAGGAAGTTCCAGGATAGGGTTTAACCTCCAGCATCTTGATTTCAAACTTGACACTTAGTTCAAGCACCAAGACTCAAACCTAACACTAGTCTTGGGCCCTCCCGCTGGTGTTGGCTCTGCTTTTCTTCCAAAGAGCTCAGTCTTTGCTCAACAATGCAGGAAGGAAAATTTGGACACGACACCTGGACCCGTGTCATGTGATGCTGTTCCCAAGCCAAGCTCATTTTGCTGGATTATCATCATCTGTACACTTGCCTGATGCCCCCACTGAACTCTTTGGGGATGAGTCTGAGAGCCGCTCACCTCTGTGGCTAGAAGACGGAGCCCAGTGCCTGGTACACGGCAACGGCTCTGCAGAGCATTCGTTGGCGAAACGAATGAGTGACAAACAAATGAAGCAACCCCATCGTGCTACGTGCCAACCTCATAATTAACACTTGTGACGTTGGGACGCATTCAGTGTTCATTGCTCAGTGTGTTGGTCACGCTCCCACACCTGTGTATTAGTCCCGTGCAGAAAAACATTTGTTTTCTGAAATCAGGTTGATGTCACACCTAGATGACTCATATCCCACCTAGGCCTTCCGCCTCACCGCAGCCGAGCGAGATCTCACTTCTGAGACGCCCAGAAAAAGAGAGCAGTGTGAGTGCTATGAATGTTCCTTCCCTTGCACAGAAAGTAGTAACACCATTCGCGGTCGGAGCCATCAGCACACAGAAGGAAGAGGTGGAGACACCGGAGCCCTTCTCTGCACTGGAAGGCCCAACTGCTGAAGGGCTCGCCCCTCTCAATGTGGCTCTGCTCTTACCTGCTCCGGAATTCTCCCAGGGAAGCTCCCCCTCTTCTTGTGGCTGTTTGTACATCCTTCTTTTCTTTTTTTTTTTTTTTTTACAGCCTTTCTTTACTCTACCTTCCACAGTCCATTTGGCATGTAATTAGTGAGTGCCTATGACTTGCCTGGCACCTGGGACACACTGATGGGCAAAACCAGACAGGGATCCCACATTCTATGTTGTCTAACAGAACATCCTGCAACGATGGACATGTTCTATATCTGCACTGCCCAACACAGTAGTCAATAGTCGCATATGCTATTGAAACTTTAAAATTTTTGTTTAATTTCAATTCACTGAAATCTAAACACATGTGACCCATAGCCACCATACTGGACAGTGCAGGTAACCATGCTGCAGCATAAATATCTTGCTCACCTTGGGAATCCTAACATACCTTTTCTCACATGTCTGACTCCCTCCTCACCCTCAGCCAGATTCATAAGGACAAGGGTCGTGTTGGTCATTCTTTTTTTTTTTTTAATTAAAAAAAATTTTATGTTTATGTTTTGTGTTTATTTTTTATGTTTATTTTTTATGTAAGTATACACACACACACACACACACACACACACACATATATGGAATGAGAGAGAGAGAGAGAGAGAGGAAGGAGCAGAGAGAGAGAGGGAGACATAGAATCCAAAGCAAGCTCCAGGCTCTGAGCTGTCAGCACAGAGCCCGACGTGGGGCTTGAACTCATCAAGTGTGAGACAATCATTCTTAAATCTCCAGAACCAGTGCGCCCAACACACAGAAGTGCCTCAGTCATTGCTAAACCAGTGAACGAGTGGATAACTGAGTAAGTGCTACACATACAATGGAAGTCCTATAGAAGTTTCTGTCCCCTGATGGAAGGAGAGACTGGGCACCAAAGGCTGGAGAGCAGGGTAGGGATGGTGCTGCTGGCCTCACAGGAAGATGCAAGCCTGGGCATGGCCCTTCCTGCCCATCCTTCCCACTGCTCCAGTCTCTGTCAGCAGTTCCAGAGAGAGAAGGGAGGGCTGGGACCACCTTAAGGGCAGTTCACACTGGAGCACAGCACTGCTGTCTACCAGGCACTGTGTGCAGGCACTGAGAGGACACATCAGTTCCACAGTGAAGCAAAGCCACCTCTTCGTTGACTGTAAGATCAGGGTTTTCCAGCTGCAGTTCTCAGAAGAGAAAGTGATAGTTCTTGTGCATGAGAGCCATTTCCTGGTCTGTGGTTGACTCACCCAAGATCCCTAAAGCGTTGTGGACCGTTCTGAGAGCACACTGAGAGGGGAAGGGTGGGGAGGGGAGGTGCAACGTTTATGTGTCCAGCACATCGCATGTCTGGAGGAATCAGACTCAGCAGCATCTTTCAACAGAAGCATGGTTCAGAGGTCAGGACCTTCAGAAGTAGGGGGTGGGGGCTGCAGTTGAAAAGACCCCCCCAAATCACTGCACCCACTGGTGTCCCGAGAGTTCAGAGTGCCCGACCTGCACCTGAACTCAATATATGTATGCTTATTTCATGGCTGGTCACTGTCCTGACCCTTAACTGTCCCCGAACTCAAGAGCCAAGCCCAAAATGGCAGGTAGATTTTTAAAAATCATACATAGCAATGTTAGCCATCATCTGGCATGTTCTAATGATGCCTCCTGACACACCATGCATCTTAGGAAAGCTGAGGTTCCAAGATTACTTAGAACTGCTGGGAGGGATGGAGCGTACATCTTACGCTTATGGCCAGATGACGAAATGCTTCAAACAGGAGAGCCAAGCATGGATCCAATATGCAAAAAGACGTGATGAAAAATAACTTCTTCCACGGCTCACATCAGGTCTCCAGTGCTAAAACCCTTCCAGAGCCACGCCGACCCTCAAAGCACCATCAGGCCAGAATCCTAGACCTCGGAGGGGCTCCCCAGGGTGTTCGAAGGGCACGGGGACTCTGTTTAAAACCCATTTTCTCATCCTCTCTTGCCGCGGCTCTGCTCCCAACCTCTGCCAGCTGGCCTCGCCCGTCTGCCCCTAAAACACCCTCCTCCCGGGACGGCTCGAAGTCCTCAGGTGCCCCCTGCACTTCCTGCTTCCAGGCCACTGCTTCAGCTGCACCCTGGCCCCTGGAGGCCATTTCCCTCAACCTTCCCACGTGGGACCCTCAGGGCCACCGGAGAGACCTCTCTTGCAGGCGGCTTGTCCATTCCGCCCCAAGTGCCTACTGGCCAACCGTCCAGCCCCTGACTTCTCAGCACAACCAGCTTTGCAGCGGGCCGTCTGGGACCTTCTGATTCCTTACGTGGTTTCATTAGCTTCAAATTCTCTGGAAGGTGAGGCGAGCTCCCGGCACGCAGGGGGCACCAGGAAACCCCTCTTTAACTGAATTGTAGAAAAAGTGATCTCAAGAAGCTAAAAAAAAAAAAAAAAAGCATTTTCTTTTTTTCAATTTTATTCGAAAGAGAGAGAGAGAGAATACATGAACCAGGGAGACGGGAAGGGGGAAACAGAGAGAGAACCTTAAGTGGGTTCCACCCTGACCCTGACATGGGGTTCGATCCCACGACCCTGGGATCTTGACCTGAGCCAAAATCAAGAGTTGGATCCTCAACCGACTGAGCCACCTGGGCACCCCAAGAAATTCTTTTCTTTTCTTTTAATGTTTATTTTTTTTTTTAATTTTTTTCAACGTTTATTTATTTTTTTGGGGACAGAGAGAGACAGAGCATGAACGGGGGAGGGGCAGAGAGAGAGAAAAAGAGAGAGCAAGATCATGACCTGAGTTGAAGTTGGATGTTCAACCAACTGAGCAACGGAGGTGCCCCCTGCCCCCACTCACGGAATCATTTTCAAACTTAACATAGCTCTCCTCTGAGCTCCCAGATATCTCCATCCCTCAAGCAAAGCAGCAGCAATTAAGAACACTGGTCTGGAGCCAGACCAACTGGATCTGAATCCTGGACTAGCCATCTACTAATCGATAGATCACAGAATTATTTCACCTCCATATGCCTCAGTTTCCTAACCTGTAAAATGGGGAGAGATATAGGCCCCACCTCCTGGATTAATTGAGTTACTATGTATGTGGTGCTTAGTTAGAACAGGGTATAGCTCATAGCACGGACTCAATAAACAAACACTGGCTATTTTGGTATGGTATAGAAATTACTGATCTGTCTTTTCCCCATTTATTTTTTTTCTTCCCTAAACTGTGAGCATCTGTGTCATTCATCATATTCCCAGAACAGTGACCCACTTCTAGGTACACAGTGCCTGGCTTACAGCAGTAACTAAATGTTTGAGGAAGAAAACACAAGTGTAGTTTATTGATGATGTTTGAAGTAGATGTTATGTATTTTCTACAAATCTTAATAAGACCCAGTTTCTACTGTCTGGAACATTCTTCCTTCTCCTCTTTGCCCGACCACACTCCACGCAGCCTTCGGGTCTCAGATCAGATCCTGCTTCCACCTGCAAATCTGGCCTCTAACCTCCTAATTCTGGCGGGTCCCTCCCTCCCTCACGCACACGGGGCGTTCCCACATCACCATGCACTGCAATGTTTGGATACTTCCTCAGGCTTTCCCACAAGAGGGTGAGCTGGGCAAGGACCTCATCATGCCTCACACACAGCTGAAGTCCCAGCATCCTACACCATGTCTGGCACTCTGGTTTCTCTTTCCCACCCAGTGAAGGTGAGGAGTTGTGGGTGGGAAGCCAGGCCAGCAAGGGGACATCTTGTTTAAACTCCAGGAACACAGCACAAGTTCACTCTCCACCAGGGCGGAGAAGTAGGAGGGAATCAAGCAAGAAAGAGGCCAAAGGTGGGAAAAGAAAAAAAAAGAAAATAAAACCCCACCAGATCTCTATATTATAGAAGAAAACACACACCTAGAGACTGGAGCCTCCTACCCAGTACCAGTGTCACCAAGATGGCGGGAGAAGACTCAAGACTCTTTGACTTCCATCAGGGATGGAAGTGACGAGGTTGGTCATCCTCCTGCCCAGAAGTGGAGCCTCCTGAACTCGCCTTATTGGTTTACACACAGAATGAAAATGAATATCCTAGCGTCCATGAAAAAGCTGCAGGGCATCTGGCGGTAGGGCCAAAAGCATGCCCCAGAAGCACCACCATCTACCAAAGGGGAAGAAGAGAGGTCGGCATTCACTGAGCATTGACCAGGAGCCAGACCCCGCCATTTCATCCTCTGTGGTACGTACTGTGATTCCCAGAGCACAGAGGTGAAAATCGAGGCTCCCGAGCTGGCAAGATTCGCCTAGAGTCACCGGCTCCCCAAGAGGCAGACTTTGTACTTGACTAACAGACCCTCTGTCTCCAAAGCCCATCCTCACCCTTCCCGTGTCTTCCTGGCCATGCTGCCTCCAGAGTTTGCAGCAAGTTTAAAGGAGAAATCTAACCCTTTCTGCAACTGGGATTTCTTCTCAGAAGCCCACCGCGTTTTCTCTTCCACGGCAAAGGTCAATACAAAACACAGAAAATGCAACCCAGATGAAATGCACTCTACTGAAATGGATCCCCAGGACCCTTGGTTGGGGGGGGCAGGGTGGAGGGTTGGGGGAAAAGCCCAGGCATTTAACTAAGAGCCTGTGAGGCAGCGTGACTGTTAAGGGAGAAGGAGCGTAGCAAGTAGGGCGCTCACAGCAGATGGTGAAAACAACTGTCAGACAGATAAGGAAAGAGAGACATCTTTCGTGGCTACAGACCCTGACAAAACATGAGCTCTCTGTGACACGTCCCCAGAAGCAGGGAGCCCAGTGTGAGCACGCAGGACAGCCAGAGGTCGGGGGGAGACGCTGACGTGAGTGAATTGGGTGAGGGGGGTGGACCTGGGCCAGGACCCACACCTCACAGCAGTGAGGGACTCTTGCTTTCTCTCTTTGGTCCATTCACGCATCCACTCCCTCGTTCGGCAGATATTTCTTAAGTACCTACTGGGTGCCCAGCGTTGTGAGGTGCCAGAGACACAACTGTGAGCAAGACAGAGGGCAGCCCTGCCCTCGGGGAGCTCAGGATCTCCTGGAGTGAGGGGGGTGGAGATTATCCACCTAATCAGGCTGGGATCATGACACAGAGGTAAGGGCGGTCGGTGAAGAGACACTGCTCTGCGCGCACTAACTGAAAGCTGTCTGCACTGGGAGCCCGGGAGGGTTTGCTCGGGGAATCGCCTTTTGGGTGAGGCCCGAAGGAGGAGGAGAGGTCGACCACCCACACGAGGGCTGGCAGGACGGGAACACGCACGTGGCGCACAGGGAGACAGGCGTGAATACAGCGCAAGGCAGGCCGGACCGGGCAGGCTTTGAGCCACAGTGCGGGCTGTGGGAAGGACTGCCTCAGCCCCTTCCCGAAAGAGCCCAAAACACCTCCCTCCTGCAGGCCCCGCCTGTCTGGGTCTTTAGCCAACCCCGACTGCGCAGAGAATTCCCTGGAGCTTCAGCCTCCCCTGCGGGCTGGTCCAGAAGTAGCTGGACTGCTACCTTCCTTGTGATGTGGCTCCCGGCACCCACAGGTGGATTCCTGGCTCTATGTCCCTGGGCCTACTGTCATCACCCCCACCATCCCTGCCTTTTTTCGGGCTCATTCTATCAGACTCTACTTGTGCATCACCTCCTCCAAGAAGCCCTGTCTCCTAACTCCACTCCCAACTTGGCTTAGGCATCCCTGCCCACAGCTGCCTCGATATCAGCTGCATATCTCTTCGTGGTATAAGGCATTGAAATTACCTGTCTAAACGCTTTTTGGTACATGGTAGTCACCCAATGAGTACTGGTTGAGTTACCATATATAAGAAAGGATTAATGGGGTGCCTGGGTGGCTCAGTCGATTAAGCATCTAACTCTTGATTTTGGCTCGGGTCATGATCCCACGGTTCATGGGTTCGAGTCCCACATCAGTCAGCACGGAGCCTGCTTGGGATCCTCTCTCTCGGCCTCTCCCCACTCGTGCACACTCTCTCAGGTATGTGCACCTATCTTTCTCTTAAAAATGTTTTAATGTTTATTTATTTTTGAGAGACAGAGAAAGAGAGGGAGAGGGAGAGAGATGGAGTGGGGGAGGGGCAGAGAGAGAGAGAGATAGACACAGAATCGGAAGCAGGTTCCAGGCTCAGAGTTGTCAGCACAGAGCCTGACGCGGGGCTCGAACCTACGAACTGTGAGATCATGACCTGAGCCAAAGTCGGACGCTTAACCGCTCAGATGACCCTCCTGCTCTCTCTCTCTTAAAATAAATAAATAAAACTTTAGGGAAAAAAATACTCACAAGATATAAAGTATTCTAAAACGCAAGTGGGAAAATACAGTTAGAAAACTGGGAAAGCGTTGAAATACCAACAGCTAATATTTACCAAATGTCTACCCCATGGCAGGTCATATTCTAAGGGTGTGCTATGAGTAATGAATTCACTGATGTTGCACCCCAGTCCCACGAGGTAGGATTATATCTGTATGAATGAAGTTTATGAATGAAGAACTTGACCCAGAGAGGCTGAGCCATTGGCCAGGGGCGACGTGGACCAACACCCTTGTCTACCCACCACACAGAGCGTCAGCGGCAAGACCTCTCTCGGCCACCCCCAGGGCAAGAACATGAGAAGACGCTCACCCTCGTTTGTTAACTGAAATCACAACAACAGAGTTTGGAAAAACATGACAAAGACTGGCTATGGCCAGGGGTATCGCTGGAGGCCACTTAAACGTCCATCAGGGAGAGGACAGCTTATGTAGACACTTAGAAAACTCGCACCTAAAGGGGAAAGCAGCTCTCCAAATGCCTGACACAGATGGATTTTGGATTTTTAAGTTAAAACAAGATGTTCTCCCCATTTCCAGTCTCTGCTTGGATGTCATCTTCTCCGTGAGGCCTGGGATTCGTGCGTGTGTGTGTGTGTGTGTGTGTGTGTGTGTGTGTGTTCGTGTCTTTTCATCTGAGGCCCAGAGGGAAATCACTCACTCCTAGTCATTCTACCTCCCTGGAACACCAGGTCAGCATCTTTGGAACCACTAAAGATGTCTCAAAGGAAGGCCCCAGGGGTGCTGGCCAGAATCATGCCCTAGGACACAGGGAAACATTTGCTGGTTTGAACTTCAATCACTACAGTGCCTTTTTTTCCCTTCTTAACACTGATCACAGGGGCGCCTGGGTGGCTCAGTCAGTTAAGCGTCTAACTTCGACCCAAGTCGTGATCTCATGGCTTGTGAGTTCAAGCCCCTCATCCAATCTGTGCTGACAGCTCAGAGCCTGGAGCCTGCTTCAGATTCTGTCTCTCTCTCTCTCTCTCTCTCTCTCTCTCTTTCTCTCTCTCTCCCCACCCCCCCACTCACATTCTGTCTCTCCTTCAAAAATAATCATTAAAAAAATTTAAAAAACAACAACAAAGACAAAAACTGATCACAGACCACCGAGAGCTTCAGTATCCGTGAATCCCGGCACCACACCCCAACTCCTCCCCTTGGTCCTCTATGTCTCAACCTCTTTGAGCCTCCGTTTCCCCACCCAGAGGCAAGGCCAATCATAGCAAACCTTGCTGTGTTGCTGTGTTATTAAGTTGCTAACTCAGAGAAACGCCGCGGGGGTTAAATGCTATCCAGTGTGCTGAACACAAAAAAGGAGCTCAGCACCACCACTATCATAATCATTAAAGACGGCTGACCTTTCGTATGAGAGGTGGGGGTGTGGGGTGAGCCAGGGGCCCGGGGGTCCACCCTGACGGGGAGGAGTAGCTTTGCACCAAAGGTGGCAAGGCAACTTTCATTACTGTTTTGAGACCCTCTGCAGACAACACATAACCTTACTGCTTGCGCTAAGGGGGGCACTTCCACTCCTCACCCCACGTGCTTGGGCTCACCATGATGAATGGCAACTTGGAAATGGTTCCCGAGACTTGTTTTCAAGTAGCTGAGAGAGGAAAACAATATCTGAGCTGACAAGGAAAGTGATGAGTCGATCTCCGGATCTTGACATCAGCCTCAATGGATGCCAAAAAGCAAATCCAGGAGTGGGGAGCAAACCACAATGTGGATCTCCCCCTTGGATTTGCCACGGGTCAGGCGATAGTCAGATTTTCCATCACCATCTGGCGGTCTGCACTCCGAGGCAGTGGCCAAGCTGGAAGGTCTTCATGTTAGCACAGAAGAGACTTCTAAAAGTTCATCCATTAGCACAGAGTCACTTATGTGCTACACTTTGAAAGACAAACCAGATACACCCCCTAGGCTGTTGTTGTCATTACTGGTTTGGAAGAGGACCCACTTTTGAGGAACAAAAAGGTTGGTCCAAGTCTGCTGGCCTGGGAGCGTGTGTGTTTGAAGTGTGTTAAACAGCTGGGCCCCGGGGAAACAGACACCTGCGTCAACGACGCCGCTGATGGGATTCACTCCACGGCAGGGAGCCGCTGACCCTGACACTCGCAGCCAGCTGACCCTCGGCCGCTTCCGGAGACAAGCTGGGAACCTCAAGAAGCAGTAGTGATTCAAAGGTCACGAACTGGGGTCAAGCTCAGGGCACAGAGTGAGAAGCTTGTGGAGGTCACAATTTTGAGGAAGTATCTGGGTCTTTGAGCACTATACCCTTGGGTAGAACTGACCTATAATGTTCCTTGCTCTTCCCTCCTTGCCTGGTTGGGAAATCCAGGTTACACTGGCCTCGTCGAAGGAGCTGGAGTGTATCTCCTTTGTTTCTGTTCCGTGCAATCGTTTGGGGAAGAGAGGGATTATCTCTTCTAGAATATCTGGTAGGCTTGCCTGTGAAACCATCTGGGCCTTGTGTGCCTTCTTCTTGTTTTCTATGAGCTGGGTGATGACGGAGTTAATAATTTCTTTAATAGTTAGTGATCTGTGCAGGTTTTCTGGTCGTCCCTAAGTCCATTCCATTAAGCTGTATTTTTTTTTTTTTAGGAGACTGACCATTTTATCCAGGGTTCCAAACTGAATGGCACAGCGTTAGTCCCACTCTCTGAGGCTTGGAAGGATTGATTATATCCTTCCCGTAATAAGCAACAAGGGCAAGTCCATGAAGCGGCCCCTGCCCCCCAAATCGGGGCATGTGTTTGCCAGGGATCAGGGTTTAGGGACTGCCTTATCCTGCCGGCAAGCTAGCAGGGCAGGGATGCAGAGGCCGGCTCTGGAGTCGAACTGCATGGATTCCTCTCCTAGTCCCAAACCTGGGCACATGTATCTGTAGTCTCCTCCTCTGTAAAATGGGTAGAATAACAAGAGTGACCCCTAAAGACCCTATGAGGATCACACAAAATACTTCACAAACCCCAAGGCCACATCGTAAGGGAGTCCCCATAGCCTTAAAACGTTCAACTGAATAACCTTTCACTTCACAAACTTTCAACTTAACAATTCTCGAGAATACCAACTCCAGGTCCAGAGCAAAAGTACTTTCACTCCTTCCAGAACCACCAACTGGCACTTACAACCACCGTCTGTCATTCTCATCTCAACCCTCTTGGCACTTACTAGTCTAGAACCATGGTTCTGCAGGTGGGATCCCTGGACCAGCAGTGGCATCTGTGAACTTTCTAGAAATGCAGACTCTCGGGTTAGACTCCACATGTACTGAATCAGACACTCTGGAGGTTGGCATAACAATCTTGTGGGTCTTTTTTTAAATTTTTTTTTATGTTTATTTAATTTTGAAAGAGACAGAGCGTGAGTAGGGTTGGGGGGGGGCAGGGGAGCAGGGGTGGGGAGAGAGAGGGAGACACAGAATCCAAAGTAGGCTCCAGGCTCCAGCTGTCAGCACAGAACCCCCATGGGGCTCGAACCCATGAGCAGCGAGATCATGACCTGAGCTGAAGCTGGACACTGAACTGACTGAGCCACCCAGGCGCCCCCACACTCTTGTGTTTAACACACTTTTCAGGGGATTCTGATGCTGGCTCCATGAGTGAGAACCCTAAGTTTTTAAAAGCCACAGGGAACTACCCAGGCTCTTGCTGAGTTCTGAGGGGCTTTTAAAGGATGGCTATTCCCCTGTGATCAATAAAGAGGAAAAGGATAATCATGTTGGAAGGGGAGTAGGAAAGAGATACACAAACATTACAGGAGTGAAAGCTGAGATCATTTTAAAAGGTCAATGGAGAGAAAATGGCAAATGTTGCCCGTTTGTGTGGGACGGCTCACTCAACGATCAGAACAATTCTGATCAAGCCATGTCTGAGATGCAGTGCCCAAACGACAGACAACAGACATCAGGACATGAGGAGAAGGATTCTCAAAATTCAAAGAAATGCGAATGCATCAACGGTGGAAGTGAATTGGCTTCACGGACACTTGGAAAACACTGGGCGTCTGTGGGCAGCGCTAGGGCTCTGAGCAGAACGCTGGCTCCTGATTAGGGGGTTGCCACAGGATAGAGGCTCATCTGAGTCAGTAAAGCACGGATGCTTTGATCTGTTCAGACTAGAGCGTGCTCACCAGTTCTCCTGGACCCAGACCGCGGGAGAAGCTAACTAAGTCAACAGCTTTTCCGTACAGATAAAACCGGTGCATTTTAGAAAAAAAAAAATTTTTTTTTGTTTAAGTGAGAAGGAGAGGGAGAAGGAGGGAGAGATGCTCGGGACTAAAGTGCATCCGCAGCAAGAAGTTATGTCATGTTTTAAACCGTTGAAGGACCGGTTCACATTCCCACTTAACAAGCTTAAAATCCGAGGTGTAACTTGGGCTCTACCAGCAAATGGATCCGGGAACCGTTCGTTGCCGACAACGAAATGCCTCCCCTGGAACTACTGTATAGTTGAAATTCAGCATTGAACATGCATAACCCACACCCTGCCCCTGAGATCTGGATTCATTCGATTTGGGGTGGAGCCCACTTTTTAACAAGCTCCCCAAGGGCTACCGAGGCAGATGGTTCTGGACCACAGAGCCATTTGTCATTACCAGAGGAGTGAGAATCAAAGCAGTACTGAGTGGCCGCATACAAACACTGCTGGGGAAAATGCAGTCTGAAACCAAAACACCCCCCCGCCGGAGCCCCAATTTAGCATTTGTTCCCACAGCACAGATCAGGGAAGTCAGCAGTAAATGAGTAACGTGTTATATAAGTTGCTTTTCTGTATGCAGAACCTTAATTCACCAACGAGAAGTTGAAATCATAAAAAAAGTAAGCCCGCCCCCAAAACAAATGCCGGGAAAGTGAAGCCAGGATCTCCCCATCGCCTTCTGCCAGGCAAAGATGAGCCCTCCATGGGGCTGCAAACCCCCCGGGCTCACCTTGTGCCACAAGGAGCTGGATCCTTTGGTGGAGGTAGGGAGAGAGCTGACGCTCAGGTTTCCACATGGTCAGGGACACTGGCTTCATCGAGACTTTTCTCTGGTCGAAAACCTAAGTGGAGCCATGTTTTGCTTGACTACACCTCTGGCCCCTTGCTGACAAGTTCTGGAAGCACAAAGCCCCTCTGTCTTGAGTCTTATCTAAGAGCCCCAAACTGCTTTCTCTCTTTGGCAAGGATTCCCAGTCTTTTCCTTTCCCCAATTTCCCCAAGACCTACACAGTAAGCTAGTTCTAACTAAAATGTTAAAGGCTGACCGTGTTTGGAGAACTTATCAGCCAATGACCACAGAAAATGTGAAAGTGGGCATGGCAAAGATATACCATGTGTATAAAATACATGTTACTGGGGCGCCTGGGTGGCTCAGTCAGTTGAGCATCCGACTTCAGTTCAGATCATGATCTTACAGTTTGTGGGTTTGAGCCCCGCATCAGGCTCTGTGCAGACAGCTTGCTCAGAGCCTGCAGCCTGCTTCAGATTCTGTGTCTCCTTCTCTCTCTCTGCCCCTCCCCCGCTCATACTCTGTCTCTCTCTCAAAAATAAATAAATGTTAAAAAAATTTTTTTTTTTTTTTAAATAAAATACACATTACCTCTTCCAATGAGCCAGCCTCAAGAACCTTCTCAACACTGACATGGAACCATTCACTCTCAACTTAACTAGAGAGCAAACTAAGTTTCAGATCCTTTTTTTTTTAAGTTTAGTTATTTATTTTGAGAGAGAAAGGGATAGCAGGGGAGGGGCAGAGAGGGAGAGAGAGGCTCCATGCTGTCAGCACAGAGGACTCGAACTCACAAACCATGAGATCTTGACCTGAACCAATGTCAACAGTCAGACACTTAACCAACTGAAACACCCAGGTGTCCCTAAACTGCAAGTTTTGGAGGCAGAAGTCCCTATCGTTTTATTGTGCTACTCCAAATGCCAAGCATGGTGGCTAACTCTTAGGAAGTGCTAAAAAAAGAAAAAGAAAAAGAAAAGAAAAGAAAAGAAAAGAAAAGAAAAGAAAAGAAAAGAAAAAAGAAAAGAAAAGAAAAAACACTGAATTGACTTAAACTGACACCTGATGTGAACCTTAATGGCCACCCCCATTTTACAGAGCACATTTCAAAATGCCTTAGAGTCACGTGGGGCTGCTTTTTTAAAAACCCATCTTCTGGGCTAACCACCCCACCCTTGGTAAATCAGACTCCACGGGACCTTCATTTTTAACAAGGGGCCGGGTAATCTACACACATAACATTTGAGAGTCACAGCCCTAACCTTGCAGGGGAATCTCAAGGACACCAACACTAGGCAATGTGATCAAGCAAAAGAGCCCTTTGAGAACACCCAAAACAGAACACAACAGAGGCAGGTAGCCTCCTCCTCTCCACCCAGGCACGGGCCCAGGTGGAGAACGTTCAACGTCAGGGAAAAAAAAAAAAAAAAAATGAGGCCAGTAAGAGACCAGAGATGAGAAAGGTCTAGAGAAGCATCGTAGAGCCGAGGCTGGGATCTAACAAGGCCACCTTGCATCCCAGCAGGCTCATCCTTGGCCTTTCCCCCTGCTGGGGGGGTGGGGGGGGGTACCACGCCCCACTGGCAGATCGTAAACCAGAGGGCACCGACCAGGCCCATAGATGGAGGGCAACTTCGGAAAGTCGTGTGGAAGGAGAGGCCTACCTCCATCTGCCCTTCTCTCCGCGTCCGGCTTCCCCGCTTCCCCCTGCAGTCTGGCGGCTACAGTCCGCGAGCCTTCCTCCCCCGTGCTGTTCCTCCCACTCCCAAGGCGGCCACATTCGAAGCAGGACAGGGGACCGTGCCGGCCGGCCGGGGACCCAGGAGTCACCCCGGGTCCCCTGCACCCACACCCAAGGAGCCTCAGACTACCGGCCCGCCAGCCACCCTCCCCGAGCCGGGGAATCCCTCTCCTGCCGGCAGCTGTCGCGGAACGTCAGACACGGATGTTTATGCCAGGCCTCATTTACACAAGCCCACTCCTCCCCGAGAGATGAATTTTTAAAACAAACAGCTTTTACATATGTTAGCAGGCAGAGTCATGTCAGCATCAGGGATCCCCAGACGGAAACATGAGTCAATCTGGGGCAGACACTGCTAAATAAATCCTGTTTGGGTGAAATCCCTCTCTCTGGAGAAAGGCCTCAGATTCCCCAGCAAGATTCCCTCAAGACGCGGGGCTCTCTCTGCAGCGGGGCGTGCCCTGGGCACTCTGAACTCTGAAATCACCGTCGCGCTCCTGGGCATCGGCTCCATCAGCCCCTCCTGGGAGCGCTGCCAGCCCATCCCACCTGCGTCCTTTACCTTACTCCCACACACACTCTAGTTCCACCCAGGGCATCAGATGTCCCTGCTCGGTCGGGAACGGGTCGTCGACGCTTATGCCAAGGCTTAGGGTTCTGGCAGCTCAAGAGGGAAACGTCACCACCAAGGCACACGGGTATGCGAGAAATGAGGGGGTGCGTGAAACAGGTACAGATGGCCTGGCGGACCCAGGCCACTAAGGCCCAGTCAAGGAGTAACTTCACCATTAAGGAAACGTCAGGCTTGGGAGCGTTAATGACCTTTTGCCTCCTCTTTCCTTAACTCTGCCTGTGGGGACTTGGTAAGAGAGAGGAATTCTGTGCCTTTGCTGTGCTGCTTCCAGGGTGGAGTAAGAAGGTGCAAACCCAGAGAATTAGCATAGGATGGGGTCAGGGCGCTCTCAGACCCACCCTGGACATGGGGCCAGAGCACCCATGCTAGTGATAGAGGAGGGGCAGAGGCTCCAGCTGAAGAACTGGCATGGAGAAGTTCAAGTCCAAACTGGGTCTGAGAAGAGGGGCAGACCCCGCCTTTCTGGGCTACACGGTTTTGGGGGTGGGGGCTCAATGAGCTCGAAAGCAAAGCCTCTAGGAGGCGCGTTCTACCCCGGAGAGGCACTGGCCAGCCCTCTGGGGACACGAGTCTCAGGTCCCGGTGGGTGAGGACGACTTTGAGCTGCCCTCCAGAACAGGGGGTCTCGAGGGGTTACCATGGCCTTGGGTGTGTTCCAGTAGTAAGGGAGCGTCTGTGGCTTGGCCCTCACACATGCACAGGCGTCTGCAACCAGTGTGGGCCTATGACCAAGTCCACACGACTCTCGGTGAGCGAGCCGGAAGGGGAATGACTGCCTAGCTAAGAGTCGGGGTCTCAAGCACTCCCCCAGGCTGCATGCAAAGTGCCCGGCCACCACAGCCAGAAGCGAACACAAGACAAAGACAAGCCACGTACCGAGCCCGTTCTCTGCCGGTGCCGCGTGGTTCACACCACACTCCGCCAGGTCTTGCTCTCCGACGTCGTTCAAATCCAAGCCAGGCTGATGGGAGCCGTTTCCAAAGTGCCTCTCGTCCTTCTCGGAACCGGCGTCCCCATTCTCCATCCCATTCTGAGCCTTTTTCAGCGGCATTATTTGCAAACCACTGGGGGTAGTCCTGTAAGACACCGTCTTGGCGGCCCTGTCACCTCCTGCGGGGGGCTTGGCCGAATACCCTTTCTTCGGCTTGGACAGGGCAGGGTTGATCCGCTTCCGTTTATGGGAAGTCCCTTTGCTCTTCCCGGACTCTGAAGGTCTGTGGGAGAGTTTCTCAACCGACGGGCCTCGGCCGTCACGCAGGAGCTTGGAGGTGCTGGCCTGCTTCCCTGACTTGATCCTTTTGTCCTTGGACACGTGCAGCCCGTTGAATTCGTCGATAAACTCCTCACAGTGCAACAGATGGTGCTCTGGCTCCCACGTGTCCTCCGTGCTGCCGTAGCCTTTCCATCGGATGAGATACTCCCATTTTCCTTTCTTGTTCTTCCTCTTGTCTACAATCCTTTCGACCTGAGGTACGAGATAAGAGAGTCAGGGAAGAGAGAGGAAAAAAGGGCAGAGGAAAGAAGTCAGGCCCAGGCAACAACCGCACAAAGCCCTCAGGACAGAGACACACGGGCCAGGGGACAGGCCGTTCAACATCGGAAGCTGACACTTCCAGGAGCGTTCAAGAAGGCTGGTTTATTTTAGGACATCACTGAATGGAACCAAAGGCACTCGGCTGTTTCCCATGACAACTGTGTGAGGCCATGCCTAGCTGGTGGCACCTGCCTGTCCTTCCAAGGCTTACTCTTGCTTGAAATCACAGCACGAGCTTTCACTAAAGATCTTTATTCTTTTCACTGCACTGAAGTAAAATCAGACGTTTGGAGACCATTGCGGTGTGACTTTTTCACCCTTACTTATAGCAAGCAACATTTATTGAGCATTCACATGGTAGGCACTATGCTAATGTATCCTTATTTATAATAATAGGAATGATTAGTCACACTCACTGGAGTGACTAAATGCTGGGCTTGGACGCTCGCATGTCATTTTCCCCTCACAACAACCCAGTGCAGTCAGTACGGATTCGTTCTTATCCCCACTTTATACTTAAGGAAACAAGGCTTCAGGGAGATTAAGTCACTTAACCAAGTTCCAAGCTGGTAAGGGCAGAGCTGGGATTTGAACCACTCTTACCCCAGACTTATTTTCTTAATCACAGGCCAAACCAACTCTCTCTACTACAAAAATCTTCCATACTGATCAAAAATGACTTGCATCACCAAAACTCAACCCCCCCTCCCCACAACATGGAGGGTACAGCTGGTAGGCCAGGTGATAGGTAACACTCGCTGAGAGCCTATTATATGCCTTGCATAACCCCATGGGTGTAACTGCTGTTTTTCCTGTTTGATAGATGAAGTGATTGAGTATGAGGGAAACTGCCTACCAGGCAGGGCTAAGCGGTGGCAGAGGTGACGTCTGAACCTCTATCCATCTGGCTCTAAAACTCTGTGCTAACTGTCCACATACCTTCAAAGTTATGAAAATCCCTGCCTTCGAGTAATCTCCCGAAAGAACACGGTTAGGAAAATGCCAGTCTTGATGCTAATAACTGGTCAATCCAGGGGAAGAGCATGTGAGGGTCCTTTACTACCCTGTCAACTTGACCCTAGATGTAAAGTTCTTTAAATTAAAAAAAAAAAAAAAAAAAAACCGACAGAAAATACCCAATGCTCTACCCTAAAAAAGCTAAATTTCAGTGAAAAAATAAAACAACTACATTCAAAAAAATAAAACAACTACATCCAAAATCATGGGATTTTGACCCCATGAAATTAATAAGTGAGGAATATGTCCTTGAAACTCATGAAAAGAAAAACAAAGCGAGAAGGGAGAAATCAATACACGTACAGTCAATCATATTTCAAGATGGCTATCAAATACATGGGGGGTTCGCTATATGACTGTTTATGTTTATGTGTTTGAATTTTTCTGTTTAAAATTTTACATAATAAAAAGAAAAAATAACTTTGAAAAGACTGCCTCCCAATGGTTTATGTACAGCAGAGGCTATGCAAAATAATTAAGCGATGTTCATTGCTTTGCACTTAATAAATATGCAAATAGCTAGGCCATGCTGCCTCTTCATAATACTGTTTCTTTAGAGACAATTTAAATGGTTTCCTTAATTGATTTATCTACGATCAAATTGGCCTATTTCTATTAAAATTCCTTTCCTTACAAAATGCTCTGTGAACATCTGTTTTAGATTCATTACATAATTTTTAGATGTATCACACAAACTCTGTAACAGTTTAAAAAAGTAAAACCATGCCAAACTAATCCAACTCCCAATCTTTGGATCGAGGAATGGGACTAGTTGAGTATTCATTTGTGATAATGCTTCAGAAAGTCCAGAGTATTTCTGGAGGAGCCTGCACCTTTGCACTTTGGGAGGTCTTTGGAGGGGGAAACCCTCTGCAGGTTTACAGAGGAAACAAGGAATAAGCAAGCTGGCACTGCCTTGAAAGAGCAGCATTCCCAAGAGCACCAGCCTAGGAGTATCAGGAGTGAGCCCAGATACTTCTTAGGAGCTAAGGGATTTGTGCTGGCATGGAGGTCTCCAGCTTCAGAAAATATATGGAGAACACTCCTTCCCCAGGACAAAGCAGAAAACCATGTCAGACAAAGAGCCAACACGATGGATACGTGGGTGGGTGGATGCGTGAAAATGGATGGCTGAGTGGATGAATGTATAGATAGGTGGATCACGGGATGGAAGGAAGGAAGGAAGGAAGAAGGAGATCACGGGATGGAAGGATGGAGGGAGGGTGGGAGGGAGGGAGGAAGGAAAGGACAAATGGATGGCTGGCAGAGAAATGAACACATGAGACCAGTGGGTGAAAAAAAGGACAGATAAATGGACAGATGACTGGCTGGATGGGTGAAAGGTGGGTAAAGAGATGAGTTCAGAAATGAATGGGTCGATGATGGATGGCACTCACTCATCAAAATGAGCTTAGCATAGTATTTAAGAACACAGGCTGTGGAACAACACTATCTGGTTTAAATCCCCTGGTAAGCCTTTTATTGTGTGTTCTTGAGCAAATGAAACTTCTCTGGGCCTCAGATGACTCACCAGGCAAGGGGGAAATAATAGCACCTATCTCACAGGGTGGTTGTGGAGAATATACAAGTAAGTCGTTTTGCATTCCATAGTAAAGGTCACTTAATCTTGCATATCCTCCTGTGAATACAAATCTTGGTGGTATCTAAAGACAGAATGTTTCCTCACCTTGCGGGATACGACCCCCCTAAGGATAACCAACTCCTCCCTGAAGAGACAGTCAACCTACTTGCATAAGTCCTTCCAAGTGTGGGAGATGGCTGTGCAGAGCAGTCCTGCTCGAGAAGCCTGGGGAGTTGCAAGGGTGCAGTGTCTACGCGGCTACTGAGGCCCACACTGTGAGTGGGGGGCTTGGTTTCTTCCCTCCTAGTTACCGGAAGACTGAGTCACAGAGTCACAAGTGGGTCTGCCTCCACCTCTGGTCCCATCCACAAAGCCACTGGGTGCCTTGACAGCCATTTCTACTTAAATTAACCCAATACCAACAACAAATAGTATTAACGGGATCATCCCGAATAGTCTGATGTGTGTGGAGAAACTGTTGGCCCTGCCATTTTCTATCCACATGACCCGAACAAGTTGCCCAACTTCTCTGGGCCTCAGTCTCCCCATCTGTAAAAGAGGTACACAAAATGAACCTGCTTTTTCTGAAAGACGAAAATACCCACCGGGAGCTCAGAGGAAAGCTGGCTCCAAATTTCCCATCATACTTGGAATCGGCAGTCTCCTAGGACCCAATTTCCTTCCTTACATCCCTGTATAGGTTCTCTGACCCTCTTTACCACTTCTTCTCAGGAGAGTCTCAAACAGAACCAGAATTCTAATCTGTGCTGGTGATAACACCGGCCACGTTATCTAGGACTTGATCTTGCTCAGGTTCCGACAGTCTCTGAGGAAATCCTTTCTTTCCCCTTACCCTCACCCTCTCCCAGCCTCCTCTGCCTACCCCTAACTCCTCACGCCTGCTGAAAGCACGCACCTGGGCCTCCAGGTCTCAGCAGCGCTGTTCCTGATGCACCACGCCCACCTTACCTGCCCTGCACTACCTGAAGTTCAGTCCCTCCAGATGGAAACAATCATCAACTCCCTCCCCTTGGAATGAGTAACAAACACATGAATGGCATTAAAACCTTGTATGCTCACACACACACCCACTGGCTCCGTTCTTTCAAAGATAAGCAATCTGAGACCCCGAACTGTTTCTTACAGCTCAACCAAATCATTAATTACCGTTTACTCCCTGTGATCCCAGCCAGTATGAGACAATATTCTACCACAGGGGGAAGTGGCAGAGGGGGATGGCAGGGAACTTCCAACGCAGTTATTACCACTGCCAGGATGTCGAGCGGATGGCTGTCTCGTTAGGAATGATAATGATGTTAATCACCTTTATTGGTACATGCTGTTCCAGGAACTGTGCTAAGCACTCATGAGGTTTTAGACTTGATCTCTGCACCCAGGCAGGCAACTGGACATTATACTCACCCTTTGAAAGGTGAGAAAACTGAGTCTCAGAGAAGGTAGGAAACCTTCCCTCGATCACACAGTCAGTAGGGGGTTAGCCAAAATTGGAATTCTAGTTCGTCAGACCCCTCAGCCCAAGTCCTTGGCCCCCTGGCCACACCTCGCCCCTGGGAAACCATCGGGCTAATGGGGGACACAGCCCTTAAATGAACGAGCGTGAAGTAACACATGACCGTAACAAATGATGGTGAAGATAATGTCAGGCGGGAAACAACGGCGGAGGGAATGGGGTTACTTCAGATCAGAAGGGTAGCAAGACTCCTCTGAGAAAGAACAATTTAAGCTAACACCAAAATGGGCCTTCAGAGGCGGAGAAAATCTGAGCTGGTGAAGTGAGGGGACTTTCCAAGCAGAAAAGAGAAAGGTCCCTCCCCACCTTCCTCTTCAGCCTTCTGCTAGCAGGCCAGTCGAAAAACACCACCACCCAACATTTATCCAGAATTGACGAAATGCCAGCCACTTCTGAAAGTGAATCCCATAGACTGACCATATGTTATATATGTGAACTCATTTAATCTTGAAAATAACCCAACAAGGCAGGTAATTTCATTCTCTTTTTTTAATGTTTATTTATTTTTGAGCGATAGCACGTGCCCAGGGGCAGAGACACGGGGACAGAGGATCTGAAGCAGGTTCTGCACTGCCAGCACAGAGTCCAACACAGGGCTCAAACTCATGAACCATGAGATCACGACCTGAGCCACAATCAAGAGTTGGATGCTTAACAGACTGAGACACCCAGTGGCCCCTCTCTCTCTCTCTTAAAAAAAATTTTTTTTAATGTTTATTTATTTATGAGAGAGAGAGAGGGAGATTGGCAGAGAGAGAAGGAGACACAGAATCTGAGGCAGGCTCCAGACTCTGAGCTATCAGCCCAGAGCCCCACACGGGGCTTGAACTCACAAACCACAAGACTAACTTAGATGGACGCTTAACCAACTGAGCCACCCAGGCACCTCTCCCTCTCTCTTTTTTGTAAAGTTTATTTATTTTTGAGAGAGAGACACAGAGAGAGAGAGAGACAGAGTGCAAGCAGGGGAGGGACAGAGAGAGAGGGAGACAGAATCCAAAGCAGGCTCCAGGCCCCAAGCTGTCAGCACAGAGCCCAACGCGGGTCTCAAGCCCACGAACCTCAAGATCATGACTTGAGCCAAAGTTGGACACTCAACCAACTAAGCCACCCAGGCACCCCCTCTCTATTTTTTAACAGAGGATAAAACTGAGGCACCAAGAGGTTAAGGTCCTTGGCCAAGGCCTCACCTCTGACAGGCAGTGGAGAGGTAAGGCTCGGTCAGAAGCATCTTGGCTCCGGACCCCATACTTTCAGTGACTACACTACATCCATCACCCCATCTTGTCCAGTAGACCCAACCTGACTGAGGCTGACAGCTTATGTATAGCTTCAGACATTTGTCCTCAGCACTGCCAAGGTCACAGAAGACCTCTATCACCTTTAGGTGGCTTAGGAGTAAGTCTCCTGCACCTGACTCTCCCAGCCTGCCCTGAGGGCCTCCCTCTACGGCTGCTCCAATTCCAATTCTCCATCGGTTCAAATGGAAACAGACCAATTATCATTCATATTCCCTACCCCCAGCTTCCCACCAAATGAAAACAGTATATGAAATTACAATTGCTCAGGAACCCAGGGTTACCAAAGGTTTTCCAGACGCTCGAAGGAATGCCTCCCACATCAGAGGGAGTTGGACCGAGAAACTTTGCATTACTAATTCATGCCTTGCCCTCTGAATGCCAAGAGCAAAGCAAGAAAGAATAAAGGAAGATGCCCACGCCTGCTGTGTACCCATGGATACACCAGCACATTCAACCCTAGACATCCCCAGATTCTGGACCCCTAGCCCACATCTGCAAGGACCTCTCTGCATCCTTTCAACATCCTGGGATAACTCCCGTGGCGGCAGAAAGGCATGCGGACCCCGTCACTACAACTTGGGGTATAAGTCTTCAGGAAGGATAAAGACAGGACACGTTCTGGAAGCAACTAGGCATGGGCTGTTTCAGGTCTGGAAGACTGATTGCTCCAGATTATCTAATCAGAGAAGGCAGTATAAATAGGCAGTGTTTCCCACCCAGTCCAGCAAAACCGCACTAGAGAAACAGATGCCAGACCAAGAATTTTGGCTCAGAGCCACGTAATTTAAGCCAGCCTCCAGGTGAGAGTCTAAAGTGAAAAATTCAGCAGCATCCAAGTGATGAGGGACCGAGAGGAATTCCCACACTCCTCTCCTGGGAAACACTGAACCAGAGAGACCGCTCCTTGATCAAGAACACGCAGACAGAACCCGGCAAGAGCAACATCACTGCAGGACATATTTATGAGAACTTCTAAAACACATCCGAACACAAACATCACAAAAAGTTCTCAGCAAAATCCTCACCAGGAAAAGCACCACTGCGCATTTTTACATAGCATTTGTGTCATGTTTTCAAAGAGGACAGAAAATACAACCTCTGTTTTTAGAAAAGAGAGAAAGGTAAAAGATGAAATGAAACCAATAGGTTGAGCAGGAAGCTGAAATGAAAGAAGGCTCATTTACATCAGAAAGGATGTAAGGGAACCAAAGGAAGAAACACAAGCAAAGAAATAAAATTCCCATTGGAACCAGAAAAGGACAGAATCAACATGCAGAAAATCAAATCCATGATGGAGACAGTGTACTTGAAAAGCTCTCCAAGGACACAGAGGTCTTTAAAGAAAACCTTGAGGAACATGACAAACAGACATCTATCTAGGAGGGCTAACAGAGATCCAACCAAGGTAAAGTCTGGGAGAGGGGGAAAAAAACCAAAATAGGCCAAAACACTAACAAGTCCTACCAGAAGAAATCCCTGCATCTTGAGTCTGTAGGGGGGTGGGAGGGAGGGTAGGGTGTGTGATGGGCATTGAGGGGGGCACCTGTTGGGATGCGCCCTGGGTGTTGTATGGAAACCAATTTGACAATAAATATCATATTAAAATAAATAAATAAATAAATAATAAAATAGCTTAACAATATTACCTCATTAAAGACTTTAAAAAAAGGAAAGAAAGATCTCAGTGATGGGGAATGCAGAGGTTGAGAATCAATCAACTTTGTTTCTTTATTTCTCTTCTTGCAGAACTTCTTAACTTCAAAAAATTAAACCCCCCACTCTCACTCCCCAACTCTCCAAAATGGTAGGCAAAAAAATTAGGCAGACTTCAGAGAACATTAAAATACCAGGATACAAACTGAAAAAAATAAATATTGTAAACTTAAGAATTCTAAAACCAGTGAGGTGGGCCTGCAGATGAAAATGAAGGAGGAAAAGATCTCCTGTGTGAAGAACAAAATATATATAACTATCCATTTAAAAAATGACTCTATCCTGCAGTGCCAGAAAATAACTACTTAAAAATTAAAATAAACAAGCCTTAAATGATGGGAGAATGCCAAAAGGAACCAACTGAAAGAGCTCCCAGTGGCCAAAGCTAGAAAAATTTGAATAAGAAAATAAATAGTGATAGTACTACATTTACAACCCAAGGAGTAACATAAATATCCATGAGTTCATCTGATATAAATAAATGAATTACTTATCAGAAGTTGCCTGCAGGCTAAATCTGGCCCAATGCCTGTTTTAAAAATAAAGATTTATTGGGACGTACCGATGTCCATTCATTTATGTATCATCTATGGGTGTTCCAAACCACAAAAGTAGGGCTAGCTGTGTAGTGGAGACTGCATGGTCCATAAAGTCTAAAATATTTGCTATCTGGCCTATAACAGAAAAGGTTTGCTGACTCTGGAAGAAACAAACAAGTAGGGGAGAAAATACCAATATCCCTTACAGAAGAATTCCACATAAGGAATGTAAAAAAGGAATAAGGGAAATAGAAAAATCACCACCAGAATACCACAGAAATAATTGCTATAGGAAAGATCCACAGACAGATGCTAAAATTAGTGGGTAACATTTTGAAGAGAAATGAGATATTTGGATAGCATCAAAATATCCCCCAACATACTTACTGACCACCATGGTAATTGTAACAGATGCCCACCTACTGATATTCCCTCCTTTAGGGGTTGGAGCTTAATTCCTCTCCCCTTGAGTGACAGGGCTTAATGACTTCTTTCTAATGAGTAGACTATGTGACGGGAAAAACAGTAACTACAGTGGAGGAGAGATATGGCAAAGACCGTGATCAAGGCTATGTCATCCATGATAAATCATGCTGATGCCATGTATACTCCTGACACGGTTCACTTGCAAGGGCACTTCCCTCTGCAGTGTAATTCCCCAAACCCATCATCTCATGAGGAAACACTAGACAAACTCACACTGAGAAACTATCTACGAAGGTCTTGTAATGCAAGGAAAGATGAAGATACTGTCTCAGACTAGAGGACACTGAGAAAGTAACAACCAGATGCAATGTGGTATTCTAGACCGGATTGTGACACAGGAAAGGATGTCCGTGAAATACTGGTGAAATCCTGATGAAGTCCACAGTTTAGGTCATAATGCAGCACCAATGTCAATTTCTTAGTTCCGATAAATGTACATGGTATAAAATGTAAGTAACTGTGAAAACTGGTTCAAGGGAAGACGGGAACTCTGTGCCCCATCTTCATAGTTCTTCCAAAAGTCTATAATTATTCCAAATGTTTTTTAAAAAGTATAAGTGTAGCATTTAGTATACACAATTGTATAATGAAACGAAAGACAAAAAAGAATCTGAACAGTAACCACGATCGTAAAACCTAACAAATTTTAAGCACTCGTTATGTACTTATTTGCTTAGTGATAGAAATGAAAAGAATGAGCAAAGACATATCAGGCAGTACCAAAATTTGTACAGAATATCAAAGTAAAATTGAGGAGCAAAATGAAGACATTTTAAATTAAAAATATTCACTAAATATATAATAGGCATGAACTTTTCTATAGCAAATAACAGATCAAACAATCACTAAAAAATTCAACAGAAATTGACAGAAGCAATTTGAACTGAAGACTTAAACTCAATACTTTCAGACATGGAGAAATCAAGCAGATGGAAACTAGGGATATAAGAAATCTGAATAATGTAAATATGATAGGCATTCTAGTAAATATTGCAGGTATTTGTATAAACAAAAACTTTTAACTTCATAATTTGTAAAGAATATAAAATCTACCAAAAAAATCTACAGAAAACCACTTTGGAACACTTATAAAAATTGATTATAAACTAAAATATGAGAGAAAAATTAATAAATGCCAGAAAGAAAATATTGTACAGACTGTGTTCTCTAAATCCAATGCTACAACACTAAATGAAAGCACAATTTAAAAATAAATCCTAAACAAGTTTACAAATAAAAAAATAATGGTAACTGGTAAAATCAGCAACCATCAGATGAAGGCCTAAGAAAATTTATAATAATAATTTTTTAAAAAGTAAAAACTGAACACACACATATTATCAAAGTAGTTGGGATGTGGAAAGAAGGAAGGAAGGGAGGGAGGGAGGGAGGGAGGAAGGGAGGAAGGAAGGAAGGAGTTCAGTATCAACACTGACTAATCAGTAAATGAAAAATCACTCTTGGGAAGTAAGAGGAAAGAATAAATACCAAGTTAGAAACTAACAAACTAGAAAATACACCAAAGATGAACCTACTGACATTCAAAAAATGAAAATAAAGAGCAAAAATGGAAGAGTAGGCAGTTCTAAAAGCCTGCCCCTCCAGAGAAATACCAAAAGTCAAGCAAAAACATCAGAATCAACTCTTTCAGAATTCTGGAAAACAAAGTTAATAGCAACCAAACAAACACTAAATCAAGAAAAACACAACTTAAAAACATCAGGAAAGCTTCGCGTCATTTTTGCTTGCCCATGACCCTCCCATTCTCCAGCTCATCAGCAGTCTTGAACATGGCGGCCCACATTCCCAGGGTAGGACCATGATCCTTGGTTCTGGAGAGAGCAGAGAAGACCTTATCCTCAAAGAACTGTGCTTGTTCTAACTGGTCTTTGGGCTACCTGAAAGACAGATAAAAGCACTTGCTTTCATTTTGTTAATCCTGAAACCTACTGGGGTTGGAAAAGTAGCTATGCAGAGTCATTCTTTCAAAACAATGTAAGGCAAGTGAACAATCTGCTGCCAACTGGGGCAGAAGAGTGCTGTTGAGAAAAACAATAGATGCACAGAAAGCCTGGGAGGAAAAGCTGGAGAGTTTCTTCATAAAATTAAAGCATTCAAAAGTGCCCATGTATACTGGAAATTTAGAAAGCTACGCACTTGCCCAGGACAGAATGCATGCTCAGAAAAGACTTAAGCCAGACCTACACTTTTCACTTCTGGCTGATCTCGAGGCTTAGTGCAAGGACAAGTGACAACTAAGGCAGTTGTAAATGGCCTGGCCAGGCACTGAAGGAATGTCCCAACAGAGTGAATCTAGGACAGTCGCTCTTTCTTTCTCTTCCTTCCTTCCTTCCCCTTCCTTCCTTCCTTCCTTCCTTCCTTCCTTCCTTCCTTCCTTCCTTCCTTCCTTCCTTCCTCTTTCTTTCTTTCTTTCTTTCTTTCTTTCTTTCTTTCTTTCTTTCTTTCTTTCTATTCCTTATTTCTATATTTATTTCTCCTGGAATACAAGGAAATCTGTTATAAATAACTTCGCACAAGCTAAAGGAACAGAGACTTCAGAAATCACACATGACGAAGAATATGGACCTTACAAAAAGAGCTTAGAAAAGTCTCTAAACAAACATCAACAGCCCACAACAAGAAACAAAATCAAGCCTGAGGAGGGGGAAGAGTATGATTTCCAGAGTGACTATATTATAACATTCTAACTGTCCAGTTTTCAACAAAAAAAGCTATGAAGCACTCAAACAGGAAATATGGCCCTTCATTAACAGAAAAAATTAATAGAAACTACTCCTGAGGAAGGATAGACATTGGACTTGCTAGACAAAGGCTTCAAAATCAACTGTCTTAAATATGCTCAAAGAACAAGAGGAAACCATGGACAAGGAGGTTTCAAAGAGGATAACATTGTCTCGACAAATAGAAAATATCAAGATTTTTAAAAATCATAAAAAGGAACCAAATAGAAATTTGGGATCTGAAAATTATAACAGCTTAAATGAAAATTGCACCAAAGAGTTTCACTAGAAGATTTATGCAGACAGAAGGAAGAATTGAAGGTAGCTCAATTGAAATTATCCAGTCTGAGCAGAATGGAAAAGAATGGAAAAAAAAAAAAACAACACAGCCCAAGAGATCTGTAAGCCACCATCAAGGGTAACAACATACACACAATAAAAGAGAGGAGAAAAAGAAATGGGCAAAAGGAATATTTGAAGAAATAAGAGCCAAAATTTTCCAAATTTTATGAAATATATGTCTATACATTTAAGAAGTTCAAAAATTCCAAGTAGGATAATCTCAAAGAGATCGACAGGAGGCAAATTATAATCAAATAGTTGAAAGACAAATTCACAGAGAGAATCTTAAAAGCAGCAAGAGAGAAATAACACATCATGTACAGGAGATACTCAACAAGATTAACAGTTAATTTCTCATCAGGAACTATGGAGGCAAGAAGGCAGTGGAATCACATATCTAAAGTACTGGGTAAAAGAAACTGTCAACCAAGAATTTTACATCTGACAAAGCTACACTTTAAAAATGAAGAGAAAAATTATGATAGTCCCAGATAAATAAAACTGAGGTAATGATATCTCTATTAGACCTGCCCTACAATATATACTAAAAGGAGTCCTTTAGGCTAAAATGAAAGGTAGTAAATTGAAGCCATATGAAGAAATAAAAAACTCCAGAAATGATAAGCAATAAGTAAATATAAAATCCAGCATTACTGTATTTTTTGATTTGTAACTTTTTGTTTCCTATATGATTTAAGACAAATGAATAAAGCAATAATTACATATGTACGTTAATGGGTACATTATATAAAGATATAATTAGTGATAATAATAAAAACGGGTGGAGGGATCTGTACATAAGCTGAGTTTTTCTATGATATTGAAGCTACACTGAAATCAAAACTTAGGATGTTAGTGGTAAACCCCATAGTACCACTAAGAAAATATCTTTAAAATGTACAGTAAAGGAAATGACAAGGGAATCAAAACATTATAATACAAAAACTGATTCTTGAGGCAAAGCAGTAAAATGGATGAATTACTGATTAATCCCACTGAAGAAGAAATAGAGAAAATACAAATAAAATTAATCATAAATTAAATGAGAATATAACAGATTGAAATTAAATGCATGCAATACCATGTACTCTAATATGGTGAAAGTTTGAAATGCTGGGTGAGGGGCGCCTGGGTGGCGCAGTCGGTTAAGCGTCCGACTTCAGCCAGGTCACGATCTCGTGGTCCGTGAGTTCGAGCCCCGCGTCAGGCTCTGGGCTGATGGCTCAGAGCCTGGAGCCTGTTTCCGATTCTGTGTCTCCCTCTCTCTCTGCCCCTCCCCCGTTCATGCTCGTCTCTCTCTGTCCCAAAAAAAATAAATAAACGTTGAAAAAAAAAATTAAAAAAAAAAAAAAAGAAATGCTGGGTGATATGCATATTGTAAAATAATATACACATTAGCAAAAATGACTCAGAAAAAAAACTGAAATTGGAAAGAAACAGATATAGTTACTAAAATTAAACATCTGAGGGGCGCCTGGGTGGCGCAGTCGGTTAAGCGTCCGACTTCAGCCAGGTCACGATCTCGCGGTCCGGGAGTTCGAGCCCCGCGTCAGGCTCTGGGCTGATGGCTCAGAGCCTGGAGCCTGCTTCCGATTCTTTGTCTCCCTCTCTCTCTGCCCCTTCCCCGTTCATGCTCTGTCTCTCTCTGTCCCAAAAATAAATAAAAAACGTTGAAAAAAAAAAAAAAAAACATCTGAACAGAATGATAACTACAGGGGAAAATGGGTAATTATTAAATAATTTCCTAAGAAAAGGTTCTAAACTAAAATAAGACTACCCAAAAATCTTTCAGATATTTAAGATATAGGTAGTTCCAATAGTACAGATATTATTTTAGTGCAGAGAGAAAAAATGAAAAGCTTCCAAACGCACTGAACAAGAACATTCAAAAGAAATAATATATTTAAAGAATAAAATATCTTGCAGTTACAGATGGTTAAATTTTAAAAGTACGAAGGTAAGTTTCACATTAATTGGTAAAAGAAGGAAAAACGACATGCTCTTAATAGATGCATTAACAGTCAATTACCCAAATTTTAAATTCACTCCAGACCATCTTCCCTTGAAAAAAAAGAGACTAAAAATATATATAACAAAAAAAGCTATATTAAATTAGCAGTTTGCACCAATGTTAACAATAAAATGTAATAGGCACTCCCACTATAGTCAAGATCAAAACAAAGATATATATAATGATTTCATTATTGAGCTATTTTGGGTGAAAGGAACAGCACAAGAAAATATTAAATAGGAAAAGGAGACATGAAGATAGGAAAAAAGTCAAAATTATCATTATTTGTAGATAATATGATTACATATCTTATATGTCTAGAAAATGTGATATAAAATTTGACCAGAATGTATAAAATTTAGCAAATGATTAAGTATAAAAATAATATCAATAATTCACTATCAACTTTGCTCCAAAATGAAACAACACATTCTCTTCAAATATGCATTAAGTACTCACAAAAACAAGGATATATTACACTGCAAGGAAAATGTCAACACACTAGAAAAACAGAAATCACACAAGCCATAATTTCTCAATTTGTTCTAATAAAATTATGAATCAACAAAAAAATGATAGATAAGAAAAATCTAAGGACTGGCCCTCCATTTTCTACTCAATATGTGGAGTTAGAAGAAAGCCCTGCTCCCCACTTTACAACAACAAAGATCCAGACAAACCTATGTTCATGACTTATCTAAAACTCATCAGAGAGCAGGTACTGAGAAAAAAACAACTAGCTCAGAATCTCAGATGCTTGCAGAGAGAGACTAAAGAGGACGCTTATCTCAAGTAGATGCCCCTAGATACCAGCTCTAATGGATAAGGTGAAAAATGCAAGATCAGATGGGAAAATTCAGTGGAATTTTCTTAAAGAAAAATTTTCCTAATGAAAAATTCTTAAAGAAATTTTTTAAATTCCTAAAAAAATTCTTAAAGAAACTATAAGAAATCATCAAGTAAAAATGCAAGAAATCAAGACCATAACAAAAGAGATGAGAATTGCAATTGATAGTGATCAGGAGAGTCAACATAATTAATGGAAAAAGTCATAAAACTTGAAGGTAGATCAATAGAAATTAGGGGCGCCTGGGTGGCGCAGTTGGTTAAGCATCCGACTTCAGCCAGGTCACGATCTCGCGGTCCGTGAGTTCGAGCCCCGCGTCGGGCTCTGGGCTGATGGCTTAGAGCCTGGAGCCTGTTTCCGATTCTGTGTCTCCCTCTCTCTCTGCCCCTCCCCCGTTCATGCTCTGTCTCTCTCTGTCCCAAAAATAAATAAACGTTGAAAAAAAAATTTAGAAATTAGTCAAATAGAAACACATGTTTAAAAGTTGGGAACAGAGGTGGGGGGAAGGGTATCTAAGATCTGTAGAACAAAACCAAATACTCTGACATAGGTGTCATTGGCATCCCAGAGTGAGAAGAAAGGGAGAATGGGCAGAAAAAAATTTCAAATATGAATAGACAAAAATGTTGAAAATTAGTGATAGTACAAGACCACTAATCCACAGAGCAGGATAAATGCTCCCCCCAAAAAAGAACATAATATAATACAATATACCAAGTCATAGCATACTGGAACTGCAGAAAAACAAAATACAGAGAGAAAATTTTGCCATCAGAGAGAAAGAACACATATCATATAAAAGGACACAAATAACTATTACATCAGATTTCTTATCAAAAACCATGCATGACATAGCAGTGCTATCAACAACAGCCAAAGTATGGAAAGAGCCCAAATGTCCATCAACAGATGAATGGATAAAGAAGATGTGGTATAGGGGCACCTGGGTGGCGCAGTCGGTTAAGCGTCCCACTTCAGCCAGGTCACGATCTCGCGGTCCGTGAGTTCGAGCCCCGCGTCAGGCTCTGGGCTGATGGCTCAGAGCCTGGAGCCTGTTTCCGATTCTGTGTCTCCCTCTCTCTCTGCCCCTCCCCCGTTCATGCTCTGTCTCTCTCTGTCCCAAAAATAAATAAACGTTGAAAAAAAAAATTAAAAAAAAAAAAAAAAAAAGAAGATGTGGTATATATATACAATGGAGTATTACTCGGCAATCAAGAAGAATGAAATCTTGCCATTTGCAACAACGTGGATGAACTAGAGGGTATTATGCTAAGCGAAATCAGTCAGAGAAAGAAAAATATCATATGACTTCACTCATATGTGGAGACACAAAACAAATGAACATAAGGGAAGAGAAGCAAAAATAATACAAAAACAGGGAGGGGGACAAAACATAAGAGGCACTTAAATATAAAGAACAAACTAAGGGTTGCTGGAGAGGTTGAGGAGATGAATAAATGGCCAAGGGGCATTGAGCAACACACTTGTTGGGATGAGCACTGGGTGGTACACAGAGAGGATGAATCACTGGAATCTACTCCTGAAATCATTATTGCACTATACGCTAACTAACTGGGATATCAATTAAAAAATAAAATATAGGGGCGCCTGGGTGGCGCAGTCGGTTAAGCGTCCGACTTCAGCCAGGTCACGATCTCGCGGTCCGGGAGTTCGAGCCCCGCGTCGGGCTCTGGGCTGATGGCTCAGAGTCTGGAGCCTGTTTCCGATTCTGTGTCTCCCTCTCTCTCTGACCCTCCCCCGTTCATGCTCTGTCTCTCTCTGTCTCAAAAATAAATAAAAACATTTAAAAAAATTAAAAAAAAATAATAAAATAAAATATATAAAAAATAAAAAATAATAATAAAAAAAGAAAAAGGTTATTTTAAGATAATAAACATATATATACACCGAAAACAAACAAACAAAACATGTGTGCATGACAGCACACAGAGAAATAATATCTTCAAAGTGATTAAAAAAAAAAGACTATCAATCAACAACTTGATATCCAGCAAAAATATCTTCCATAAAGGAAAAAGCAAGATTTCTCGGACAGAAACTAAGGGACTTCACCACCAGTAAATCTACTCTACACAGAATTTTAAAGGAAATTCTTCAGATGAAGGAACAGGACACCAGACAGGAACTTGGATCTACACAAAGAAATAAAGAACACTGGGAGGGGGATAAATGAAGGTAAAAATAAAAATTTTTCTTACCTTGAATTGCTCTAAAGTTAAATGTCTTAAGTAAAAAGAGCAATGACATATGTATGTTCATAGCAAATGTGAAAGTAATGTGAAAGACAACAATAAGACAGAAGGGGGAGAGGAATGGAAATATACTGTTGCAAGATCATAAAACTACATGTGAAACAGTGTAAGCTACATGCGGGTAAACTGGGTAAAGATATGTAAACTTCAGGGCAAATATTTGAAAACATAAACAGGAGGTATAAATAATTGTGAAGGTTAAAAAAAAGCATCATGAGAAATGTTAAGCTTTTAAAAAATTTTAATTCACCTGAGGGCAGAAAAAGCAGGAAAAAAATGAAACAAAGAACAGATGGGTCAAATAAAAAACAGCTTGCAAAATGCAAGATTTTAATACCATTATATAAATAATTACATTAATGTAAATGGCATGAACATCAACTTAAAAAACTCATATGATCAAACTGGATGAAAAGCAAGACTCCACTATATGCTGTTATTGGGGGGGGGAGGGGTTGTTTATTTATTTTGAGAAAGAGAGAATGTGAGCAAGCAGGGGAGGGACAGAGAGAGAGAGAGAATAGAATCCCAAGCAGGATCCACACTGTCAGGGCAAAGCCCAATGCAGGGCTCAATCTCACAAACCATGAGATCATGACCTGAGCCAAAATCAAGAGTCGGAAGCTTAACGGACTGAATCATCCAGGCGCCCTTCTATTATATGCTGTTGCAGGTAATCTTTTAATATAAAGACATAGCCAGGGTACAAGTAAAATGATGGGAAAATATACTGTGAAACAATAATGAAAAGAAAGCTTGGATGGTTACATTAATATCAGACGAAGTAGAGATCAAGACAAAGAATAAAACTAAAGAAAAACAGGAACCTAACACAACAATAAAAAAGTCCATTCTCTAAGAATCTATACAGTCCAAAATTTTTATGCACTTAACAAAGTTATAAATACATGAAGCAAAACTGAGTGAACTGGAAGAAGATTTAGACAAAAATACACAATTATGGTTGGAGATTTCAACATTACTCTCAGTAATTAACAGAGGAAGAAAATATAAATCAATAAGGAAACAAAATACTTTAAAAACATAGTGTACACAGAGAACTACCACACTCTGGGCCATAAAACAAACCATAGAAAGTTCTGAATAGAAATCATTAAAACTGTGTTCTCTGACCATAACATTAAACTACCAATTAAAAAAAATACATCTGGAAATCTCACCCTTACACATACTTCTAAAATTAACCCATGGGGCAAAAAAGTCTTAAGAAAAATTTTAAAAATATTTTAAACTAAATAATAGTGAAAAGAAGGTAACATATTCAAATTCATGGGAGGCAGGTAAAACAGCATTCAGAGGGAAATTTATAGCATTCTGTGCTTATCTAAGAAAAGAAGAAAAGTCTAAGCCTCCACCTTAAAAAACTACAATGAACAAATTACACTCAAAGCGAGCAGAAAGAAGAAAATAAATGTAAGAAAAGAAATAAATGTAAGAAAAATAAATGAACTTAAAAACAGTAAGATTACAGAGAATATCAATGAAATCAAAAGCTAGTCCTTTGAAAGCATTATAAAACTGGTAAACTTCTAGCCAGACACAGGGAAAAAAAAAGAAAAGAAAGTGAAAAGACAATTTACCTACAACAGGAATTAAAGAGCGAATGGACACCAACAGAGACCCAGATACGCTTAGATATACCATCCATGGCTGCCATGGGCTGGGGGAACACAGAGAAGTTTAGGGCAGTGAGACTACTCTGTGCAGTATAATGCTGGACACACGTCATATACAGGTCTCCAAACCCATAGCATGTATAACACCAAGAGTGGCCTTAATGTAAACTACAGGCCTTGAGTGATAATGATGTGTCAATGTAGGCTCATTAATTAAAAAAAAAAGACAAATAATAGATGGATGAGATACTGACATATATAACAAAGGGTTGATATCCAGACTATTAAAAAAACACTTTTAAATCAGTTGAAAAAATTAAAAACCGGGGTGCCTGGGTGGCGCAGTCGGTTAAGCGTCCGACTTCAGCCAGGTCACGATCTCGTGGTCCGTGAGTTCGAGCCCCGCGTCAGGCTCTGGGCTGATGGCTCAGAGCCTGGAGCCTGTTTCCGATTCTGTGTCTCCCTCTCTCTCTGCCCCTCCCCCGTTCATGCTCTGTCTCTCTCTGTCCCAAAAATAAATAAACGTTGAAAAAAAAATTAAAAAAAAAAAAAAAGAAAAAATTAAAAACCAATAAAAATGGGCCAAAAAAAAGATAAAAAATTCAAAGAATTAAGAATGAACACAACAAATTAAAAATGAAGGTCGATCTCATCCTTCATCAGGAAATGTAAAAACAAAACAATGAGAGAGTTAGGCAGAAATAAGGTTGATAATATATGTTGGCAAGGGTGTGGGGAAAAAGCAACCACGCGTGCCCTTGGTCACAGTGTAAAATGGTATCTCCTCTAGAGAGGGTAATTGGGTACCTACAGAAAATTTTAAAGCACGTTTAACAGACATCTTAAAATGTTTTAAATGCCCCCTGCCACACACAGGGTATATAGAGTCACATTATACTAGCTGAGTCCAAAGGGACCCTGGGCAGAAAAAATGTGTGTCTTTTCTGAACAATAACATTCCACTTCCTGCTCTCTCTCTTTCATGCTAGTTAGTACCCAAGGATGCCCTGAGTTGCTTCTGGTTGCAGGTAAGGAATAGTCCAGCCTCCAACATAGGCCTGGGCCCCTGAGGGACTGGGTGGAACTGAACACCCCACCAACCATCCCTGCACCTACAGGAGGACTGAGAAATAAACCTTTGTTGCATTGATCCCCTGGGAATAAAAAAAAAAAAACTGCACAAACCCTTGACCCAGAAATTTGGATTCTGGTATCCAATTCTGGGAAAAGAACGAAGTGTAGACTATAAGTAACCACCTATCCAAGGAGCATGGTTAACAGAACTAAAATAGAGCTCTATGCTTTGAAAGGACAGTAGGATCCCACTTATGTTAAAATATGCATATGCATGGGGCGCCTGGGTGGCTCAGTAGGTTAAGTGTCCGACTTCGGCTCAGGTCATGAGGCTCAGGTCATGATCTCGTGGTTCACGAGTTCCAGCCCCATGCTGGGCTCTGTGCTGACAGCTCAGAGCCTGGAGCCTGCTTCTGATTCTGTGTCTCCCTCTCTCTCTGACCCTCCCCCATTCATGCTCTGTCTCTGTCTCAAAAATAAATAAACGTTAAAAAAAATATATGCATATGCAAATGACAAAGGTCTAGAATAATCCACTGCTAATTGTCTGTAACCACTGCCTAATCATTAAAAATGGCTGGCTCTCGGGGCACCTGGGTGGCTCAGTCGGTTGGGTGTCCGACTTCAGCTCAGGTCATGATCTTATACTCCGTCAGTTCAAGCCCCGCGTCAGGCTCTGTGCTGACAGCTCGGAGCCTGGAGCCTGCTTCGGATTCTGTGACTCCTTCTCTCTCTGCCCCTCCGCCTCTCACTCTGTCTCTCCTTCAAAAATAAATAAACATCAAAAAAAAATTTTTTTAAAAATGGCTGGCTCTCAAACAGGGAGTGGGATGGGAAAGAGGCACCAAGGGGGTCTTTCATTTTTATTCAATATTCTTCTGTATTGTTTAACTTTTCTCAATTGCAAGCTATTTATGTAGCCTCAGTGCCACATTTAAATCAATAAAAATATATTTTTTTAGGGGCACCTAGGTGGCTCAGTCAGTTAAGTGTCTGACTCTTGATTTAAGCTCAGGTCATGATCTCACGGGTCGTGGGATCGAGTCCCACATTGGGCTCCATCCTGACAGCATGAAGCCTGCTTGGTATTCTCTCTCCCTCTCCCTGCCCCTCCCCCACTCTTGCTCTACCTGTGTCTCTCAAAAGAAATAAACATCATATATACGTACATACATATATACGATGATAAACATCATGTTTATCATGATGATGCGTTTATCATCATATATATGTATCTACGTATATATGATGTTTATTTAAATGTTTATGTATATATGTATATACACACATATATACATATATAGGGGCACCTGGGTGGCTCAGATCATGATCTCATGGTTCCTGAGTTTGAGCCCTGCGTCAGGACTCTGCTGACATCTCAGAGCCTCGAGCCTGCTTTGGGTTCTGACTCTTTCTCCCTCTGCCCCTTCCCCACTTGCACTCTGTCTGTGTCTCTCAAATATAAATAAACATTTAAAAAAATCAAAAAATAAAAAACATATTTGTTTAATTAACGTATTTCCCATACAACTTAAATGACCAGTGAGAAGACATAATGGGAAGCATGAACACATTCCAAAAAAGCAACCAGAAAGATTAAAATAGCAAAGTTTAACTTGAACAAGAAATATTGAGAAACCAGAAGAAAGCCACAAAGTCCTGCAGAGATATGTACAATGTGTTTGGATGGGAAGTCTTCATATATTAAGGATGTCAGATTGCAACAAGCTAGTCGATAAATATAATGCAGTTACAACCCAAATCCCAGTGGGGCCCATTTTCAGAACTGTACAGAATTATTCTCAAGTACCTCCGGGAGAATTAAACAAAAATAGTCAAGAAGTTTTGAAAAAGAAGGATAATGAGGAAGCACTGCCACAATTACACAGTAAAACAATATAAAGCCGCAATCATTGTCTGCGTAGTATTGGGGCGGAGGAAGAAAAAAATCAGCTGACCAAGACAGAAAGCCCACAAACATACCTTAGTAAACAGAAAATCTATTTTTTAAAAAAAGTAGCATCAAAAATCAATGCCGAATGGAAGAATTCCTGGATTAGTGGCACTGGAACAATTAAACAGGGATGAGATGGAAAACACATCCTCACTTCACAGTAGAGGGAGAAGAGTTTGGGGTTTATTTACCAATGAATTCCAGGTGGTCTCAACAGTCAGAAAGTTGAAACACACGCACAATACTACGCACTCCCCACTCCACACACAAAACCATGAAATCCAAGAAAATAAAAAAGGAATAAAGGTAAATAGCCATCTGATTTTTACCTGAAAGATATCCTACAGTTTTTAAAGTTTATTCATTTATTTTGAGAGAGAGAGAGAGAGAGAGAGAGAGAGAGAAGAGAATCCCAAGCATGCTCTGCACTGTCAGCACAGAGCCCAATGCGGGGCTCGAACGCACAAATCATGAGATCATGACATGAGCCAAAGTCAGGTGTTTAAATGATGGAGCGACCCAGGTACCCCAAGATAGCCTACATTTTAAAAGAATATTAAAAAAAAAGGAATACTTTTTCATTCAAAAAAAAACTGTAGATAAACAGAAACAAAATCAAATGGCACACAGTAAAATGGAAAAAACCAAGGCCAATGTCAGATAAAGCTTACTTAATAAATCAACCTATGAGGATCTCAAGAATATCATCAAGAAATGTACATAAATGAGCATAGGACAGGAAGAAAGTGTTCACAGATGGGATACACAAACGGCTATTCAATATGTAAAAACACTTTATCTCCTAAAAGAACAAAAAATGTACACAAAAACAAGAAGGAGATTGTGGTGTTTAATCCATCAAATTAGCAATGATTTCTTTGAAAATCAATAATGCATTGAAGCTGGCGAGGGGGAGGTGGGATGGGCACGCTTGAGGCAGCACTGCGAAATAGTACAACTTTCAGAAAGGACTGTGACCATAGGTATTACGAGTCTTCACCAGTCCCTGTGCTTTGACCCAGCAAGGTCTCCTCAAGGACTCCGAAAACTTGGCAAAGCATCAAGCATGTTTACTGCAGCGTTAACGGGGAAATTAACTAAAACCTAACCCTCTCACAAAGAAGTTAAGAGGAAACATGCATGCTCTAAAAATTGTATCTAACAAATAGGCTTTAATGATGTGGATAAGTGATGAAATATTAAAGTGATGAAATATTAAACACAGTGATTTTCATAACTGCAGGCAATTCTAGGTTGTTCCAGTAATGGCTTTCAGTGAACCAATCTTTTTGTGCCCGTGCCCCTTTGCAATGCCACTTTCCTTCTCTTGCCATCAGGGGTGGAGTCTGTTTTCCAACCCTTGAATCTGGACGAGCCTTGTGACTTGCTTTACCCAACAGAATGTGGTCGAAGTGACGTTATTCAACTCCAGATGCTAAATAAGCCTTAGGAGACACTATAGCTTCTAGTTTTTGCCTCCTTGGTTCACTGCTCTGAAACCACCACATGAAGAGGCTAGTCTAGCCTACTGAAGAATGACAGGACATGAGGTACCCAGGCATCTGCCAGAACTGCAAGCCAGAAGGGTGGGTGTGGCCCTGTTGGACCTTCCATCCCAGCTACATGAGGGAGCCCAGATGTCACCAACACAGGCACCCACCGATCATGAGAAATTATGAACTTATTTTCGGCCACTGAGTCTACAACTGATACACCACAATACAAAATTTTATTACAGAGTTAGCTCCGTCATGTAGCACATAACACACATAACCCTCAACAAAAATAAGAAAATGTTAACAGGGATATAAGACCTTATTTATAGAATTATCTCAAACATGTAGAATACACACACACACACACACACAGGTGAAAAGGGCAGAAGGGATGGTAATAGGAATGTTATTTCTGGGAAGTAGGATTAGAGTTAATTATCTTCTTTATACTCTTATATTTACAAAGTTTCCTTTTATTCGTAGAAAATCTACATCTATAGCATTACGATGAACTAAGTTATCTCACCAACTACACTGTGGATTCCTTGTTAGCAGAGGCTACGTCTTTCAACCGTGAACTATGAGGCTTGTCACACAGTAGGTGTCCAATAAATGTTTGATAAATGAAAGAACATGGGCAGCCTTAGGCTTGTTACCTTCCCAGATTCAGGACGGGGCTGCAGCTGTTGGAGTCCACCGTACCCTGGATTGCCCTAACATCCCCTGGTGGAGACAGGTGCCCGCGGGTCAATGGCCACTCATCCCAGATGCCCTACAGAAGGTCTCCTGGTCAGCCTGTGGCGGCTTGGGCCATAGGGACTGTGGGGTCCTTTAGGGACCATTCTGGCTACCCTGCATCATCCTCGGGCTCAAGGAGAGAGACAAGTGACCAGCCCTTCCCCCAGAACTGGAACGTAGGGGCCAGGGTCTACTCCATGCCTGGATCCTGTAAATGGGCTCCCCTGAGTCCTGCTCCCTGATGTGGATTCCCCAATCCCCTTCCAGAACCACACCTAGCCTTGCCCAGCCTTGGATAACATCCGCACCCTGTGTAACCAACGTGCTGGAATCAAACCTTGCATCCAAGAAGGTATAGGGGCCCCACTCCCCCTTTCCCAGCTGCACAGCTCTCTGTGTGCCCCTCACAGCACCTTACACTCAACCGCAAAGCTCACATGGGCAACTTCTTGAGCTGCACAAGGTGGCAGATGTGTGCATGCAGTTGGGGGGGCTGGACAGTGAAAGTGACCAGTAAAAATTCAAATACCTGAGTTGAACAAAATGTTTGTTTGCCCCATTGATCAGTCAGATACATCAGGCAGTGCTCTCTGAATACTCACCAACTAACTCCCTTCTTTCCTTTCTTACCCTCCACTCACCCATGCCAGACATCACTAATCAATCGCAGCCTCCACCCCAATCCCCCAGGCTAACCCAAGACGCTCCGCACAGAATGCAGTACACAAAAGCACTGAGTGAATTATTTCTTCAGTATAACACTCGAGACAGCCAAGGCTACCGTCTCTAGTTGTGTGATTTTAAATACCCTGGAAAGAAGGCAACCTCAGAGAGGCCAGAACCCAAAGCCTCCTCAGGTTGGCTTCCCCAAATTCCAGACATTTTAGGGGCGTCATTCTGATGTCCAGACCCAACAGTGAGGTCATAATCCTTTCCTAATTTTTAACAGAATTCATGTTTACATTAAAAAAAAAATCCTTGCTTATAACAGAATGACCAAATCCAGCACTCTACAGAGACAGCCCCATAAAGTTAGGGGAACACAGTTTATGTGAGCCTGGGCATGGGTCAAGCACTGGTATTTCAAGGGCACTATAATATAAAGCACAAGCATTTCATCACCTTTTTCTGGGAAAACTTTAGTAAGAGATCGTCGATGTCCCTTGGACTGTAAGTGCTTTCTCTCCAGTAGGACGTCAGGATACTGAGGCAGGCTATAGCACAGCACCTTACAGTTACCCAGAAAGCAAGGCAGATGGTATCTCTTCCAGAAGGGCTCCGGCACCAAGCTCCTCATTGCTGGGGCAAAGACAGTGCCCTTCCCTCCCCAGTATCCCATCGGAAGGGTGAGGAAGATGTCAGGTCAATGGAAAAAGCCAAATGAGGGGCGCCTGGGTAGCTCACTTGGTTAAGCGTCCTACTTCAGGTCAGGTCATGATCTCACGGTTCCTGAGTTCGAGTCCCACGTCGGGCTCTGTGCCGACAGCTCAGAGCCTGGAGCCTGCTTCAGATTCTGTGTCTCCTTCTCTCTTTGCCCTTCCCTGACTCACACTCTGTCTCTCTCTCTCTCAAAAAATGAATAAACATTAAAAAAAAATTTTTTTTAAAGAAAGGAAAAGCAGAATGTGATGGATACATGAGAGGAAACTCTCAATCATCCCAGAGGAATTGAAAAAGTCACATCCTTATCAGGGGACAGCCTCACCACTCTCCTCCAAGGGTGCCAACACATCCCATTTTGAGGATGAGACTCAGAGAGGATTTCCATCCAGGAGAAAACTCAACCTACCCCTTGACTGCAAAAGGCACCATTGTACCCAAGAGGCAATTGATAAATATTCACTGAGAGTCAGACTTCCTTTTAAAATTGAATGAATGAATGAATGACATGTGGTTTTTTCCCCTTATAAATTTTTCTTTTTTTTTCAACGTTTATTTATTTTTGGGACAGAGAGAGACAGAGCATGAACGGGGGAGGGGCAGAGAGAGAGGGAGACACAGAATCGGAAACAGGCTCCAGGCTCTGAGCCATCGGCCCAGAGCCCGACGCGGGGCTCGAACTCCCGGACCACGAGATCGTGACCTGGCTGAAGTGGGACGCTTAACCGACTGCGCCACCCAGGCGCCCCATCCCCTTATAAACAGAAAGTACTAGACACTCATTTTGGAGTACAAATTGTTCTCGGTTCCAAATAATGAAGACAGAGCAGACAGGAATCAGGTAATGATGGAATCTTTATTATGAAGTAAAGTTGATGCAATCTTTATTTGTTATCAAGCAAGATGAGGCAATTACCTATCTACATTCTTATTTTTAAATACAAAGATAAAAACGCTCTTCGGGCCACGCAGCCCGTTTGCAAATGGAATAGAAGCGTAAGTCGCCGTACAAGAGAAAATACAAATAGGAAAGGTACAGTGAGTTCTGCTGGAACTTGTTTTGAAAGCACAAATCTGTTCTAACGTAAATCACAGGAGGGGACAACTGGGGCCTAATGTGAATCTGGCATCTGCTGGTACACGATTTTTGCCCGCGAGAAATACTAGGGGAGGCAGAAGCCCACGCCAGCCGAACGGAGCCCCCGAGGACGCACCAAACGCGCACACACTCACAAGGCCGTCCGCTGCCTCCATTCCCCGTGTGCGTGCCGTCCACGCCGTCCTCGGGTCAGGCAGCCCTCCTCGCCCCACCTCGGGGTCACTCCCACGCTGCTGGCCTTCTCATAGCCCCTTCTGCAGGCCTGTGTGTTTCTCAGCTGCTTCCTACATGCAAAACTGCGCCCCCTTCTTTCTTTACTGTCCCTGACAAACGTTTTGACTTTTGTGCCTTAACCCCCGCTTTTCCCGTAAGCCCTGATTCTGGAGAGCGTGGTGATGTTGAGGAAGACCTAAGTCACATGACAGCACGCTCTACCGTACGTGGAAGAACGTTCTTCATGGCTGATTACTTAAAGGCAGTTACACAGCATTACACAATGCTACTACCCTTGTAGCAGTCACCTGCCAGCATTTACCAGGTTCTGTCCATGTCCTTTGAGCAAGTAATCCCCTATCTTTGGGCCAAGTAAAACATAATTCAGTGATTGTGGGCATAATCCAACATGAAAAAGGAAACTAGATGTGTGCATGAAGATGCTCATTGTGATACCGATGTGTGTGTGTGTGTCTGTACAGCTACAAACATTGCAATTACAAAGGCTGTGTAACCAAATGGCAAATGATCCTAACATATTGTTTGCGAAGTGAAGGGGGGAGAAAGGGATGTAAACTGAACAGTATGAAAACAAAAGCTGAGAAGACAATGGTATTTGCTCACATGCGCACACAAGCGGGATTTGCGTTTTGAATTTTTAGAAAGCCGAGTCACCAAGAAGCGTTTTAAATATGCTAATTTTCAGTTGTGCTAAAAATCAGAAATAGTTCTTCACTGCGTATCACATACCCAACGCACTATTTATTTCAAGACGTGAAGGAAGTGATTTGAAATTTTAGTTTCCTGAATACATATTTTTGTAACAGGACCAATCTGAATCCTGAACCACAGCTGGTTATCTTCAGTAGTCACTAAAACTAATTTGCAGCCCTGATTCTTGCTGTAAATAGGGAAACAATAGTCCCTCTGCAACACGTCAACACACAGGGCAAAACATACCAACAGAAAGTAAAGGTTTTGTCAAATGCCTGGCAAACAACTCGAAGCTTGCCCGTTGACTGTGTTAATGGGAGAAAAGCGGGGGGGGGAGGGTTTGATGTAAGCAGGGCTATTACCAATGAAGACGACGTTCTGGACAAACCAGACAGCCAACAGGAAGTGGGGTGTTTTCATGTTTAGCACAGGAGAAATCACCCAATGCAAAACTACGAAGTCCGTATCTTGAGCCTTTGGGGTCAAAATCTCTTCAGCAGCCCAACGTCTCACGCAGAGAACCAGATGTTGACTGTGGGGTGGGGAGGGTTGAGGGTGGGCAGGCAGGCCTGCACGCACACCTGGGAGGGGGCAAAGGCGGAATTACTTGGAATGTTTAACAGAAAGTCCTGTTTTTATGAACAGTTCATGAGTCAGCCTTCCCACACCAGAGAGTTCTCTCCTCCTCTGAACACCTGGGATGCATTGTAGACCAGAGTGCTCAGGCTTTGCATCCTAACAGCTGTGGGATTCAATGGAAGCTACCTGCTGTGTGACCTCGGCAAAGGACGTTACCTCTCAGAGCCTCCCTTTCCTCTTCAGAAATGCAGGTATAATAGTATCTCTCGCAGGGCTGTTCTGTGGAACAGATGTTTTTATGAGAAACACACCTGGCCCTAAGAGGGGCTTAATAAATACTCATTAAATCTGAAGCTTAATTTTTCAAGAGACAACTCCTATTGCCTCTACTCCCAAAGTTTACGTCAGGCCCGATGTCCCCGGAAGGAACACACTTGATAGGACACTGAGGGATGGAGAATCCAACAGGATGGAGAATCCTGAAGGATCCATTATCCAACCAACACTGGATCAGGCCAACCAGCTTCACCAGTATGTGTAGGGGACAGTGAGATTGGGAGGCAAGAGAGTGTTAAGTGTTAAGCAATGTTCTTCTCACTAAAAAAAAAAAAAAAAAAAAAATACAACCCCTGCTCATTGTGATTCAACTGAATGCAATTAAGTTTGTGCCTGCTTTAAAGTCATGTCTAGAAAGTCCCTCAAAAGTAACCACTTGATCACCTGGGGTCTGTGCGTGAAATCACCTGTGTAGATTATCGCTGCCTGGTGTCCTTCATTTGCCCTTGTACTTCTCTCGGATTCATTCGTCAGCATCGCATGGATGCTGGCTGCCGGCTCCTCTCCACACATCAGCTAGCCCCTCAGGTCTCCCTGTTGCCTCGCCACAGCAGCGAGAAGATGAACACTCCCAAACCACCCCCCCCTTGCCCCCTGGTAGCCGCACAGGGGCAGTGGCACCTCCCTCCGCCACATGGGAGAAGGCGGGTGGCCAGAAGGAGGCAGGAAGGAGCACTCCGTAGGCCCAGCAGGGTGCTTGGGAAGGAAACTCCGAATGCCCCCACCCTGGCAGGTGCCTACCGTAACGCAGCCCTGAGTCGCAGGGCACAGCTCTGAGAGGAAAAGGAGACGAGGGGCTAAAAGGAAATGCAATGGCCACCAGACACATCTCTTCTCCCTCATCCGATTCACGTAGGATGTACAGCTAGCTCGTCAATTTGCTGTCCATTGGGCATTGCCAGCTCAATGACATCCAGCCCCAAAGTGTCCTGGCCTCCTTGGTAGCAAAGGTGGACTTTCTGCCATTATCTAACAGAGGGGACGAGAGGAGAGGCCACACAGACATTGGAAGCCAATGGCACCGAGGTCCAATGGATGTGGGTTCATAAACGAAGCACTTGGCTGCATGCCAACTTGAACAAGAATCTCTCTCCAAGACAATGTGGGTATGCCCTTGAGGGTATGGCCTATGATCAACTGAGCTCTGTCTTCTCCTCCGCCTCCTGCTCACAATGCCCCGTGCGATGTCCAGCGCATAGTAGGTACTCACCAAGTGCCAGGTGGATGCATGCAAGGGGCGGTGGAATTATGGACGAACGCACTGATGGATAGCTAGCTGGATGAAGTTCTGAGGCGAGCTGAGAGGGGCTGTGAGCACAGTGCACTGTGGGAAAAGTCTGAAATAAATTCAGCTGGCTCAACCACATTGTCATCTGCCGTTTGTTAAACAACCATTCAGGAGACTGGCAGTCATTTTAAAGTTAAATCAAATGGCCACTTAGATGCCCTGTAGCAGCAGTTGTGGGTTACTGTCGAAGATGTTCCGTTTGCATATTGAGGCTTAACCCAGAGCTCAAAATATCCCTCTGAACTTCTGATTAGCTTCAACCGGAGTCAACAGTCATCTAGAGATGACCGAGACCTTGACATTTATTTGTTCTACCACCCTGCCTCTCTCGAGTCTGTGGAAGTGATCCTGTGTGGGGCTCTGTGGCTAGAGAATCAAGAGCCATCCATTTGTACCATGCTCTCTCGGGACCCTCATTCTGAAAACCCAGCAGCCCTGACGTGAGGAAGCCTAAGCAAGCCCCCACACAGAGTCCGCACGTGGGTGCTCCAGCAAATGGCACAACTCAGGTCCTCACCAACAGCCAGTACCAACCATCAAACGTGCGAGCAAAAATGTTTCCAGACGGTTCCAGTCCTCAGCCATCGAGCCACCCCAGGCTTTAGGTCTTCCCAGTGGAAGCCCCAGACACCATGGAATAGGAACAAGCCATTCTCACATCCCCTGTCTGAATCCCTGACCCACAGAATCCAGGAGCATTGAAATAAGAATGTTTTACAATTAACTGATGGGATGGTTTGTTTTGTGGCGATGTTAATTGCAACACTAGACTTGAAACACTGCCCCCAAACCCAGACCACTTAGCTTCAGCCTTGACGTCGAGCCTCTGTCCTGTTAGCCCCTGAAGGGCAGGGGGTGCCCTTTCCTCCTACAGCCTTAGATACTTTTTAGGGTCTTAATACCTAACACCAACAAAATAGATAAACCAAGAGGCTGCTGTCGACCTGGTTTGTCACCCACCATTTATACACCTGTTCTGCATCTTGGGCATTAGATTAGACTTTGCTACAAGTTCTGGACACTTCAAAAAAAGTCATTTAGCCTATCCTTGACACCAGCTCTCTCTGCTTCCCAGCTGTTCTATTCCATAAAATCCAAACATACCTCGTACAGATGCTAACCTGGAAACCCTGAGAAGAAATACCATCTCTGCTCTTCATATTCAATCCAACTAACTCTAAGGTTCACTTAAGGCTGCTCAGTGAAAGGTGAATTACTCCAAAAATAGACTGATAGTCTGATACCACATTTAAAAAAATCTTTTTAACGTTTATTCATTTTTCAGAGACAGAGAGAGTGAGTGGGGGATGAGCAGAGAGAGGGGGAGACACAGAGTCTGAAGCAGGCTCCAGGCTCTGAGCTGTCAGCAAAGAGCCCAACGCAGGACTCGAACCCACGAACTGTGAGATCATGACCTGAGCTGACGTCAGACGCTTTACCGACTGAGCCACCCAGGCGCCCCAGACTGTCAATGGCATCTAATCAAAAACTCCACTGTAGAGATCAGATGAAAGGAGAGTATTTAAAAAGCTCCTTTCGTGGACAGGAAGATGCCGAAGAGCAGCTCTGATACGGTGTTGCAATCCATCCCGCCAAGTGGGAGGTCTCCAGAGCCTTGGAACAGGCTCGCAGCCCTGGGAGGCATGCAGGATCAGACATAATCCCCAGTTTGGAATATCAATGGCCACTGAGGGATGGTTAAGCTCCTGCATCTGAGTGGACACATCTTACTCGCCTGAAGGAGCGACTGAGATGAGATCTAAGTAAGTGGAACCGAAGCAACGTCGCACCGACAGAACCGGGACCCTGGTCCAATTAAGCTAACTATGGCTGCGCGGACCAGAGCAGCAAAGAGGCAGAAATGCTGTGTCTGGCTCAGGCCCCAAAGGGCGAGGGACTCGAGAGCACACACTGCCTTCCTGTATCTTGACACAGGCCTGAGGGAGGACACAGGGATTCTGTGGGCCCCAAGTCATGACACAACAGTCACGCAGGGCGTTGGGAGACCATAAGCACCACCACTGACACTGCAACGAAGCCACCTGTTGGAGGAGAGTAGTTATCACGACAACCACGGGGTTTCCATCCTTACCTGTCACATTAAAGACCTGTTATTTTACCTCCTGAATTTCCTTCTAAGACATTTACGGTTCTCCATTTTGGAAGAGCAGGCCATAGCCTCCCAGCAGCCCTCCAGACGAAATCCCTATTCCAGGGGTGCCTGGGTGGCTCAGTCGGTTAAGCGTCTGACTCTTGGTTTTGGCTGAAGTCATAGTCTCACAGTTGTGAGTTCGAGCCCCGCAGTGGGCTCTGTGCTGGAGGTGCGGAGCCTGCTTGGGATTCTCTCTCTCTCCCTCTCTCTGCCGCTCCCCTGCTCACACTGTCACTGTCTCTCTCAAAATACATAAATAAACTTAAAAAAAAAAAAAAAAAAGGAAATCCCTATTTCATCTCAGCCACCTTCCCCACATTCCCCACACTGCTTCCAGAGAGATTTCTTTATCACAACAAGAATCTAACCCTGTCGGGGCGCCTGGGTGGCGCAGTCGGTTAAGCGTCCGACTTCAGCCAGGTCACGATCTCGCGGTCCGTGAGTTCGAGCCCCGCGTCAGGCTCTGAGCTGATGGCTCAGAGCCTGGAGCCTGTTTCCGATTCTGTGTCTCCCTCTCTCTCTGCCCCTCCCCCGTTCATGCTCTGTCTCTCTCTGTCCCAAAAAATAAAGAAACGTTGAAAAAAAAATTTAAAAAAAAAAAAAAAAAAAGAATCTAACCCTGTCACTCAACCCCCCTGCGCCATTCCCACTTAAAACTCCAGTGGCTTCCCAGTGCCCAAAGGAAAAAGTGAGAAATCCTTCATATGGTCTACAAGGCACTGAAGTTGGGCATCTACATCTACCTACACCTCCTGCCTCCTCACTCTCTATTCGCCTGCTGCTTTCTGGAATCGTCTATACCTCCCATCCTCACCTAAGGGCCTGGCCCTGATGCCCTGGAGGGTGCTCTCATCTCCCACACCTCTTCCTCCAATTAACTCCAACCCACTCCTTAGATTCAAGGAGAACTGGGTTGTGAGCCAGACTTCCTGGGTTCAAAGTCCAGCCCTGCCAATGACTTGTAGTTATGCCCCAGGGGGGAGGGCGGGGCAGAGACCTAAACAACTCTGTGTTTCAGTTGCTCCTGGGGATGATAATCATTGCTGCTTGTGGGGTCATTAGGAGGACAAAAGAGTTAACACTTGTAACTTAGGTAAAAACAATTGCGACAGGACCTAGCATATAAAAAGCACTCAGTAACTACCAGCTCAAATATCACTTCCACAGAAAGAAGCCTCCTCTGTGGCTCCCCATAATAAGATTCCTTCCTAAATGTCCTTTGCCTCAAGCACTTGCTGCTTCATAATTATGCATCCTTTAGTAGGACTACTTGATTATTGTAGGTTCTACCCACTGCTCACAAGAGTATATGTCTGTTTTTGCTCCCCCAATATGCCAGTACGTAGCATGGCTCCTGAGATACAGTAGATACTCAAAATCCTATAACGGATGGATGAATGGATGGATGGATGGGTAGATGGATGGATGGGTGGATAAAAGAGTAAATGAATGGATGAATGGACAAATGGACACATAGATGGATGCATAGATGAGAAGATGAATATATATAAGACAGATGAGTGGGTAACTGGATGGATGGATGGATGGATGGATGGATGGATGGATGGATGGATGAAGATAGTCCAGATGGCACAGAGTGTGGAGGCTAGCCACTCCTAACTAACCAACCTTACACCCAGCAGCTTCACCTTCGGGATTACACAGAATCCTGGACTATCTTGTGTGTCTTCTATGATGATCTTGAACATCAACGGTTCTTTCCCACCTCACTATTTTCAGAGGGCCCCATCTTATAGTCCAAGGGGGACTGAATTTCCTGATGGCACTACAGTAAGATACCCTAATGGTAAAACATTGAACACAGCCACGGCCTCAAAGAGAGGTCAACAGAGACACAGGTAGCCTGAGGTGGGGCATTCGAAAGCCCCCGGCCCTCCTTCCAAGATTCTACCAGGGTGCCATCTAAGGAGGCTGTTTGCCGCTCTTGGAGCCAAGAAGCGCAAACTTCCGTGGAAAATTGGAGATTGAGCCGGATCCCTTCTCAGGTCTTCTCCACTATCAGGGAGGCATTCATGAGACATGCTGGGCACATGGAGTGGAGAGATGAGGCCCCTGACCCTGGGGGTTGTCCACGGTATGTAGAAGACAGACAGGAAGCTGAAAATTAAGTGATTAATTAATTACAAGGGTGCAAATAACAGGGCATGCAAGTGAATGCAGGGTGGTGGGGGAGGAATCTCGATCATATACCAGAGACTCCCTGGCATGCAAAATGTGACACGCCTGTTAGAACAGCTCTCCCGTGTGGTCGGTGAAGGCAAAAGAGGGGAGCACCAGGAAGGCATTTTTTGATTCAGTTTCTCACCAGAAAGGCCAAACAACGCTACAAGGACTCACAGAGAGGCACAAGGCGTGCCCAGCTCTCCCTACAAGTGTGATGTGCCTCTGTTGTCCCGGGCAGATTGGGTGCTTTTTCAAGCACTGGCACCGAAGTACCCCAAGAAACCCAGGAAAGGTGATTATCCCTACTTTACAGATGTAGCAACTGAGTCTCAGGTGGGGTTAAGTGAGTTGGTCACATGGCCAAGCCAACAGGGTAACCCAAAACTGTTCCCCAAGCTCACGCTCTTACTGCTACGTCAACACACAGGGAGTGAGACATGGGTTTTGTTCTGGCTCTGCACAAAACCAAGGGACCTAATTTAAAATAAAATGTTGGGGCACCTGGGTGGCTCAGCAGTTAAGTGTCCGACTTCGGCTAAGGTCATGATCTCACCATTCGTGGATTCCAGCCCCGCACTGGCAGCTCAGAGCCTGGAGCCTGTTTCCGATTCTGTGTCTCCTCCCCCCTCTCTGCCCCTCCCCCGCTTGTGCTCTGTCTCTCTTTCTTGCTCAAAAATAAACATTTAAAAAATAAAATTAAATGCTAATAAAAAAAATAAATGCTAAAAAAAAAAATAAAATGCTAATGCATAATAACTGTCAAAATAATCTGCAAGTAAAACTCACAACTTGTTTAAAGATGGATGAGAAACTGTCACATAACAGACAAAACAGTGACAACCTCATGGCTGCCATGCCACTAAGCACCTGACATGCACAAATCCATTTGCTCTTCGCATCAATTCACTGATGAAGAGGTTAGGCCCATCATACCAGAGTTACAGATGTAGAAACTGAGGTTTGGAGGGTTGAAGTGCTTGCTCAAGGACCAGCCGTTGAGCCCAGGCCTACCTACCCCACTACCTGAGATCCATATCGCCTGACTGTCATAAACACAGTTGATTTATACTCTGATGCAAGGCAGGTTGGAGGAGAGTTGGCCAGGCTCAGGAGCGGAACTGGCCACTACATACTAAGATGTAGCTGAAAGAGCTGAAGTCCAGTCTGTTCAGTGTTAACCTGATGCCAAAGGCTTCAGCCACAGATGGTTGGTGGTGGGTCATGGGATGGAGAACCCAGAACAGTGGGCCAGCAGGTGGCATGGGGAAACCTGCCCAGGTAAGAGGGTCCCAGAAGCCAGGCCTTTGTGGAGACAGAATGTCAGTCCCGAAGAAAGGTACTGACCAGAGCAAGGCAAGGCCTGGGATCTGGAAACACAAGGAGGGTACAGAGGAGGCAAGGACTTAGGATCAGGGAACAATGCAGGGATCCAGGAGCAGAATCAGGAAGCCAGGCGGAATTGTTCTAGGCAACAAGACCAAAGTTCTGAGCTTGGTAACTTAAATGCTCCCAGAGAACCGAGCAAGAGCTCCTGAGGTTCCCAAAGAACTCCTGTGAAGAGAAGAACATTCTTTTGGCAAGTAGTGAATGAGCACCTGTTATGTCCCAGGCCCAGGAGGGCCCTGAAGATAGAGCCTTACATAAGACAGACGCAGTCCTTACCCACCGTGAGCTTGAACTAGGGATTCAATACAAGCCAAGATCATCATGACCATCATTTTCATTTTCTGCATCATCACCTGGGAATAGGGTCTACGAGTCTTCATTTTAACAAGACCACTCACTAGTCGTTGGCATGCGATAAATTTTGTTTTTACCTCTGTGGACAGTTCCTGCTTTTCCAATATGGGGACCAGCCAGCAACTCAAAATTGAGACAAACAAGTATCCGTACCCCAAGCTCCCTGGAGGAAACCACGGTCACCTGGGATCCCAATCCTGAACCCCTTCATGCTGCCATCTGTCCTAGGAGGCTAGACATAGTGACAGGAAACAAGGAGGACGTCCCCAACAAGCTTCACGCTGTGCAGTCATGGAGGACAGGAAGCACCTTGCTCACAGCTTGTGTCTGTCTGCGCAGAGATTATGGCAACAGAATCGGCCCAAGGGGAAACCGAGGTCTTCCTTGCTCACCTTCTTTCCCAGCCCAGCCCTCCTCTGGCATTTCTGCCTCTAAACACCATTAATTCAGGGGGGCTTCCAAAGCACCATCCATTTTCCCTGTGCTGGATCATTTCCCAACAGTGTTCCCTGCCCCCCATGCCTCCATACTGTAAAGCTTACAGCCTTTAATGACAGAGCAAAAGGTGGGAAGAGAGGGAACTGGGGCTTCTCCAGGGCCCCGAGACTACATAACATGCACGCAGACTGAGATGAACGCACTCAGCTGGTTCTGGGAGCACACCTCCATTCCCCTTCCCTGCCCGTCCGGTCCATGCTGGATCCTGGAAACCACTGACACTCACCAGAACTCTGAATGCCAGGAAACCAATGAAGCAAGGACTAGGGACTAGGTTTGCCTGTGCAGAGTTGATGCTACTTCCTGCCATGTTTGCGAACACTCACCATTTAGTGCCCAATGACCGGGCAGTGCACAAACAAGCCACGCACATGAATGCCTCCAACGAACCTTGTTGTCGTTTTCATTTGATCCCAACAGGAAATACTCGGGCGATGAGTGTGCGCTCTTCTAAAGAGCAAAGGAACACCGTGCTCTGCTGACAGTCTTTCAACGTCGAGGGCACTTTGCCAGGAACTGTCTACCCGTGCCTTCGGTGTGGCTTCTGAACAAGTCGCTGCTGCCCGAAATGCAAGTCCCCGGGCATTTCTCCCTGGGCCCCAGGATGCATTTTCCTCCCGGGCCAGTACACAAATGAGGGTTGGCTGCAGCTACACTCGCTCGTTAGCGAGTGACCGCGGCAGTGGGCTTGTAATATTTGCAATACCGTTTCCGGTTTTAAAATTAAACCCTGAGAGCCCAACCAACTTCAGAAATGGAGCGTGTGTGGTTGCTTAAAGGCTTTCTTTAGAGTCACTACGGGGGTAACTGATCTTGAATAAGAGAATAGACTAAAATAACCAGAGAGAACCCACATCTTATCATCACGAGGAAGTGGCCACAGAGAGATGATGTGCTCATACTCAAGAGACTCTGAACACGGCACACACGTTTCCGCTGCGACCCCAGAAAAATGTCACCTGCTCGCAGGCAGTCGGAGGCATCCTCCTCGGTGTCCCCAGGGCCCGAACAAAACCAGGAGTACAGTGAATCGCGATGAGAACGATCCCCCCTCCCCAGGACAAGAACACTGAGGAGAACGATCGCTGCCATGCTCTGGCTGTCCCCACGTGCAGGGGCCCGTGAAAGGCTTCACGTGCAGGAACTCACAGATTCCCCGAAGAAATCCTCCGCAGTAACCACTGCTCTCGTTCCCATCTGATAGGTGAGCAAACCGAAGCTCAGGAAAACTCGGGGGTCTGCCTACAGTCACACCCTGGAGCCTGGATTCAAACCCAAAACTGACGAAAGCCTGAGCTCTTTCCCAAGGCACAAGCAGGTCTGAGCAGAGAAAACGCTGTCCCGCAGGAGAGTCCCTCCATTGGGACCTACTGGAGGAAGTGGCCCATCCGCCCATCCACCACCCACAGAACCTGAGGCCAGGAGCGCCTCCCACCCCACCCCCACTCCGCACTGGGGGGCCAGGCACCAGGCAAGGCCAGGGAGAGATTCCGACCATTGCCCAGTGCCGGTACCTACCGGCTGTGCCAATGCCCCCTGTGGAGATGCTCCCTGATGACGAGGGGGCTAGGGAACTCCTCAGGAGCTCAAGGAACTTCTAAAAGAGCTCCGTAAACAAATGAAAACAAAAGTGCCCAGGGATAAGCGAGCACTGAGTCGTCATATAATCGATAGCAGCACTCTTTTTAGTACTGAGGTTCTTGGCTGCACATTGGCATCACCTGGGGAGTCTTTAAAACACCAACAGGGGCGCCTGGCTGGCTCAGTCCGTTAAGCGTCCAACTGCGGCTCAGGTCACCATCTCCCAGTTCATGAGTTCGAGCCCCGTGTCGGGCTTTGTGCTGACAGCTCAGAGCCTGGAGCTTGCTTCGGCTTCCGTGTCTCCCTCTCTCTCTCAGTCCCTCCCCCTGCTCGCACTCTGTCTCTCTCTCAAATTAAACAAACATAATTAAAAATTTTTAAATACCAATAAAATATAAGTAAAGAAGACAAGAATGAATAAATGGATGAACGAATGAAAACCAATGCTCAAACCCGAAATTACTGATGTAATTGGGTTTGGGATATGGCCTGGGCATCGAGGTGTGATTCCAATGTTTACAGATACGTAAAATAACAGAGCACCTTACAATCAAAGGTGTCTCAGAGTCAATGGAAGCAAAGGCTGTGCTCAATGCTCAGAATTTACCCGAGGAACTCAGATGCCCCGCACACTCCCGCTCCTTTTCATGAGAAACCGCATCAGGGCAACAACAGCGAAACGATCCGCAACAGGATGGCTCTGTGGGCTTCGTGTATATTTTCTCTGTCTTCCTCAGAACATACATAATACTGGCTTTATAAGGCCCATTTTGCATATTAGAAAGCTGACGCTCAAAGAAGTTCCATGAACTCGCCCAAGGTTACAGAGGAAGTCATTGGCAGGTCCCCAAGCCTGTGCCCTTTCCAAAACAGCGTGCGGGCTTTGCCATATACTGTGTTCCCTCTACATACAGGGCTAGGAGACAGAATCCAAGGGTACGTGAGCCACAAACCCTGAACTCCGAGACCTTATAATCCACTCCAGGCGGCAGACTGGCACCCGAGACATCATCCTCCAGATCACCCTGAGCTCTCCAGCACGCCAAGGGCTGAAGAAGTCCACAGAGGAAAGCTGTCCTTGACAGGAAGAGTTGTCTCCCATGAAGAAGAACTCTCTGGACTTGGCCCTTGGAGGATCAGAAGGGCTTCTACGAGCACAGCAGAGGGGCCCTGGAGCCGTGACCCCACCCTGCCGCAGGGTGAAGGCCTCTGACCTGCCTGCTAAGGTCGACAGGGGTGCTGTATACCCTCCCTCTAGAGCCTCCTGAACTGCCACGGTGCCAGCTTCCGGCAACCTGCTTAGGCTTACCGTCTGCCTCTGGGTGCATGCAGGTATGCAACGTAGGTCTGGGAGTTCCTGGGGAGAAGAAAAGCAGTCCCAAGAGCCGTCTCGAGCCGTCTCCTCCTAGGAGCTGTGTCTCCCGGCACAAAGGCTGCATTCCCGGTGCGTGGCCCCGAGAGTAGGGAGCTTTGCCCAGAAGGGTTGTATTAATTAATCCCTGGCCTGTTATCAAGTCCAGCTTTGGCCTCACTGCCCTCAGGAGCCAAGCCAAACATCCAATCTACCGTTTGTATCCTGTCTGTGGCTGACTCTGAGGCTGGGAGATGGGACGTGGCTAAGTAAGCACCTTAAGTCCAACTCCTCCTGAACCCCAGATTCACCAGATGCTGACCTCAAGGGTCAGAATGCACCCTGCCTTGGGAAGCACCACCACACTCCAGATGCTGGGATCCCACTGGGGGATGAGGTGAGACAAACGGCCCTCCCTCCCTGGCACACTGACTTTACCTACACAAATCCTCCTCTTTTCTGCTTGATCCTACGGGTTACTCCCCTCTGTTCCCCACGGAGGGGCTGGCAAACCACAGCCTGCAAATCTGGCCCACCGCCTATTTTTGTAAATAAAGTTTTATGCGTAACACAGTCACGCCAATGTTTGTTTACATATTGCCTCTATGCAGCCACTTTGCCATCACAAGGGCAGAACTGAGCAGCGGACAGGGAATGAATGGCCTGCAAAACTGAAAATATTTATTACTCTCTGCCCTTCCACTTAACCAGTTTGCTGATCCCTGCCAGAAACAAAGAAGAAAAGGAGGATGAGGGCGCTGAGAGAAATGACTTCTGTCTTCATGTTCCTGTCACAGGGCTCTTACTTCCGTGCTAGGACGGTTCTTTCTCTCAAAGAACACATCTGCTCTAAAACTCTGGAGATAGGGGCGCCCAGGTGGCTCCGTCGTTGGAGCACGTGACTCTTGATTTCAGCTCTGGTCATGATCTCCCGATCATAAGATTGAGCCCCACGTCGGGCTCTGCACTGAGCATGGAGCCTGCTTGAGGTTCTCTCTCTCTCTCTCTCTCTCTCTCTCTCTCTCTCTCTCTCTGCCCCTGCCCTGCTCATTCTCTCTCTCTCTCTGCCCCTACCCTGCCTATTCTCTCTCTCTCTCTCTGCCCCTACCCTGCTCATTCTCTCTCTCTCTCTCTCTCTCTCCTCTCTAAATAAATAAATAAATAAATAAATAAATAAATAAACAAACAAACATTTTGAAAAAAAGAAAAAGAAAACTCTGGAGACATCTTCCTTCATTCAAGGTGAAGATCCTCTCATTAGCATGGCTCATAAGATCCTGTAAGGCCCTCCATCCACCTCAAACACATGACACACGCATGGCATGAAGGGTATGTGCGCCTTGCCTGCAGTAAGGGGCGCTGTTTTATGAAGCGATTGTTTCACACACATAGACATACACATACATTTGTGTACCGAGCCCACAACGCAAGTTTCTTTTGGGAGATTCACTCTCAAAAAGTCTGCAAGCCACCACGCTAAAAAGAACTCTATGAATTAGATCTCATAGATACCCACTTCTCTGCAACACCAAGTCACAAGACCTCCCACCTGGACCTGTGCCGCGGCCTCCCACAAGGTCTTCCTGCTTCCAGCCTTGACCCCCTACCAATGCATTCGGCACACAGTGGCCAACTCCAAAAGGCCCCCGGGTGGTTTCCCACGGCCTTAGGAACTAAACCCAGGATTCCTATCCCAGCCCATGGCATTAGCCATGGTCTGGAGCCTGCCTGCCTGCCCCACTCTGGTACCACACTCCAACCGTGCTGCCTTCTATCAGTTCCTGGGACATGCTGAGCTCTTGGCCACCCCAGAGTCTCTGTGGGTAGGTATCATCCCTTAGGATGCTGCGGTTGAACGGGGCTTCGTTAAGTGAGGTAAATACATTAACGGACTATGTTGGGGGTAGAAGGGGCTTGAATATTCCCAGTTCCCATACACATACACTCACATATGCCTCACCAACTCCTGTCCACCCTTTTGTCCCCACTTTAACATCACCTCCTCTGAGTATCTTCCCTGACACCCTATATCAGGGATGCTATATTTTTAGCGCTCTCTTCTATCCCTTGCAACACTTACTGAAGTTATAATGGGCAATCTGTGATTCGTGGTGACTGTCCCCTTTCACCAGTGGACGGCACGCCCCATGTAGCAAGGTCTAAGTGTGTCCTGTCCACCGCCGCGTCCCCACCAGGTCCCCCTGGCCCCCGGTAGATATCCGAGAATGGATATCTCACTGAATGACTCGGTCAACTAATCTCACCCTACTCTCTGCAAATCTCAGCCCACAAACGTCAAATTCTCATTTTCACGCTTAGGAACTTTACTCAGTCACCGTGCCCTAAACTGTATCGGAAGTTCCAGCAGTGCTCAAGCAAGTCAGTGTCCGACTAACCCGAGAAACCTGAACCCAGGAAGAACTGGAAAATACTTGGCACATTCTTCTCCTGAGAGCCTGCCGGCCTCATGTGGGTGGTGTGCTTTTGTGACAAGCACGTGTCCCCCTACTCCAGGGGAGTGGAGATCAGAGTTCTCTAGGGTCCAGGTGAGTGAACCCCATTTTTTCAAATCCTCACCTGCCCCAAACATTCTTGGGATCATTCCACCCACAAGCTTCTAATATGCTGGGACGTCGAGCTTTCATATTCTGAAGATGGGTGACAATTAAAAAAAAAAAAAAAAAAAAAGCAGTGACATCTATTTCAAGTTCGAAAATGATTTGCTGATCCAGAAAAAAATGTCAAGTTCAGATGAATTGAGACTGGCCATGAGTTCAAACTGCAGAAGTTGGCTAACGAGTCCTTGAAAGGTCAGTACAATATCCTATTTTTGTGTATATTTGACACTTTCCACATGAACACTGAAAATTATTTGATGAGTATTGAGTGACCCTAATCAATATTCATCCATATGTTTGCTTCCAATAAGAATTTGTTTTTAAAACTGGCAATGAAATGAAGGAGTCTGTAAAATAAAGAGGTTGCTTTTAGTACAACAAACAATAGTACAACCCTATCTCCAATGTAATTATAATGCTTTACTAAAATAACATTAAACTATGGATGAATTTCTAATTACATTAAAAAGTAAAGTTCTATTTAGAGCAAGTTTTAAATAACTAAAAACACAGTCTCAACTACAGAGCTTGGCATTCGACACATATTTATTGAATGAAAGACCAGCTGAGGCATCTAAAAAAACAAAGAGGTGAAGCTATTTTTAGCTTAAGCAAAATGAAAAAAAAAGATTAATAACATCCAGGGTTCAGATCCTGGTTCTGATATCCTTCTCCAATAAAAGGAACAAGGACTCCTTGGAGAATTGGCTGATTCTAGGGCCGAGGCGGGGAATAGACAAAATGAACCTTGAGCATCTTGTGGCACCAATAGGTAAAAAAGTGACCCGGAAAGGGGGGAGAGGGTAGAGGCATATCAAAAGGCCAGAGGAGCCAAGCTGAAAGAGCATCCAGGGGCCAAAGCTGAAACAACAAAGCAAACACAACAAATAATGCAGTGGCAGCTTATAACCAGATAACCAAGATTATAAAATAAATATCCACGAATCTGATCATATCAATTGGTGATCTAATAATTGGACCACTAAGGGAGAAGAGATAAATCTCCCATAGAGAGGAATTCTGAATAATTTATGTAGATATTCCCCCATCAAGAAGGGGGCACTTAGCTCCCCACCCTTGAGTGTAGGCCGAGCTCCATATGAAAAGAAAAGAACCATCACAGTGGAGAAAACCAGACAGTCATGACCTCAGCCAGGTGATCAAGTCAACACCAGTAGTGACAAGTCATGTTGACAGCAGGCACCCTTGAGATGATGTGATGAGAAAGGCACTTCACCTCTGGGGTCTTCCTCGTAAAAACTCATCACCCAGTCTCGTCATGAGGAAAATATCAGGCAAACCTAAACTGAGGGACACCATGCAAAAAATACCTGCCGGGTATTCCTCAACACTGTCAAGAACATCAGAAATGAGGAGAGTCTGAGAAACTCACAGATCAGAGGAGGCCAAGAAGACATGACAACTAAATGTAATGTGTTAGCCTGGATGGGATCCTATGTTCTATAAATGAGCCAGAGACGGCCTCTGTCTACTGACCTCTGGGTTGTTTACTTCTTCATAGCAGGTTGTGAAGCTCATGGTGCAAAACTCAAAATCTTGCACATCTAATTGTTTTAAATATAGCCCAGATGAGCAGTTTCCAGCCATTTACAGTCTGCTTACTTTGAATACTCTGCAAAACTGTGCCCATTATTTGCTGGTGATAGGTAAGATAAACTCTGTAACTATAAAGACCGCAGGCTCCCGTTGCCCTTTGGAAGTCTCTGACCCAAACACACTTCGTTGGGCTGGGAAACAACACCCCTTCACCTGTCCTTCTCCCCTGGGAGTTCTCCGCTCTCCTCCTTGAGTAGCGACCTCGGTCTACCATAGCCTCTGGACAGTCTCATGCTGTGAAGGGTATCTTCCACATGCAAACCTGTCAAAGCATCACCGGAATAAAGCTTGTGCGTTCTACTGACACCTTACCGTCCTTTTTCCTTGACCAGCCCCCAAAACCCTCGATTTGGGAATAACAACATCAAAAAAAGGATGTCAGGGAAAATCTAACGAAGTCCAAACAAAGTGTAAAGTTTAATCAGTAGTGATTTACCAATACCAATCTCATTGTGACAAATGAGAAGACCAGGAGCTATCATCCTTTCCCCAGCGTCCATGCATACAGCATAAATGTCACTCCAGGAGATGTGAGCTTCTGTCCCCACCCCTAGCCTTGCAGTGGGATAGAGGTTCTGCCCCAGTGGAGAGAGGCCATCAGGAGTGGCCTGGGCAAACTGATGTTATTTGGAACAGAGCATGGAGAAGATCATGCCTAAGGACATTGTTAAAAACAATGGAGACATTCATGGCAAGCAATTAAGAGGGGACTAGTAGTTCCATGAAACTAGTAGGAATACACAAAATGACAGACAACTCATAAGTTTAAAAGAGAGAAGCAGAGAAAGGGACAATCAAGAAGGGACCTTCTGGGATCACACTCATCACTGGAAATCCAGAGGCCTGGGCATATGTGTTAGGCTATGCCCACTCAGTAGCAATCAGAGCTGGATGTGGAGCAAACTTGAAAGCATTCGCCTAATGGACCCATTAGCAAAGCGTAGGAGCCTTACTGATTCAAGGGCTTTAAGTATAACCTCTGACCAAACATGACTGAACAATAAACTACAATACTCCTGGGAAGATAGGTTTAAAACCACACTCATCCCTGTTGGTCTGTCTGCATGCCTAAGACTGTGTGCGTGCCTAAGCTACACCCTCTCGGAAGCAACCAGGGAAGGAACATCCCAGATACCAGACCCCAGCACAGAGCAAAATCGTAAACCATCTAAGCTGTGAAAGTAGTCTCCAAACCACACACAAACCCAATGGTCAAGAGTGAAAATCTAACTGGTTGGAGGGGCATAAGCACGACTTTTAACCAATAAGTATCTTATGTTGACCCAAGGAAACCCAAGGTTTCCTGAATCCTCAGGAAACCAGGATAACAGATAAAAATACGAGGGAAAAGCTGAGCAGGGACATCAGAAGGTACACAATGCAGGGAAAATAGACTTTACAAAATTAGCTCAGCCTACCTATTAAACACACAAATAAATGAACAAACACAAACAACAACAAGCCATGGTGGGGGATGGAGAAGAAGAACCAGTATCCAGATTGTTACAATACATTACCTAAAATGCCCCATAATCAAAAATTATGAGAGATGGAAGAAACCATGAAGGTGTGATGAATACACAGGGGGAAAAAAGCAGGCACCAGAAACTGTCTTTGAGGGGGCCCACACGTTGGATATAGCAAAGACTTCAAAACAGCTATTATAAATATGTCCAAATAACTAAAGGAACCCATGTTTAAAACATTAAAGGAAAGTATGATGACTATGACACACCACATAGAAAATATCAATAAAGAGATAGAAATTATTTTTTTAAAGAGAGTACCAAATAGGGGCGCCTGGGTGGCGCAGTCGGTTAAGCGTCCGACTTCAGCCAGGTCACGATCTCGCGGTCCATGAGTTCGAGCCCCGCGTCGGGCTCTGGGCTGATGGCTCAGAGCCTGGAGCCTGTTTCCGATTCTGTGTCTCCCTCTCTCTCTGCCCCTCCCCCGTTCATGCTCTGTCTCTCTCTGTCCCAAAAATAAATAAAACGTTGAAAAAAAAATTTAAAAAAAAAAAAAAAAAAAAAAAAAAAAAAGAGAGTACCAAATGGAAATCCAGGAGTTGAAAAGTACAATAACCAAAATGAAAATATCATTAGCAAGGCTCGACAACAGATCTGAGTTAGTAGAAGACAGAATCAGCAAACTTAAAGATAAATCAGTAGACACTATACAACCTGAAAATGAGAAAGAGAAAAGAATGAAGAAAATGAACTGAGCTTTAGAGAAATGTGGAACACCATTAAACACACCAATATATGCATAATGGAAATGCCAGAAGGAAAGAAGAGAAAGGAGAAGAGAAAATATTAAAAGAAATAATGGCTGAATATATCTCAAATTTGATGAGAAATACTAATCTACAAGCCCAAGAAGCTCAACAGATGCTAAATAGAATAAACGCAATATCACACCTGAATATATCATAGTTAAATGCTGAAAGCCAAAGATATGGAAAAAATCAATATAAGAGTAAGAGAAAAATGACTCATCATATATGAGGGAACTACAAGATTAATAGGTGACTTCTGACCAGAAACAATGAGACTAGAAGGCAGTGGGACAACACATTCAAAGTGCTGAAAGAAAAACTATCAACCAAGAATACAATATGTAGCAAAGATAACTTTCAAAAATTAAAGCAGAGTAAAGATATCCCAAGATAAACAACACAGTATTTCTTGTAAAGCAAACACTGAAATAACAAAAAAAATATATATGTATAGCTAATACTCCAACAAAGGAGATTTAAATTTTTTTCAGTTATTCAATTACTACACAAGAAGGTAGAAAAGTTGGGGAAAGGAACAATGTATAGATGGGACAAATAGAAAACAAACATCAAAATGACAGAAATAACACTAGACATACCAATAACAATATTATATTTAAATGACCTAAACACCCCCATTGAAAGGGATTGCCAAATTGGATTAAAAAAGCAAAAACCAACTATATGCTGGCTACATGAAACATACTTTAAATACAGAGACACAAATTGGTTAAATGAAAAAGGATGGGGAAAGATGTGTCATGCTAAATTTCAAAAGAAAGCTGGAGTGGCCATTTGAATGTCAAAGTAGATTACTCAGCAACGTGTATCACCAGGGAAAAAGGGTTATTTCCTAATGTTGAAAGGGCCAGTTCATCAAGACGACATAAGCATAACATTTATGTACCTAATAACAGAGCTTCATAATACCAAAGGCAAAAACTGATAAAAAAAAAAAAAAATGGAAGAAGACAGATCCACAATTATTGTCAAAGGCTTAAATATACCTCTCTCAAAAAAAAATCAATAAAACAAGTACACAAAAACTCAGCTCATATATAAAAGAGCAATACGGAAAAATTTGAACACTACTATCAACCAACTTGACCTCGTGGCCAATCCACCAGTACTAGTGACTCCTACTTGACTAAAACCCTGTACCCAGTAATGAAAGAATAAACATTCTTGCTAAATGCATATAGAATATCTACCAATATAGCTCATAGACTGGGCCTTAAAACGTGTCTCAATAACGTTAAGAGAACTGAAGTCATACAAAGTATGTTCTCTGACCAAGGTGGAATTAAGTTAGAAATTAATAATAGAAGAATGTCTAGAAAATCTCTATTTGGAAATTAAGGAAAATACTTGTAAATAATGCATAGGTCCAAAAAAATAATAATAATCCATAAGTCAAAGAAGAAATCAAAAGGAAATTAGAAAGCGTTTAAAAAAATTTTTAATGTTTTATTTATGTTTGAGAGAGAGAGAGAAAGAGCATGAACAGGGGAGGGGCAGAGACAGGAGGCGACACAGAATCTGAAGCAGGCTCCAGGCTCCAAGCTGTCAGCACTGAGCTCAACGTGGGGCTTGAACTCACAAACCGTGAGATCATGACCTGAGCCGAAGTCAGATGCTTAACTGACTGAGCCACCCAGGCGCCCCAGAAAGTGTTTTAAACTGAATGAAAATGAGGGGCGCCTGGGTGGCTCAGTTGGTTAAGAGTCCAATGTCAGCTCAGGTCATGATCTCGTAGATCGTGAGTTTGAGCCCCAGGTCAGGCTCTGTGCTGAAAGCTCAGAGCCTGGAGCCTGCTTCAGATCTGTGTGTGTCTCTCTCTGCCCCTCTTCTGCTCATGCTCTGTCTCTCTCAAAAATAAATAAACACTTAAAAACTAAAAATAAATAAACTGAATGAAAATAAAAACACAACATATCAAATTTGTGATATACTGCAAGAGACTGTGTTAGGAAAGAAGTGAAGCCTCAAATCAATTATCTCAGATTATACCTGTAGAAACTAAAAAAAGAGAAACAAATTAAACCCAAAGAAGCAAAAGAAAGAAAGTGATATCAGAGGAAATCTTAATAAAATGGAAAGCAGAAAAATGAGAGAAAAATCAATGAAACCAAAAGCCAATTCAATGAGAAAAATCAATAAAATTGATAAACCTATATGGAGACTGATCAGGAAAAAAGGAAGAATATAATAAGGCAATAATATCAGAAAAGAGTGAGGTGATATCAGTATAGATTTTGTAAGTATTTAAAGAATAATCAGGAAATATTATCTTTTTAACTTTTTTTCCAATAAATTTGACAACTTCTATGAAATGAACAAATTCCTGGAGGAACACAGACACAAGGCTCTTGAATTCAAGAAGAAACAGACAACTTGAATCACTCTGTATCTATTAGTAAATTCAATTTGTAGTTTAAAATCTTTTCACAAGGAAACTCCACCTTTACCAAACATTTACGACTACTACTACTACTAATAATAATAGTAATACCAATTCAACACGAACTCTTCCAGATAAATGAAGAGAAGGGAATACTTCCCAACTCATTCTACCCAGGGCAACATTATCTTGCCACCAGAACCACAGAAAGATATTACAAGAAAAGAAAACTAACTACAAGCTAGTATCTATCATGCACATAAATGCAAAATTTCTTTAATTTCAGCTAATATAATCCAACAATATATTTAAAAGATTAGAGAATATAATCAGGTAGAATTTTATCCCCAGAATACCAGATTAGTTTAACATTCAAAAAAAAAAAAAAGTCAAAGTAACTCACTATATTAAGAAAACAATAAAAAGATGTGGAAGACTTATAGACTGAAAACTACAAAACACTTTCAAGAAAAATTTTTAAAAACCTAAGTAAATAAGAATATCATGTTCATAGGTCCAAAACTCAATATGCTATGATCTCAATTCTCTAAACTGGTCTACAGAATCAACACAATTCTAACCAAAATCCCAATGTGCTTTTTTGTAAAAATGAAAAATCTGATTTTAAAATTCATATGGAAATTAAAAAGAACTTACATTATAAAAAAAAAATTTGAATTGCTAACAGTATCTAATTTTCAGACTTACTGCAAAGGTACAGTATTCAAAACAGTGGGATATTGGTGTAAAGATAAACAGACCAGTGGGATAGGATAAGGAGCCCTGAAGTCAATCTAAACACACATACAGACAACTGAGAGCTGACAAAGGGGCAGAAGCCATCAAGTAGAGAAAATATAATTTTTTCAACAAATGGTGCTGGAACAAATGAGTATCCATATGCACAAAGAACTTTACTCCATACCTCACACCATATACAGAAATTAATTCAAAATGGATCATAGACCTAAATGTAAAACCTAAAAATACAAAACTTCTAGGGGCACCTGGGTGGCTAATGGTTAAGCATCCAACTCTTGATTTCAACTCAGGTCATGATCTCACAGTTCGTGAGTTGGAGCCCCACATCGGGCTCTGCATTGACAGCGTGGGGCCTGCTTGGGATTCTTTCTCCCTCTCTCTATCTGCCCTTCCCCCACTCTCTTCCTCTCTCTCAAAGTAAGTAAATAAATAAATAAATAACTTTTAAAAAATCTAAAAACTTCTTTAAAAATATACAAGAAAACCTTTGTTACCTCGAGTTAGACAAAGATTTCTTAGATGTGACATCAAAAGCACAATCCATAAAGGAAAATAATTGGAAAATTGTACTTAAACAAAGTAAAAACCTCTGCTCTTTGAAAGAAACCATTAAGAGAATGAAAAGACAAACCATGGACTGAAAGGAAATATTTCAAACATGTATCTGATAAAAGGTTTATATCCGGAATAAAGAACTCATAAAACTCAATAATAATAATAATAATAATAATAATAATAATAATAAAATTTCTTAAATGGGCAAAAGATTTGAGCATAGCACTTCACCAAAGAAACTAGAAAGATGGCAAATAAGCACATGAAAAGATTCTCAACATCATTATTCATTAAGGAAACGTGAATTAAAACCACAATGGGATACCATTGTACATGTAGGAAAATGGCTATAATTAACATTAGTGGCCATATCAAATATTAGATGTGGAGAAACTAGAACTCTCCTCTAATTTTGATAGGAATGTAAAATGATACAACCACTTTGGAAAATAGTTTGGCACTTTCTTAAAAATTTAAAACACACATCTCCTGTATGATCTCTGTACTCCGTTCCTACCAAAAGAAATCAAAGCATACAAAGAGATTGCAGTATATCTTTACAATGGGCTATCACTTAGAAATTTTTTAAAAATGAACTCTTGGGGCGCCTGGGTGGCGCAGTCGGTTAAGCGTCCGACTTCAGCCAGGTCACGATCTCGCGGTCCGTGAGTTCGAGCCCCGCGTCGGGCTCTGGGCTGATGGCTCAGAGCCTGGAGCCTGTTTCCGATTCTGTGTCTCCCTCTCTCTCTGCCCCTCCCCCGTTCATGCTCTGTCTCTCTCTGTCCCAAAAATAAATAAACGTTGAAAAAAAAAATTAAAAAAAAATGAACTCTTGATACACACAAGAACATGGGTAAATCTCAAAATAATTACACTGAGTGAGAGAATCCAGATGAAAGGGAAAGCACACTGTACGATTCCATTTATATAAAACTATGGAAATGCAAACTAACAGAAAAAAGAACAGTGGCTAACTCAGGATGGGTGGAAGCAGTGGGAGGGGAAGGAGGGATTATTCCAGATGATTCCAGAAGTGGAAACATCTGGAAGTAATGCATATGTTCATTAGATTGGCTGAAGTGGCAATATCCCAGGTACACATGTCCAAACATTAAATTTTATACTTCAAACACATACGATTGATTGCATATCAGCTGTATCTCCATAAAGCTGTTAGGTAAATACCCTCCAAGAAATAAGAAACGATAAAATAATTTGCATGCAAAAGAAGAACAGGATTCTTATTTGGAATAAATAAGAATAAAAATAAAGTTCTTGACAATTAAAAACCCAAGGACAGAAACAGAAGGACTGGAAGATGAAGACAAGGGGACACAGAATTTAAGACAATGATACAGTCAGAAGGAGCATGGGACACTTAACGTAAGAAACTCAGAGTCAGGAAATCCAACATCTGAATTATAGTAGTTCCAGGACGTGAAGAGAGAAATTCAAAGGGAAGAGATTCGTATAAAAAAAAAATTCTGGAAAATTCCCACAACAAATAATATGAGTTTCCAGATTCACAGAGCCATCAAGTATCTCACACAATGGCCAAAAACAGACTAACCAAAAACACATCCCTACTGAAATTTAGAACCGGATTTCCAAGTTAAGATTCTAAAATCTGTCATAAAGGAAAAAAAGAAAGTCTTACATGCAAAGAACCAGGGATCGGAGCGGCTGCTGCTTTCTCAAAAAGCAACATGACGGGGCGCCTGGGTGGCGCAGTCGGTTAAGCGTCCGACTTCAGCCAGGTCACGATCTCGCGGTCCGTGAGTTCGAGCCCCGCGTCAGGCTCTGGGCTGATGGCTCAGAGCCTGGAGCCTGTTTCCAATTCTGTGTCTCCCTCTCTCTCTGCCCCTCCCCCGTTCATGCTCTGTCTCTCTCTGTCCCAAAAATAAATAAACGTTGAAAAAAAAAATTTAAAAAAAAAAGCAACATGAACATGAGCAGCAATAGAGCAGTACCTTCAAAATCCTAAAGACTTCAGGATTCTAGAGTCCTATACTCAGCCGAATCGGCAACCAAGGGGGACAGCAGAATAAAGACATTTTTAGAAATGTACAATCTCAAAAACTTAACTTCCATCCACCCTTCTCAAGGGACTGCCTGAGACTGTGCTCCCCGTCAGGGTGCAAACCAAGAAAGAGACTATGTAAGAAATGGAGCACAGGTGAAAAGACAGAGACTTCCCCACAGCGATAGTAAAGGGACCCCAGGGGACAGCCGTGCAGACCTCGGTGGGGGCGGGCGGTGGCGGGGGAAGCAGTCCAGACTGGAGCAGGTACGACTGTTTTCTTTTTCTTTTTCTTTTTCTTTTTTTTTTTTTTTTGGCCTCCCATAGTGCAAGGCTCTGTATTCAGAGCCACTTTTTCTCCAGAAAAACGGACTTAATGTTGTTTCTAGAACCATCACTTTCACTGATGAGCTCCATAATGACATCAGGGTATGGATGGGGACCAAATGACAAGGAGATAAAGCACCATTATTCACCGAGGCCGAGACCACCTTTTCCACATTTCAACATCTCTGACATGGGGATACATCTTACAACTGAGGGGGTATCGTAGTTTAACTGGCTGCCTATTGTTTTCTGTCTTAGGGGTGTATCTTGTCATTGACAGCATTTTAGTTTCAGTGAAACCGCGTATGGTCCCTACATGAGTAGCTACACCCAAGCCTGGAGGCCCCTTCTCATCAAGATCCTGGCAAGAGCCTTCTGCTCTCCGTAGGCTGCAATACAGAGCAAGACACAAATCTGCCCAATCAAGTCTCCTCTCTGGACATACTAGAATACGCACGGAGTCTCTTACACGAGGCTGGTAACTCATCCTTGCCTTACCTGGGAGACGTTTGAGGAAAACTGCTTTCTCCATTTACCATTTTGCTCCTTTTGAATTTTGTACCATGAGCATGTTTTACGAAATATTATAAAAATGAAGAAGGTTTTTAAATAACCAAGTAAGTGCATATACACAAAGCATTCAGAAGAAGCCTAAGAGTCCGGGTATCAGATGATGACTTTGAATTGCCACACAGTGGTGTAAGGACTTCCTTTTGTTCCATTTGTTCCCAAAAAAGTAAACTAATCTCTCTTAAGGTTCCTTGGATTGGTGCTAGCTCTCTCTAAACAAGAGTCAAGTTAGGAACACTGAGGAATAAACACACACATACACACACACACACACACACACACACACACACACACACACATTTTAATTTTGTCATGTCTCAGGCTGTCATGATCTATTCACTCTACCAAAAGATATGAAAAGGCAATTGACCAAAACAGACCCAAAGACACCCACAGAAAAGGGCAAAGGTTGTAGCAAGAAGCCAAGGTACCCTGTGTCTCTGGGCAATGTTCTTCCCACAACCACTGCCACCCACCCCCACACCCTGGGGCCCCTGGTGGATGGGACCAAGGCAGTTTACCAGAAGGAGTATGAAGTTAGGAGGAAACTGAGGAAATGGATTCATAAAATCAGCTGTCAAGAAAACAAAAACCTCCTGACGTTATTCCAGAACCTCAGTTGTGTGTATTTTAGGATGCCCTGAGACCCTCAAAGGGACGATACTGCAGCCTTGGTTGGGGAGTGGGCAGGGATGGAACAGGTAGGAAACCAATTTCTGTATCTGCTGAAAGCACTCGGAATACTTTCACAAAAGCCACTTCAGCCACAGGATGGCCTAGCCTCTTCCTACGTTCCAGAAATTTTGAAAGTTCTGGACATGCTCCAAGGCTCCCTGGACAGGTTTATGGAAGCTTCCTGGAAGGCATCTGTGGCCTCTCTTGATATCCAGTAGGACGTGGCAGTTTCTAAAGCCCCATGCCCCTGGGGACATTGCTGCGACGCCAAGATGGGAGAAATGCCCATCTGAGCAAGAGGAAGTGGAGTGTCCCGGACGGGCCTCTTCCCCAGGGCTGTGCCAATAAACTCGAGCAAAGAGACTGATGCCACTACCCTGGACGCTCTGAGGACAAGTCATGCAGCACTGACATTGTCAAGGGTCCGAGATGCTCTCATAACGGGTCACATCCACGATGATTATTGCCACCATCACACAGAGCTACTGCACTGGCTCTTTTTTTTTTTTTTTTTTTTTTAATTTTTTTTTTTTCAACATTTATTTATTTTTGGGACAGAGAGAGACAGAGCATGAACGGGGGAGGGGCAGAGAGAGAGGGAGACACAGAATCGGAAACAGGCTCCAGGCTCTGAGCCATCAGCCCAGAGCCTGACGCGGGGCTCGAACTCACGGACCGCAAGATCGTGACCTGGCTGAAGTCGGACGCCCAACCGACTGCGCCACCCAGGCGCCCCTGCACTGGCTCTTAAACGACCTTCTGCCCTCTGTCTCCTTCCTCCCATCTTGTCTCCACTGAAAAGCCAGGCTGAGCTTTCTAAAATCTAAACCTTACCCTCTTATCCCCCTCTTAAAACTCTGCAAGAGCTCACCGTAGGATTAAGTCCCTTCCCGGGGGCAAGACATACTCGGCCTCCCGGAATTATTCCAAATGAGAAACTGGCTTTGCTAACTCATTACTGTCAAGAGGGAAGGTGACAGATAAACTAGTATATGTAGAAAAAAAAAAAAAAGTTATATTCAGTTAACCTAATACCAAAGTGCCATACTTCGTTTTGTTACCTAGGTGGACATTTCACGGCAGTTACCTTCTCGCAGACCTTGATTATGAAAATGCCATCACCCAAAGTTTGGTATTTCGATAGTGTTACTTTGAGACATTATTTGGCCAATGAGTAAGCCTTATTGAACTTTCTGGGGAAAAAAATAAAGCTTTCAATTTACCAACCGTGGTAGCCAGGCTATACACAGTACAACTTTGGGCTCGCGATGACCTATGTGTCACTATTAGGGAGTTTCGGGGGGCCTTTCACCGGGGCATGAGGTAGTGACAGTTGACATCTGGGCCATGGAGACAAGGGAGCGCTCGAGGCGCACGAGGGTGAAGGCAGAGCTGGAGACCAGGCACACAGTGGGTAGACCAAGAGCACCAGGGCGGAGAAGACGTGTGGGTAAAAAGCAACGGGGCAGAAACTCAGCAAAGGGAAGTGGATGTGAGAAAGGGCACGAGAGGAAGCTCTTCTCATAGGAGGTCAATCTATCTGGCAATCAGAGGTGAGGATTTGGACTCATTCGTTCAACAAGACTTATTGCATTCACACCTACAACTATGTGCGAGACGCTGTGATGAGCCTTGGGGATACACACTTGCTCCCTGAAGTTTACGGGTGTACCCCAGGGGCGCCCGGGTGGCTCAGTCAGTTAAGCGTCCAGTCAGCTGAGCGTGTGACTCTTGGTTTCAGCTCGGGTCACGACCTCGCAGTTTCCGGAGTTCAAGCCCCGCATCGGGCTCTGAGCTGACAGTGCAGAGCCTGCTTGGGATTCTCTCTTCCTCTCTCTCTGTCCCTCCCTCTCTCATGCCGTCTCTGTCTCCCTCAAAATAAATAAATAAACTTTAAAGGAAAAGTGTTTTTAAAAAGGATGTATCCCAGGAAATGGGAGGGCTGGACAACTCCTTCCCTGAATGTGCACATTCCCTCGAGAGCTGGTCCCCGATTTTATAACCTGAAAAACACTGCCGTTTCTTCAATTTAAGGCACAGGAGGTCATGACGGAGCTCCCATGAAAGCATGTTCCAACCCCCAACAGTCACTGGACACACCAGGCTACTGTGATATGGCCGGGGCCCTTCCGGGCAAAGGCTCCCCAGAGATCACTGAGCGCCAAGCTTCAAACTGCCTCCTGCACCCCTCCCACAAAGGCGCACCCGCCTCAAGCCACCACAGAGGTTGGCTCTTCTAGCCACACCACCTGCTCACCTCCTCTCCACGATCAAGGGCTAGAACTCTTCGAAAGAACACAGAACGACGGCAGGAAGCCAGGCCCCGGTGAAGTAAACACACAGACTGAGATGGACCCTGAAAAGCAAGGGACGTGCTAGAACCCAACAGCCAGGAAGACAAACGACGCCCAAGCTGATGGACGTGCCAGGAAGCCACAAAGAACACTGACACTGAACTCCACTCTCCGGTATTATAACGGGTCAGTACATAGATCATAAGCGGTGCTGCCTAGAGTGGTACCTAACGAAATGCAGTCCATCACATCCTTAGAAACTTCGGGAAGTTTCCCCCCACTTTATGCCTCACTTTCCTCATCTGTAAAATGGGACTGGTAAGGACCATCTCGCTGTCAGAAATAAGGGACATATTTCCTGTGAGCACTTTCCTCCAAGGCTGGTACAACACAGGCACTCACTGAAGGGGAGTGATCGTCATCCCTACACCCGATGTTAGGAGGCTCCGGTGGCCCAGCTGGCTGTGGGGAGGGAATTCTCTGAGGCAGCAGGGAGCCCCCAGAAGACGGCAGCAGATTCAAACTAGAGCTCTGGGGGTGTGGTCCAGAAGAGCACCCTGGAAGTTTTGCTCGTAGAGACTTTTTTTTCTCAAAGGACCTCATGGAAATGATAAGTGGACTCCATAGAGAGTGCTCCGGGAGCCACAGCACTGCTTTCGGGCCACACCTTCCCTGAGCACAGTGTCTCCAAAAGAAACCTAAGCCAGTCGGGGGGCTTCAACCAGCTCCCTCTTCCGGACGAGATATCTGTCCCTCGCCAGCCTCCGACAGACAGGGCGGGCCCAAGACAAAGTCTAGGGACAGCAGCAAAAGAGCATCCGGGCCCCGGGCTCCACCCACCAGCTCAGGGGGCCTCGAGCGGCTCGACAGCCGCCCCCAACCTCGGTCAGGGGCGGCCCCTGGACTAAGGGCCACCGGCCCGGCCTGCCCTCGGTAACCGGCCCTTCATGGCACGGGCCAGTGACCTTGAGACTGTGGAACACCCAGCTGTCACACTGGCCAGAGGCCCAGGGGCAACGTGTCTAAACCTCCTTCCGGGAGGCATCTGTCTGCTCCGGAATCTAATTGCAAACAGTCACACATCCCCGCCATCAATACATTTATGATTCACCTCGTCTCAGAGCCCTTTAATGAACATTTTCTCGTCTGTCTGTTCTCATTTCTAATGGTAAAGCATGACACATAACCGTCATGCACAGAATACTAATGTGAATGACCCCTCGCGTGCGTCTGGTTTACAAAACTGTCCGACGCACAGCAGTCAACACACGAAGCACTTAATTGTTCGTTCGCTCATTTTATTAAGCGCTTGCGACGCGCCACAGGAGGGGTGGGCGACGGGAGTACAGGGCTGAGCCCCCGCCCCGTGATCTGAGGAGGAGCTGGGAACGTACAGCCAGTAGACATGACCTTGTCTGTGAGAGAAGGGAGGGCAGGGCAGTGGTGGGGTTGAAGTCTGGGGCTCCGGGTTCGGAAAGTAACTCTGGGCCCCCAAAACGGATGAAGTGCAAATACATGCTACAGCTGAATGAACCTTGAAAACACGATGGCAGGGAATAGAAGCAGTCACAAAAGGCCAGAGTGGATGATTTCATCTATAGGAAAGGTCCAGAATAGGGAAATCTATAGAGACAGAAAGTAGGTTTGTAGTTGCCAAGGGCTGGGGAGGAAAAGGGAGGGGAGAGGGGTTGTTTTTCTTGTTTTTTTTTTCTTTAACTTTATTTATTGATTTTGAAAGAGAGAGAGAGAGAGAGCTCTTGGGGGAGGAGCAGAGAGACGGGGGGAGAGAGAGAGAGAATCCCAAGCAGGCTCTGCACTGTCAGCACAGAGCCCAGTGCGGGGCTGAAACCCACGATCCAGGAGATTGTGACCTGAGCTGATGCTTAACCAACTGAGCCACCCAGGCACCCAAGGGTTGCTTTGTGAGGTGATAAAAAATGGTCATAGTTGCACGCATCTGTGAATGCACTAAAATCTACTGACCTAAACACTTTTAAGTGGGTGGATTTTATCTTAATAATGCTGCTTTTAAAATAAAGCAACTCTGGGGGCACCTGGGTGGCTCAGGCGGTTAAGCATCCAACTTCGGTTCAGGTCAGGATCTCGCAGTTCGTGGGCTCGAGCCCCATGCTGGGCTCTGTGCTGACAGCTCAGAGCCTGGAGCCTGCTTGGGATTCTGTGTCTGCCTCTCTCTCTGCCCCTCCCCTGCTCACGCTCTCTCTCTTTCTCTCTCTCTCTGAAAAATAAACATTAAAAAAAATTTCTTAAACGCCTGTGGAAAACCAGAGGGATAGCTGTAAAAGAAGGGGGCCATTCAGAATAGGCAAGAGGTCCAGGAAACCCAAGTGCCCATCAAACAATGAATGGAAAAACAAAACGAGGTATACGCACACAATGGAATATTATTCAAGCCTAAAAAGGAAGGAAAATTCTGTCATTTGCTGCAATGAGGGTGAACCTGGAGGCCATGATGCCGAGTGGAGGAGGCCAGACACGAAAAGACAAATGCCGAGTCCACTTACAGAGGTGCTTCGAGCAGCCAAACCCATAGAGAAAGAAAGTAGAGCGTGGTTACCAGGGGCTGGGGGGGTGGGGAGTTAGCGTTTAACGAGAATATGACTCAGTTGTGCAAGATGCTGACCTCTGGACAGGGATAGCGGACCACACGAACGAACTGCGCACGTACAAATGGTTAAGAAGGCAAATTTTATGTCATGGGTAGTTTACTACAAATAAAAAAAGAAGTTTGGGGGGACGTAAGAGCTGCAGAGAGGGATGCTGAGGGAAGGAGGGAGAAAGCTGGGGACAGCCTCACAGGACAAGAGGGCTGGAGCTAACGCCTCAACGGCACAGAGGGTTGGAGCATCTCAGCGCCGGCGGCCCCAGGAAAGACCCCAGCACTGTCTTCCAGAAGCGCTCTGCCTTCCTCCCGCCTCTGCCATCCGCTCTGCCACCCAGCACCGGCCCACGGAGCACGACACGCCAGCTCAGAGCTCGGGGGCGTGGGATCAAGACTGAGTCACGGGAGCTCTGCTTTCAGACAGACCGACTCACCCCCTGCCAGTCGAGGGAACTCCCCAGAACAGAAGACTCCCACCTAGGACCGCCCATCCGTGCACAGGCCCTACAGCCCAATTCCCCAGAAATGTTGAGCTGGATGGTCCCAGCGGAACAGCCCAAGTTCACCGAGAATGAAGCTGAGTCACACTGAGGTGCAGACTTTGGGGCGACCTCACAGTTGCCCTTTGTTAGGTTTTCCCCCACGTGGCTGTGCGTGGGGTTGCTGCAGGAGGCGGGACAGGGGTCTAAGAAGAAATTCCAGAAGACAGGAGAGCTGCCTCCAGGTCTCTAACTTGGAAAAAAAAAAGACTACATTATGCAGGGTTAACATGCACAGGATGTTTGTCCCCTGAGTGTCCCCCCTCAGGCCCGAAGCAGCATGTGGAATGAGTATATCCCGGGAGATGTGGCAGCAAAAACCAGGGTGCCTAAAATCTGCTGTGTTCCCTTCCATTTAAAGGCCCACGATCCTAAAGATATATTCTCATTTTTTATCTTTCACTTCTAAAATGATAGAGGTCGGGGGAGCATTAGGGGAAGTACAGAAACAGCCAGACGTAAGCACAGGCATACAGCTCTGGGAAGTACTTGGAAGGCCTAACCCAGAGGTACGGCTATGACACCCACTCTTTCAAGCAGGACAATGCATAAAATTCCACCATTAAAAATGCAGCCCTGGGGCACCTGGGAGACTCAGATGGTTAAGCATCTGACTCTAGACTTCAGCTCAGGTCACGGTCTCACACTTGTGAGATCGAGCCTCAGGTCAGGCTCAGGTGTTGAGTGTGGAGCCTACTTGGGATTCTCCCTTCCTCTCTCTCTCTCTCTCTCTCTCTCTCTCCCTCCCACTGCCCCTCCCTCACCAACCTGCACACTCACTATCTCTCTCTCTCACAAAATAAATGTTTTATCTTATTTTGTTTTTTTTTAATGCAGCCCTGATGTCCAAAACCATTATTTTAAATATTGTTTTAGAACTTCAGCCAATGAGGGGCATCTGGTGGCAGAGTCAGTTCAGCATCTCACTTCAGCTCAGGTCATGATCTCACAGTTAATGGGTTGAAGTCATAGGTCAGGCTCTGTGCTGACAGCTCAGAGCCTGGAGCCTGCTTTAGATTCTGTGTCTTTCCCTCTCTCTGCCCCTCCACTGCTCATGCTCTGCCTCTGTCTCTCTCTCTCTCTCTCTCAAAAATAGATTTAAAAAAAAAAACATTAAAAAAAGTAACTTCCAACCAATGCGATACAGCAGGAAACAAAAATATGGAGGTAATCTACAGGAAAGAATCAAAACAACATTATTTGCGTTATTTGCATCATACATCTAAATAAATAGCCCAAGAGAATGAATTGAAAGAATTTAGAATGACTAAGAAAATGCACAAAGATGTCTGGTTTCAAAATAAAGATCTAATCAACATTCAGCAACAACTAGTTAAAAAATACGATAGGAAAACAGTCCTATTTATAGTAACAACAAAAATACAAAAGGCCTAGAAATAAATTTAAGCAAAAAATGTACAATATCAAATGAAGAAATCCACAAAACCACTGTGATACACTTAAAAAAGATCATTTTACCAAATAAACATTTCTATTACTATAAACACATTAATTTTCTCAAAATTAAATTTTAGGCAATTTCAATCAAAATCTGATGTGGATTTTTTTTTAATTAACAAATTTACTTTAAGCAAATAAAAAGAAGGAATATCCCAGAAGTTTTTTAAGCAAAGAGAAAAATAAATTCAGGACTTGTACTACCATTTATTCAAACATAAAACTACAATGAAGTAGTAACTGGCCTAAGCATAGATGAAAAATGAAATTGCATAAAAATCCCAGAAACAGATCTATGTATACATCATATATATGCATGTATGTGCGTGTAAACATATGATTTTGTATATAATAAAAATGGCACAGGGGCACCTGGGTGGCTCACTCGGTTAGGCGTCCAACTTCAGCTCAGGTCATGATCTTGGGATTCATGAGTTCAAGCCCTGCATCAGGCTCTGTGCTGACAGTTTGGAGCCTGAAGCTTGGAGCCTGGAGCCTGGAGCCTGCTTTGGATTCTGTTTCTCCCTCCCCCACTCGCACTCTGTCTCTGTCTCTCAAAAATAAATAAACATTAAAAAAATTTTTTTTTACCGGCATGTTACATTCTGGATTCAGGAAAGAAAGTGGGTTTGAGTGGTGAACTGTATAAAGGAAAATTATAAGATGCCTACATCATGTGAAAAATCAACATGAATACAGTTTAATTCAAGAATTAAATGTAAAATAAATCAATTAACACACAGGTGTGATTTCGGGATCAAGTTCTTTCTGAGCTTACAGGAAATTTTTAAAGCTTTCATCACATAAATATTTTAAATTTCTGTATATCAAAGAATGTCATAAACTAAACTTGAAAAAAAAAACGTTACAAGGGAAAAACTCATAACATAAGTGATAGGTAAACATTTTGATATTGAAATGAACCTTATGGGGCACCTGGCTGGCTCAGTCGGTTCAGCATCCGACTCTTGGTTTTGGCTCAGGTCATGATCTCACAGTTTCTGGAGTTTGAGCCCTGTGTTGGGCTCTGTGCTGACCATGCAGAGCCTGCCTAGGATTCTCCATCTACTCCCTCTCTCTCTGCCCCTCCCCCACTCATGCTGTCTCTTTCTAAATAAACAAATAAACTTTAAAAATTTTCTTAAAAAAAGAAGTGAATCTTATGATTCAGTAAGAAACAGATGAACACATCAATGGAAAATATCAGGAAAAAGAAGTATGGGAGGAAAAAAAGAAACATGAAATGACCAGGAAACCTATAAAAGATATTTAAACTCACCAGTAATGAAAGTTTGAAAAATCAAACAATGAATGGGCATTTTTTGCAAAATTGGCAAAAGTTAAAATAATGGACCAGAGCTGGCAGATGTTCAGGTAAATATACTGCTGGGGAGCTGTAAATGCTGGGCTAATTTACAACATTCCTGAAGGGCAATTTGGCAATGCCCATGAAAAACCTTTGAAATAGTCACATCTTTTGATCAGTAGTTCCACTTTTAGAAAATGGCCTAAGGAAATAACCAGAACTATGTGCAAAGTTTCAACATCATCATCACATGTTATGGGCACCATGTGCACTTACTTATTAGGCACGGTTCTATGCTTTCAATTGATTATGAATTTAATCCTTAAAAAAATAGTATCTAGATCCTGATATGATCTCTGTTTCTACAGATGAGGAGACTGATGTACAGAGAAATCAAGAAAATCCTCCCAAGTCCCACAACTAATATGTGCTGAAACCAGGATTCAAAACCAGGCCAGGGAGCACCACCTAGGCCCAGATGCTTACACACTAAGATGCCAACAGGAAAGCTTCAATACCAACAGCAAAATGTTAATCCTACCTAATGTCCAACGATAAGGGATTGAATAAATATACCCGTCATATGCACATAAGAGAATTAATAGACGGATGGATGGATGGATGGAGAAATGATGGATGGATAGATGGATGGATGGATGGATGGATGCAGAGATGATGGATGGATGGACGGTTGGATGGATGGGTTGGTGGATGGGTATGGGTTGGAGGATGGATAGGGAAATAGGTGGGGGCATTGAGGGCTCAATTCACAAAACATTCATTTGGGGATCTGTCCTCATTTTTCCTTCTACTCACACGCATTAAACATTAACTTCATGGCGGGCAAATTTTCAAGTACCGTTAAGCCCTTGCCAAAACTGGCAGGAAAAAAATTAAATGGCAAAACCGAAGGCTTCTGCTCCCAGGAAGAAATGGCAAGAACAGACTTTGTGAGGTAGCCCTCAAACCAGGTGTTCTCTTCCCAAAGTTCTTAAAACCTCTCTCTTTCATAAAATAGGGAGAGCTCAAAAGAAGTCACAAAGTGTGAAATCTTTAAAGTCTAGGTCTCAAAGAACCACAGACAACAAGTCTGGTAACCATTTGCGCTGATGCAGTGGCTCTGATAGAAGGAGCCAGCATGCCAGTGTGGACTGGAGTGTGAGGGACACAGAAGATTACCGAGGATGGTGTAAAAATCAGAACAACATCAGAGGACTCGGAACAAAGCCAGAAGAGATGCTCCCTACCTCCTGGTACAGTGAATGGAACTCGCCTACACCCTAGGTGAGGAAGGTCTGGCATTAACCCCCCAAGACCATACGACGCTGTGAGCTCTCTGCTCAATTGTTACCTTGATCCAAGTGAGATTGTTTCCCAGAGCAACCATTATATTAGTTTAAGTTTTTTATATTTATCTTTTAAAACATTCAACCCCTTCAAATGCAATTAGGGATGAACTGGTAACTGAAGGCAACAGCCTGGTGATTAGAAGAAACCAAAAGAAAGATAAAGCATCCGAACACAGGAGTGGCACCTAGCTAGTGCTCGAGTGATCATAGTTAGTGGCTGGGGTGGTGGCGAGATTATACTGTTCCTGTTGCCCCTGCTGACACCCTTGAGTGGAAAGGAACATTCTAGTCTTTGAGTGCATCACATGGAAACTTCACCCCCCACTGATGGATTTATTCACTCATTGAATACTTGCAAACCCCTGGGCGTTAGGGATCATCCTTCCCATTTAAAAAATAAAGAAACTGAGGGTCACCTGGGTGGCTCAGTCGGTTAAGCATCCAACTTTGGCTCAGGTTGTGATCTCATGGTTCGTGGGCTCTGTGCTGACACTCAGAGCCCGGAGCCTGCTTCGGATTCTGTGTCTCCCTCGCTCTCTGCCCCTCCCTTTGCTTGTGCTCTGTCTCTCTCTCAAAAATAAATAAACATTAAAAAATTTTTAAAAGAAAGGAAAAGGAACCCAGGCACAGAGAAGTTAAAGCCATTTATCAAAGCCACACGCTTAAAGCAGCAAGAGATTCAAACCAAATCAGGGCGATTCTCAGCCTAGAGATGTAGAAACTCACTCTGGGAAGGAGGTAGCACATGTGGGCAGATGGGACCCAGTTTCCCATGCTTTTCCTTTCCTGCCTTGATCTTCCCACATCCCCATTCCCAGAGCAACCCGGTAAGCCACTCGGAGAGCCCCAGAAAGCCTTCGGGGATGCCTCCTCTTTCGCATGTCGAATCCCTTAACACCTGCTTCACACCAGACACCGGACACGGTGACATCTCCTTCCTGCAGGAAGCCCTGCTCTGTAGTCCTGCCCTCAGAAGGCAACGAAGCAATGGGAGCCCCTATACTAGGTACCTCCCCTCCACCATGCTATTTAACCCTACCAACACCCTTCCAAGAAAATGCCATTGTGCCCAACTCGCAGGTGAAGAAACTGAGTCTCTGGTCGAGCAACCTGCCCAAGCCACAGTTGTCACACCAGCTCACCAAGGCCCACAGTGAAAGGCCATGCGGCAGTCTCACCCAAACTAAGATTTGGACCGCCTATGTCCACACAGCAAAAGGACTTTCGAGTTAAGTTGAGCCCTGGAAGGCTCTCTTCCCAACCGACAGGGTAGCGAGGCAGTGACTTTATCCCCGTGACAAGCGGCAGCACGCTTATGCGTGATCACAAAGGTGCCAGTCTCGGACCACCGCCCTTCTACTGTGGGTTCTAGAAGCCCAGCAAAAGAAACCCGTGGCTCTGAGCCACTGGTCCCCTCCCCTCTCAGGAAAGCTCTGCACACGGGCCCCCCGGGGGGCCCTTCTGGTGCCACAGAGGTGCAAAATCCCTGACCTGGGGGTGAGTGACAGACGTGAAACAATCCCCATTCCAGAGGCCCTCCAGCTGATCAAGGGCACCTACGACACTTGTCTCCCTGTCCTCCACAAGCACCCCCAGGGCCAGGTGTTGTTAGCACCCTGCCCATCGAACGGAGCCATCGAGGTAGGGCGCTCCAGCAAGCCACCTAGGGGTCCTGCAGGTAGAATACAGAGGCCTCCGATCTTTCACTGGGCCTCTCTGATTCCAACCCCCAGGGTCTGTGCATGGTACCAGGCAACCTCTTTTCTGCGAACCGAACCCCTGGAAAGCCCCATGTCCCCTCCCCATGACATCAGCGACCCTGAAACCGGGAGTCACATGAAACCTCGTCGCCAAACGCTCAAACCACCCCAAGCAAGGCGAAAGGCAGTCCGCAGGATGGAATCGAAAGCACCGGGGCTGCACCGATTATCCTAGCCGCAACACTAGCTGTGTCACCTTGGGAAAGCCATTGGACCTCTCTGTGCTTTAAGCTCCTCATCCATGAAAGACGATAACAGAGCCACCTGTTGGAGCTCATATGGAGATTACATGAGCTAAGGCCTGCAAAACACTTCAGGCGACGTCTGTTACGACGAGCACCCTTCACGTTCACGATCATGACTAGCATCACTATTGCTATAGAGGGACGACTCCACAAAAGTTGGCAGCGTGTAACAAGAGGTGATCTGGCTCCCGGAGGTGGCTTTCTGCAGCAGGAGGACACTACTGTCACGTCACTGAGTTTGAAATCAACTCTGCCTGTGGCCAGGGTTTCCACACCAAACACTGAGCTGTCCTTCTTTGCTTGGAAACGCTTCTAGGCTGCTGGTCTACCCAAAGCAGGGAGCATGCTGTCGCCCCCCCCCCCCCCCCCCCCCCGCCCACCGAAGAAATAGCCCACTGGCTGTTAGGACACCACTTCCCACTGTCCATCAGCAAGTCTGCCACTGAGCTCAGTTAGCTTGATCCACACCTGATTCCGTGGACCTTGAAGAGTAGTATGGAAAGGGAAGGGAACGAGACTACTCCTGTCCCCACCCCCTTCCTTCCCCTCTGGGCTCGGGGACAAGGCGCCTCTCTGCCAGCTCCCGGGCCAGCGTGAAAGGAAGGGCAATGATCCCCCCATGCCCTTGAAGAACTTCAAACGATGGGAAGCTGAGCAGAAGCACGGGCTGAGTGTGTGATAAATGGACACAGAATTATCCTAGCCCTCTGGCCGGGGAAGACGTGACTCTCTAATCCTGAGTGCTATGAATTCAGGAATGAATTGTGCCACTGGGAAGAAAAGGGCTTTTTTTTTTTTTCTTTTGAAAAGGGCTTCTTTAAACGTGCTCAAAATGTTCCATTTGGCAATGACCCTGGTAGTCACCTCTTATTTTCTTCTCGCAGCCGGATTTTTTTCAAGGGCAGATTCTAAGCAATTTTCCTTGCATCCTCTCAAGTGTTCTGGAATCTTCTGACTATTCTGAATCGGGTGTTGAAGACAAGAAAAGTAACCCCAAGAATGGAAGGCACTGGAAGTCAAGTGCCCAAGACAGACTCAGAACGATTCCTGGATAAAGACAGCCCGGACAGGATCTTCGCTTGGCCACCAGCCGTGCCAGGAAAGAACTCTGCCAGGTAGGTTAGTGTAGCCCCTTCCCTGGTGTGGGGGAGCCCCTGAGGTTGCAAGAGGGTCTCGGGCAGGACAGCACGGCGTAGACACCACTCACTAGGAGACTATGCTCTCCTCCAACCCCTACTATTGTCGGCTTAGAGTCACTTAAAAACTGAGCTAACTTTTAAATTCTTTTTAAGTTTATTTATTTGAGAGAGAGAGAGAGAGAGAGCGTGAGCGGGAGAAGGACACAGAGAGAGAGAATCCCAAGCAGGTTCTGCACCATCAGCACAGAGCCTGACTCGGGGCTTGAACTCAGGAAACCATGAGATCATGATCTACGCTGAAATAGAGGGTGGGACACTTAACCGACAGAGCCCCCAGTCACCCCGAGCTGACTTTTAAAAACTGATAGATTTTACTTAAAATCCAGATCCCCGGCATCTCTGTAAAAAACAAACAAACAGGGGCGCCTGGGTGGCTCAGTCGGTTAAGCGTCCGACTTCGGCTCAGGTCATGATCTCGCGGTCCGTGAGTTCGAGCCCCGCGTCAGGCTCTGGGCTGACAGCTCAGAGCCTGGAGCCTGTTTCAGATTCTGTGTCTCCCTCTCTCTGACCCTCCCCCGTTCATGCTCTGTCTCTCTCTGTCTCAAAAATAAATAAACGTTAAAAAAAAATTTTTTTTAAACAAAGGATTAAGAGAAGGGAAAATTGGTAGCCCCAGGTCTATATTTCAACAATCGACTGGGTTTTAAAAACCCTGGATTTTACCACAATCCCCACTACTTCCTACTGTGTCCCCAAAGCTGAGGGCCTGGATTTTACCACAATCCCCACTACTTCCTACTGTGTCCCCAAAGCTGAGGGCCATTCATCATCATATATGTGCTGCTGATTTTCTTATAACATGTAAATATCTCTTTGTACTCAAAAGCATCAAAAACAAATAAAAGTAAAACTAAAGATAGACAAAAAAGCCCACGTTTCAAGAAAAATGGGCAAAGGTCCAGCACGTGCCGTTCTGTCATTTGCAATATCAGCCTGGACCCCACGGTGAAGAGCACAGCATGTAGTGACAGAGGTGTCTGGGTTCAAATCCTGGCGGGGCAACTTCTTGGGACCGCGGGTATGTGCTTACCCTCTCCAAGCCTCAGCTTCCTCATTGTTAAAGGAATAGGCTTCATGGGGCTTAGGAAAGGATTTAAAAAGATACTGCGTACAAAGCACTAGGCACAGGGCCTGGAACCCAGTAAGTGGCAGTCGCTGTGGTTAATGTTGTCGCCAGCGGCAAGAGTGATGGCAGCCGCAGTGGTAGCTGGTAGGAACAAGATGATAGTTTGCCCTCTGGAGCCCCTTCTGAATCAGCAACGGGTTTATTTCCCTCCCAACTCCTGAGGCCAGGGAAGCCCGCAGCACTCGGAAGAGGTATGGCCACACCCAAGAGCTGTCCCTACAGATTCCTCTAGAACCACGAAACGGGCACCCTCGTTTCTTTGCCTTGCAGACTCCTACCACATCTCCTCTCTGTTTCCTGCACGCATGCCTATTTATCTGACTTCTGCTGTTCCCCTCTGAATGGAACACCCTTCCCACCTCTGTCTCCCCAGGAGGCCCTTACTTACATTTAAAGATTCTGATCAGACAAAGGCACTGGGAAGCCTTTCCTGAATTCTTGGGCAAGATTCCTGAACCCTGTTTCTACATGGGTTCGTCCTCCCCACTAGACGAGGAGCCCTTCGAAAGCAGAGCACGTGAGGTCACCCATGTGGTCAAGTCACACCAGTAGGTGACTCTGAGAAGACCACAGGGCATAAAGGAAAGAGCACAGGTGTGTATCTTGCTCCGCCATTTAAAACTCAGGTGGGAAATCCCGAGCAAGTCCACTGAATCCTCAGAGCCGGGTTTGCACAAATGGAAGAAGGAGTTAACAAAACGTGCCACGGAATAACATTAGCAAAACAACACAGCGCATTATTGTAGGCACCCTCAGCCATCATCAGCCCCAGCGCCACACTACCACCAAAAACAACGCCCCTCTTCCCCATCCCCAACTTAACTTGGGAGCCCTGAACTTGAGCTGTGCCCTGCCTTGCACTTTCCTAACTTCCAACTCGCTGCTGAAAGCTGTAAGGGACCCAGAAGGGCCACAGGCTCCAAATCAGCCCACTCTGCGCAAAGAAATGCATCACAGGAAAACGTCAGAGAAGGAAGCTAATTGGAAAATACCTTTTTCCAAAGAACACATACACGTGGCCAAAAGACACATGAAAAGATGCTCAACATAACTAACAATCAGGGAAATGCAAATGAAAACCACAGAGAGGTATCACCGTACAGCTGTCAGAATGGCTAGAATCAAAAAGACAAGGGGCGTCTGGGCGGCTCCGTCGGTTGGGCATCTGACTTCGGCTCAGGTCATGATCTCACAGGTGGTGGGTTCAGGCCCCACGTCAGGCTATGTGCTGACAGCTCAGAGCCTGGAGCCTGCTTCAGATTCTGTGTCTTCCCGTCTCTCAGCCCCTCCCATGCTCATGCTCTGTCTCTCTCTGTCTCTCAATAATAAATACACGTTAAAAAAAAAATTAAAAAGACAAGAGAGGGGGTACGAGAGAAAAAAAAAAGATAAGAAACAACAAGTGTTGGCAAGGATATGGAGCAAAAGGACTCCTTGTGCACTGGTAGGAATACAAACTGATGAAGCCACTGTGGAAAACAGCATGGAGATTCCCTAAAAATCTAAAGGTCGAATTACCATTTGATCTGGTAATTACACTACTGGGTATTTACCCAAAGAAAATGAAAACACTAATTCAAAAAGATACATGCATCCCCTATGTTCATTACAGCATTATATACAATAGCCAAGATATGAAAGCAACCAAAGTATACGTCAATAGATGAATGGATAAAGAAGATACAGTGTATACACACACACACACACACACACACACACACACACACACACAAATGGAATACTATTCAGTCATAAAAAGGAATGAAATCTTGCCATCTGAAACAATATAGATGGACCTAGAGGTCACAATGCTGAGTTCAGTAAGTCAGATAGAGAAGAACAAATACCATATGATTTCACTCAGATGTGGAATCTAAAACACCAACAAACCAAAAACAAAAAAAGAGACAAACAAAAAACCAGACTCTTACATACAGAGAATAAGCGGGTGGTTGTGAGACGGGAGGTGGGTGGAGAATGGGGGAAGTGAAGGGGACTAATCGTTGAATTAATTAATTGTTGAAATGGTATTATCATTGTGGAATCACTATATTGTACACCTGAAATTAATATAACACTATATGTTAACTAACTGGAATTTAAATAAAAACTTAAAACAAACAAACCAAAACACACAAAAATACCCTTCTCTTATAAGGGATATTTAGAACTAAATCACACTATGCGTGTGTGTGTGCGCGTGTGTTTGTATGAATATACGTATATGTATATACATATACATACACACACACATATAGATATATATGTAATCATTATATGTATTTAATTATTAAAATTCTGTTGATTATGGTATAAAAAAGAGGACACTTATCATGATAATCCCTGAGTAATATACAGAATTGTTGAATCATGTTTTACAACTGAAACTAAGATAATGCTATATTTAAAAAAAAAAAGGAAGCTACTTGTAGGGTCTCTCTGTACATGTTTGAATATTGCCATAAACAATATTTAAGATATAGGGGGTGCCTGGGTGGCTCAGTCAGTAAAGCGTCTGACTTCAGCTCAGGTCATGATCTCACGGCTTGTGAGTTCAATCCCCATGTTGGGCTCTTTGCTGATAACTACCCTTCCTGGAGCCTGCTTCCAATTCTGCGTCCCTCTCTCGCTCTGCCCCTCCCCCACGCGTGCACACGCGTGTGCTCGCGCGCTCTCTCTCTCAAGAATAAATTATTTAAAAAACATTAAAAAAAGAATATTTAAGGTACAAAAATATAGTCAAGATATGAGTAAGGCTTAAAATACAAAGTAGATACAAAACTGTAGGCAGAGTTTGGTTCTATTTAGTGTCTAAACAAAATATATACAGCAAAACAGACTTAAAGAAATGGCCAAAATGTTAAGGTAATGATATGGGTCACTCATGTTTATTACTTTTATTTTCCAAATTTTCTCCAGTAATCACATTTTATTTTACGACTTAAAAAAGTGAAACCCTATTGAATGTGTAGCAGTGTCTTATTTAGTGTAAGTAATCAATTAAATAGGTGTTTAAAAAGTAAAGAAACTATTTAAAATGTATAAAGCAACTGGTGGGGGCACCTGGGTGGCTAAGTTGGTTAAGCATCTGACTTCAGCTCCGGTTATGACCTTCCAGTCCATGAGTTCAAGCCTGTTCTGTGCTGATAGCTCAGAACCTGGAGCCTACTTCAGATTCTGTGTCTCCCTCTCTCTCTCCCCTCCCCCAATCTCTCTCTCTGTCTCCCTCTCTCTCTCTGTCAAAAATAAACCAACATTTAAAAAGATGACATGAAAGCAATTGGTGATTTGTCCATAGCGGTCTAAGGTTTTTCACAATAACAAATGCAAAACACAGTCTTTTAAAATGTCCCTGGAACATTTACCAAAAAATCGAACAAGTACTAGACTAGCAGAAATACTCAACAAATATCAAAACCCAGAAATTGACCAGCTATTTGGCTGTCTGTAAAACAATAAAAAGCAAAATCAATAGCTATAAAATAAAACCTAAAAACACCCCAGTCAATAGTAAAGTCTTGGCTAAGGAAGGTAAACCAAATAAATTATGGGATGCATACAAAATAGTGATAACAACTCCAACACAAACCACAAAATGTATAGGATTCAGCCAAAGCTGAGCTCAAAGTGAAAAAAAATAACCTTATATGAAACTTTTAAAATAAGAAAGAACGAAAATATGTGAAGTATTCAGTACAAAAAGCTGAAAAAAAAAACCCAAAATGATCCTAATCAAAGAAAGAAAAAAGGATTAATTTTTAACCACAAAATAATTAAGAAAAAATAAAAAGTAAAAGGGCAGATTGGGTCAGAAAAAAACTAATAATTGGTTCTTTATAAAAGGACTGGTAAAAAAAAAAAAAAAAAAAAAGACGAACCTCTAGCAAACCAAACCAGAGTGAGAAAGAAAGAGAGAGTGCACAAAACCTAAAACACTATGAGAAAGAGGCTATAAACACAGAGAGACCTTAAATTCTTGAATTTCATCTGCAACCAATAAACTGGAAAATACAGAATTAATGACTGTATTAAAACAATCCCCCCAAAAATCAATTATCAAAAGACCTGACAAAACTAATAACCAGGAAAGAAATTAGTAAAAGCTGCCAACGAATAAGCAGGGGTGGGGGGAGGGTGTGCCATGCCCAAATGGTTTTATTAAGTTCTTTCAAACTTTCAAAGGATAATATAAAAGCTAATCAACAGACTTTAGATGACAGGAAAATATGGGAATCTCGCGGTCTATTTTGTAGCTGGCATAACTCTAGTTACAAAGCCAACACAGATAATGCAAGAAAAATAAAAACAAGAAACCTTAGACTTCTATTCCAGCCAAGACTGAGCAACTTTTAGGAAACCAATGTCCCTGCCAAGAACAACTAGGAAAGCTGCTAAGATCCATTACCTGTTCTGAAACACTCAAGAACTGCCTAGGCAGCCAGGATCTAAAGCACCAAAATGCCAGAGAAAGAAATTCACAGAGGTGTGCCTGACATTCTGCATGCTGCTCTTCCCCGTGGGTTATTCACCAGCTCTTAAACGGTGTGGGGTTAGATGCTACACACGTTGGCAGAAATACAAACAGAAGGCAAAGAAGCACATGGAAGCTAAGCAGAGCTTTATACAGCCTTCCGGAGATGGGAAGGAAAATATTGGGGCTAGCAACTAGCAAGGGCTTGAGGGTCCAACCGAGGCTTGAGGGCCCAAAAGCTGGGAGAGAAAGCAGGCAGAGAGAAGTATGAATGGGCTCTGCACAAACTTTCCCTTCAAAGTATTTGATGATTCTTATCAAAGAAGGGTGAAATACTAAAAGTGCTGAGAACTTAGAGGCTGGATATCTGGGCTTAGCTTTCAGGATGCTCGTGGTTCTGGGGAAATGATGCTGGGAGTTCCGGATTGACCAAGGCAAAAAATAAGCACACAAGATTCTCAGAAGTAACCAAGACTTAAAAAGAATACAAACCAGCCCCAGTGTCTGATTACAATGAGATGATCCACCTCTTCTCTGCCTGAAGGAGGAAGAGGTAATCCTCTAAGGAGAAAGGCTGAGCGGATCTTCTTGGTAAAAAGGGAGCATCATCCATGACATGAATAAAGGTCCACCATTCAATCAAAAATTACCAGGCACACCAAGAAGCAGGACCAAGAGTCAAATTAAACATTAAACCCACAGGCAACAGAAATACTGGAGTTATCAAACACAGCCTTCAAAATAAATGAGACAAGGATAACCACATGGAGAATTTAACCAAGCAGAGTTAATCTAAAACTGAAAAACAAAAGAGCTAAAATCACTAATTCTATACATGAGTTTAACAGCATATGAAACACAGAATCAGTAAAGTGAAAGACAGATTAGAAAATACTATCCAGGTAGAAACGGAAAGCAAAAACAGGAAGAAATTAAAAAAAAAAAAAAAACAATAGTAGTCCTATGGAACGTGGAGGCAAAGTCTAACTAGGTGTGATAGGAATCCAAGAAGAAAAGAGAAAGAATAACATAGAAGCATTATGTGAAAAGACAATGACCAAGAATCTTGTAAAAATAAAGAAAACATCAAGTCATAAAAATCCCAAGCAAAATATATAAAAAGAAAATGATACCTAGAAACACCTTAGTAAAACTTCAGAAAAACAGGGGTGCCTGCCTGGCTCAGGTGCTAGAGTATGTGACTCAGGGTTGTGAGGTTGAGCCCCACGTTGGGTGTAAAGAGTACTTAAAAATAAAATCTTTAAGGGGCACCTGGGTGGCTCAGTCAGTTGTGCAACCAACTTCAGCTCAGGTCACCATCCCATAGTTCATGAGTTCAAGCCCCGCACTGGGCTCAAGAGCTGTCATTACAGAGCCCACTTCAGATCCTCTGTTCCCCTCTCTCTGCCCCTCCACCGCTTGCGTTCTCTCAAAATAAATAAAATGTTTTAAAAAAATAAAATCTTTAAAAGGGTGTTTGGGTGGTTCAGTCAGTTGAGTGTCCAACTCTTGATTTCAGCTTCGGTCATGATCTCAGTTCATGAGATCAAGCCCCACAGTGATCTCTGTCAGCACAGAGCCTGCTTGGGGTTCTCTCTCTCCATCCCTCTCTCTCTGGCACTTCCCTCCCTGCGTTCCCCACCCCCCCTCTCAAAATAAACACTTAAAAAATCAATTAAAAATAAATAAGTAAAATCTTTAAAAAAAAAAAAAAACTTCAGAAAACCAGTAGGTAGCAAGATGAGGAAAAAAGTCACATTATCTTGAAGGAAGGAAGGAAGGAAGGAAGGAAGGAAGGAAGGAAGGAAGGAAAAAAGGAAGAAAGAAAGAAAGAAAGAAAAAAAGAAAGAAAGAAGGAAAGGCAACAGTAAAACCAATAGTTGAGTTCTCAATAAAAACAAAAGAGGGGCACCTGGGTGGCTCAGCTGGTTGAGTGTCAGACTCTTGATTTTTGGCTCAGGTCATGATCCCAGGGTCATGGGATTGAGCCCTGCATCAGGCTCCATGCTGAGCATGGAACCTGCTTAAGATTCTCCCTCTCTTTCTCTCTCTTTCTCTCTCTCTTCCTATCCCACCATGCATGTGCTCTCTGGCTCTGTCTCTTAAAAAAAAATAGAAAAGCTGACAGAAAATACCATTAGAATGTTTTATTCTACGGCAATACTCTCCTAAGGTGAAGTAAAATAAAGACACTTTGAGATGCACAACAACTGAAAGAATTCGCTACCAATCAGTGATGTGCTAGTAAATGTTTAAAGAATGGCAAAAACAAAAACAAAAACAAAAACAAAAAGGCACCGATTTGTAGTTGCCAGCTTCTGTGGTGTAAGTATTCCCACCACAGCCGAGTTTAAGCTACCAATGTGATATCACTGAACGCAGAAATAGAAAGAGAGGTACCCAGTCAGCTCTCAGGAGGACACCACTGTCACCAAGAAAACAAAAAAAATAAAATAAAATAAAAAAGAATTCTTTAGGAAAAAGAAAAATTCTCCCATACTGAAATTTGTAAATGTAAGAAAGTGGAAATCAACAAAAAGAATAAACAGGTGAGTAAATATCAATGAATATTGATTTCATGGTAGAAAACAATACGGTGGCTTATAGTGTCAAAAAAATGGATGTAGAATTAAAATGAGCCAAGATTAATAATAAAAAGTGGGGAAAATGAAGTCAATGTCTTCTAAGCCCTGCAGAATAGTAAAATCCTCATTTATATTAGTCTTTAATAAGTCAAAGAAACAGAACCACACATATATGGTCAATCAAATTATCATAAAGGAAACACTGCAATAGTGAAAGAATGGCCTTTTTAAGAAACAGTGGCTTCCCAGCATTAAAAAAAAAAAAGAAGGTTGACCCCTACACCTCACATCATACATAAAACAATCAATTCCAGACTCCCCATCTATCTACACACAATGGGTAAAACAATGAATCTTCTGGAAGCTATCACAGGAGACTCTCTTCATCATCATTTTCTTAAACCAGGACCCAAAAAGCATGAAAGCAACACAAAGAAAAAGACTGATAAATCAGACTTCATTTACAATTAATAACTTCACATCAAAAGACACAATTAAGAAAATAAAAAGGTAATTCATAGATGGTGAGAAGATGTGTAAAATACATATTCCTGACAAAGGATTTATTTCCAGAATATAGAATCCATTTTGTCAAAAGCCAGGGTAAATGCCCAGGTTTCTGGGGAGAACAGACGAAGGAGACCCCAGGAGCGTGGGTTACGGTGGGACAGTGATGACGGCAGCATGCCTTACGCATCATCTTATGTGATCCCCACAGTACCCCTTTGAGGTAAACTACACTTTTTATCCCCATGTTACAGGCCTGGCATAAACCTAGTCTCTAACACACACCCAAGAGCCACCACCATGGACAGGGAAAGGGACGGAGCTGTTTGTTAGACCCAAGCTGTAATCAGTCATTGCCCATCTGTGATGTGCTAACAAGGAGGTGAATATGTCACAGGTCCACGTGGGAAGAAGGGCTGCAACAACACAGGGTGGGTCAGAGCCCAGGGTGGGATATTTAGACTACATGGCTTTCTGAGGGCCACATGGACAAGAGTCTGGGATTCAGGACAAATGGAGATTAAGCCAACAGCCAAGTCCTCCCCAGTATCAGAAGTTAAGGGATGCTCATTAGGAAAGAGGATTTTTTGCAGAGAAACTTCATATAGTTTGGAAAATACGCCAGGATCTGAGAGCTGTCACATCCGCCCATCCAGAAAGTGTGGCCTCATGCAGCCAGGAATAATACCATAGAGAAGGGCAGTCCAGGGTTAGCCAAGAGGTTCCACGGCTTGTCAATGGTATGACTCTAGACAAGTCACTGAGCCATTCTAAGCCCTTATCTGTGCAGTGCAGGTGAGAAGAATCCTCCACCAGGAAGGACTCTGCAGGGGAACCCGTGGGGAGACACGGCAATATATTACTATGTTAAGGTTTTAAGTTCATTTGGGAGCGTGACAGGGTTCTGCCCTCTTTCCTCCCAAATATTAAAGAACCAGGGAAGCTATGGGCTACCAGGGGACCCTCCCGCAGCAGGGAAGAGAAGGGTCTCAGATGGGAAGGGGGACACTGCTGGTTGGGTGAGAAGCCCACATGACTTCCCAGGAGTAGCCTCAGAACCGTACTCCTGAACTTGGGCAATGGCCACCTGCACAACCCACCCCCGCAGTAAGTGGATGGGGCAGGGGTTGGTGAGCGGCTCCAATCCCTACTGGCCGCCCACTTCAGGTGTCAGCTCTCACTTCCCCTCCCCTGGAGTCTTGGTTTCCTCATCCACGTTCCATTTAATGCGTAGAGGTATTTTAGGATGGCACAACATGTAAAATGCCACACATTTCCTGGGTGCTCAGCATGTGTCAACACACTCCCGTGTGTCAGCAGGGATGCTGGGAGGCTGCTCACATTTGGAGAGTGGAGAAAACTGTGAATTCTTATGCTTTCATCTATCAAGGAGTCGGGGCATCTTGGTCTATGTCAGGATGAGCAGAAAGGGCTTCCTGACCTCTCACCACAGAGACCTTGCTTGAAAAAGAAGAAAACAGTGGAGGACACACTCAGCACTTCACAGGCTACAGAGATCTGGTAGCTGTGGGGAATGACGCTTTTTTTTTTTTTTTTTAATTTTTTAAGGTTAATGGGAATGACTCTTAATACCTACAACCAAGAAGAAGCATAGCTCCAAAGCCAAAAAGGCCAATAACATATCTGGCTGAGGGGTGCCTTAAGTGGCTCAGTCGGTTGAGCGTCCAACTTCAGCTCATGTCATGATCTCATGGCTCGTGGGTTCGAGCCCCATGTTGGACTCTGTGCTTACAGCTCGGAGCCTGGAGCCTGCTTTAGATTCTGTGTCTCCCTCTCTGCCCCTCCCCCACTCACGCGCTGTCCCTCTCCCTCTCCCTCTCTCTCTCTCTCAAAAATAAACAAACATTAAAAGATTTTTTTTTTAATCTGGCCATATCCATCAAAAAAACCTAGAAATACTCTTACCTGTAACCTGCTAATCCTGCTTCTGGAAACCTATCCTAAAAGGACAATTTTAGATATAAAAAATGTAAAATATTCATTACGATGTTATTAAAAAAGTTACAAACATATACACAAAACCCTGGGCCACTTAGGAAAGATGCTTTTAAATAATTGTTGGGTCAATGGGGAAAGAAATGAAATTACAAATTACTTAGAAAATAGCCATAATGATAAGACCATATAGCATATGCCAGAATAGAGATATGGCCAAAACTATAATCATAACAAAATTATGGTTTTATTATTGGTTTTATTATTGAATATGAAAGTATAATGGTTTTATTACTGAATATGAAAGTATAATGTGCCAACAATCCAATTCAAGAAGTTAGAAAGAGAACCGTAAAACAAAACCTAAGAAAAACAGAATCAAAGCATTAATAAGGTTAAAAGCACAAATGAATTCATTAAAAACCAGCAGAATTCAAGAGCTGGTTCTCTGAAAAACACTACTATAAAGAAAAACTATAGCCAGCAGACAAACCTCTACCTAGTCTAATTAAAGGAAACGAGAAAATACAGACACAATAAAGAACAGAAAATGATAATTAGCAAAAAAATATGGCAGTCATTCAAAAATGAGTGGAAATTATTTACAACTTAACAAATTTGAAAATTCTCAATGAAATAGATAATTTTCTAAATAAATACAAATGAACACAATTGACTTAATAAGAATTAAGAACATCAAAATAAGCAAAAGCTACATATGAATATGAAGAAGTTGCTAAAAAATGATCTCTGAAGCTTTAGAAAACGCTCCAGATGCAGTAAAAAAAGGAATGATTCTTTTCATTTTATGACATTTAGTGACCTTGACAGAAAAATCTCACACACACACACACACACACACACACACACACACACACAAACACACACACACACTACAGCCTGGTGTTATTTAGAGATATATACAAAACAATTCTAAATAAAATATTTTTTTATGTTTTCTTTTTCTTTTACTAAAATATTTTTTAAATCCACCAAGATAATAAAGGAAAATACAACTCTATCAGCAAGGATTTGTCCCAGAAAAAAATAGATTAATAAACAGAATCATATTTCTTAGTGAAAAAAATCACACAATCTCAATAGTTTTTAAAAGGCATCTGATAAGTCATTCCCTATTTTTAAAAAATAGCAAACTAGAACCAGAAGAACATCCCTAGTCTTAAACCACCTGTTGACATCAAACTTCAGGTGACATAATACAGGCATTCCCATTAAAATCATGGGTAAGGCACCTATCACAATTAGTATTTCACCCCGGTAAAGAAATATAAAAGTATTCAACACTGGTAACCAAAGTAAGTAAAAGAAATAAGAGCATCTATTATCAGGAAGGACAGAGAAATTGACCATGATTTGCTTGAGGTAAAACTGAACTTAAAAAATGTACTGGGGGGGCGCCTGGGTGGCGCAGTCGGTTGGGCGTCCGACTTCAGCCAGGTCACGATCTCGCGGTCCGTGAGTTCGAGCCCCGCGTCGGGCTCTGGGCTGATGGCTCAGAGCCTGGAGCCTGTTTCTGATTCTGTGTCTCCCTCTCTCTCTGCCCCTCCCCCGTTCATGCTCTGTCTCTCTCTGTCCCAAAAATAAATAAACGTTGAAAAAAAAAAAAAAAAAAAGTTTAAAAAAAAAAAAAAAAATGTACTGGGGACACCTGGGTGGCTTAGTCAGGTAAGCGTTGATTTCAGCTCAGGTCAAGATCTCACAGTTCGTTCTCTCTCCTTCTCTCTCTGCCTCTCCCCTGCTCACGCTCTCTCTCTCTCTCTCTCTCTCTCTAAACATAAATAAAACATTTAAATAAAACAAACAAACAAAATAAATAAAAACATTTTCAAATGTACAAAAATTAAGCAGGAGACTAATAAGAGAATCAAAAAAATAGGGCATGTTATAAAATAAATAGTCAATAACCAATAATTTACCCTATAAAATTAGTAAACAGGAAATATAATAAAGATATATTTCTCAATAACAATAAAAATAAAACAGAATACATAGGAAAAATTATAACCAGAAATGTGTAAAATCCACACGAAGAAAACAAACAAACAAAATTACCAAAAGACATATATGAGACCTGGGCTGATGAGAGAGATAAGCCAATTGGTCTATTACAAATAAGTCCGCTCTTCCCAAGTTTAATAAATTAAGTACCATTCTAATCCCAGCTACCAAGTACTTATTTTTTTACTTGAAAATTGATTGCATAAATTCATATGGAAGATAACTGGGCTAGTGTAGTCAATACAATTTTCCAATATAAAAATAAAGGTGTTATGTAATATAATATTATAATATAATATAATAGGTACTGACGATTATTAAATATGTAACAAGGTTCAGTCCTAAAGTAATGTGGTTTTTAGCAAGCCCTTCAACATGAACTGGCCTCACATGTGTACTCTCGGGTAAGTGAATGATTTTAACTATTGATTCGGGTTGTGACCCATATGCCAAAGGAATACTGTCACATTTTAAAGCAACACGCTGAAAGAATGGCCCGGAAACAATAAATAAAACGTAATCACTATAAATACTGGCGTACTTTTGTGCTCGTGGCTATGAGTACAGCATTCAAATTATTCTTTTTGGTTGTGGATAGTGTCTGCCGCTCATCTGGGTAAAAGGACAGGGAGTGACAACCTATCCTCCCCTTGAGGCAGCAAAACAGACCACACTCAGGGGTATGAGACGGTACCTGAAGCTAATGCCTAACTACAAATATGTGGTTGCGACGGAGGAACCGCACTGAGGAAAACAAAAACACAAACTTGTAATAATAACCAGCTCAGGTATTGCACAAGTTGCTTCGAGTGTAACCACACTTGCAAAAGTTTCCCTAAGACCAGGAAACTATCAGGGGAATTCTAAGATTCCCTGAAATATGTGGAAAAATCTTGAAGTGTATTATTTTTTTTTTTTTTGAGGTCCTGTCCTAAATTCTATCAGAATTGACTCAGACTATTTTGAAATTACTAGAGTTACAGGAATTCCTAGAAATCACTGTCTTTGGGTAAATTGACTGCAGAGGCACAAAGACTCTCTTCAGAAATCAGGGCTCCAACCTGCAAGGCATATTTCCCTTTCGGGGAAAAGGTGAAAATCTAGATTTTTTTAATTGAGTGTCACGGATCGCTTTACAAAGATGGTTTGCTATAGGACTCCTTTAAAAATTAGCAGGTTGCCCTCATGCAATTGCAATATTATCCAAATTGCGAATGCATCAATCTACTCAACAGGCAAGGCCCAACTAAGTTAGGCAAGAAGTTAATGTCAATAGAAATAAGCCCTAAGGAAGCATCCTCGACAACCTGAGAAAGTGCATTGCCTCTGCCACACTAAAAAAAAAAAAAAAACAAAACAAAACAAAACAAAAAAAACATTGCCCAAATGATTTTATTCCTTGTAAGAATCATCTCACCTAGACTTCTGTTGTTGGCAGAAAGATAAAACTCTTATAGGCTAGACCAATCACTAACCACAACACTGAGGAATTCATCTAGAACACAAGAGGAATGAGATGAGCACAAGAAGATTCAGATGTGACCAGTTATCCGAGGACATATTCTCAAAATCATAGAAATTTAGGGGGCACCTGGGTGGCTCAGTCGGTTAAGCATCTGACTTTGGCTCAGGTCATGATCTCATGGTTCATAGGTTTGAGCCCCATGTCAGGCTCTGTGCTGACATCTCAGAGCCTGGAGCCTGCTTCGGATTCTGTGTCTCCCTCTCTCTCTGTCCCTCCCTGCTCTCACTTTGTCTCTCTCTCTCTCTCTCTCTCTCAAAAATAAATAAAAACATTAAAAAAAATTTTTTTAACCATAGAAACTTAGGATTGGACTCACCCTAATGACAAGTTCTCCCTCAAAAAGTTAAAAGAATCACTGAGGGGAAGTGTTTCTGTGGACTGAATGCATAAAGGTAATAAAAGGAATTAACTGGGCAGGTGAACGTGGTAGGAACCACACCCTGTTGACTTCAGACCATGTGGTCCACCCCCTGTTGATTTTAGGCCATGTTGACCACACCCTATAGACTTCAGACCCTGTAGACAACACTCTTGTGGATCTTAGATCACGTGGACCATACCTTACTGACTTCAGACCATGTTGACCACACCTTGTAGAACATGTGGACCACACTGTGTCACTTTTAAACCATATGGACCACCCCCTATTGACTTCAGACCGCATGGACCACACCCTGTGGATTTTAAACCATATAGACCACACCCTATTCACTTCAGACCATGTGGACCACACCCTGTGGACTTCAGATCATGTGGATCACACCTTGTGGACTTTAAGACCATATGGACCACACCCTGTCAATTTCAGGCCATGTGGGCCACACCCTACAGACTTCAGACCATGTGGACCACACACTGTAGATTTTAGACCACATGCACCACACCCTGTGGATTTTAGATCATGTGGATCACATCCTGTGGACTTCAGACCATATGGACCACACCCTGAGAATTTTAGACCATGTGAGCCACACCCTGTGGACTTCAGACTATGTTGACCACACCCTGTCGATTTTAGACTATGTGTACCACACCCTACAGACTTCAGACCGTGTGGACCACACCCTGTGGATTTTAGACCATGTGGACCACACCCTACAGACTTCAGACCATGTGGACCACACCCTGTGGATTTTAGACCATCTGGACCACACCCTGTGGACTTCAGATCAGGTGGGTCACACCCTGTGGACTTCAGACCATATGAACCACACCCTGTCAATTTCAGGCCATGTGGGCCACACCCTATAGACTTCAGACCATGTGGACCACACCCTGTGGATTTTAGACCATCTAGACCACACCCTGCTGATTTTAGATTCAGTGGACTACACCCTGTGGACTTCAGATCAGGTGGGTCACACTATGTGGACTTCAGACCATATGGACCACACCTTGTCAATTTTAGACCATGTGAGCCACACCCTGTGGACTTCAGACTATGTTGACCACACCCTGTGGATTTTAGACCATGTGGACCACACCCTACAGACTTCAGACCATATGGACCACACCCTGTGGATTTCAGACCATCTAGACCACACCCTGCTGATTTTAGACCATGTGGACCACACCCTGTGAATTTCAGACCATGTGAACCACACCCTACAGACTTCAGACCATGTGGACCACACCCTGTGGATTTCAGACCATCTAGACCACACCCTGCTGATTTTAGACCCAGTGGACCACACCATGTTGATTTTAGAATAGAGATAGCTATTAATGAAGGAAAAGCTACAAATCCACTGTAACAAAGGAAAGAAGGTAAAGAACTTCAGCCAAGGAGCTTGTTAGAAATGCAAATTCTCAGGCCCCACTTCAGACCTTGTGAATCAGACACTCAGGGCATAGGGCCAGTAATCTGCTTTAACCAGCCCTACAGGGGATTCTGGCAGAAGCTCGGGTTGAACCACTAACGGTTGAGCAGCCATCTGGGTTCCAGTCATTTGCCTAGAAGCTAAGTGAACATCTATATTCTCATTGTAAATCTGGGTTCAGGTACCTGTGTCAAAGGGTTATAGGACTGAAACACACAAGGAGCTCCTTATTAATGAGACTGATACCTACTGAAGGTATCATAAATGTTGTCAGTCATGGTTTTGATGTTTTTTAATTATAGTCATCTTTATCACAATCTGTATCTCAATACAACTGCCTCTCACGTGTCACTTTAGAATCACCCATGGAACTTTCTTAACATATCCATACATAGACCACACCCTTTGCCACTGTTGACTCGGGATGTATGGGTGAGGCCAGAACAACGGTATTTCATAAAACCACGCAAGTGATTTAGACGTGTGCCTCCATTTGAGAACCCGAACTCAGAAAAGCCAAGTGAAAACATTTTGAGGTTCAAAAGCTATGTCTATTATTCAGGGATGCTAAGAAAAAAACGGTTCAACTGAACTTCAAGGGAGCCCCTAAAGGAAATTCTGACCATGCAGGTGGGGACAATCTCAGGAAAGAGAAAAAAGCAAGTGCCTGAGAGAATACAACTGGGCAAAGAGGTGAGCTTGGCTCCGGAGGGACATGAACCAATGGGGGAAGGAACAGAAGAGAACTTTGGCCAAATACAGTGGGCGACGCGGAGACCCAAAGGGAGCTCACGGCTGCCAAGCTGTCAGAATCAAGACTCAGTGACTTGTCAGAATCAAGCCACTTCAGACGGAAAGGCCATTCAAGGGAGGTGGCTCTACCACGGGGAAAAGATGCTACAATTGTAGCAAATGAAAGGACATTCAAGCCTCATTATTCGCAAATTCCCTATACACGAATTTGCCTACTTACTAAAATTTGTGTCCAACCCCCAAAATCGGTACCCAGGGGATTCAGTGCTCATTCCAGGACATGCACAGAATGGGGAAAATGGGAATCATCCTACTGGCATGCTCCCAGCTGAGGTGGGAAGAGGTGAGGCTCTGCCTTTTTGTTCCAGCTCATACGGCAGGCAGGTGTCCTCTGTGGGGGTCTGTTCATGTCACATTTTGCATTTGTGTGCTTTTTGGTGATTTTGCTGTTTAGCCCCAAGAACAGTGCGCAAGTGCTGTTTGGTGTCCGTAAGCACCGGAAGGCTGTGATGGGCCCTGTGGGGACGCCATGTGTGGTAGATGAGCTTCCTTCAGGCGGGAGCTATAGAGCTGCTGGCCGTGAGTTCAAGGCTCATAATGAATCAACAATATGTATTAAACAAAGCGTCTTCAAACACACACATGAAACGAGGAAATACATTGATAGGTTGGCAAAAGTGTGACCAGAGGCTGGAAAGAACAAAACCCTATTATTTCCCCTGGGGGAATAGTTCAATATTGGCTGATTCCATGTTAAGGGTGACTTTATAAAGAACACAACTGCTGGGATTAGCGGGCACTGAGAATGAATGACAGTGAGAACCGACTGGAGCTGCTCAAAGCCACGTCCAATAGAGACCAGGGTCGTTCTGATCGGAAAAGGCAAAAAAAAGAGAGAGAAGGGACCAGTCCACTTTAGAGTTTCAGAACTCTGAGCTCAGATTATAATCTGCAGTTCCAAAATAATGCAGATTCACTCACTCAACAGAGATTTGCTGAGGCATAAAGCTGTGCTGTGTCTCAGGGATAGAGATGTGAAGATAACCAAAAACAAACAAACAAACAAACAAAAAACCCTATCCTCAAAGAGCTTACACTTTCCTGGGAGCCCATACAGAAGGTTTTTTGTTTTTTTTTTTTTTTTTAATGGAAATATATAGTACATCAAAGAGTGTTCAGAACTAGGGAAAAAAGACAAAGTAGGGAAGGGGATACAAGGTGCGAGAGGGGGTGTTGAAATGGAAATAGGGTACCCGGGAAAATCAGTGGAGAAATAAGGGATGTACATAAAAGATATGACAGTTACAAATACTGAAAACGACGAGACCAAAAAAAAAAAAAAAAAAGTCTTTAAATACGGTCTGATTTAATATGTTTTGAAAAAGAATAATGTGAAATATAGGCACTTAATAAAAATAAGTATCTAATAAAAGTTGGTAGGTATAAGATGAATAAATAAAAATCACATACTGTCCTATATTCCAGCAACAGCTATTATAAAACATGATTTTAAACCTTCTTTAGGTAGCAGCCTCAGACACTGTATCAAACCTAAGAACGGCCCTAAGAAATATACATGACCTATATAAAGACAACTGCAAAACTGTTCTGAGAGATCTAAAAAGAGATTTGGAACAATGGAGCTGGGTGTCTTATTCCAGAGAGGAAGACCGAAGAGAGTAACGTATCGAAATCTCCCCAAATTAAACTTTAAGACGGATCCAATTCCAATCCCTATCCCAGCGGGAGAACAGGAAGTAAAATCTTTTACTGTGAGTAATTAAAAGAGACAAGCAGTGTCAATACTAAAATATTTATAATGAATGAAAGGGTATGTTGCCAGGACAAAAACAGATCTACAAAAAAGAAGAGAGAGTAAAAACTCGCTGACGCACATTTACGAGCAGTGAGACACCAGCATCCGTGGTCTCGGGTACCTACCATGGGAGTCATCTCCATCAGTGGAGAAAGAAACGTGGCAAATGAATGGAGCTGTGTCCACTGGTTAGGAACCCGGAATAGGATGAATTCTGCTCCTCACAGAATATGCCTGAATTAATTCCATACTGATTATATGCCAAGCAAAAGCTAAATTAATATTGCATAAATGAGTTCTTACAGGTCCCCCTGGTTTTCATCTCACTGGAGAGGATGAGCAAAAGGGCAGTGTCGGACTGGCAACCGAGAACGGTGCCCAAGCTATTGCTATTACGGTTTCCCTTTGGACATACGAGAATTAAAAAAAAAAAAAAAAAAAAAAAAGCATGCTGTCTACTTTTAGTGTCCGATAGGACATTTTCATCTAAATGTGCAATAAAACAGAGTTAATTTTGTCATGGTCAGGAGACTATGTTGATCCCCTTGAGTAATATGAAGTGGTGGGACCAACATCACATACAGACCTTGACTGTCTTAATGAGGTTTTGAGAAGTGAGGCCATGAGGAGGCAGCCCGGATTCAGAGAGAAAAGGCTGGGGCAGATGCCAGCTGCTTTCTGGTGGAAAGACACCTGCAGGTGGGGACAGCAGGTTGGGGGGAGGGCCTCTTAAGGAAACAGAGGCCCTGCCAGGAGCTGAAGTGGACTTAGCACCCACCTCGTTATTTCAGGGATGCTCTGGGGACCAACTCGCCTCTGATGACTTCTCCCATGAAAACAAAACAAGCAACTGGAAAGGGCACCCACGGGAAAGGCCTTCCCCCAGCCACTCCCACCGTGAGAGCGTGTGTCCTGGGAGACACTGGAAGGGAGGGAGGGCGGGGAACGGACAGGGGGTGCCACTCTGCTTTGTGCCTCTTTCTGCAGAGCCCAATAAATAGGCCTCTGGTGTCATGGGTCCTCAGCGCAAAAGCTCACTGCAAGGTGTGGGACAGGTGAAGGCTGGCCAGGCTGGCCCACATCCTGCACCACATGCATCTAACATTCATCTAATCCCTGCTGGCAGAAGGTTTCTGAGTTTAAAAGTGATGGAGGAAATGACAAAAGACACAAATAATAGATTTAACTACACAAAATTGTACATACATACATACATACATATGTAGAATATATATTAAAAAGCAAACAGGCTAAATGTTTTCAACAAATCTGACAAAGATCTTAAATCCCTAACTTAAAGAGCAAGCAAGAAAGAAGCAGCCTCTAAGAAAAGCACTTTCTACCCCAATTAAAAAATAACAGGTCAGGGAAATGCTAATCAAAACTACAATGAGATACGACCTCACACCCGTCAGAATGGCTAAAATCCACAACACAAGAAACAACAGGTATTGGCAAGGATGCAAAGAGAAAGGAACCCTCGTGCACTGCTGGTGGGAATGCAAACTGGGGCAGCCACTCTGGAAAACGATATGAAGGGCTCCTCAAAAACTCAAAAGTATAACTACCCTACAATCCAGTAATCACACTACTGGGTGTTTCCCCCAAAGAATACGAAAATACTAATCCAAAAGGACATACGCACTCTTAGGTTTATTGCAGCATTATTTACCATGGCCAAGTTATGGAAACAGCCTAAGTGTTCATCAATAGATGAATGCATAAAAAAGATATGGTATACATACACAAAGTTATATTACTCAGCCATAAAAAAGAACTCGATCTTGCCATTTGCAACAACATGGATGCAGCCGGAGAGTAGGATGCTAAGTGAAATAAGTCTGAGAAAGACAAATACTATATGATTTCACTCACGTGGAATTTAAGAAACAAAACAAATGAGCAAAGGGGAAAAAAAAGAGAGGAGGCAAACCAAGAAACGGACTCTTAACTACAGAGAACAAACTGATGGTTCCCGGAGGGGAGGTGGGTGAGGGGGTTAGGGGAAACAGGAGATGGGGATTAAGGAGGGCGCTTGTCCTGATGAGCACCAGGTGATGTATGCAAGGTTGAATCACTGTACTGCACACCTGAAACTAATATTACACTGTACGTTAACTGGAATTTATTTTTTTTAAATTTTTTTTTTAACATTTATTTATTTTTGAGACAGAGAGAGAGAGAGCATGAACAGGGGAGGGCCAGAGAAAGAGGGAGACACAGAATCTGAAACAGGCTCCAGGCTCTGAGCTGTCAGCACAGAGCCCAACGCGGGGCTTGAACCCACGGACCGTGAGATCATGACCTGAGCCGAAGTCGGACGCTCAACCGACTGAGCCACCCAGGCACCCCTGGAATTTAAATAAAAACTTAAAAGTAATAATAGGGATGCTGTGGAAAACAGTCCGGCAATTGCTCAAAAAGTTAAACACAGACATATCACATGACCCACTAACATCCAAGAGAAATGAAAACCTACCTCCACATAAAAACTTGTACCTGGATGATAGGCAAAGAGTGAAACCATCCAGATGTCCACCAGTGGGTGAATGTATAAACCCACCGTGTCCATGTGGCATCTACATACAGTGGACTATTAATCAGCAACAAAAAGGAATAAAGGATTGATACACTCTACAAGATGGATAAACCTTGAAAACACTGCTAAGTGAGAAAAGCCAGATAGAAGGACCACACAGTATGTGATTCCATTTATAGGAAATGTCCAGAACAGGCAAATCCATAGGGGTTGCCTACAGCTGGAGGCTGGGGCAGGGGGCAGTATACAGAATAACAACTCATAGGTATGGGTTTTTACGGAGGGGCGATGGTTGCACAACTCTGTAAATATGCTAAAATCCATTGAATTGCATACTTTAAGGAGTCAATTGTACGTTATGTGAGTCGTATCGTAATACAACTGTTAACTGGCAAAAGACAAGGAAAGGAAATTCGCAAGGGACGACCTGCAAATGGCCAATGAGACACAGAGGGGAAAGTTTAACCTCTACTATCAAAGAATAAATTTAAAGTGAAAATCCAGGAGCACCTGGGTGGCTCAGTCGATTAAGCGTCCAACTTTTAGATTTCGGCTCAGCTCATGATATTATGGCTCATGGGATCGAGCCCCATGTCCAGCACCACACTGACAGCACAGAGCCTGTTTGGGGTTCTCTCTCTCCCTCTCTCTCTGCCCCTTCTCCTCACTTGCCCTTGTGCTCACTCGCTCTCGCTCTCTCTCTCCCTCCTTCAACATAAATAAACTTATTTTAAAAATTAAAGTGAAAATCCTAAATAAAGTGAAAATCCATTTTTCAACTATAAATTTACTGATGGCTTTTTAATAGTAATAGTGTCAGTCAGTGTTTAATTAAAAACAGCATTCTCCAATTGGTAACGAAGGAATAAACCGGTATAAGCTTTCTAGAAGAAAAAAAAAGGATAGTAATCAGTATCAAAGCTTTTAAAAAATAACACAACCCAGTAAGGTAGGGACTACTCTCACTTAACCTCTTTTACAAATGGGAAAACTGGGGTTTTAACAGGTCTAGAAATTGTCCAAAGTAACACAACTAGTAACTCAGGGAGCTGACTCCGTGTACATCACACATCTGACTGCAGATTCTGAGCTCCAGAACATGAGGCAAAACTGCCTCTCCAGACAGAAGTATAAAAGCAACAGCACAAAACAGAGATCAATGGGGAAAAATGGAAGAAGTACCAGTCACACAATCTTTGCAGGCGTCTATCACAATAAAACATTCACGAAGGGCTTAATACACATCAGGCACTGTTTATATACAGAGATTTATATACTAACCCCCTTAACGCCCCACGACTACCCTAAGAAGCCGGCTATTACTCCCTATTACGACTTCCATCTTGCAGGTGAGTGAACTAAGGCACAGACTGGTTTAGAAAATCTTCCAACGGTTCCGTCGCTACTTAGTGGCAGGGCTGGGTTCTGAATCTAAGCATGTGGCCCCAGAACCTGTACACTCCCCTCCACACACCATACTGCCTTTTTTACAGTCTCCCAAAAGGCAGAGAAATAGAAGACAATCAGCCTCCAGCAGGATAGAACTTTGACTCAACTATATAACAAATCCATAGACGGATCTTTCCTTTCGTTCCCCAAATGCCAAACTATATCAAGGAATACCTCAACTGTGTTTCTGCAGAGCACTTTTCAAAGGACTCTCTGAGCGGATTTTCCTTTGAGGAGACTAAATATACCACGCTGCATTTCTCAGGGAAGGAAAGCTTCATTTGTGACTTTCAACAGGGGTTTCATGCAACGGGGAAAATACCCGCAGCCCTTGATGCTGGCAAAGGGTTTTCATCGCATTCAGATTCCACTATTCAACGGCATTTATAGAAAGTGGGCCATCTAAATGAAAAACCATCAGGTGGTCGTAACATCTGAACACGTGATGGCAGATAATTTTGTTTCCAATCATTTCTTTCTTGCCCAAGGCATCCGCAAAGACTTCAAATCACGAGCACGGTAGATGAGGCGTGAGCAGCAGAGGCGGCCAAGGCCACTCTTACGCACTCAGTAGAAGACCTGCTCTGTCTACACAGTCATAGGACGCTAGAGAACGAGACGCTGGCCGGCACTAAAGAATTCATCCCGCCAATATTTACCGAGCACCTACTCTGTGTCAGGCACTGGAGGATCTGGAGCTTCTTAAAAGGTGGGAAAGGAGCTAGAGCTAAAGTTGTCACCAAATGGCACCATGTTCCCTGTGGAGCATCACTGGTCGTCCCTCTCCTCGCCGCTCTTGCTACTAACCCCAAAGGCAACGCCTCAAGAAGCTCTCAGCTGCACTACCTGGTGTCCATTCTTCCAGGACTCTTACTTGAAGCACAAGAGCCTGAGTTCAAACCCTGCCTCCCCCATCGACTAGCTCTGTAACTTACTTCTACAGCCTCTTAGTGACTCAGCTTTCATGTCTGTAAAAAAGGGGCCTGAGGATTAAAAGACATGATGCAGATAAAGCACTTTAGATGAGCAACTGGCATAAGAGTATTCATACACGCCAGCTGTTGTTACTGACACGATTCTATTACTCATAAAGCCTATACCCTCAAAAGCATTGTTCTAACCACCATCCCCCTACTTTAAGACCTTCAAGGGCTCCCTGTTACCTATGAAGCAAGACCAAACTTCCTAACGTGAAATTTGACAGCCTACATCCAGCAGGCACCAAACATTCATTACACTATCACCCCCCACAACTCCAACCATGTGCTTCAGCCATGCCTAGAGCCCATGGCTCCACATTTCATGAGTAAATGGAAGAAATGGAAGGGTTTCAAGTACTAAAGGTCACGTGTATTCAGGTATACGGTCACATTCTAATTGGCTGTGATTTATTAAGTCGTTGTGTGATCGAGATGATGGATCAAAGAGCCACAGAACTAGAAAAACATTAGCTCAAGCATAAGCTGACGGAGGTAAGGGTGGAGGCCAACATTTATGGAGCACTTATTAGGTGCAAGTAACTATACTGAAACTTAACAAGCATTGCCTCAACTAATTCTTTTAGTCTAAAAGGTAGATGCCATTATCATCCCTTAGTATTGGCATGCTAGGCAAAATAACAGTCACTGTGTGGCTGGCCCCTAATGAGGAAAGCCTCATTAGTTACAGAAGGGACCCTGTGCCTGCTGATACGAGGTTGTCACCATGAACACAGAGAGGGAATCCTTCAGCACAGATTAGAAACTTCTGGTATGTGAACACTCTGACTACAGTTCTTTCTGCTAATATGGCAAAGCAAAAGTGCAAGAAATATAAACTCCTCCTGGCTCCCTTCACGTCAGCGTGAAAACTGAACAGAGACCATGACTTTTGCTGGCAGAATCTCAGCTAAACTCCTAACACTGGACAAATAAACATATGTAAGGGCACTGGAAAAAAAAAAATACAAACATATTTGCATAGATGAAAGTAGGAAGACTAAACTGACAAATGGGATTGCCCATTTCCCAGTACAACAGTAATGAGAAACGTTCGCAAGCCTCGACACAGTATATATTGTGTATTCTCGATGATATTGAAAATATGATACCTATGACAGGCAAAGAAGGGTTTAAGAATAAATTAAGTACAACAGGATTAAATGAAATACAGGCTTCTGTGCTGTTTATGCTATAAAGAACCAGGTTTTATGCAAACGATGGAACTATTTTACAAAACAAATGGGGCCAGTCAGCAATAGTCACTGCAAAAAATCATAATAGTGAATTAGAAGACGGGCTAAAAATTTCTCTGAGAATTAAACAGGAAAAAAAATGATGATCAAAATTATAAAAAAAAAAAAAACATACTGAGGGTATATCCAGGAAAACTACAATATATGAATCAATGTAAAACAATTTAAGGAAGAAAGTAATATCCAACGACAAAATTCTGAAGGACTTCACAGATGAAAAGACCAGGTAATAACCCATATTAATGAAAGCTCCGTTTTAGATATATACTTCTAAAATTTCTTAATTTAAAAGATAAAATAACAAATCTTAGAAGAACCAGAAAGAAAGGTTAATTTTTTAATCATGTTAGCATCAGACTTCTCCTCCACATCATGGTTTTCAAAGAAACAAACATGCAACAAAGTCTTCACAACCAGTGAAAGTAAATATTGTTCATGAGGAATAAAAAAAAACCATACTTTCCATCTGCACATCTGTAAGAGCGCATAAAACTACATTACCCATACACATGCTCCTCCTATATATGTATGTGTGTGTGTGTGTATATATATATGTATTATATACATATATACAATGTATATAATACATATATGTATATATAACACCACCGACTGTTGATTATTCCAACAAAACTGCTTAAAAAGCAGATAACCACTAAAAATTCTTTCATTCTTGACAAAACAGCAGAACAAAAGAATTTAAAACTACTTTCCCTATTTGTAACTTTGCTCCTTTTGAGTTTTGTACCATGAGGATATTTTACCTAAACAAAAATGAATACAATTTTTTAAATAATTAAGTAAATGAATGCATTAAAAATATTTAGAAGAAAGTCTAAGAATCTAGGCATCTCCAACATTTCATCTGAAATTATTTCCTGAGGAACACTCTTTATTATTTCCTTTAGTGAGAAGCTGGTAATAACAAATTATCCTCATTTTTATTCAACTAAAAAATCTTTCTTTTACATTCACTCTTCCAGGATTTTTCTATTGAGTAGCAAATTCTCAGGTTGCAATGATTTTTCTTCAGTGTATTAAAGATGCCATTCCATTGTCTTCTGGCCGGCATGGTGTTTATGGGGATACTTGAATTTATGGAGTTGACATTTTTCATTGATTTAGGGGAATGCCTAGCCCTTCTCCCTCCCTGCTTTTCCTCTTCCTTCTGGCATTCCATCTAAATGCACATTAAACCTTTTCACTGTGTCTTCTTTGTTAATCATTTTTTCCTCTTTCATTTTTGTTATATTCCAAATCACCTTCCAGTTCACTATTTCATCATTTGTGTCCAGTATGTCTTAAATTCTTCCCCCGAGACCTTAATTTGGGGTATTGTATATTTTGGTTCTAGAAAGCTGTTCTTTCTCAGTTTCCACGTATTTGTTGAAATTTTTACTGTGGTCTTTCAGCTCCTTGAACATATGAAGAACAGTTACTTTAAAATCTTTGTCTGACATTTCAACATCTCGAACCCCTGTATATCTGCTTGTACAGTCTGGTATTTCTGCCAGTTCTCACGACTAATGTTGTCTTCTCTCCTCTTGTGTCTGTTTACCTATAACTGTGTTCTTGGAATTGTATTTGGAAAAAAAAAATTTGTAGAACTAAACTGAGGCCTGGAATGATTTTATTTTCTCTAGAATGGAGTTGGAAGAAGGGCATCAGCTGTGATGAAGATGATTTTGAATTGCCATACAGTTGTACAAGGACCTCCTTTTTTCCCATTTGTTCTCAAAAACAAAACTAAACTAAACTAAACTAAACTAACCTCTCTTAAGGTCCACAAGCTTTCTTTGCATTGGTTAGAGCCCTCCCTAAATAAGTCAGGTTAGGAACACAATAGCATCTAAGGCCAAAAAGGACATATTGGAACATTAAGATTTCTAAGACTTCTGCATTGTCCAAGAAGAGTGTAACATGCTAATTAACATTAAAATTTAATTCAAATGTGTATGTTGTAATCTCTAGAGTAACTACTAAAAGAAAAGGAAAATAATAGAGGTAAAATGGGATAAAAAATTTTCTTAGTCTTAGTTTTAAACCCAGATATATGCATAATTATATTAAATATAAATGGTCTAAATATTCTCATTAAAACATAAAGTTTATTGTTTTTTTTAAATCCTAGCATGCCACATAAAAACACATCTAAAACATTTGAATACAGAAAAGCTAAAAGTAAAATGATGAAAAAAGAAATGCCATGCCAACATCATTGAAAGAATATGCTGTGTTTCTACTAATATCAGATAAGGTATTCTTTTTTTTTTTTTATTCAGGCAAGGTATTCTTTAAAACAGAAAGCTTGGCTAGAGTTAAGGGGGATTCTTTTATAATGGTAAAAGGATCAATTTCCCAGAAATATACAAAAATTATAAATATGTGTGTTCCTAACATCAAAAACTCAAAATGTATAATGTAAAAATGGAAGATCTATATCAAAATATAAAATACAAATGTAACAAAATTACAAGGAGAAACAGATACATCCATAATCAGAACATAAATTTTCATACACTCCTCTCAATAACTGATAGAACAAGCAGACCAAAAATTCAGCAAAGCTAAATATTTGAATATACAATTAATAATCTTGACACAAAGGACATACCCATAATGCTATACAAAAAAATTCAGAATACAACTGCTTTAATACACACAAAACAGAAAGAGTAGCCACATATTAGGTTAAAAAGGCAAGTGTCAACATGTTTAAACATGGCAATAACATTCAGATTAGAAACAATCAACAAAAAGACAACCTACTGAATGGGAGAAGATATTTGCAAATGACATATCTGATAATGGGTTAGTATCCAAAATATATAAAGAACTCATACAACTCAACACCCCAAACCACAAATAATCCAATTTAAACATGGGCAGAAGACATGAACAGGCATTTCTCCAAAGAAGATATACAGATGACCAACAGACACATGAAAACAGGCTCAGCATCACTCATCATCAGGGAAATGCAAATCAAAACTACAATGAGATATCATGTATACCTGTTAGAACTGCTAAAATCAAAAACACAAGAGACAGGTGTTGACGAGGATGTGGAGAAAAAAGAACTCTCATGGACTGTTGATGGGAATGCAAACTGGGACAGCCACTCTGGAAAATAGTATTAAGTTTCCTCAAGAAGTTAAAAATAGAACTACCCTACAATCCAGCAATCTACTATTGGGTATTTACCCAAAGAATATGAAAATACTAATTGAAAAGAATATATGCACCCCTATTTTTATTGGAGCATTGTTTACAACAGCCATGATAGAGAAGCAGCACAAGCACCCATCAACAGATGAATGGATAAACAAGATGTGGTATATACATACAACGGAACAGTATTCATCCATAAGAAAAACAATGAAACCTTGCCATTTTCAATGACATGGATGGAGCTAGAAAGTATAATGCTAAGTGGAATAAGAGGAAAACAAATACTATACGATTTCACTCATATGTGGAATTTTAGAAACAAAACAAATGACCAAAGGAAAAAAAGAGAGAGAGAGGCAAACCAAGAAACAGACTCTTAACTATAGAGAACAAACTGATGGTTACCAGAGGGGAGGGGGGTGAGGGAATGGGTGAAACAGGAGATGGGGTTAAGGAATGCGTTTGTCGTGACGAGTACAGGTAACGTATGGAAGTGCTGAATCACTGTATTGAAACTAATTTCACTAGCATGAAACTAATATAACATTGTATATTACCTACACTGGAATTAAAATTAAAAGCTTAATAAGAAAAAAATAAAAATAAAGTGTCACTATCAGAGTATTTTCTCTAACAACACAGTTAATTAAAGCTCAATAAAATGACTAGAAAACCATCATGTTTGGAAATTAAGAAATATACTTCTAAATCAAAAGGAAAATTATAAAATGTTTTGAACTCAAGATATGGCTAAAGCAGTGCTTAAATAAAAAGGTATAATTTTAATGGATATACTTAGGGGGAAAGGCAGGTTGAAATTTAATGAACTAACAACCACATTAAGAACTTTTTAACAGGGGCACCTAGGTGGCTCAGTTGGTTAAGCATTTGACTCTTGGTTTCTACTCAGGTCATGGTCTCATGGTTTGTGAGTTCAAGCCCTGCATTGGGCTCTGTGCTGACAGCATGGAGCCTGCTTGAGATTCTCTCTCTCCATCTCTCTCTGCCCCCCACCCCCCGCTCGCTCTCTCTTTCAAAATAAATAAATAAACTTTAAAAGATTGAAATAAATAAATTAATTAAAGCAAAGAATTTTTGTAACAAAAAAGAAAACAGAAAAAGGAAAAAGGAGAAAATAATAAAGATAAAAGGAGAAATAAATGGAATAGAAAACAACAGAAAAATCCACAAAGCTAAGAGTCACCCAAAATGTTAAAAAAAAAAAAAATGAACCACTGACAAGAATATTCAGGGGAAAAAAAAGGAGAAAAGGGATAAATGTAAGCAGTCTCAGGAACGAAAAAGGGAAAATCACTATCCTGCTTAAAGAGGTAAAGGAATGGCAAAAGCACACGTCAAGCACAGGGGGCTTCAGGGACTGACAGCATTTCTACAATGTGAAGACCCGATGAGAAGGAGACAGGCATTCACTTTATAATACGTTACGGTGCATATTTGTAATTTTGGCAATTAATAAGCACACGCTAAAATAAATGGATAAAATAGAACAAAAACATTAAAACAAAAGGAAATCCAAAGAGACCAAGCCAAAGCAGAATTAATTTAACAGACACTCGCTGCATGTTCCTATGTATCACTCACTGGACTAGGGGCCAGGATTGTGGAATAGTGAGACAAAGCTCTTTCCCTCACGAACTTCAGAGGAGACAGACATGAACCAAAAGTCATGCAGATAAATTCCAAATCATAATAAGCCCTATGGAAAAAAAAAATAAAGGGATGATACTGGAACAAGACAGGGAAACCTATTCTGGTCTCAGATACTAAGGAAGAATTCCTACAGAAAGAGACATCTGAAATAACAGGCAAAAAATGAATATAAATTAACACGTGTAGCAAAAGGAGAGCACTCGAGGCAAAGATGGGAGAGTATTTTGAATAGTTCATAGGATGAAACATGATACAATAAAGGTCAATAGGAAGGTCAGAAGGGACAAAGTACAAAAAGAAAGGTAAGGTTAGTAAGATACAGGCAGAGGCCACAACAGGAAGAATAAATGGAGGAACTGATCGCATATTAAACAAACAAACATCACCACCAAGTAGAACTTATTCTAAAATATAGATGGTCAGTAATTTGTTGTAAATTATATCAAGTGATCAAAAGAGGAAGATTTAGTAAAAAAGAAAGAAAGAATTCTCTAAGTTAGAAAATTATAACATGTTCAAGGGATCAGAAGATTTTTTCCATGCATTTTTCCCATCTGAAAGAGCAATCTGAGAAAAATACTCCAATATCATGAAACACAAGTCCAAGAAAAAAGAAGATTATGGAATATAAAAGAATGTAAGAAGTAAGGAGATAAGTAAATTTCTATTCAAATCTGAGTCGTCGTTGATAATTTGACGAGTATACTTAAGGAAATGTTAAAGATGCAATGCCTAAGTACGTACAGTATAAAAACACAATAATAACAAAAATCTGAATATAAAATTAAAATATTTAAAAGACAGGAGAGAGGTTGGACAGAGAGAAAACAAAGAGTGACTGAGTCGCTTATCTTGCTCAAGAGTGAGAGTGTGACACTTGTTCGCCTCTAGACGCTACTAGAAAAACTAGTTCCAAATATGTTTTTTAAGACTATAGGGGCACCTGAGTGGCTTAGTCAGTTAAGTGTCCAACTTCGGCTCAGGTCATGATCTCATGGTTGGTGAGTTTGAGCCCCGCATCAGGCTCACCGTTGTCAGTGCAAAGCCCACTGTAGATCCTCGGTCCCCCTCTCTCTCTGCCCCTCCCCTGCTCACTCTCTCTCAAAAATAAATAAACATCTTGTTTAAGTTTGTTAAGAATTTAAAGATAATCAGCGCGGCTGGGTGGCTCAGTTAGTTAAGTGTCTTGACTTCGGTTCAGGTCATGATCTCATGGTTTGTGGAGTCGACCCCCATGTCCTGCTCTGCGCTGACAGCTGGGAGCCTGGAGCCTGCTTAGGATTCTGTGTCTCCCTCTCCCTTTGCCCCTCCCCGACTCACACTATGTCTCTCCCAAAAATAAATAAACATTAAAAAAAAAAGAATTTAAAGAAGTAATATACATAACTACCAGAATACTAAAAGAAAAAGAAATGTCATAAAATAATCCCAAGAAAAGGAAGACAAAGAAGCATGATAAACAGAAAATATAAAATATGATACCATAAATACTTTCAAACATATTAGTATTCACAATAAATGTTACCCATATGCACTGTTATGGAAACCTACCCAATAAATACATCTACAAGGAGACCTTGAGACTTCAAGCTGTGTCTCCTGACAAAGTCAATAAGGATCTAAACAATTTACTTGCTATAATTAAATAGCTTCATTTACTAGGTACATATCTTAATTATCAATACATGTTAATTTTTATAATATAGATATTAAATGTTGTGCTCCCAAAACTATACATTTTTCAAATATGAATAAAATATTGATCACATATTAAGTCACAAAAAACGTAGTAACACTGCAAAAAGGAGTGAAATGTCTGTCTTAACCTCCAATTAATGCATAAAAACTTGAAGTTAAGAACAACAAAAGGAGAATCAAAAAAATAATATTAATTTTATTATACGGAAAATTTAAAACACTCTCCTAAATAACTCTTGGGTAAAAGAGCAAATAGCCACTGAAAATGTATTGTATTTAGAAAAAATATCAATTAGAGAAGACTACATGACAAAACTTCTGTAGTCAAAACCATACTCTGGAAAAAATTCATAGCTATAAATATTTTTGTTTCTTATTTTCAAGTATCAAATGTGAAAAGAAGTTAAGTATTGAACTCAAGTAGCTAGAAAATTAGGAATAAATAAGGCCTACAGAACACATAAATATCTTGGAAATAATTTGATGAATTTGGTATAATCTAGAAAAGTTGAATAGTTGAGTACACTTAGAACCCAGGAATCCAGCATCAAAGTATTTACCACGGATAATCTCTGCTGTGGATGTACCAAGAGAAAGCAACAAAAATTATTCATAGCAATACTGTTTGTAATAGCAAAGCATGAAAATAAAACAAGAAACTGAAATAAGGCCAAACGTCCAACCATAATAAAACAGGTCAAGGAATTCCATACATTTGCATACCTTGTATCTGTATATTATATAATACCATATACTGTATCTTACTAGATTTTTGTATATATGTAAATACATATATTCATAAATTCTTACAGAGAAATATATACTCCAATAAAAAAATGAACCGCATGAACAAGGATAAATCTCAAAAGCATAATACTGAGCAAAAAACAAGATGCACAAGAATTCACACAATTTGAATCCAATTCTATAAGGTCCAGACCCAGGAAAAATGAAGCAATGCAAATTTTAGGGATCCAAAATTATGTTGCAAAACTGTAGGGAAAGTAAAGGAAATAACCAGAAATTCAGAAGAATAGTTGCCTCTCAGAGAGAGGGATGGATATACATGGAGAAAGGGGCACAAGAAGGGATGAAAATACATCCTATTTTTTAAAGTCTGTGCTTAGTACACTCGTAATTATTACTATTATTAAATTTTACACATACATTATATACAGTTTTGTTTGTATAGTATAGTTCAGAAATAAAAGCAGAACAGGTAAACAGATGAAGGAATGAATAATAACAATCGCAATGATTCATGTAAAGCAGAAACAGTGAAATGGGAAAATAAAGCTTAATTAAAGGTTTATTTTATAGGAAAAAATCAACATAAGAATCAAACTGATGACAATCCAAAAAACAGGAAAAAAGAAGAAAATCATGAAGTTACAGCCTTAGGAAGAGAAAAGCATTACCAAATACTATATATGAAAGAGATTTTGAAAATATAAAACTATTTACACCTCTTCACATAAATGTTAAAATAGAGACATATGAATGGTATTCTTACTAAATATAAATTACCAAAAATTTACTCAAGAAGAGGACACCTGAAAAAAAAAAATCAACAATGGAAATGCTATCAAAAATTGTCTCCAGGAGCACTTGGGTGGCTTGGTCAGTTAAGCATGTGGCTCTTGATTTGGGCTCAGGTCATGAACTCACCATTCGTGGGTTCGAGTCCTGCAACAGGCTCTGTGCTGACAGTGCAGGGCCTGCTTAGGATTCTCTCTCTCTGTCTCTCCCTCTCTGCCCCTACCCCACAAATGCATGCACGTTCTCTCTCTTTCTCTCTCTCTTTCTCTCAAAAATAAACAAACATTTTAAAAAAACTTTGTCTCCAAAAAATATTCCAGACACAGAAAATATCATAATCAACTTATTTCTTTGAAAAAACTATTCAAGAGAAAGCTTAATTGACATGTTGTATAAACTATTTCCAAAAACAGAGGAAAAAATAAAAGGTTAATCAATTACTTTTATGAAACCAGCACCATCCTGACATTAAAATCTGAGTAAATTGGTACACACACACAAAGAAACCAAAGACCAACCACATTTCTGAATATCAATACTGCAATCCTAAACACACATAGCAGCTGGCCGAACTTTGCAAAATATTAAAATTTAAAAATGCATTGGCACCAAGTCTGTTTCGTTCAAAATGTGGAAACTTCGCCTTGGGAAATTACAGTTACTAAATTATAGCAAGTTTATGATAAGGAGAACGATTCCATGATAACCTTAGTAAGTATGAAAAAAATACCTAATAAAGTATAACACCCATTCCTTGTTAAAAAGAAAACAGTAAATGAGGTACAGAAACTTTAATTAATGGGAAACATCCTATCTACCTTTTATCAACAGCCACTGTCTTAATTAATGGTGAAACAAAGGGTAGTTTTATTAAATCAGAAGAAAGAAATAAGATACAAATGCTGGCTATCACACTATTCTATAGCGCTTTCTGGAAATTCTGGCTAATAAAACTAAGAGTAGAAAAATACAGGAAATGTATAACTAACAGAAAGAACAGTAAGATTATTTGAGGATTATGTGACCAGAATGCCAGAAAGACCTGACTGAAACACATTAGACTGATAAGAATTCAGAAAGTGAATAATTAAAAACAAATACAAAAAAATCACTCTTCTAATAGATAAACAATAATAAACTCTATTCACAAAAGCAACAACAATTTAAACTACCTAATAATAAACCGAGGATCTGTATCAAGAAGACTAGAAAGATTTGCTAACACACATAGAAAAGAGTTTAAATGAACGAGGAGAAATAGATTCCTGAACGGGAATACTCAAGATCTCAAAGATGTCAACTTTCCCCAAAGTGATCTGTAAATCTAGTGCAATTAAAGGAAGAATCTCATCTGGATCTTATTTGGGAACTTTATCAACCAAATAATCACAATATATTGAGATAAGAATTATGAAAGTAGACTCAAATTACCAAACAATAAAATGTTTCCTAAAACCCCAACAATTAAAACCATATGACAGAGAATACTCAAAAACACATTCATATTACTTACTATATGCAATAATTTCATCAAAGATAAACCTAGCATTTCAAATCAGAGGGAGAACAATGAATCGTTTAACAAGTAGTGGTGTTGAAACAACAGATTAACCACAGCACTAAGCATATCCCTACTTCACACCATCCAGCAAAATAAATTACAGTCATATTAAGTGTACAAAAATTATCCCATAAAAGAAACAGAAGAGGCTTAAGATCAACGGTATAGGCTTTCGCACAAGGAGAACTTTCTCTCTACCTCAAGGAAGGAAAGAAGGAAGCAAAGAAGGAAGGAGGAAATTTAGAAAGTGAAAAAGAAAGAATCTTAAATAGACATATATCTAACCTAGTATAAATGTTTAAGTCACACTCCTTATTAAAAAAAAAAAAAAAAAATCACAACTAACCAGAAAGAAATTAACAACTAACCAGAAAGAAAAAAATATCTTTTTTGTTAATGAATGTTATAGACAATGGTTAAATCAATAGTTTTTTTAAATCTTTATATATCAATAAGAAGTGAAAAACACCTCATAAATTACAGTTTTTAAGAACAATACCAGTAATGCTAAGAGCCGAGTAAAATAAACATGCCAGTCAAGGCTGGTAATACCCTTACTGCGTGGCAAGCATATCCCTTCTGGAGAGCAATCGGCAGTATTAGCAAACGTTTTTATCAAGGGTGTACTCAATGAACTTCCCCATAAACAAATTTATCATAAGGAAGTACCAGCAACATATACAAAGATTTCTAAAGAGAGCTTAGTTATATATGACTTAAAATAGTGAAAATTTAAAAACAAGCTAAATATGGAATCTAATAGAGTACAAGGTGATGAATTATACGGGACAGCATGTTGAAATGATGTTATAGGATACGATTAAATAAAGGAAATACTTATATTGTTTAAAAGAGTTGCACAGGGGTGCCTGGGTGGCTCAGTCGGTTAAACATCCAATTCTTGATTTTGGCTCAGGTCATGATCTCACAGTTCGTGACTTCAAGCCCCCATGTCGGGCTCTGCACTGCCCGTGGGGAGCCTGCTTGGGATTCTCTCTCTCCCTTTCTCTCTCTCTGCCATCCCCCCCCCCCCATGCTCTCTTTCTCTCTCAAAATAAATAAATAAACTTAAAAATAAAATAAAATAAGAGAAAAGAGTTGTACAATGTTTTGTATAGTATGGCCATAATTTCATATTTAGTTTTATCATACATATACTTGGATATTCTTTATGTAAGTAGACAAAGATGAGGATATACATCTATGTTAAAAGTGGACTGCTAAATTAAAGAATCATGAGCTATTTTTTTCTGCTTTTTCTTTTTTAAAAATTTTCTGTGAGTATGTATGTGCTTTATAATCTGATTTTTTAATATATTAGGGAACAAATAATGGAGAGAAGAAACTAAGGTAGTGGAGAAGACACAGGAGCACCTATTACTGTAGCGGATTTCAAACCTCTAGCCCCAAAACTATTAGTCTGAGGACCTGAAAATCTTTTTTTTAATATTTTTTTAACATTTATTTATTTTCGAGAGAAAGAAAGCATGAGTGGGAGAGGGGCAGAGAGAGAGGAGACACAGGATCTGAAGCAGGCTCCAGGCTCTGAGCTGTCAGCACAGAGCCCGACGCGCGGCTCGAACTCATGAACAGTGAGATCGTGACCTGAGCTGAAGTTGGACACTTAACCAACTGAGCCACCCAGGTGCCCCAAAGACCTGAAAATCTTCTAAAGAAAGTTGTAGAAGGATGACCGGCAGTATTTTTTAATCCTGGAAAATAAGAATTGCACGTAGAACAGAAACACATACCCTGATTTTCCTGTTCTACAAACTGCTAACTAGAGAGCTTTCTGTGAATTCTTGGCAAAAATCCTAAAAGGGGTTTTTTAAAGGTCAGTTGATAGGTCTATATTTAAGTATGGCAGGATGTATCAACACCAGCGTGGAACTACACAAGCAAGAATATTCTTGTTCTCAGTGCAACACTCACCTACCCGTGCCTATGATCCTGCGCAAAGCACAGGTACAGACAATGCTAGAGCCACAGTACCACCTAGTAAGAAAAGGAGGGAAGTTGGAAGGGAAACCGTGAGCATTTTATAATTTAACGAGAGCTAAGTGGTGGTACCTCAGATGGACAGTTTATTTTATCTTTTTATAATTTCTTAATGTTTATTTATTTTTGAGAGAGAGAGACAGAGCGTGAGCAGGGAGGAGCAGACAGAGAGGGAGACAAGAGAATCCGAAGTAGGCTCCAGGCTCTGAGACATCAGCACAGAGCCCCATGCAGGGCTCAAACCCCTGAACTGCAACTTCATGACCTGAGCTGAAATTGGACGCTTAACCAACTGAGCCACCCAGGCACCCTTCAGATGACCTAGTTTAAATCTTGGTTCTACCATCTGGTAGATGTGAGTCTGTTTCTGAATCATTAATGGGGATTAAAAAAAAAATTAGTGCCCATCCCAGAAGAAGTACTAAATGAGATAATGTGAAGAATTTAGACAGTGTCTGATGTATAGTAAACACTCACTGAATGCTATTGTCACTGTTTTTAACCATTAAGATCATCTTAGGGGCGCCTGGGTGGCTCTGCTGGTTGAGTGCCCGGCTCTTGATTTCAGCTCAGGTCATGATCTTGCAGTTCGTGAGTTTGAACCCTACATCAGGCTCTGTACTGACAGAGTGAACCTGTTTGGAATTCTCTCTCTCCTCTCTCTCTGTCCCTCCCCTACTCTCTGTCTCTCTGTCTCTCAACATAAATGAATAAACATTTTTTAAAACTTTAAAATTAAAACAAAATATTATCTTGAAAGAGAATCATAGGAAATTGCACTTCACTAACCTCTTCATGCATCAGCCAGGACCAGAGATTAGATTTCTTCAAAAGACCATACTGTTTCATTACGTCAAAAGCAAACGGGATTTGCACCAGCTTCCCTGAAATATCATAACACCATAGACATGGCCACACAAGAGTGGGAGGGCCAGGGTAGTAAAACAGAAATGCCTCAAGATATCAAAGACTTTGCAATCTCTTCCATGTGTGATGATCAAGGTAAGAAAACAAGCTATGACTTTCTGCCTAGTACCAAAATACACACCAATTCAGAGAGAAAATTAGGTCTATCACTTGAAGAAGGTCCATATGTGTCTGCATCCCAACCTCTCTGTGGTTCCCTTTATCCTTGTATTAACTACAAGACCCTCACCAAAGTCGGTTTCACCAGTCACCATGTGTACCACACTCTTCAAAGTGAATGTGGTTTCAGGGAGCAACGCAGACCAACCAATACAGCAATGTAAACAATACGACACTAAAATCTTACCCATTCACCTTTTGTCCTGACAGGAGGTTTGGATTTCCTTACTCAGTCGGACTTCCAATAGTTCACAAATAAGTTTGGATTTCCAGGAAAAGTTTAGACATCAAATGTTTCCCATAATGTCAAGGCCTGTGGTATGAGTCAGTGAGGCGGGTCCTGATCCCATTCTTCATCACCAAGAGGATTAAACACGACTCAAGGCTGTGCTGAGCCTCACTGTCCTCCTTTAATAAGTCTTGCATGAGAAAGCAATAACGACGTCACGACTTTCAAGCAACTCTCGGGAAGAGTCCGGCAAGATATCGTCTAGCTCATGTATGATGCACTCAGAATTTAGTGAAGAAAATAGCCAGTTCTAGCATTTCAAGCTTTTTGTCTCCTTCAGTAGAGTAAAAGAGGCCCTCACTTTCGATCCTTTCTTGGAGATGTTGGTGAAAGACTAAGCAAATGACTTAACTGCGACCCAAACCCAAGACGCGGCAGTCCTTTGACTGTAAGACTGCATTAGCTTTACTGATATTACAAAGCCAAACACTGTCCATGAGTTCTGCCTATAAGAAACCAATGTCCACTGATCAACTGATCAATAAAAGATATAGAAAACAGATTTGAATGTTAGATGCCCTGAGGAAAGCTGAAAGACTGACAGTCCTTCAAACTCCATACAAAACAGGTTGTCAAGATCAGTTTCAACGTTCATGTCAAGATCAGTTTCAACGTTCATGTATACATTCATTCTTTCATTACCCAGATTGCCTTCTGCATCCTGCATGGGCTGGGTGCTAAAGAATGAACAAGACAGAGAGAATCCCTGCCCCCAAAACACTTAAAACCTGGTAGGAGACTCAGAAAATAAGATAATAAATTGCAACATATTGAAGTGAATGCTCTACTGAGATAAGAGTGGGGTGCTGCAGGAGCCCAAAGAAAACCCCTGATGAGCCAGGGAAGGTCTGCCAAGAGCTACATCCAAATTGAGACATAAAGGACGAACAGGATTTAAGCAAGCAAAAAGGTGGCAGGGTTGGTAACAGAGAGCGCCCAGCCATTCAGAAAGGTATGAGTAAAGAGAGCATGTGGAGTGTTTCAGAAATCAAGAGCAGACCTCTGAAGAGACTACAGCTGTAAGCGGAGAACCAGCAGGAAGTGAGAAGGGGTCACATCACAAAGAGCTAATACATCACTTAATAGTATTTCATCAGGAGACATGAGAACATTGGTATTTTAGAGAAAGATCCTTATAAGCATTTGGAGAAACACTGGACTAGATGCAGAGATATCAGCTAAGAGGTTCTGGAGTGATCTAAGTCGTGGGAGTTGTCTTCTGAATTCAAGTGGGGAGAGAGAATATGCAGGGGGAAAGGACAGATTCGGGAAATAGGCAGGATGCTGATCCAAGAGAATATACACGGTGCCTGGGCAAAATAAAGGAGGCCATGTTTCTAGCTAAGAGACCAATGGACAGAGGTACTACTGAGGCTAGGAACCCAGAAAGAGAAGCAAGATTTACACAGGAAGATCATAAGTTCAACTTCGGATATTTTGAGTGAAAAGAGTCCAAGTGGAGTTAGATGGGTAGCCCTGGAGTTGAGGGGGAAAAAAATCCAGGCAAGTGTCAGAGACTTGGAAATCATCCACACAGCCACTGCATCATAATCAGTAGAAGAACTCAAGGTCAAAACTGTAAGAATCTCCAAACTTTAAGAAACAGACAGCAGCAGATGGGGACACAGAGGCACCTCAGGAGTGGGAGAATCAGTCGAGGAAAACAGTTCAAGAATAAGGGATGGAGACCCAACAGAAATGAAGGCATCTGAAATACTTCCCTGCTCACAACCCTGTGCTACATGCTGTGTGGGGAAACAAACCACAGGCATGATCTTAACACATGTCTGGTCTGTCAGTACTCAAGACCTGGGCTGCCCAAGAAGCAGGCAAATGACAAATCATGTCTTCAAGGGAGGCACCAAAAACATAAAATAGAAGCAGGGAGACAGATGCATATTGGACAGACAGATTGGTGACAGACTCACCAATCAATGAATGGCAAGAATTGATAGTGTAGCAGATCATGTGATATTACACCCAGGTCTTCTTTTCAGGGTCTACACGCCCATCCCCTCCGCGTGTAGCAAGATCTCCGCTGCAGAAGGTTCACAGCTGTGTCCCTCAAAGGGAACTGCCCTCTGCCCAAGAATACACCCCCACCCCTCCCCACTCACTGTGGGACAGCCTACCAGCAGTGTCTACATGGTACAGGGATACAAGGGCCCCGTTCCCTTCCCTCAGTTTAGGTCATTTCTGAAGGGCTATCACAGGTGCAGAGCCTTTGGTGGGACCAGGTGAGATCTCAACTGTAACTTGACTGGAAGTCAGCTTCTCCACCTGTCCCATCTTGCCTTCCTCACTTCCTTACGAGTGTATCTCCTGAGAGCCTTCTTCAGTAAACCCTCTACCTGTAATTCTCCGTTTCTGAGTCTGGTTCCAGGCGCCCCCCCTAAAATGCACGGTGTATATCAAACTAGGGGCCAAGCCACTGAGGCTAGAGCAGAGCCATCAGGCAGAGAGATGCAAACAGTAGGGGCAGCTACAAACCACAGTTTTGTGTGTGCCCGTGTGAGAGGGGCTCTGTCACAGGCCGGATTCAGAGGATGGCCACTCTCCATTCAGTTATCAAGAGGGACAATGCCTTGAATGTTCCAACTGGCTTTAAGGGACTTTTGTTACCTAATCTATACAAGATCTGGTGGAGGGCAAAATGGAATCTTGAACATCAAGGACAATCTGAAGGCATCATCTTAGTAAAGGGAGAGAGTAAAACCATATGGGAAGCAATAAAGGAGGCTCACTCAAGAGAAGGCCAAGGTGGCGTAAGCCCATCAGCTTCAAACGTTTTCAATCATTCATTCAACAAATATTTATTGAAAAGCTTCCATGTACCCAGTAAAGTGCCAAGAGCTGGGAATGCCATCACAACTAATACAGACATGGTCCTGCCCTCGGAGAGCTTAGAGCCTCGCAGAAAACCCTGGAGCTGAGCTATGGACCCCTTTTCCCAATCAAAATGGTTCCAGGAAACCTAACAACATAAAATCAGATACGTGCAATAATTTTTTAGTGTAGAAGCCTTTTGTAAGTTTAAGTGATGCTACTTTCTTATAACTCATGAGAGCAATAAAGCCAGCCTATTTTGATTAGTAACGAATTTTTTCAATGAGGCCCAAGAACATCAGCTGTCTTCCTATTACAGCCTCAACAATTTATTTCTGCATTTGGTCTGCTTGTAAATAAGAAAGCAATCTTTGATTTGCTATAAAAAATGGTTGTGAGTAGTGTCAGGTTAGGTTTGCTTTGTTTTCATGATCTTGTCTTACAAGCTGAGGGTATTCTGCATTCTAAGTGACCCTAAAGTCTGAAAGAAGAAACAGAGGAAATGTCTGTTTTGTGGTTGACCCTCTAACATGTAACAACAACCCGCATTCCTTCTCTCAAATTAAAAAGTCAGGGCAGAATGGCCTGGTACTCTCAATAAACCCCAGTATCACCTTTGGTACAATACAAAGAGAAAGTTATTATCACACACTGATTATGACACCAAGTCCAGAATATTCACCAACCACCACCATTTGAACCTTGAGTGGTATTTCACTGAGTGGGTGCGTTGTGTTGTAAAAACATATTTGCCTGTATAATTTTATGTGAGGAGATATAAACAGGTCTGAATTTTTAAGAATGCTGCAGACCTAAAATGTTGCTAAAGCAGTGCATTTACCAGAAGTTCAAATATATGCCCAGAGATGGCAGGAAAAGCTATATTCTGAGGTCTACTCACCAAAGAAAAGAGTTGACCTGGCTGTTCCTTTTAATGTACTGAACAGCCCAATGTGTTAAAAGCGTGGTGTATAACCATATGTGGGTGTTAGGCCTTTAGCTATCACATTCTGAACAACAGTTTAAAAGACATTTGTGGCTGCAGTTCCAGCACCTGGCATTGTTCTAGGCACACAGTAGACACATAATAAATGTTTGATCGATGGACTATTTAGAAAATGACTATTTTTAAATAAAATTCAAATCCAGAACTTGTAGAAGCTCCATGGCTTGTTAGTAAGGCCCACGATGATGCCATTTTTAAAACACTGGACTAGAAGACAAGGAAATGAAAACCAGAGAGGAAAATTCCCTGACGAAGAAAGTGAGAATAGGGTGGTGGCCCCTTGGTTGGGGAATTCCTGGCATGGCCGTGTGTGCCCACCACGCTCAAGAATGAGTGCCTTGTGCCAGAATGCCAAGGCCTGGCAGGGCTCCTGAAGCCCTTCACACATGCAGACAAAACGAGATGACGACACCCCCTAATAAGTGAGGTTTACCCGAAGAGGTGGCAGACTCAATCGGACGGAGAGACTTCAAACACAGAAGAGATCCCATCGTACGGTAGAGGCCACCAAGGCCTAGGGGACACCGCTAACAGCACACTGTTATCAAATGGTAGCGTGTGGACCAGAAACCTGACTGTACCAATCAGGATTCAGTCAAGGAAGCAGAACCACTAGGATATACACCTTAAAAGATTTATTGCAAGGAACTGGCTTATGTGGCTGGTAGGGGGGTGGGGGTAGGGGGCTGGCTAGGCAAGTCCAAAGTCCATAGGGCAGGTCATTAGGAAGGGCAAGCTGAAACTCCTCCCAGCTGAGGCGGTTATCCACAGGTGGAATTTCTTCTTCGAGCAAGCCCCAGTTCTAAAGGCCTTTCAGTTGACTGAATCAGGCCCACCCAGATTATCCAGAATAATCTCCCTTAAATGCAACTGATTGTGGACTTTAATCACATCTACAAAATAGCGTCCCACCAAGACCTACATTAGCGTTTGACAGAATGACTAGGGACTGGAGCCAGCTAAGTTAACACATAAAACTCCATCATGTCCATTTACCAATAACACCATAGTGATCTGTCCACCATACCTCTCCGCTCGGAAAAATGCTGGTATGAAAAATCCTTAATGAAGAACTTTACTTACCTCCTTGTACTCAACTTAGCGAGATCTTTTTGTTGACCAACCCCTTTAGAAAGGTTCTGTATGACTACATTATAGGTGTTCTACTCTTTTCTCCAGCTAAATTACTGAAGATGTCAGACCCAACTGTCGTAGGTCAGCAGGAGAGGGCTTTGTAGGGTTTATGGAAAATCCCTTCTTTTACAAATGTAAGTCCAATACCCACTGTCTACATGACAACTGTCATCCAAATCATCCAAAGTAGCAGGGCCTTGAGCAGAACCAGGGGAATGGAGATGGCTGATCCAGTCTCTAACATCACCCCTGGATATCACGTTCATTCTATCTACATTATCATGTCCAAGATTCTTAAAACTGTTGCCCGCAGAAGATGTCCCTGCATCCACATTCCCACATCCCCTTGCTCACCATCATACTGCAATCAGGTCCTCCCTCACCCACCACCAACACACTCTATGGAATAGATGCACCCTAAGGTACCAATGACTTCCTGGTTGTTAACTCCAAAGGCCACTGTAGGCCTTTTATCTTGAAATGCAATTTCCCAACGCCTTCCGTAACAGCAAAGCCTCCTACCTCTCTTGCTAGTCCTTGTAAATTTGGTGTCACTTCTCTCTCTTCTTCTATCCTTTAAATGTCCATTTTCTCCAATATTCCATCACTGGGCCCTCCTCAGGTTTACACGTTGTCTTTTGGCTCTAATTATGATCTATACACTAATGATTGCCAAACTCCCATAACAGGTGCCCCTTCTGAGCTTTAGGCTCACATGACCATGGCAGTGGACATCTATACATGGATGTTCCACAAACACTCTGAACTCACTGTCCTCTCCACAGATTCACTACTTTCAATTAATGCTTCTTCCCAGGCTCTCTATCTCCATGACTGGTTCCACTATCCACCTAAGAGACCAAAATGAAAACCAAAGAGTTATCCCTCAACTCCTGCCTTTCCCTCAATTTGAAGGGATGAGGGGTGGGTACCATTCATTTCCTAACTTCTACTCTTCCGTAGCCACCACATCTTTTAATAAGCCTTCTGTGCTCCCACAGAACCCCATCTTCCCCCGTATTAACGCTTTCCCCATTGCCCTGTAAACTGCCCATTTTCTTAACTATATCTCCACGAGACCACAGACTTCTGGAGAACACAATCTCACCATTTCCCTAGTGCGTGCCATATATTTGGTGTTCTATGAATATAAAAAGAACAAATGAAAGATTGTGCTATGAATTCAGCCACATCTATACCTGTCTACACCATCCAAGAGATGAGGAAAGACCTATAACTTTGGACTCTAAATGTGTGTCTCTAATATGTCAGATCTTTGAAAACTACCATGCCTGAACATTCCTTAGCAAGGAGCTATCTAAACTCCCTTCAAGGACAGTTTAATCCCCTGAAGAAATGATCTTATGCAATGAAGAATGACTTGACATAAAAGTCTACCTGAAAATAAGCTGGTATCTGCCCACAGACGACAATTTAAAATAACTTTCAAAAGATGGGAGAATCATACTTCCATTCAATATTCACCAGGTGAATCGATTCAACTGAACCGATAAATTTTCTTTGCAGAGATCTGTCCCTTCTAACACTGGTACAGAGATTCGAGAAGTTGTATCACTGATCACCTATTCTGCTACTACGCGTTTGACAGGAATTGCCTCAGGTATGATTGGTAAATAGGGAAACGATGTCAGTATAACAAGTAAGTTGTGTTGACTCTTGAGTTCTTTTTCCTAGCTTGTTAATATTCTGAAGCCATCATGGGAAAGCCCTGTCACAGAGAAAAAGAAAGACTGGATGATGTATGAAGATCAGAACAAAGCTGGAAATGCATTCCAGTGCCTTCCTTTAATATGAGTGGTAGCAGACTGTGGCTTTAAGAACCACTATGATTTCCACTATGTTAACCTGCCAGGCGAAGCTAGAAGTTACAGATGAAGAAGCTAAGAAAACATTTCTCCCAATAGAGACGAATGACGAGGGCTATGCTCTGGGGAGGATTTAATTTTGATGAAAATGGTGTCTTTTAGAAGCAAATGCCCTCGGAGACCTACAGAGAGAAGGGAGGTACAAACCCAGTCTGAATGCTGTGAAGGATAGACTGACCTGTTGAGGGCAAACACCAGCCAGGTGGAGATTTAACCAAGCTGTATTTTTATTAGAGTCACTTCTGGTTTTGTTTCCGGTTACAAAGTTCCATAAGTTTTCAGCAGTCTGCCTCAATCCTATTTTCCCAATAAGCCCATATCTTCCCATATTTTTAGTGTGTGATTTTGCAGAACACGAGGGCAGAAATGCCCATGGTCATCACTTTTGCAGAGTTGATTTTTAACAGAAGTAAATTCCTTTCAACAAAACTAAAATTAACCTATTATTATTATTATTTATCTTATTTGGAATGAAACGCAGTATTTACACACACACAAACATACACACAATCACACACACGTATATATTAGATATGGACGGGTGCATGCATGCCTATCAACACCCCCACCCAAAAACAAGACATAGGGCACATTTCCCACTTTTAGGATAGAACCTTGGGATGCATACATAAACTGAATGTTGACAAACCCAAAAGGAACTATCACTGTCAAGTTCATCTTGGCCACAACTGACTTTGTCTACAGACAGACAGCATTCTCTTTGAACAATTTTGCCCAAGAAGTAGAGAGAGACCGCCTCCACAACTGTCAGCTAATCACAAGGGAGGGGGTGTAAAACACCACCCAACAGCCACATGGAAAGCCACATGGTTGAAGCTTAGATGCGATCAATCCTTCTAATGAATAACAGACTGGCTCTCGGGAAAGAGACTCAGCCACACTTCCTTCCAGGGAGAACTAAGAGCTACCCATACACATGGTGTTGCCACCACTGAGAGATCACAAGCTGGGGAAGAAAAGAGAACAGAAGGTAACACTCATGAGGATAAGAAAGGTCAGCCAAGGTACTTTATCCACGCTTAATTCGGTCTTCTGTTCACTGACTCTGTCAACAAGTATTTGAATGTGCAAGGAGCTAGGGACACAGAGAGGGACAAGACAAGAGAACCAGGTTCCTAATTCCCTATGTCTTCCTGATACCCAAACATTTAGCGAATAGGTTAACTAAATTTCTGGGGTTGCAAACTCTAATGCCTGCTGGAGCCAGGTAAGTAATATACGAGTGAAGCAGAATGGGTACGCGGTACCAGGGAGCATTGGGCCAATGACAAACTAGAGATCACACGTACCATCTAAAGGTACTCAAGTCCATTTTTCTTATCTACTGTGGAGGCAAAAAAAAAAACACAAAAAAAAAATAGATAGCCCAAACCTGTTCACAGACTGCCGCTTTATGACCGTCATATTTAGCAGAATGTAGACCTGAGCATCAGGATTCGCATTTCATCTTGTAGCCAGATACCTGACTCTAAGAAGATCAACCAATGTTTAAGATCACCCTTCTATAGGCGGTGGCTACAACACACCTTCTGGTGAGATGAGAAGTCTTCTACAGGGGAAACAAAGTGGAACCATCTGTCAAGGTCCAAAATTTTGGAAAGTGAGCTTGACTCTGTATTTCCTCATTATGAAGAGTGCCATTGCATACATTTTTTCATTTTCTGTACCTATTCCATAAAAAAAAAAAAATCTATCTGAGGAGGGTTTACTCTTTAAATTATCTGAAGCACCAAAGAGAATATGAAGAATCTCTACAACCCAAATCACATCTGCACTACAAAAGGTCAAGGATAATGTCAGTAGACACACAGGTACAGTGCATCAATTACAAATATAATAGTTCTCAGCCCACTCAAGATGCGGTTTCTTAGAGGTTACAAGAAGCCATTTTATATATACTTGAATATAATAGTCAATTAATGTAATACCATAAATGAGAATAAGATCAGTTTTCTTCTTTTTTTTCTCTCAAGGTCAATCAACGTACTAGGTATTCCAAGATCTGTCCTCAAATCAACATCCTATTTTTCACACACACAACAATGTACAGTTAGAAATATATATGCTAGAAATGTACAGCTCCCAGCACTTAATTGTTTTTCAAGCTAAATTTGGACAACAAATTAAATTCTTCAGTATAGGTTATATAACACAGACACAGACTACGAAAATGTTGACACTGGTTATACTCTTGTAATGCAATTTAGCCCTTTTAGTAACAATGATGCCAATAATCAGCTATGGGAAAACTATTTTACATCTAGTACAATTACCTACTGTCACAGAGGTAATGATTATTATTGTCCTGTTCTCCAGTAAGAACTCTTGAGGTGCTAACATAGTTCCAAGGCCAGTGTGAAAATTCCCCTTAACCGACTATGATTACCAGTGTTAAGGAGGATAGTTTCAAGTGAACATTAAACAAGAAATTATCCCCAGAAGGTTCATAAGTTCCAAACTTTAAATGGAGAAATACTGACAGCTCATCATACATCCTCTTAACACCTTCAGGATGCACTCAGGCAATGGGAGTATCTCTAGGTTGACTCAGTATCAGTGGACAGAAAAATCCATACTCCTAAGGAGTCCAGTTTTGCCCCTGAACAGTATCGACTCTTGACCAATATCCTAACAGTGCTGCTGATACTCAGGAAAGTCCAATCAGACCTCCCATTCTGCTGTGCTTCAACTTTTGGTTTCAGAAATTGCTCCGCCATCTTGAAACAGACCCAAGTGCTTGCACCACGCATTGGCCTTGATCTGCCAAAGTTCTTCACCAGGTTTCTACCCAACTTCACCTTCCTTATCAGCAAAAGGATGAGGAAGGCAATAGGGCTAAGAAGAGGTCAATTTGCAGAGGTTCTTTCAAAGACTTCCAATATCACCCATCTGTCCCATCTGAGCCCACTGGCTGGTGGTCCGTGACTGGGCCTCACCAAGTCCACAATCTTCCAAAGACCCTGGTCACACAGGACGCCAAGAGCTAATTTGCCTGTTCTCCATTCTTCTCCCACTGCAGCCAGCAAATCTACCATCTGAAAAGCTTCAGCCGCCCAGAGGGCCCAGGGGGAAAAGCTCATGGTAGGTGAATCACCCCTACAGTCTCTCGTGGGTGAATCACTTCTGCAGTTTCTTACCCACTAGGTTAATTTCACCCTTTTGAGGTGCTCGTCTCGATTTAGTCAGGAGCCCTGAGAAGCAGGGCTAGGGTTCACAGATTCGTGCGCAGGTAGCATAGGTCCAGGCTGAGCGGTGACGCTGGTTTCTTGGAGGATCACTAGGCCTTCTGGTTGAAGACGTCTGGCCTCTTAACTTCCTTATTCTGACACCCATCTTGGTTGGGGCCAACACCGTTTTGAACGCATTCTCCCCGGGGTGTGGGACTCATTTCTCCTTCTGTCCACTTGTCGGGAACCCAAAAGCTGGAACAGCTGTGTCGAGGGCCAGCTACGACCCAGCTCCCGGAGGCCACGGCTATTCCTCCGTTGTTTCACAGATGCCAGACTAACGTCTTCCTTGACCACTTTTGAGACGCTTTCAAAGTCTCCCAGGATGGCCACTACCTGTGTGGACCTGGGTGGACCCGGAGACAGGTATCCACTGAGGGTGACGCAGAGTGTCGAGAGCACGGCTCACATCCCACGTCCTCCAGCAACATGTTACCACCCACCTCTGACTTCCATGTTCTCTTCCCTTCCACACAGGGCCCTCTGCAGCGCCCCCTCTCGCCCCCGGCGTGCACGACACCCGCAAGGACCGCCCCCACGCCCCGGCCTGGAGGGCTTCCCAGCCCGTGGCGGGGGCAGCAGGTGGGGGGAGGGGGGAGACGGCCTGGTGGCCCCGGGGAGCGGTTTGGCGGGTGTCCCCCGTACCCCCACCCGGCCGCCCCCACCCCCACGCAGTCTCCCCCCAGCCCCCCGGACCCCGCCTGGCCGGGGCCGGGCTCCGCTCCCACGCCCGCCCCCCTCCTCTCCCGCGCCCCCGGCCCAGCCCGGGCCGCGCACCCCCCGCCCCGCACCCTCGCCGGCCGCCGCGCGGCCCCCGGCATTCCCGGCACGTCCGGCGCCGACTTTTACCTGTACTTTCTGCACTCGAGGCGGCTCGTCGGGCGAGAAACACCTCCCCGGGACCGCTACCTCCCCCGCCCCGGCTCCGCCCGGCTTCCTCCTTCCCCTCCAAGGCCGCAAAGTAGATGGAGTAAGAGAGTGTGTGTGCGAGAGAAAGAGAAAGAGGGAGCGGGCGCGGGCGCCGCGGGAGGGCGGGCGGGCGGCGGGCGGGAGGCGCGCCCGGCCCCCGCCGCCCTCCGGCCGCCGCCGCCGCCGCCGCCGCCGCGGGCTCGGCAACTCCGGCTCGCGCCCGGCCCCGGCCCCGGCCCGGTCCCCGCCGCCCGCCGCCCGCCGCCGCCCGCCGCCCCGCGGGCCGGGGCCGGCCGCGCCCCCGCGTCCCCGTACCTCGTAAAGGTCCCCAGAAGCCATGCCAGGCTGCGGAACTTGGCTCGCCGGGTGTGCGCGTCTGCTCGCTCGCGCCCTCCGTGCGTGTGCGCGAGGGGGCCAGTGTGCGCGTGTGTGTGCGCGCGTGTGTGTGTGAGTGTGTGTGTGGTGTGTTGAGTAAACTGTGTTTTTGCAGAATGACAGGCTTGGGGGCTGCCTATGCGCAGAATCAGAGCGGGCGGCGGCGGGGCTGGCGTAACCGGCAGCGGCGGCGGCGGCGGCGGCGGCGGCGGCACGAGCGCGGGCAGCAGCGACGGCCGCGCAGCGCGCCCGGGAGGCACCGACGCGGCCCGAGCGCCGCGGCCCCCGCGACCCGGCGACCCGGCGGCGGTGGCTGCAGCGGGCAACGGCTCGCCCCGGCGCCGCCTGCAGGAAGCCGCCCCGCGCCCGCCGCCGGCCCGGACGCTGCTGCCACTGGGCGAGTCCCCGCCCCCCGGGAGCCCGGCCCGGCCCCCGGGGAGGGGGGGGCGGGGGCGGCTGCCCGGCCGCGCCCCGGGGGACCGGTCCCGGAGTCCGGGAGCGCCAGGGCCCGCCCCGCCGCCCCGGGCCGGCTCCGGAGGCGGCGGCGGGGCTCCCCCCGGGGGTGACCGGCCAGGTGCCCGCCGGGCGCACCCGGCCCCGGGGCCGCGAAGGGGCGGCCGGGGAGGCAGGTAGAGAGCAGCGGTGGCCGGTCGCAGGGAAGGGGCCCCAGCTGGGCTCAGCCGACCGGGGGCCTCACCTCTTACCCCACCCCACCCCCCACCTACCACCCCCAACCCAGGGAGGGAGTGGGCGCCACCCCGGGAGACCTGGCCCCTCTGGGGCTCTGCAGCCCCTCCCCGGCTACATAGCCCCTCCCTCCAGTCTGGTTTGTAAGACGTGGAGGCCCCAGGGAGGAGGGACGACATGGCCCATACAGAGGCGCCAAGACAGCACCCCATAAACCCTGGAAAGTCTTTAGAGCCAGGCGTGGCCTCCCTTCAACAGCCGCCTCCCCCCATTCATTCACTCATCCACTACTCAACAAACATTTTCCAGGCTACCCAACTACACGGGTGTCCATAGACAGGCTCAACCGGGACCCTGCCCTCAAGGGACTTTGAATCCAAGAGGAGAAACTAGCCTCACAGACGTGAGGAGGATTCAGTCGTGCCACACAGAGAAGTTCCTACTATGTGCCAGGCTCCAGCTCGAGGTATTGAAGAAGCTCCCTGAAGTCCAAACTCCTTAATCAAGTCGTCTCTTCCTACCAAGATCCTGGATAAATGGTCTCCCTTCTGTTTAAAGACTTCTCTCTATAAGAGATACGGTTAACTCAGAACCTGGGAAGACAGGCGGTTCTGAACTCGGAAGAAAGGTCTTCCACATCCCAGCCCCCAAAATGCCTAGTTGGTTACTTTCTCCAGATGAGAAATGGACGTAATTCACATCCTTCCTCCTTCATTTCCTCTGTATGAGACTTTGGACATGTCGCTATACTCATCTCTAAATTGGAAATGGTGATAAACACCTAAAGTGATGTCAGAATTAAATAGGGGATCTATGTGTATAAGAAATGGCATATAGCAACAGAACTCAATAAAGGTTATTCGTGTCTGAATCTGGACCCTGAACTGCCCTTGTGGAAAGATGGTGAAGGAGAATGTGTGACAAAGAGAAAGGGTTTAATCTAGAAGCTGTCAGACTTTTAAAGGACATCAAATTTTTCATTTCAAAAAAAAATTTCTTAGAATCTGAACCACAAAGTTTTCACGTCTGGCTCATTCTAGGATACGTGAGTTTGCATATGCTGTTCCCTCTGCCTAGAATGTCCTTCCACATGGAATCCATCTGGAAAACTCTTCCTCTTCCTGCAGGGGCTTGTTTATCTTTGTATCACAAGCATCTATCACTATTCCTGGCAGAGAGTGAGCACACAATGAATGTTTGTCAGGCTATGCCAATACAACAGATTTTATACCAATTTCTAGTTAAAATCCCATATTAAAACAGTGGGGGGGGGGGGGAGAAGGGTGAGTGTGTGGAAATAACAAAGTGTATTTGGTTTAAAAACTGTAGAAATAGTTATAGCAAGTCTCTGCCCTTTTCATACTATTTTCCCAATGGTTATGGTTTTAAATAACAATAATAAATAGCTCTCAATCTGTAGGTCACAAAACAAATTTTAATGATCCTTAATTTGTACTTGGGAATAAACGTGCCACCATAGCATGAGGATGTAATTTGGAAGTAGAAGACAAGAAAGAAACTGGGTTTGGAAATAATCTGCTCAGCCAAATTTGAATATATAATCAGTAGTTTTATAAAAACACCAAAAACTTGACTTGTGCTGGCCAAATGCTCCCTGGGAGTGTGAGCACACTTTGAAAAACCCTGGTCTAGACAGCAATTGTTACAGAGTTCACAGACGAGGATATTCACTGTGGATTGGCATGCTCAGGGGATAGCTGATGAAAGAGGTAGAATTGAAAAGCATCTTGAAGACTCATAGGAAAGGAAGGACAGTGTTTTAATTTGGGAAAGAGGGAAGAGTAGGCGGTAGGCAGTGCCACAATGGGAGGGGTGCTAGAAAACTAGAAGATTGATCCGTGGAGGTCATAGGACATTGGATAGCAAATGCAGGTCAGTCATGGAGAGTCTTGGATGCCAAGCTAAGAGGTTTGCAATTTAGCAAGTCAGCAGTGGAAAACTGGTGAAGACTTGCAAATCCATCAAAAACATGTGGCAATCAAAAGGGTGCTTTAGAAGACAAATTCTAGAAGAAATACGAGAAATGGACTGCAGAGGTTGAGGTTAGAGGCAGGGAGACCAATTGCCGTGGTCCACGGTGGTGGCAATAGAAATGAAGAAAACTGGACTTGCAAGGAAGAACCTCACCAGCCACCAACTTTCATTATGGTTATTCCACTTACTTCCATAAAGCATTTGATCCAAATCAACGGGACTTGATGACTAACAGGATGTGTGTGTACGTGTGTGTATGTGTTGGGAGTTGGGGGAGGGGTCAGCAACTAAGGAAAGAAAGGATACAGAGATGACTAAGGTTTTAAACTGAGTGACTGAGAGACCCATCCGTCATAACATTGTTCTATTTTGAGCTTGCCTCCAGACCATTGCTGGCCTCCAGAAAAGCCAGATGCTTCCTGAAGGATGAAGGGAAGGCTCCTCATCTTCTGTGGGAAGGTTGACCCAACCAATGGAAAGTTCTGCTCCAGGTTCTTCAGATGACATGGACCCATTGTTGCTCATGGAGAATGGAAGATACCTACAATATTCCAAAAACTGGGATAAGCTCTTCATGCTACTCATAACTCAGGGACAAGTGATAAAACTCAACTCAAACTGATTTAAAACAAAGAATTTATTGACTCACACAGATTACAAAAGGTTAGAATTGCTCTTGGGGTTGGCTGGATTCAAGATCTCACAGGATATAACATAACATAACATAACATAACATAACATAACATAACATAACATAACATAACATAAAACATAACATAACATAACAACATAACATAACATAACATAACATAACATAACATAACATAACATAACATAACATAACGTAACATAACATAACACATAAAATTCCCAGGCAAAGGCTCTGCTTGGCTGATTGTAGATCATATGCTCTTGTTTTGGCCCAATTACTGCAGTCAGTCACTGATAGTACTCTGTGATTGGCCAGCTTAACTCACACACCCACCTATGGGGCAAGAAGAGGACCTTGATTGGCAGCTTTACCGGAATTACATGATTGGAAGTGGGGATGAGCAGAAGCCCAAAGGAATAGGAGAAAGCATAGTGGGAAGATAAACATCCACTATCTGGAGGAACAAACCTGGGGCAGAATGAGGACGTAGAAGCAAGGTCAGTGGCTGCCTAGAACATGACCTTGCGATGGAGCAAGACCAGCCAGTTTAATAGCCAAGGACAGATTGTTTTCACTGCCCTGACAGCGGATTACAATGTGACAATGACTTGAGACGTGGATCTTGACCGCCTGTATAGTATGGTGGTTTAACATGTAGACCATAGAGTCAGAAGGCCTGGGTTCGAATTCTTGCATCACCACTACTGGCTAGATGCTGTGAGGTTCTTGACTTAACCATTCTGTCTTTCCATTTCCAAATGTATTTGTTATTTTTTGCTGCACAATCAACTACCCCCAAAACCTAGTGGCTTAAAACAAAAGGTTTTTCTTATCTCACAGTGTCTGTGTGTTGGAGATTCAGGAGCAGCTTCAGAAATCACTAATTTCTGACTTATAGTCTCTTCTGGGGTTCCAGTCAAAATGTTGGCTAGGACTGCAGTTATTTGAAGGCTTGACTGAATCTGGAGATTCTACTTCCAAGATGGTGCCCACACAAAGGAGCTTCAGCTCCTAACCATGCAGATCTTGTAACAGCGTTGCTTGAGTACCTCACACCATTTCATCTAGTCCCCAAAACCCAACAAAATAGAGCAAAACTGCCAAAGCTTCAGGTCTTTCTAGAACAGAGCCCCTAATTAAGCTGATGCGTTGGTCCATGCTAACCTTGTTTGATGCAGAGGCGATCTGTGGCACATCAGACTATACGACTACGGATGTCGGGTCCACACCACTCATGTTAAAGATGAGAAAACTAAGACCTACATTGGGTGATCCCAGAGAAAGTACAAGGAGGAAGTCACAATGGCTTTGGGCATCTAATCTTAGAAGCTAAGCACTGTCACTTCCACCATATTTTATTTTATTCTTTAGAACTAAGCCACTATGCCTAGCCCCAACACAAGAGGAGGCAAACTGGCCCCCACCTTTTAAAGGGAGGGCTATCAAAGAATTTGTAGGCATATTTTTAAATCACCCCACCACACCTGTAAATTGAAGTGATAAATACCCCATAGAGCTGTTTTAAGAATTAGATAAGATAATCCATGCAAAGCACATACCACTACAATACGGGCTGAATGATGGTGTTTGTTATAATTACTGTTAAAACTACTAATACCTGGGGTGCCTGGATGGCTCAGTCAGTTAATCATTCGACTCTTGATTTCAGATCAGATCACCCTGCTTGGGATTCTCTCTCTCCATCTCTCTCTGTCTGCCCTTCCCCCTGCTCACACCTGCTTGTGCACACACACATTCTCACTCTCTCCTCTCCCTCTCAAAATAAATAAATAAACATTTTAATGAATAATAAATTACCTTTTAAAAAACCTACCAATGCCAGTTTCAAACTTGACATGTATCACTAATATCCTTGAATGTTCAAGATTCCTATAGAAAGTCAATAAATCAAAACCTTCAAAAGGAATATTTTTCTCAAGCCATACAGAAGCTCTTGTTACTAATTAAACTTTATTTTTAGCATTAATTGAAAAATATTTTACTTCAATAATAAGAATAATTGAAGTAAAGTCATACTTATCCAGTACAACATGCTAGGTATTATTCTCACTGAACAATACAAATTACGCCTTGCCCTCACGAAGTTTACAGTACAGTGAGGAAACAGACAAGAAAGCAAAATGCATATATAATATTATTTCAGGTATTGATATGACGTACGAAGAAAAATAAAGCTAAGTAAGATGACAGAGAGGAACTGAGATGGGTGCATACAGGGACCAGGAGGGGGAATTGGTTTAGATAAGGTAGTTAGGCAAGACCTCACTAAAGTGGTGACATTTGAGCTGAAACCTGAACAAAGTGAGAGAGAACACAAATCAAATCAGAGGGCAGAGAATGTCAGAGGGAGAAAATAGCAAAGACAAAGCCCTGAGGCTGAAGAAGCTTGGTATGTTCGAGGTCCCGCAATTAAGTCAATATAGGTGAAGAGGAGGGACCTCAGGAAGAAGTAAGCCAGAGAGCTGACCAAGGTCCAGGTATATGTTGGGACTTGTAGGCAAAGAATTTGGATTCCACTCTAAGTGAAATGAGAGGTCAGTGAGGGGAGTGGACAAGAGAATGGCATGATAGGATTGGCTCCTGGGTAAACAATGGAATGGAGAGGGACAAGAGGGATGCTGGACAGCATTACAGAAGTCCAGATGTAAGATCCTAGTGGCATGGCTTAAGAAGGATGGCATCAAGATGGGGGGGAGTGGTTGGATTGAGGGAACACGGGGATATATGTATAGAAGTAAAAGAATCCTAAATTTTTGGTCTGAGAGGCTAGATGAATGGAAGTTCCATTTACTGAAATGGGGTAAATGGGGGGGTGCATTTTGTAGGTGGTATAAATCGTGGGAGGGGGGAAATCAACGGTTTATTCCTAGGACATGTTAATTTTGAGATGTGAATTAGGTATGCAAATGAAGATGAAGGAATATTCAGCATGTAAGTCAGAAACTCAGACTGGACATGTGGTAGGAGTGGTCAGCATACCAATGGCAAGCAAAGGGACAAATTATGGTCACTGACGGACTGGGTGAAGACCCAAAAGAGAAGAGGGCCTAAAGCCATTTAGCATTAAAGACCAGGAAGAAGAAGGTGAGGAGCCAGCAAAGAAGTCTGAGAATGAGGGGACTGAAACAGGGAGGAAGCAAGAGAGTGCTGTGTCCCAAATCCAAGTGAGAGACAGAGGGCTGATCATTAAATGTCAGTGAGAGTTTGGGTGAAAAGAGCACTGACCATACGACTTGGCAACATGGAAATCTCAGGTGACCCTGATGGGACGAGGTTTAGTGGAGCGGTAAAGTTGAAGTGTAAATTAAAGCAAGTTGGAGGGAATTTGGGCAGAAAGGAGGTGCAGATGGTGAGCACAGGTGACTCATTCAAGGCCCTTTGCTATAAAGAGCAGAGAAGTGGGTCAGTAGATGGAGGGGAGCACTACATGTGGGAAGGGTTTTTAATATAGACAATATGACAACACGTCTGAGCAATGATAGGAATGACGCACTAAACGGGAGGAAATGGTCATGCAACAGGAAGAAGAGAGCAACGCTGGAACAGAGTCTTTGAAAAGGCCAATGGGGAAGAGATGCAGAAGGCCAAAGTGGAGGGGTTGGAAGTGGGAGTCCCTCTGTAGTGGGTTGAATAGTGTCCCCTAAAATTCATGTCCACCCGGAAACCTAGAATGTGACCTTGCTTGTAGATGTAGTTAGCTCAGATGAGATCATACAACATTCAGCTTGTCCCTAATCCAATAACTAGTGTCCTTATAAGACGAGAAAATAGATACTGAAACACATCAAGAGAATGCCATGTGACGATGCGAACAGAGATTGAAGCAATGTGTGCATAGCCAAGGAATGCCAAGGATTGCAAACAACCACCAAGGTGGCCTTGCCAAGACCTTGATTTCAGGCTTCTAGCCCCCAGAGCTGTGAGAGAATACATTTTTGTTGTTTTTAGCCACCAAGTTTATAGTAAGCTATTCTGGGAGCCACAGGAAACTAATATACCATCCACCAAAAGAACAAGGAAGTCCAAGCACACGGATGTAGATGAAGTTGTTGGCAGGTTTGGAACCCATTTCTCTTATTTCTGTATCTCCATGAGATAAGCCATGAAATCACCAGATGAAAGTGAAGGGAAAGGAAAGTATCAGATAGGGGAATGTGATTTGCCTGGAACAACATTGGTTTAGTCTGTTGTCTCCCAAATCTATTAATAGTATCCCCTTTCACTCCCAAAGTTACCCATATTTAGACAATAAATGTATGGTGTTTCTAGTATTTGATGTTTGAGGACAGATCTAAAACTATAAGAAGTCAGGGCACCTGGGTGGCTCAGTCAGTTAAGTGTCCAACTCTTGATTTCAGCTCAGGTCATGATGGGATGGAGCCTCCCCTACCCCCCCCCCCCCATCAGGCTCTGCTGAAAGAGTGGAGCCTGCTTGGGATTCTTTGTCTCCCTCTCTCTCTGTCCCTCCCCTGCTCACTTGCTCTCTCAAAAATAAACATTTAATAAAAATATGAGAGGTCGAGTCAGAGAGAAGAGTAGGATTGACTAGGAAAATAGAGTGGCATTGTGGGAAGGTACTAAAGACCCACTGGATATTTGTATTAATAAGTTAATCAACCAGTAAACATGGTGGTGGTTTATCCAGTCACATTAGTTGTTCAGGGCCAAGCTGGGTGTTGGGTTTAACCAAGGTTGGAATTAGCCAGGTGTGTTCAATGGAAGAAGAGAGGGGAAAGGGAGTGATAACAGGGGGGCTGCAATGGAGACGATAAAAACCAAGGTGTTGGTCAATGGATTGGAATAAAAATTGATGGAGTTAGGACTCTGGAAATGGGGCGGTCAGTAAGGAAGGCTAACCACTCTTGAGCAACTACCTTGGGCTGCATGACCATCCTGTTTCCTTCACTTCTTTCTTGCTTCCTTAATCATGCTGTATGGACCTGCTGTTGTATTAGGAGGATGGCAACAGGATCAATTTTCAGAACCTTGAAGACATTAAGAAGAGAGGGTGAATCTGGGGTGAGAACTGAGTGGGGGATGGGGGGGAAGACCACAGTTATTGGGGCTGGGAGTGGGGCTGAGAAATGAGGGAAAGACAGAGAGAGAGAAAAAAAAGACCTTCTGGAAAACCCAACCAAGATATTCTTTGACCTTAAAAGAAGGGAAAATGTGTTGAGCTATTCATGACGTCCAGTGATTTCTGATAAGAAAGTGAACCTGCCATTCCTTCTAGTCACTATAGGAAGAACTCAGTTAATATATACATGTTGTATCATTTTATCATTTCAACAAGGTAAGAACCATTGGTCCCCTATCTTAATCAATGCAAGAAGAAAAGGCCATGACCCAAGGGACAGGCTTTACAAGGGGCAGGTAGAGCTTCTGTGGCCTAAAGTAGCCCAGACTCCCTGTGGGCAATGTGTACTGGGGGAAAGATTTTTTGCAGAGACCATCACAGGAGAAAGAAAACCCAAGTATTTTATCCGGAGTCTTAACTAAGAAATCTTAGGGTGGGAGATGAGTGGATTCTAGGAAGGAAACAATATCAAATTTTTAGGGGTGTGTGTGTGTGTGTGTGTGTGTGTGTGTGTGTGTTTTGTTAAGAAGAAGGAATTTGGACTTGTTAGGCTGAAAAAATTTTAAAACACAGGAATTCACGCACATAAAAATAACACACAAGCTTGCACTCTGTTAGCTGCCAGAGCAATCAAGTTATCTAGAATCATGTAACTTCTAGAAAACTCTCCAGTACTCTGTGAGAGATTGAGTGAAAAAGGCAAAAATATCTTAGTATTATTATAAAAATTGTTTTGACCATATGGATTCCTGAAATGGTTTCAGTGGCCCCAAGTTTGACTGGACCACACATTGAGAATTCTAGTTCTACAGAGTCATGTAAAACCTATCTTTGTTATAGGTAAAATTGCATCTTTGAAGATTGTACAGAAATGTTTTTTTTAACTAAATACATTTAAGCTGCATTGCTCTTACATCTTGGGAGGGGAGTGTGCATGTTCTCATTCATAAAGTTCCCTCAGAGGAGCCCAGAATAGAGGCCCAGAGCCCCCTGCACAGGACCTGAGTGGGCCCTTTGCCACCACAAGCTTCTGGAACACAAGGAAACCCAAGGAAACACAACCAAATGTACTGGTGAAGCCCTACAGGAAAATTTCTCCTCCCCTTCCTTCTCCTTCTCATTTTTCTCTTCTTTTTTTATTGTTTTATAATATGAAAATTACAAATCTATGCAAAAGAGAAAGAACAAAGTAGTGAGCTCACATGTACCCATTACCCAGGTACAAAAACAACAGTCCAAGGCCATTCTGCTTCCATCTCTATCACCCCATTCCCTCACCCCTCAGGCTAGATTATTTTGAAGCAACTCTCAGACATCCTATCATTTCTTCTGAAAATGTGTCCATATGTATCTCTAAATGTTCGAAATGTAACCACAATACCACCACCACACCTAAATTAACACTAATTCCTTCATATCAAATATTCAGTCAATGTGCAAATTTCCCCTGTTATCCCATAAATACTTTTTGACAATTGGTTTGTATAAATCAGCATCCAAACGTTACACATGCACATGCTTGCTACGCCTCTTAAAATTTTGTTAAACTTTAGGTATCTCTTTCCTTTTTATTTTCCTTATAAGTTTGTTGTTGGTGCTGTTAGAGAAACTAGATCATTTGTCAGTAGTGTCACTTAGCATGTACTTCTTTCCCCAGTAGTTCCTACATGTGGGTAGCTAGATCTAATCTGGGTTTGTTTTGGGGGCAAGAGTGCTTCATAGCTGGTGTTGTGTACTTGCCATAAGGAGTATGTCTGCTTATCTTTTGTGATTTTAGCTGCCACCAATGACTCTTGGCTAGATTCATTTCATTGGGGTTGCAAAATGGTGTTATCTATCATGTCTTCCTTATTTATCAATTGGATAATGCCATGAACTCTTTCCTGATCAACTCCTTGGTTGTCCTAAGATATTTTTGTACAGGAAGGGCTGGCTAAAAGTTTCATTCGTTCCTTTTATTTATCAGTCTTCCAAATCATGAGTTGGTTCTCCAACGTCTCCAAAGAATCAGGATACATTTGTTTCACTGTCTTTATGAACCCGTGAATTTTAACATGTTTAGTATGTTTCACCCCAGTGTTCCTCTTCTTATGGCTCAAATTGGTACTAGTTTGGCTGGGAGGAGCCTCTTGCAGTTAGGAGGAGCCTCTTCCAGTTGGTTCTTGAGACATTAAACACATCCTTGCTTTCTGGTTTGAGAAGAGGCTCAGACATCTTAACCACTTCCTGCACCAGACCTGGAACCCACCATTTCACCAATGATCCCTTGTTCTTTTTACTGAGAAATGGCATTAGGTTACCATAAAGTGAACACCAACTTGTGCTTATAGATAGTTCATCATTTGGGGGCCTTTTCAATGGACAAAGTTAGAAATTTTTTGTAGGTCTTTTAGCCCTTAGGGTATGTGCCACAAGGGATATCCAGTCACTTTACTTTGTTTTAAATTTTTTTTTAAATGTTTTTGTTTATTTTTGAGACAGAGAGAGACAGAGCATGAGCAGGAGAGGGGCAGAGACAGAATCTGAAGCAGGCTCCAGGCTTTGAGCTGTCGGCACAGAGCCCATCGTGGGGCTTGAACTCACAGACTGTGAGATCATGACCTGAGCTGAAGTCGGATGCTTAACCGACTGAGCCACCCAGGTGCCCCACTTTACTTTGTTTTAGAGTCACTTGAAATAACTTCTTGGTTAAGTCACCAACTCACTACACATTTACATTCATTTGTTTCCATGTTTCTTTTTTGATTTTGATTTTTAGGGACAATATTTTTATTTTTATTTAATTTTTTTAATTGTGCAAATATTTACATGGTTCCAGAGTTAAATCTACAAACAAGATATATTGAGGGAAGTCTAGCTCCTACCATTTTTTTCTCCACTGTGTTTCCTCCCTCCCCTTGTAGCTAACCATTTTATTTCATGGGTTATTATTGAACTTTTAATATAAACAAATCTGCACATACATTCATATATCGTCATTTCCTAGATAAATGCTAGTATACTATGCACATTTTTCTCTACCTTGCTTTTCTCACTAAACATTATATCTTGGATATCTTCTTCAGCATTATTTGGAATTCTTCTTTTCACAGCTGCATAATGCTCCATGATGTGATCGTGCAAGAGCTATTCATCCTGTCGATGAATTTTTGCAGCATTTTGAAGTTACAAATAGCTTTATGCCTGATTAGCTTTACGCCTATGTCTTTTAAAATTCTGGCTAGGCTATAGGGGGATTTTAATTTTGTACTGAATAACCTGCCTTCAAAAAGGTACTAATCATTACAATGTTGGGAGAGAAGGTGTCCAAAAACAAGCCCCATCACTACGGGCAGAACATTAGGTTCATTTCTATTTCTGAGAGGAGTGGCTGCTGCAACTGTCAATCATCATGGCAGGGACTCAATCTGGAGATGACAAACGAGTACTTTCAGTGGGGAGGGAACGTGAGGCTCCGTGAAAGAGAAAGGCATCTTAGGAAGCCATTGAGAATGGAGGCAAATGAGCTGAACCATGACCAGAATTACCCAGACAAGGAAGTGGCCCTGGCAGTGTCAGCTGGGGACTCAGAGGAAGGAACTTGTCCGTGGTCTCAAGGATTAGCCCAATAATTGATTTCAATTTTCTCTGTGTTTAATTTATCTTCTTTCATTGCAAGTTCTTTACACAGGTTTTGTGAAATGTTACAGCAGTAACTTAGTTGGGCTATGGAAAATTCAGAGACAAGCCTGTGTATGTGATTGGAATGTAGTGATAAAGCAGAAAGTAGCCATCCCTCCTATCTCCTGCCCCAAGGCTAGGAAAGTAGCAGCAGCAGCAGCACACGGCAATGCAATGGCTCACAATTTCCAGAGGTAGGGTGAAGGCTAATCCTGTAGAAATCCTGTGGCATGGAGAATGGGGCCATGGAAATAGATGATCCGGATTTGGGTCTATATCAACCTGTTGAATGGAGTCGGACTTCTTGATGAAGGAAGGTTGCAGAAAAGACACATAGATGCATGGAAACTCATTCCCAAGAGGTCTTTCCCTTTAAGTAGAAAAGGACATTGTGTGTTGGCGGAGGAAATATGAATGATATGACACTAAGTGATTAATAAAGACTACAAAAGGAGCCCAACATATCATTTTACTCATTGACCATACGTAAAATGTAAAACACTGATTTCTGGTATGTAAATAGACACATTTAAACGAAAATAATCACAATGAAATCACAATGAGTGATGAGATCATGGGTAATTTATGTCTTTGTGTTTTCCTTGTTTTTAAAGTTTTCTACATTGAATATAATTTATTTTGAATAAATAATTTTGAATTACTTTGAATATTGAATATACATTACAATGTTACTTTGAAACAATAAAAAAAAGGGGGGAGGGGTTCCTGGGTGGCTCAGTTGGTTAAATGTCGCACTCTTCATTTCAGCTCAGGTCGTGATCTCACGGTCATGAGATCAAGCCCCACGTCAAGCTTAGCGCTAGGCATGGAGGCTGCCTAAGATTACCTCTCTCCCTCTGCCCCTCCCCAGCTTGCATGTACATGCACACATGCGGTCTCTCTATATAAATTAATTAATTAATTAATTAATTAATCTAACTTAAAAAATGGGCAAAATATTAATAGGCAATAGAGAAATGAACATATATAATGGGAAATTAACTTAGGAAAAAGAAACTATCCAAACACACTTGTGATACAAGAAATTCAATGTAAAAAATATATAGCAATTAATTTATTAACTGATTGATGATTTTAAAAAATTTTCCAATACCTAGTATTGCTAAGGATGTAGAGAAAATGGCTCATATACGATGTTGACAGGACACTAAATTGTTGCTATCTTTTCTGGAAGAAAAATTCTCATTGTTTATCATTCTCCTTAAAATGGTCATACCTTAGGGCCCAGTAATTTAACTTCCACAAAATTTTCTAAATAAAAATCAGGTATATGCATAATGACTTATGTTTAGGAGTATTTATTATCATTATTTATAGCACCAAAATTATTAAAATGTAAATATCCAAAAGGTTAATAATATTCTGTAGGTAATTAAACTCATGACCTTTAAGAATAGCTATGACATGGAAGAAAACCTCAATATACATAGTTGAGTGGGAAAAGAAAGATTAAAAAATGGTGTATCTAGGGGCACCAAGATAACTGAGCCAGTTAAGTGACTGACTCTTGATTTTGGCTCAGGTCATGATCTCCTGGTTCATGGGAATGAGTCCCACATCGGACTTTGCGGTGAAAACACCATGGAACTGCTTGGGATTCTCTCTCTCTCCCTCTCTTTCTGCCCCTCTCTCACTCTCTTTCTCAAAAATAAATAAATAGGCATCTTTTTAAAATAGTGTATCTCGTGTAGTTAGTTTTGCTCATAAAATTGTGTGTGTGTGAGTGTGTGTGTGTGTGTAGTAAAATGTTAACAGTGATTGAATATAGTACATTTGGCCTTTCTTCCATAGACGTTGTTGAATTTTGTAAACGTTCTACAATAAGCATGTAATGTGTATACACCTAAACAGGCATATTTATAAAACCAGGACATTGTTTTTTTAAATTGTGTTTTTACATTTATTCATTTTTGAGAGACAGAGAGACAGAGCACAAGCAGGGGAGGGGCAGAGAGAGAGGGAGACCCAGAATCCAAAGCAGGCTCCAGACTCTGAGCTATTAGCACAGAGCCGGACATGGGGCTCAAACCCACAAACCACGAGATCATGACCTGAGCCGAAGTTGGACGCTCAACCGACTGAGCCACCCAGGCGCCCCCAAAACCAAGACTTTTTTTTTTAAAAGAAAATGGTATTTTAAAAGTAAAACAATGTTCTGGAGTGGGAGTTTACAGAACAGCAATGCGGGGAGGCTAGAATGATTCATATGGTGATGAGCTGAAGTTGGAGACATCAGAATCATGTTTAGCTTGATATAGATACAACTAGCTACATACAGATATTTACAGATGTGTGTATATACACAGATTAGTATACACACACATATCTCTTTGTTCTGTCAGCTGAGGGGGCCTAGGAGTAATGACACCTCAGTAGTATTGAGCACATCTAATGCCCAAATCTTGGTTTCAAATACCATTCTCCAATAAAAGAACAGGGCTCTTTAGAAGAATGGCTGATTCTAGGACGAAGGTAGGAAATGCATAAAATGAGCCTGTAATATCTTATGCTACCAGTAAATAAGAAAGTGCTCAAAATTAATAAATAGGCCCATAATTATGAGGGCAAGTCAAAGAAGCCAACTGGAAAAGCTGCCAATGGCCAAAGCTGGACCAATTTGAGCAATGAAATAAATGAAGTCTCATTGGATTATATCCAAAGTATAAAATAAATATTCATGAATCAATGCTGATATAAATGAATTATTGAATGAATGAATGAATAAATAAATACATAAATAAATAGCTGAGCAGAGACAAATTTCCTTTGCAGAAGTATTCCAAATAATTTATGTAGATATGCCACATTCAAGAAGGTGAAGCATCACTCCCCACTCCTTAGCTGTGGGCTACACATAGTGAGTTCCTTCTAAAAGAGCACAATATAGAAAGTGGGAGGGGACAGTAATTTTACAGTGGAGAAACCTGATAAACACAACTTCAGCCAAGTAATCAAAATGAAGGTCAACAGTGGTAAGTCATGCCAACAGTATGCAGTCTTGATATGATGTGATAAAAATGGTACGTTAGCCCTGTGACTTGTCAAAATCCCATGAACCCAGTCTAATCAAGAGAATACCATCAGACAAATCCCAACTGAGGGACATTCTACAAAATGTCACACCAGTTTTCCTCAAAAACTCATCATAAACAACAAAAGTCTGAAAAAATGTCACAGCCAAGAGGAGTCTAAGGAGGCTTGATGACTAAATGTAATGTGGTACCCTGGATGGGATCTTGGAACGGAAAAAAAACTATATTAGGTACAAATTAAGGTAACATAAATACAGTAGGGTCTTTAGTTAATAATAATGTAACAGTGTTGGTCACTAATTATGATAAACGTACCATGCTAATGTAATGTGTTAATAATAGCAGAACCCAGGTGAGAAGTATATGGGAACTCTCTGTACTTCTTCAGAATTTTTCTGTAAACGTAAAACTATCCTAAGATATAGAGGAAGGTTTTTTTTAAGCAACATTCTGTAACAAATAAAAGCATTTTTAGAAATTATCTCTGCGGGATAGGTACGAGGTCATGAAAGCCAAGGTTTTTTTCTGGAGGAAAATATTGTTGTATTAATTTCAATTAACACATAGCTAAAAATAGACACTAAGAGGAGGAATATTTTTCTCTTCATTAAGAGAAGAGTGAAATATTACATTTTTCTGAACATATAGATGTCCATAAGGCAGTGATTGCATTCTCCTTTATCACAAAATAGGAGGGAAGACTGAATTTATCTGAGGGAAACACCTACCTAAACAACAAGAAACATTTCAAGAGGAAGAATCTAGGGAAGAACCTGCCTCCAAAGATAAGCTATTCCAAAATTCAGAAGAAGAATTTAAAAACCTGGTTGGGATTCTTAAAAAAAGGGCAAAAGTAATAGGTTCCATAAGTAATGATCAGAGCATCATAGGAAAAGATTGAGATGAATGGGCAAAGGAAAGAGAGAAAAAGGAAGGTGAGTCATACAAAAGATTTCAAGGAAACTTACATTGTTGTCACAGAATGAGAATCAACATTACAGATAATAAAGGACAGTATGTGGTGTAGACAGCAAACTTAAGAATACCTCTCAGAATTTAAAATAAAAAGACAAAGGATTAAGATAAAAAGAGAAAGTAAGATAACCAAGGGAGAATCAAGAAAAAAGATGATGTTTAAAAACTGTAACTGTAAACATTTTTTAAAAATTAAAAAAAAAAAAAAAGGCAGGGGCAGGGAGACAGGGTGGCTCAGTCCATTAAGCGTCTGACTTCAGCTCAGGTCATGATCTCGCAGACCGTGGGTTCAAGCTCCGCAACGGGCTCTGTGCTGACCACTCTGAGCATGGAGCCTGTTTCAGATTCTGTGTCTCTGTGTCTCTCTGCCCTACTCTCACTCACACTCTGTCTCTCTCTCTCTCAAAAGTAAACATTAAAAAAAATTTTTTTTTTAAGGTGCAACTGAAGAAGAGGAAAAACAGAGCAGAAGGAAAATCTGGGGATATAATAGAAGAAAACAGTGGTGAGCTAAAGACTTCCCACTTTATAGAAATCTATAATGTTAACCATTTCATACAAAGAAAGTAGTCATTTACATGTAAAGGTAAAACAATAACATTCTCATATAAACAAGAATTCAAAAAACATACTTTGTTGAAAAAAGTTTCCCTAATTATATTATACTCCAATCAAAATAAAAGCCTCAGGAATGGAACAACCATAAAGAGGCCAGCAATAAACGCTAAAATCATTCAAAATAGTTAAGTCTAAATAGCTGTTTTAAATCTAGTTGTAAAACTGAAAGTGAATGTAAAAGTCACACTGTAATAATATCTTGTACTTAAACCTGTGTAGAAAGGGGAAGTAAACTGTACTAAATACTTTGTCTCAAGTTGGAGCTGAAGGATTGGGAAGCCCAAAGACACTCCTTTGCTCCTGACTGCAATTAGAAAAAAGCAACCAGAGAATAAATTTGAAACACTAAAGATAACCACTACAAGAATTCACACTATCTCTTAGCCTCTAAAACACAGACAAATATAAAAGCAAAGTCAATATAGTCCACAAAACATAAGTAAGATAGAAAATAAAGGAGATACCAAAGAAGTGTAAAAAACAAAAAGACAGGAGTTAAGGTCACAGTAATAATATTTATTATAATAATAAAAGTAAATGCGATAAATGCCTTTAAGAGGAACAAACGCTTTTAAAAAAATTTAAGGTTTATTTATTTTTTTGAGAGAGAAAGACAGAGACAGAGACAGAGCGTGAGAGGCGGAAGGGGCAGAGAGAGAGGGACACACAGAATCTGAAGCAGGCTCCAGGCTCTGAGCTCTCAGCACAGCTTGACAGGGCTTGAACCAGAGATCATGACCTGAGCCAAAGTCGGTCGCTTAACTGACTGAAACACCCAGGCGCCCTGGTAGCAAACACTCTACATTCTCTTAAATTGGACACACGCACACACACACACACACACACAACATATATACATGTATATATACATAATGTATAGTATATGTATGGCAATGTAATATGTTCAAAAAATAAGAGAACACAAGAAGACATGGTAAAATGAATACTGGAGGGAAAAGAAATCTAGGCAAGAAAACTAAATGGGACAAAGGGGGACACATTATAATAGTGATGGGTATCATTCAAAATGAAGAATGGTGCAATAGTCAGCAAATACTTATCAATTCCCACAGCTTTTCAGAAATTAAAAAAAAAATACATATGAAACACTGAACGCTTGATACTCCTCAAATTTAAAATAACATATATAACTTTTTTGAGTTACTCTGTTCTTTCTTTTTTTTTTAATGTTTTTTATTTATTTTTGAGACAGAGAGAGACAGAGCATGAATGGGGGAGGGGCAGAGAGAGAGGGAGGCACAGAATCGGAAGCAGGCTCCAGACTCTGAGCCATCAGCCCAGAGCCTGACGCGGGGCTCGAACTCACGAACCGTGAGATCGTGACCTGAGCTGAAGTCGGACGCTCAACCGACTGAGCCACCCAGGCTCCCCTGAGTTACTCTGTTCTGACAAAACTCCATTTAAATATATAAAGAAACAACTGTTAGACATACAAAGAAAAATTAACACAAATACTGTGATTTTGTGAAGCATCAGCACTAGAAGATAAATTATTACTAGAAGATAAACAAAAAATAAAAACATAATCTAAATCATAAAATTAGTAAGTTTAATTTTTAAAGTGGGGTGAGGAGAAAGTACATTTTTCTGACAATTATAAAAGTGACAAATATAGAACATATAAACATAAGACTCAAAATTCAATACAATTACATGTTAGTGACAGACATTACCTGAAGATAATTGATCTTGAGAAGAATCCTTTTAAAGTAAATCCCTTTAAAAGGAAGTTCGGGGGCGCCTGGGTGGCGCAGTCGGTTAAGCGTCCGACTTCAGCCAGGTCACGATCTCGCGGTCCGGGAGTTCGAGCCCCGCGTCGGGCTCTGGGCTGATGGCCCAGAGCCTGGAGCCTGTTTCCAATTCTGTGTCTCCCTCTCTCTCTGCCCCTCCCCCGTTCATGCTCTGTCTCTCTCTGTCCCAAAAATAAATAAACGTTGAAAAAAAAAAAAAAAGAAAGAAAAATGAAACAAAAAAATTGTCACGGTAAGTTTATTTTATTGCATATTTAATGAAATTAAAGAACAAAAATATTGATTTTGGCATATTTGTTCCAACAAAATTTGAGATCTCCTGAGATAACATCCTTCGTGTTTGAATAATAAAAAGACTGGTTTTTCCTAAAAGAAAGATGAAAGCTTTTATCAGTCTCCCAAGGGTCCTTTCAATGCTTTTCTATTTGGACATTACTCCTCTGAAGCTATCATGTCATTACCTTGTAGAATTTCAACTTCTTTCTCTTGTATTCTGCCACAGCCTTAGTTGTCAAAGGAATTTGGGTGATTCTAGCAGTTCTCCAACATCACCTTCAACCTTACAAAATTCTGCAGGTTTTCTTTTTAATCCAAGATAATGTGTGTGCTTTGTTTTGTCAGGAAAACACCCCCACAATCAGCCAGCGGTGACTGGACAAAGAGATCTGACCAGCTAAACAGGTAAAGCCCCTGATCTCACTAGTGAAGGGACCTTGAGGACGAGACCAATTTCCTACGTGATTAATTCATCCACGAACATTTCATGTTATGACAATTTTGCTCCCCTCTATGACTTCATAACTGCAGGGAGTTAGATGCTGAACTCTCCCTTCGTGGAATGTAAAATAAACTCTGTCCTATATAATTATGTGTAAGAATATATCAAAATTGCGATGACAGCTTATTTAGAAGTTAATCACAGCAAAGACAGGTGGTGTCAAAACTACAGAGTACAGGGAAGGTGTGTTTATCAGTGGCAGAATTTATGGAGTTAAATGCTTTCATTATTAAGTAACGCTGAGAACAAATAAACTAAGGACTTAATTTCAAAAAACTGGGAAAGATATGAAATTTAAAACCAAGGAATTAACAAAGATATAAAGGACACTCAAAAAATAAATCTAAGCTCTGATTCTTTGAAAACACCAACACGTTCCAAGACTAGGCAAGAGAAAGAAGGGAGAGAGGGAAAAAAGGAGGGAGGAGGAGGAACAAATGAAATGAGAAGAAAGAAAGAAAGAAAGAAAGAAAGAAAGAAAGAAAGAAAGAAAGAAAGAAAGGAAGGAAGAAAGAAAGAGAAAGAAAGAAAAAGAGAAAGAGAAAGAAAGGAAGGAAGGAAAGAAGGAAGAAATGAGGGAAGCAGGAAGGGAAAGGAATACACAGGGCGCAATTACATAATGCTAAGTATCATAAAAAGGTCTTCCGTTCTGAAGTGATCAGGTTTTGGAAGAACTCAAAGTCCATTTGTTCTTAAATCAAAATTAACAATATAAAGTGACTGTTATCGCCATCTGTTGGTGGCACACAGAGTTGACACCTTTGCTTGGGCTTTGTTAACCTCTAAGAATCTTGCAAATTGAAATTTCAAAATTGTTTTAAATTTATAGCTTCTGAATATTTTACATGGTACAAGATACTTTAGATGCTATGTCGATTTTAGAATCTCGATGAAATTTAAAATGTACTGGAAATTATAAATAGTTAAAATTGACTTAAGAGGAGGTAGAAAAGTCAAAAACACAAACGACAATGTAAGAAGTCAAAACAACTTTTCCCCAACATGTATTAGGACCAGACAGGTGAATACTTTTAAGAAAGGAATTATTTCCCATACTCCTGAAACTGCTCCAAAATGTAGAAAAAGAGGGAGACACTAATTTCATAGATCAGTAGAATTCTGATACCATAAAAAATCTGACAAAAGTACCCCCAAAAGAGGAAATTTAAAGATAAATTGCCATATTAAATATGGAAGCAAAAGTCATTCAAAAAATTTTAGCAAGTTAAATAAAACCGTATATTCAAAGAATAATACACTGTGTCCCATGAACATTATTTCAAATGTGCAAGGATAGTTCAATATTATGAAATCATCAATCTGATTCACCACAGTAATAGATCCAAACAGGAAAACCCTGTGAAGATCTTGAAAGATAATAAGAAAACACTTTGGGAGTGCCTGGGTCACTCAGTCAGTTAAGCATCCGACTTTGGCTCAGGTCATGATCTCATGGTTCTTGGGTTTGAGCCCTGATTCCAGCTCTGTGCTGACAGCTCAGAGCCTGGAGCCTGCTTCAGATTCTGTATCTCCATCTCTCTCACTGCCCCTTCCCTGCTCACACTCTGTCTCTCTCTCTCTCTCTCTCTCTCTCTCTCTCTCTCTCAAAAAATAAATAAACATTAAAAAAAATAAGAAAACACTTTGATGAACTTCAACTGCATGCCTGGTTAAACAATGCTACTGCACTAGGGTGAGAAGAATAGTTCATAAATATCAATAAGATTTCCTCTTCTAAAATCAAGAGTAGGAAAACAAGGCCTGAAATAACCACGGTTGGCCATATTGTTTGGGAATTTTGGGCCAGTGCAGTAAGTCAGAAAAATAAATAAAAATGTAAACTACAATAGTATATATGACTATTTGTTTTCAAAAGCCAAAAGAATCAATTAAAAACAAGTAAGTATACACACAAAGGGAAAAAAAGTGAGAAAGAGAGAGAGAGTGAGAGAGAGAGAGAGAGAAACCAAGAAACAGACTCTTAACTTTAGAGAACAAACTGATGGTTACCAGAGGGGAGGTGGGTGGGGGGATGGGTGAGATAGCTTATGGGAATTAAGGCGTGTACTTTTCGTGATGAGCACTGAGTAATATATAAAATTGTTGAGTCGCTATTTTGTACACCTGAAACTAATATATCACTGTATTAACTATACTGGAATTAAAATTTAAAAAACTAAATAATTTTTTAAAAATGAATTCAGAGTTTTAATTTTATTTTAAAAATATGTATGAAACAAGACAATGGCTTTTTCACATCCTAGTGATAATCATTTACAAAATATCACAGGAGAAAATGATTTCACAAAAGTATCAAAAACGATGAAATTTCATGAAAAAAATTTTAAGACATGCTTTTTTTTTTTTTTAATTTTTTTTTTTTTTTTCAATGTTTATTTATTTTTGGGACAGAGAGAGACAGAGCATGAACGGGGGAGGGGCAGAGAGAGAGGGAGACACAGAATCGGAAACAGGCTCCAGGCTCTGAGCCATCAGCCCAGAGCCCGACGCGGGGCTCGAACTCACAGACCGCGAGATCGTGACCTGGCTGAAGTCGGACGCTTAACCGACTGCGCCACCCAGGCGCCCCAAGACATGCTTTTTAAAGCTACGAAACTCTAAAAAAAACATAAATACTTTGGACATGTAAAGTAGCATACTGTGTCCACGAATGAGAAGACTTCATATTGTAAACAAATCAGTTCTTTAAACTAATACAAACATAGTACAATCCAACCAATATCTCAATAGGACTTCCTTTTGGAAATAAATACAGGTTTTCAAAAATTCAAGTAATCAATGCAGAGAATATTTAAGGCTTTTTTGATGAAGGGAAATAGAGTGGGCCTTTCCCGAGATGATTTTAAAAGTACTACCAGTCTTGGTGCAAGGCTAGAAAAATAAATCAATAAAACCCAACCCAATGTCCAGGAACTAAAAGAAGGATCTGTAAGATAGTGGCATGCGAAAAAATAACATCACAGAGCAGCGTGGAAAATAAGACTATTACTAAGTTTTATTGAAACAACTGGCTGAGCACTTGGAAAGTATATAAAGTTAAACCCTACTCCAAATATACATATGGTAGGCTGTAATTAGTTCTTAACTGTCCACTGCCCTTCCTATGAGATTATACTTCCATGCCTCACTGACATAGACTTAGCCATGTGACTTCATTTGGCCAATGAAATGTGAACAGAAGAGACATGCCACATCCTAGTACAAGTTCGTGGGGCCATTAAATTGTTCCACCATCACTCTTTGTCCCTTGGTCATGAGAAAGGGCTATAGGCTGCTCCTTCAGGGTGAGTCCCACACAAAGGCATACCTGCAAGAGTACCAAAACTCACCCACAGCCAATAAGTAAAGTGCGTGAGAAATCAATATGTATTATTACAAGTCACTGAAATCTGGGGATGATTCGTTACCAAGAATATCCTAAAGAAAAGTTGAGTGATACAGAAGTAGAAAGATGAAATGTAACAAAGAATATACAAAGTCTCTGGAGGAAGCTATTGATAAATGTTTATATAATCTTATATCTATTTAAATATAATGTGGAAGAACAACATTTAAATAGAACAATTAAAAGCTTTGGCCACATCAAAGTTTAAAACTTCTTTTCTACAAAATATTCAGCCAACAACAAACTGGGAAATGTTATATGTCAAAGGATTCATATATAAAAAGTTCTATGAGCGGGGAAGAAAAGATTAATGTTTAAGGGGCCAATGACATTAATGAAAGTTAATTCTCAAAATAAAGGATCAGACTAACCACAGAACTTGTTAGGATATATTTAACCTCAGTAATCACCAAATAAATGGTAACAAATGCTGAATTCCTTTTCTGAGTATTTTATTAATAGAGATAAAAAATATGATCATGTCTGATGTTGGCAAAGGAATAGGGAAAGTGGCACTCCCCTATACTGTTCTTAAGAGTATAATTTTTTTTTGGAAAGCAATTTGGCAAATTGAAGACTTACTTAAAAACTAACTCAGAAAGTCTATTTCCTGGAATTTATCCTTAAAAATAACTGGACAAATGGGCAGAAATATATACATTTATACATACATAACATCCCAGTGTCTTTTTTAATAGGGAAATAACTTAAAAAGCCTTAAATGGTGAAGTAAATTATGATACATTTATATATTGGAATACTACACAGCCGTTAAGGATGATTATATACATGTATATTTACAAGAAAAGACATACATGATTTAAAATGGAAAAAACAATTTAAAAATATTTGGTTATCTCCAATTATTTTATTATTACTATATATCATATAAATTATATGTACACATGTATATTTTAGTTGTTGTGTGTGTATATTTGTATACATACATAATTTTTTAATATCTAAAACTGGAAACATAGCTAAATAATTGGCCTTTGGTGTTGTTTTTTTTTTTTCCTTTTTCTTCAAATGCATTTTTTAAAGCCACAACAATGTATTATGTATGTATTTTTAAAATAGTAATTTTTTTCATTTTTTAACGTTTTTATTTATTTTTGAAACAGGGAGAGACAGAGCACGAACAGGGGAGGGTCAGAGAGAGGGAGACACAGAATCTGAAACAGGCTCCAGGCTCTGAGCGGTCAGCACAGAGCCCGACGCAGGGCTCGAACTCATGGACCGCGAGATCATGACCTGAGCCGAAGTCGGCCGCTTAACTGACTGAGCCACCCAGGCGCCCCGAGTACATTTTTAAGCTACCCTAAAGGGCTATGTTGCTTCAATCCCATTAGAGTCACAGAGCTCTAAGAATATAATGAAAGCTATTGATGGACTGGCCTTGGAAGTGCACATGTACAGCTAGACATAGAATTTTGTATGGATTTTCAGTGTCTTGTTCCTCTTGAATATAAATCCAGGGACATCTAGAGGAAGAGCCTTTGACATAGAAGTACTGTCCACCTGATGCCTGTCCCCTCAGGATGTCATAACCTTCGTTCTGCTCAGTCCAAATACTTATAGTGGACAAGACTGGGGGTTGTTTAAGTTAGTATTTCATCAAGTTGACAAAACATGTTTTGAGAATGAGTGATCCCAAGGTCGGTCATGAGGACTGCATCGTTCGTCCATCAGGGCCTCGGATCGGACTCCCTGTCCTTCCGAAGGAATGCATGACAGCCAAGAGTAATGGAGAAACATGTTCTGTTCCAGTTTTGTCTGCCCGTATTCCCAAGTTTGTGGCTCCACACGTCCCATGCTAGGATTTCTATGTCTTTATCCACTGAGTGACCCTGAGCTCTCTCTCTAGAATTTTATCCTACATCTGTGTCCATTTCACCTGTTCTGTTCCCTCACCATCTTACTCTCTAATAGTGGAGTGAAAAAGGGTCTATGTTCCTTCCCCTACCTGAAGGGCACTGATAGTTGAGATCCAGACTAAAAACACTCATTATCTCCTTCCATGCCAGAGCTGGTGCAGCATTAGCCCTGGGGATCATTATCTAGCCAGTTCATGTTTTGTAATGTAGGACTCTGAAAATGACGTATTTCCCTTGTAGACAAAGCATTCCAAAGGTTCCTGAGATCCTGAGATCAACCACCCAGCCAGAACAACTTCTGCCACTTGAAGTCTTCTAAGTGTGACACAAACTCTTGAAAGTAAACGCTGAAAGGGTAAATGAGGTTATAATGCCCAACAGCCTGTATGAGTAAAGGTGAGTCAGATTAATGGGCCCATAATGGTTCAGCTCTGTAGCAGGTATTGGCAGAGAGATAGATTAAGAATTTAGGATGATAATCTCTAAACATGAGAGCTATCCAGGCAACAAGATAACGTATTCATCCAAATATTTGAAGTGAAATGTTCCGGATGTAAGAAGCCTACTGTTTTCAACCAAAAGCTTTAAAAAACATAGCAACCTTTCAAAAGCAGTTAAAACATTCTCCCGCCTTAGGCAGAATATATGGAGCATAGATTAACCATTTCTATATGTCTCTGGATAATTAGAAATGTCAACTTTCACACTGTGCTGTGATAGAGGGATCCCCTTGGGAATTTTCAACCGTACATGGTGACTCCAGCTACACTAAATGACTCACTATAATGCTCACTTCATATCTTTGCTTTTGATAGGTTTTTTAGTCTCTTCCTATGATGTCATAACCTCCATGTTTTGAGCATGCTTCCAACCACTTAGCCAAGTTCTGATAAAAATTGTGTCTAAAGTTAGAGTACAGGAGTTATGAGTAAGAATTGAGGTTCTCTGCTTAGGTTCTTGCTTTCAGATTCATACAACTTATAGAGTATATGAAGTTTTTTGCATCTAATTTTCTGCACAACTGCCACTAATTTTTTCCCGTGGATTCTCAGCTATGTTGAAGAAAGGTAGGCTTGGTTGGTAGGTGACGGTCGGTCAAATAAGATGCTATTGAATAAAATTAAATGTGTAATGAAAGTATGCACAAAAGAAAGAAATGGGGTCCTTGGGAAATAACACAGGAAAACCACAACTTAAACCAAACCAGAAGGAAGGAAGAGAAAGTTCTTGGCATTTACAACTCTCACTATTGCCAAGTATTGGGATGAATACACATTGTTTCATAGTTAAGATTGCATTTGTCTGCCGTAGAAAACAGAAGTTTATTTAATTATATAACAAAAAGCCTAGAAGTTAGTGACTGCTGCCTTTGGTTCAGCTTCTCAGTGATACTGGGCTCCCTCTGATACTGGATACTCAGAACCTGGGCTCCTTCTCTTACTGTTCTGCCATAATTCACAAACTGCCTACATCTTTGTGGTTACAGGATGGCTGCTGCAGCCCCAGACATCACATCCAACATTCAAAGCAGAATGAAGAAGGGGCAAAGGGCTATAATCCTGTGAGACTTTGTCCTTTTATTTGGAAGCCTTGCCTTCTTGGGCAAACTCACCCTTTCATCAACTTATCCAGATCTATGACACAGGCCTCCAGGCTGAGAAAGGGTCTATTACCCTTGAATAAACTGGGATGCTGTTAGCAAAAATAAATAAATAAATAAATAAATAAATAAATAAATAAATAAATAAGGATGGAGATGGTGACTGAGTAAACTACAATTTCCACAATGAAGTTATCATTTGATTTTACACTAACAACTTTTTTTTATTCTAACAGGGAAACTGAGACACATGTGACTTATCCAAATGCACACAAGGTTAAATTTGGATTTGAGCCTCTTGTTCTTCCTCTCTCCACCATCATGCAATGGTAGTAAAAATACACCACTCAGGTTTAGAAAATATATTCCAGCATCCCAGTAAAGTTATTTCCTAAATATATAAAGAATCTTCCAAGAAGCAGGACCTTTACCTTTACCCCAATTTGTAAAGGCAGAGGGGTCACTGCCACAGAGCGGGGAAGGAAGGTGGGGTCCCAAGGGATGAGAGCCCCACTCGAGGCACTGTCCCTTCTCCGTGACAAGGGCTAGCAAGGCTTTTCCCGCCTCTCACCGGAGCTGCTCGGTCATGACCACCAACTTCATCAGGCACCTGCCTCGCCCCAGGTATTGAAATTTCAGTGCCAGCCTCACCTCTGGCCCCAGAAGTCACAAAATGCAAACAATGCAATCACCTCTCCACCCCATCCCATTGAATTGGGACAAGACCGTCTTTACTCTTGGGTGTTTTTCCTCTTTACAGCAGTACCATCATTTTCGAGCATACTGCAGAAATAAAAATTATTGTTCCTTTTTGTTTTATTAAAAATCCTGCCTTGGGATACGTGATAAGCAACCTTATTAATTTTCTTTTGTATTTAAATGTTTCCAGAAAAAAAATAATGCAGTATTTTGCAAAAGTGTGAAAAGGGAAGTGATTGCACTAATTCTCAGTATTTAAAATCTCTTAGTTCCTATTCATCTCTATGTGGTTTCCATGATTACTGTTCTCAAATTCAGACCCAGTCGGCTTAATGATGCCCCATTATCTAGAGGAAGAGTGCTTACCCTTGGGCCCCATCGGTGAGCTTCAGAACATCCATTAAATTGAAAGCAAAATGGTACGTGTGTGTGCACACATGCATGCTTTTTTCTGGAGAGAGGATGCATAGACTTCATCAAATTCTCTAAGAGATTGGATTAGTTTCCTAAAGCAGCCATAACAAATTACTTAAAACTTGGTGGCTTAAAACAATAGAAATTCATTCTCTCACAGTTCTGGAGGTCCCAAGTCCAAAATCAAGAGGTTCACAGGATCACATTCTCTCCAGAGGCTTTAGGGAAGGATCCCTCCTTGCCTTCTCTGGCTTCTAGTGGCTCCTGGAGCTCCCTTGCTGGTGATCACATCATTCGAACGCCGACCTCTGTCGTCATGAGGCCCTCTTCCCTGTGTCTCCATATCCTTTTGTCTCTTGTAGAGACACTCATTGGCTTTAGGGCCCACCCTAATCCAGCATGGTCTCATCTTGATCCTGACCTTATTGTTAACAACAAATGACATCCCAAGCTCCCGGGATGATATTCCAGGACGTCCTGGATGACATTCCAGGGTCTTCTGACTCTGCTGCCTTCCCATCTCTCTGACCTCATCATCTGCAGCCACACTTCAGCCCCCCAAGCCGCTCCTGGCTCCTCCCTCTGCTGCCCTGGTCTGCTTCTCATCCTCTCCGGACGCCTTCTCTCCAAGGCTCTTCCTCTTGCTGTGGACACAACACACAACTCGATCTTTGGCCCTTCTCATCCTTGCTCCATGCTCGTCCCGCTGGAGAACACAGCCACACCCATGACTGACTTTTTTGTTTCCCTGAAAAAGTCTTGCAGATTGAAATCTGCGATCCTGACCCAACCATGCTGGGTTCATAAAAGTTAACATCACAGAGACTTCCTTAATTCTCTGAGCACGTGGCCCCCATGGGGTTACCACCTATGAGGTAGGAACAATCATTACTTCCATTTTACAGTTGACAGCTCAGGTCATGATCCCACAGTTCCTGAGTTTGAGCCCCATGTCAGGGTTGCTGCTGTCAGCAAGAGCCCACCGTGGACCCTCTGTCCCCCCACCCCCGCCGCCCCTCCTCCACTTGCACTCTTTCTCTCCCAAAAATAAATAAAACATTAAAAAAAAAAAAAAAGACCAGCTTCTGATTAGATAGGGCTTGCATACGTGAAAAGATAAACAGTAATTCTGAATGTGGTGGGAAACCCACAGGGACACTGAAAAAAAATGAGATCTGGGGCACCTGGGTGTCTCAGTTGATTAAGCATCCAACTCGATTTTGGCTCAAGTCATGATCTCACAATTCATGAGTTTAAGCCCTGAATCAGGCTCTGCACTGGTAGTGCTTGGGATTCTCTGTCTCCCTCTCTGCCTCTTCCCTGCTCGCTCTCTCTCTCTCTCTCTCTCTCAAAATAAATAAACATTAAAAAAAAAAAAAGAATGAGGTCTAAGAAAATACCATAAGGTTTTTATTACCTAGAATAGTTTCACTCATTTATTCACTTGGTCATTCACTAAATGGATATTTATTGAGAACCTCTGACATGCAGGGCACAGTACAGAGATAGTGGGGGGCACAAGGGTGAACATGTTACATGAGATCCTGGTCTGCACTGAGCTTATATTCTAGTAGAAGGAAAAAGACAGAAAGAAGGGATTAAACAAGCCAATGCAGATAGTGGCGAGTATTATTTTAAGAACTACTACAGAATGGCAGGAGGATAGGAGAACAATACTCTAGACTGGGAAGTCAGTGAAGGTATCTCCAAATAGGTAACATTTGAACAAAGATGTGAGCAATAAGGAAGAATCAACTGAGTAAGGATTTAGGGGCAAGGTCCCGGGGAAAGCCAAGAGAGAGGGAAGGAAGGAACAAGGGAGGGGAGATAGAAAGTGTCAGAACTAGTTGAGCAAAAACCCAGGAGAAAGAGAAGTTGATGGGACCCACAGCACAGCAATAATGCACAAGCATTATGATTTCTACAGCTACATTTAAACAGCCTTGGTAGGCTTGGGGAAAGGTGAATCATTGTCACTTGTACACTCTGTGACGGTTCATTAGCACTCCTGACTAATGGAAGATGACAAAGATTGGGCAAGAAAAGTGACTGCAGCAAATGCCTTGGCATCTCTAATTCTTCGTCTTTGGCAAACAGCCTCTTCAACAGTCCCTTGCGCTGGGTTTAGCAGCTGGGCACTCCCAGAACTGCAAGGAGGCACAGCAGACATGATCCTTGCAATGCAGCAAAACCGAGATCTTCAGGGGACAGGATCTGGAAGACGATGTAGAGTTCATCCATCTTCTGAAGAAAGTGATTCCAGCAGATCTCTGGTATCACTGGGCTCCAACTCAAGCAACCCCCAGCCATCCCACCTCAGAGCCATCTCCTATCACATCTCTCTTCCTCTCTTTCCTATAGCCAGGTTGGGCAAGAAAGAATTAGACTCCAGCTCCTGGGAAAAGCTTCAGGCTGCACATTCACCAAAAGACCTTGAGAAAGCCATAAGAAAGTTTCTAGATATCTGTGTAGGTAACACTTGCCCAAGGAGACTCATGGAAAGGCAGGACCCACTTTGTCATCACTGCTTGACAATTGTCATTGACACAGCTATGTAAACCAGAGGTCCCTACTACTCTGACTTGCTGCAGGCACATTTTCTCTTATTATCCAAATAACACGGTTCAAGCCACCATCTCAGAACTAACAGAAGTCCTAGGACTCTTCCTGGGTCTGAAAATGGAGAGGGGGAGTAATTAGAGTAAGGTTTATATTTCTATGGGTCATCTCTTTTCTCTGCTTCCTCTGACACCATTCTTCCTTCCTTCCTCCTCCCTCCACACAACACTATCCAAAGCTATTGGGTGTGGTTAACTTTTATGGGGGCATTTAGGGATAACCGAAGTGGTTTCTTTAAAACCACTAAAACTGCACCAATTTTACACAGTTCTTCATAATTCCTCCTCCACAGTCAGTTTCTCCTGCCACAATTTTACCTAGGGTGCTGCTTCCTGTCATATTACTGGGGCTTTCTTCTCACATTACCGAGACCCTCCTTGTTAGGCTACGCATCAACACTAAAATCCTTATTATCTTAGTGGGAGCAGCCTCTTCAACTCACCCTCACAAGTCTATGCTTTGTGTGGAAGTTGGAAGAAAAAAAAACACACACACAACAGAGGCTCATCTTTCTGAACCACACAGTGTCATCAAAGTATTGTACTCCATCAGAGAGTCATTCACCCCTGATATTCATGTTGTTCTTCCCACCAATGGCAGAAAATGTGTGTGTGTGTGTGTGTGTGTGTGTGTGATTTTTTAAGAGAAAATTTTTTTTATACCATACTGCATCATGATCCTATCAAGACATTTCAAGACAAACATCATCAATGAATTCACTTTCCTCTATGGTCCACTGAAATGACACTTTAAAGAAGAAAACACACAGAAATTAAATCAGGTCATTCAAATGCTTTGAGTTGGTGAATCTGTGTGGTGTCAACATATGGTGATGACTAATTAATGGCTGTAGTGGCTCATGTCTTGTGAAAATCCTTCCAGACCACTAGTCTGGTTAGGATCCATCCAGTGGTCAACTGCATTCCTGGAGCACTGCTCACCTGCTATTACTAATGCATGTACTCCAAATCCATGCCTAGAAATTGAGCAAGCCCACTCCCACACTACACAAGTTCAAAGAACCTCAGGCATTGCAAAATAGTCCATTGCAATCTTCTTGCTTTGTTTCATTTTGCTCCTTCTTTTTGATCTTTGCTTCTAATACTTCAGAATCTACCTGTGTTCTGACTGTTTGGCTTGGCTTCTTACTCTTAGCCCCATAATCACCCTTTTTCATCATTGGAAGGTTTTTGCTTCCTGGTTTTGACTTCTCTATCACAAGGTTCCTCAAACTCAGCACGACTGACATTGAGTCGAGATAATTATTTGTTATGAGGGGCTGTCCTGGGCACTGTAGAATGTGTAGCAGCATCCCTGGCCTCTTTCCACTGGATGCCAGTAGTATTCCCACTGGTTTCAACAACCAAAACTGTCCCTCAACATTGCAAATGTCCCCTTGGGGTAAGATGGCCTTCACTTGGCAACAACTGATCTACTGAACATGATTTCACTTGTCATTTTGTCCCATTAGCTCCTGAATGCTAGGAAACACCACCTGACAATGGCTTCAGATCTAAAACAAACAAACAGCAAACAAACAAAAACAAAAAACAAGAAAGCATGGGCTGTTAGATGCATCTTTGGCCTCCTGTGATGGAGTTGGGTGAAGACTGGCCTGCCATGATGCACTCCCTCGGGACTCCATGAAGAAGATTCCTAAACGGTTTGTATACAGAAATTGCCTTTGTCTTGCTGGCCAAAGCCAAAACATCTGGTTGACCATTAATTTAGCCAATTTTAGTATGCTAGCAAATTCCAATGATTGAATTGTTCATCTTTCACTCATCTTTGGGGGCTTGCACCCAGGCCATTCACTGGCAAACCAATAGTACCAAAAGAACACAGTCGAAGAGAGGCACAATTAGGAGAAACCAGGCTGTTAACCATCGAAACTGAGTAGCTTTGCAGGTCTTTAAATCCCATGAACCCCCTATAGACTTGAATCTAACAGGGCTGCATGAAGCAGGTTTTTATTCTTATATCTCCTTAAAATTTGATATTCCATTACAATGCCATTACTCCTGGATCTTGACCACATCCATAAATTGATCCCATCCTCTATAAAAACAAGTGTGACTAGAAGGGAAAATGGAAAGGCTATGGTAGTCCATTAGAATATTAGGAGACACCCTTTAAAGTGGGGGTGGGGGAAGAAAACATTGGCCTCCTTCCATGCTTGGCCAAGAGCAGCCCTGCTTGTGTTTATTCTGTTGCCTGGGCTGGTCTTTCTAATTCACCACACTCTCATTCACCCATTTAATAAATGTTGGCCAAGGACTGCTTTGGGCTATGATCTCTATTAGTGGCTAGATATCCAAACATGAATAAGTCTTGAGAAAGCAGATCCCAGAATTCAGGTCCCAGAATCAGATATATCTGGGTTCTAATCCTGGCTCTGCCACTTACCAATTTGCACAAGTCATTTACCCTTCTTGGGACTCAGTTTACTCTTCTGTAAAATTATTGTAAAATTTAAATTAGACAGTAATACACTTATCACAGGTCTTGATATATATTCAACGATCTATAAATGTTAGAGATGATTATGGTGATGATAATATTTCTTATCACTGTTCTCAGGGAGCTCACAATCAAGTTAAGTGTCAGGGGAGGAGAGATCAGGAAAACAGTTAACTGCAGCCAAGTGTGGTGAGTGCTGGTGCAGAAATCTCATTGAGTACAGCAGTGCCACACAAAAGAGAATGGTTTATAATACTGTGAGAGAGGAAGAAGAAGGATAGATTCCTAGATAAGGCAACCTGTGTTTCCGGGGTTACTAAATCATTCCTCTCCTCAAAAATGTTGACCCTGCACCAAGGTCTCAAAGTAACTCTACTTGAGGACCCAAAAAGATGGCCATTGGAAGAGATTCCAACACTCCTGCACAGGCTCTTCTCCGTCAGGAAGAGGGAATAAGTTGCCCATCAGCTATGTCAAAGGAAACAAAGCAAAGCAAAGAAGATCAAGAAAAGAGACAAGAGAGTGTGGTCCTGCACAAAGCTGGAAGGCTTAACTGTCATACTACAATTGTTTCTACTCCACATCTGTTTTAAGGTGGCCAACTTTACAAATATTGTCAACCCAACAATAAGAAGACAAGGGAAAGACAAGGAATTACTCTGTCTCCAACAACTAACATGTTGCATTTACATAGCTTTTGAGTCTTTCAGATGCCCCAAGATTCTGGAAAGGAGACAGTATATAGACAAAGTACAAGGATTTTGCAGAGCAAACCTATAGCTGCTGTTATGAAGATTCCTTTGTCTCCACAAATTAGAAAAATGCAAAGCTGTCATGTCCTTTTCTTCTTGTACTTGAGATGCGTATTTCATTCTCAAAGTGGAAAATTAGTTAATACAGAGTTTTATTTAGGGACTGACACTCAGGCCACTGCATTTATTCAAGACCAGGATGAAACAAATGGTGCCCACTAAAGCTTTCAGAACAAGGGGAAAGGTCAACAAAGAGACTGCCCATCTGTATCTAGAGAAGGAATGTTGCCTTGGGAAGAAATATTTTGTGTTTTTTTCTTTTTTTATTGCATCTGCTTTGAAGACTTTCCTGTTTTGAAATTCTATCAGTTCTACAAATCAAGATATTTCCTTCAGTTTATTTATGTAAGAAGAAGTTTCCTTATTGATATTTATTTCACAAAGGCATGGAGAGCCCTGGGATAACCAGTTATTCACAGCCACCGGTCGTGCAATATGCTTTGCCATTTGCCTTTTCATTTCAAGTCCTTGAAAATGAACTTTATACCTTTTTCTAATTGCTAGGGCATACATTTAAGCTGTCAACGGAAATGTAAAAGACTGCTTATATTTTTAAGATCCTTAATATTCCTTGTGTAATTATTGGTTATCATTTGAGATTAAGTAAAATTGAGGTTTTTTTTTTCTTTTGCAGTGCTATTCCTTCCCCGTGCAGCCCACTTAAATTAGCACACGCTATTCTCAATACTTTGATAAGAAAAAGAAAAGGCTGGTTATTCATGAGTCTATAGCCTTTTCCAAACACCACTGTAGATAGGTGGCAAAATCCGGTGACATTTTTGGGGTCAAATGCATAAATGTGAATGAAATATGCTCTTGTCTCTGGGGGCCCATCCCTCATTCCTTGAAGGAATAAAACCCACTGGATGCACACCTGTGATCATGAAGCTCTTAACTTTTTCATTTAATCTTCCATACAACCAGTATTTATTGATGTCCTATTATTTGCTAGGTACCAAGGATACACTAATAAGCAAAACCAGAACTCCCTGAGAAGATCAAAATGCTCTATATCTGTACTAATGCATGTGGCTACAGCTACGCATGTGGCTGTGTTGGACAGCACAGGATAAGAGTCCTCTGTTATCTTTCTTGCTTAAACCACACCTCTATGCCTCCTCTCTCATTTTCAGCCTGGGTTTCTTTAAAATGGAGTGAAAACTTAAAGACAATTGTGACGCTTTCTGAGAACAGAACCCTTTTAAGTTTTAATATTAAAAAAAATCATTGGTCTTTTACCCACACCCAATCTGATAGTTATTTTCTGTACCAATATGCATCTTTTAGGTCTTTCAATGCATCCAACACCCATCTCCCCTTTCCACTACTATCTTGTTCCTCTCTTTATGTGGCCAGCTTCTTGCATGTACAGACAAGGGAGGGGGGAGGGAATGGGTTCCAGTGCACAGAGATTCTGTAGAGTTTTCTCATTCTAAGCAGAGCAAGAGCCATAAGGCCAGCATCTGAGAACCGTGAGGCAGGGATTATAAGTGACAGAAAGAGTATGGGCCATGGGGATACAGTGACTCCTGAGGTGACAGCCAGCATCAGTCCTGTACAATTATATCTGGTATCCAGGGCCCCCTTAACAGCCATGGAGATACTGAACAGGTGGGCTCAATTCTCTGCATCTTTGAAGCTAGAAGAGCAGAAACATCTTGGCACCAAGATGCTCTTTCCCAGTCCCTCAGCAAGGGACTCCTGCCCATCTTCTGTCACATACAGCATCCCTGCACTGCAGTAGAAATCCCTTTATCTTCCACCAGAGATCAGCCTCTATTTGGAGAGCTGTAACAAGCAGGTCTATGACTGTTTTTAAAATAATGTATTAAAGGAAAGCCAGCAGCTAGAGAGAGGAAGACCAATATGAGCAAATAAAACATTTGGCCAGTGAAATGAAGCTTCTAGGAGCAAAAGAGGGCAACCCAAACAAGCAAATAACAAGGGCAGTTCAAGAGATTCGAATGCAGCACACAAAAAGAATGTCTGGACCTGAGAAAAAAATGATTTCTCCTTTGAATAGGGTTCCCAGATTTAGCATATATAAGGAAAACTTCAAGAGGCTCCATTAAATCTGAATTTCATATAAACAATAAATAATTGTAGTATATCCTTCAGATGCTATATTCCAATATACTTAAAAAATATTCACTCTGAGATGAAATTTAACTGGCGGGTCTGTATTTCATCTGGCAGCTCTACCATTGACCAACTCAGTGAATGAATTGAAGAGAGGCTAGTCTTTGACCTGATACCAACTGATGACTGGAAAACACGTGGAAAAAAACCTCTCACTGCATACGGCAAGCAAAGAAATGGGCAAATGAGAGGAAAGGTGAGACCTGGAGCTAGGTCTAGGAGACATACTATGAGCAATAATATGAATTCCAAGACAAAAGGCAATAATTTTAAGGTGTGTAATAAAAGATCTATATGCCCCTATGTTTTTTGCAGGATTATTTACAATAGCAAAGATAGAGGAACAGTCCAAGTGTTCATTGGTAGGTGAATGGATAAAGAAGATGTGGTATACATACATACAATGGAATATCATTCAGTCATGCAAAAGAATGAAATCTCGCCATTTGCAATGACATGGATGGAGTCAGAGTATTACACTAAGTGAAATAATCAGAGAAAGACAAATACCATATGATTTCACTTATATGTGAAATTTAACAAAAAAAAAATTATCAAAGGAAAAAAGAGAGAGAGAGACAGACAAACCAAGAAACAGACTCAACTATAGAGAACAAACTGATGGTTACCAGGATGGAGGTAGGTGCAGGGATGAGGGAAACATGTGATGGGAATGAAGGATGTCACTTGTCCTGATGAGCACTGGGTGACGTAGGGAATTGTTGAATCACTATATTGTACACCTAAAACTAATATAACACTGTATGCTAACTACAGTGGAATTAAAATAAAATAATAAAAAAAGAAAATTAAGAAAGAGACAAACAAAAAACAGACTCTTAAATAGAGAGAACAAACTGGTGGTTACCAGAGGGAAGGTTGGTGGGTAGATGGGTGAAATTGGTAAAGGGGATGAAGAGTAAACTTATCATGATGAGCACTGAGTAATGTATAGAATTGTTGAATCATTACATTGTAGACCTGAAATCAATATAACACTGTGTGTTAATTATAATTGAATAAAAATAAATAAATAATAATAAACAAAAGTGTGTAATAAAAGAAAATCCTTCCTAAGCTCCAGAGTCTGGAGATTAAAAGGACTCCCAGAGTTCTAGACTTGATTGATGAAGAAAAACACTCATGTGGGTATGTCTTGGTAAAATCCCTGAATGAAATTAAAATAAAAAATCTGATAAGCTCCCAGACAGAAAGAACAAATTATCTGCAAAAGGGAAAGCATACAATTGTTATCTGACTTACTATCAGCAACACTGGAAGCCAGAAGATGATGGAGTAACATTTGCCAATGACCAAGCGGAAATCAACCTGGACTCCTCTGCCCCGTCAAGATGGCAGTCACTGGCCAAGGTGAAAGGAGACTCTTGGACATGTGAGAATTTAGAGAGTACACCACCCACAACTCCCACCTGAGGAAAACAATCAAAGGGTTTCAAAGGGAAGAATTTTATTAGAGACTTTAAGATAGAGGAAGATGGAGAAGAGAGAAAACAGTGATGAACAGTGACTACAACACAGATAGGTAAAGGTAAGTGGATAGTAATGGACTATTGGGCACTGTGTGATGTAAATGCTACTCAAGTCCTTTGGAAGCAGAAGGGACATATGACAACGGGGATTCTTATAATAACCCAAAACTAAAGTCCTAGAGAATCCCAGGCAAACCTAGGAGTAAGAAATGGACAGAGAGAGATGGGTGCCTGAGTGGCTTCAATCAGTTAAGTGTCCGTCTGACTCTTGGTTTCAGCTCAGGTCATGATCTCACAGTTCATGAGCTCAAGCCCTGCATCAGGCTCTGTGCTGACAGTGCAGATCCTTCTTGGGATTCTCTCTCTCTCCCTCTCTCTCTCTCTCTGCCCCTCCTGTGCTCTCTCTCGCTCTCTCAAAATAAATAAACTTTAAAAAAAGAAAAGAAAAGAAATGGAGAGGGAGAAAGGAAGTGAAATGTCCCAAAGATCTCACCTTAAGGAGTGGGGAGGGGGTGATGAGGAGGAAAGTAGGAAAGGGAACATTCTAGGGGCTTCATCTCCCTCAGGATTGGGATCAGGGAGCAGAACAGCATGTTGGGGAAATAGTGTGCCTTTCTTGAGAAAATCATCATTGGAATCTTGTTAGCAAATAATAACATATAGATATGAACTCAAGAAAAGGAAACAAAACAAAACAGGAAAGTTCACTAGAACACCCAAATTAACAAGGAGGAGAAAACAGAATGAAAAAATAGAATGAATAGCAAGCTGCTGGAATCAGCAAAAATAAGGAAAAAAAAAATTTTAGGGAATTAATGATTAAAATAAATAGTTTTGTGACATTGCAAGCTGGTGCAGCCACTCTGGAAAACAGTATGGAGGCTCCTCAAAAAACTAAAAATAGAACTACCCTACGACCCAGCAATTGCACTACTAGACATTTATCCATGGGATGCAGGTGTGCTGTTTCGAAGGGACACATGCACCCCCATGTTTATAGCAGCACAATCAATGACAGCCAGAGTATGGAAAGAGCCCAAATGTCCATCGATGGATGAATGGATAAAGAAAATGTGGTATATATAGACAATGGAGTATTACTCGGCAATCAAAAAGAATGAAATCTTGCCATTTGCAACTATGTGGATGGAACTGGAGGGGATTATGCTAAGTGAAATTAGTCAGAGGAAGATAAAACTCATATGACTTCACTCATATGAGGACTTTAAGAGACAAAACGGATGAACATAAGGGAAGGGAAACAAAAATAATATAAAAACAGGGAGGGGGACAAAACAGAAAAGACTCATGGAGAACAAACTGAGGGTTGCTGGAGGGGTTGTGGGAGGGGGGACAGGCTAAATGGGTAAGGGGCACGAAGGAATCTACTCCTAAAATCATTGTTGCACTATATGCTAACTAATTTTGGATGTAAATTTTAAAAAATAAAAAATAAAATAAATGAACATTTAAAAAAATAAAAATAAATTTAAATTTTTTTTTCAACGTTTATTTATTCTTGGGACAGAGAGAGACAGAGCATGAACGGGGGAGGGGCAGAGAGAGAGGGAGACACAGAATCGGAAACAGGCTCCAGGCTCTGAGCCATCAGCCCAGAGCCTGACGCGGGGCTCGAACTCCCGGACTGCGAGATCGTGACCTGGCTGAAGTCGGACGCTTAACCGACTGCGCCACCCAGGCGCCCCAAAATAAAAATAAATTTAAAAAAAGAGTACACTTATTGTGATGAGCACTGAGTAATGTATAGAATTGTTTAGTTATACACCTGAAAGGAATATAACACTGTATATTAATTATACATAAATTTTTTAATGATTAAATAAACATTTAGAAAAATAAACAGTTTTGAAGTAATTACCATTCCTAGAACATGCCATTAACATTACTTCTCCATACCTGTGCTGCCCTCTAGTTTTACGTTACACGCCTTTCTCTGCCCCTATAAGGAAGACGTGTGTGAATTACATCAATGGGTTCTCTTGCCATCTGGCTTCTTTTTAGGTGCAGCCACTGATAGGGACCAGCAGAGATCAGAGGGAAGGAGGAGAAGGGGTCAGGGAAGTTATTCCCTGGGCTCCCCCCATGCCAGGTTGCTGTTGTTGTGCTCCTCTCCAGGAACCAGCCCCATGTACACAGCTGCCCAGCTGTGTTCTCATAATGGCTTCCTCCCTGTCCCCCTTCAGGCCTGGGATGGTAATGCCCTGGGTTGTCACTGTTCCCAGTTTGATTCCCATAAACTCTGCTCCTACCCTAAGCAGTCACTCTATTGACCTCTCTTCAAACTATCCATATGGCACGCGCCACCTGTTTTCTGCCAGGACCCCTGATCGTGTGCTTCTCTCCACGTGAATGCCCCTCTGGGACCTCTCTGCCTTGTGCGCTCTTGCTGGTACTTCAAGGAGGAAAGTAAATATCACCTCCTCTGTGAAGTAAGAGACAGTGCTGACTGGCGACCTACAGACTGGGGTCCATGTCCTGGCTCTGCTCTGTAACCAGGACAAGTGACATCCGTCTCTGAAAATGGGGGTGATGGTGCTCACCTCCCAGGCTGTCATGATTATGCACCCTCTATATGTTGGTTCCCAAGTTCCCATCCCCATGACTTTGGCAGCAACCCAGGTATTTCCCTTGCTCCTCTAACATTTTTCAGCTACTGTATTGAGATATCATTCACATGCCATACAATTCACCTACTTAGAGTGTATAGCCCAATACTATTTAGTATACTGACTTGTGCGTCCATCACCACAATCAATATAAGAAAATTTTCATTACTCCAAAAAGAAACCTGCTCTCCTTAGCCATGGGGCCCCCATCCTTCCCCACAGGAGGCAACCAGTAATCCTCTTTGTCTCTATAAATCTGCCTATTCTCAACATTTCACACAAATGGAGTCATACAATATGTGGTCCTTTGCGTCTGACTCCTTTTACTTAGCATAATGTTTTTAAGGTTCATCCATGTTGTAGCGTGTATTAGTACTTAATTGTTTTTCATTGCCAAGTAATCTCCATTTTGTTCCATCCATCAGTTGTTGGACAGTGGGGTTGTTTCCACTTGTTGGCTATTGTGAATAATGCTACTGTGAACATTGGTGTATGCCATAGCGTTTTGTAAAAACCTAGTGGACAGCTCTTACTACTCTGTGCCACAATTATCTGTTGGGGTGTCTGCTTTTCACCCCATTGCCCACTCACTCACCAGGCGGTAAAATTCCTGTGGGCAGTGTGCACATAGGGGGTCACTCCTGCTGTGCACAGGAACCAGCACGTAACAGACATTCTATAATGTCTGCAAAATAATGAATCCAGTCCTTCCACCATCTTTGACAGCAGCCAGAATAGCCCTGGCCATTCCTGTATTTGGCAGTTAAACAATCAAAGGGGCAAAATTCTCTCCTCTGATACTTCCTTCCTCCTTCTTTGATCTAGGGCTTCAATAATCTCACGCTCGGTTTTTTAAAAACATTGGCCTCACAGTTCTTCCTTTTCCTAAAACACGACACTACTTACAAAGGTCATTACTTTTGCCTACACAATTTGGATATTTGGGAAATCTTATTAAACTGTTGTTATGCACCAGTAACAGCTTGGACACACGACACACAAACCCACCATCAACCTCAGATATGGGAGAGAATACCAACCAGCATCCATTGTACATCCTTATGGAGTGAGAGAATTGAGAACAACACTAATTGCTCTCCAGTGCTGGGTATTGATAGGTTACTGTATATTCAAGGAATAGGCAGAAAATAAAAATCAGTGTGGAGCATCAGGACTGAAAAACAGTACATTCAGTAAGAAAACCATTTTTGTCTGGCTAAATATCACATCTGGAGAGTGGCTGTAGTATGAGGTTCTGTATGTGGCAATAAATGTATGGGATCACTGAGAACGTAATGTTCTAATAACCGGAAGAGAATTACTGAATCAGAATTAAACAAATATCTCAGATCATGTCTTCGAGAAACACTGAGCCTGTGCATCTCATAGTGAATGTACATGTAAATGAAGGAGAGAGGTGGAGAGTAGTTCGAGAGGTGTGTTTGCAGCTGACCGATAATAAACTCCCTTCTGGATGAGTAAGATGGGTATATTGAGCCTATAAGCTTGAGAGCACCTGAGTACAGGATCACCTTGCCATCCTGTTCCATCTTTATCCCTGCAACACTGCAAACATGAAACCATCTACATTGACTCACCTCTCTTAAAAGCTGTGCTGTGTGAAAAAAAAAATTGGATAATAAGATGATTGAATTACTTGTCTGACAATTTCTGAATGTTGACTGGTGATGTCAGCTATTGTGGCGGGAATCAATTGCTCTTCCTGTCCCTTACCACACCAAAAATAGCACAGTCCACCTGGAGATGACAGAAGAAATCAAGAGAGATCATAAAATGTTCCGAAGCTCCAGAGAAAGGAGTAAAGCTCAAGAAAGTTTCAAAGAAGAATTTTCCATAAAACTGTTTTACAAAAGGAAGATCATTTAGCCAGAATGTCCGTGGTTTGACCTGTTACAGAACAAAATGTTATTTCCAGATTTAGATTACTTAGCTACAAACAAACACAATGATTTTTTTTCAAAAGATATTTTAGAATATTGTGTGGGACCTATGACATAGTAAAGAATAAATTCGTTTTAGAGAGATATATATCCCGGAAGAGTGAAACATAAATATTTCATGCGATGTAACTGAAGAATGTGTTTAACACAAATCACCACTTTGCACCCACGAGAAACATCTGGGGTCAACTTTTGCACCATGAAAACGGAAAAAAATAACATATATCTAAATATTTCATAATGGAAACACAGCAAATACATTTACTGGTCAATTCTCACACACAGAAAGAATTTGCTTTGCACTCGTTTCCTTAAAAAGTGACACATACATAAAGATGACAAATTCCTTTTTTTAATGAAGTTTTTATTTTCCAGGAAATCCATGTTGATCTGAAGAGAGGGATGTGCAAGGGTCCCTTATCAACAGGATTTAATGTCACAGCAGCACAGAAGCTGAAAGACGGAATGGTGGCGCAGCATTGATGAAAAGATCCGTCATCCGCTTCTCCTTCCTCTGCTTTTCTTTTCTGGGCTTCTTTTTCGGCCTCTACATATGAGCCATCTCCTGCTCCGTAATAAATGACATTGGTCCCATGAAATGTATGAGCTTTTCACAGTATAAAATAGCATTGGATAAAGGTATTCTTCATCCATCCATTACCAGTCTTACCATCACAGACCCAGCTCAGTGGAGCTCACCATCATCAGGAAATCATTCTTCTGTTATTACAATAAATGATTTTGAAAAGCAGACCATGCTTTTTCTTTCAAAAATATAAGGATATAGGGGCGCGTGGGTGGCTCAGTCAGTCAAGCTTCCGACTTCAGCTCAGGTCATGATCTCATAGTCCATGGGTTCAAGCCCCACATCGGGCTCTGTGCTGACAGCTCAGAGCCTGGAGCCTGTTTCAGATTCCATGCCTCCTTCTCTCTCTGTCCCTCCCCTGCTCACATTCTGTCTCTCTTTCTCTCAAAAGTAAATATACATTAAAAAAATTCAAAAATATAAGGATGTAGCAAGCATATAATAATTCCATCATATACTCTTACACGTAGACTCCTGGATAAATGATCTTCTGCTAAACTTCATGAAATGAAAGAAGAGTTCAAAGAGGATCCACGTCTTATTTCGATAAGATACAGGGATATATTTTCCTTGAAATAAGAACAATCTGACATAAAGCAACAACCAGTATAAAAGATTGTGATCAAAAAAAAAAAAACAGTTGTATGAAAAATGGTAAAGATTCGTGTTGTCAAACTTGATTAAATTACACACAGAATGATCTTGAGGAACACAGAATTTTTAAAAGTCGATTATTAAAATCATATTGAATGAAAATGAAAATATTAGCAAAGTTGGCAGATAAATTGGATAGATTACAAATATTCAGTTAATGAGTGGATGTTGGGCAGCAAAAGACAGAGCAAGTAGATTAAAGAAATATTCAAAAGCATGGTTGGAGAGAATTTATACAAACTAAGCATTTTTAATTTTTGAGAATAAGATAACCAAAATTGACAAATAAACACCCTTACCAAGACATATAAGGATCAAGTTTTCAAAGAAAAATAAAGAACTGAAAAGTGGCCTTTGGATTAGCCAATCCACAAGTTAGGGTAATAGTCAAACTTCCTGAAAGAGCAGTCTATTCTCATGACCTTCTTTTCTTCACCTCCAACTTAATCCTCACCCAACTCATTGTGATTTCCACTCCTTCCACTTCTATCGCCGAGAAACTTCTCTCACCAAGAAAAACCAATGTTTTCTTGTAAGTAAATCCAAAGGACACTTTTCAGCCTTCATTTTGCTTGACCTCCCTGCCACACTGGATACCACTGTGTATTCTTTTTGAGAAATACCCTTTTCCTTGGTTTCAAAGGTGTCAAACTTTCCTAGTTTCCTTATCCACCTTTTCTAAGTAGGTTTACTCATTCTCCTTTTCTGGTTCCACCTTTTATCCAGCCTAAAGTTGGGCAACCTTCTAGACTCTGTCTTTCTTGTTGATGCCATCTACACAGCTTCTGTGGGCAACTCCGTCTTCTCGCCGAGCTTCCACTACCATGAATACGTCAACTCCCGAATCCCTATCTCTTAAATCTCCTTTCCCACGAGCTCCATCCAGATCCACATATTTGATTCCCTGGATATGGCTAGACCTGACCTCACAATGTTTCTCCCCTCCATTCCCAGTCGTGTTCCTGTGCCATTATTCCCTAACTCAGTAAATGGCACCATAATCTATTCTGCTGCTCAAACCAGAAATCCCAAAGCTATTTTTTACTTTTCTCTCTCTCTTGCATACACTCGAATATCTAGTCATGTTGATTCAACACGTTGAGCATTTTTCATGTCTGTATATCTCTTTTCACCCCCACTACTCCCACCCTGTCAAAGGCACAATTATCTTTTAACTAGACTCCTATAATAGCCTCAAATCTGGCTTCCTAGCAACCAATCTTGTGTCCCGCACCTAAATCCATTCACGATTTTGCAACCAGAGAGATCTTTCATGTAACCTACTTATCCACCACTTACAGCTGTTTAGGACTTTTCATTTTGGTTATTATTTTAGGAAAAATATCTCAGGTCTCAAATAATCTGAGAGAACTCTTGATCCCGTATACTTTAGGCATCACTGTCCTCTTTACTTGATTACCCTCCAGTCTTTTTCATATGTAGTGACTGTTCCTCTTCACTCCTTGTATTGGAGTTATTTCCTTTTGTCTATATATTTTTCTTTCTTTCCCACTTCTTAACTCTTGACCTATCCAACTCTGACTCATCATTCAAGTTTCTTCTTTTGAGTTATGGCTTTCTCAGGGAAGCTTCTCTTTCCTCCATAGCTAAGTTAAATTCTATCCAGAAAATAAATAATCCAATTTAAAAATAGACCAAAATGCTTAACAAAGAATATATACAGATGGCAAATAAGTCCATGAAAATATGCTCCTCATCATATGTCATCAGGACAATGCAGATTAAAACAACAATGAAATATCACTATACACTCACTAGAATGGAAAAAATCTGAAACACTGACAATGCCCAGTGCTGGCAAGGATGTAGAGCAACAGGAACTCTCATTCAGTGCTGATGAGAACGCAAGATGGTACGGCCATTTTGGAAGATAGTTTGGCAATTTCTCACAAAACTAAACATATTCTTACTTTATGATGCATCAATCTTGCTCCTTGGTATTAACCTAAAGGACTTGAAAACATATCCACATAAAAACGTGCACAGAGATGTTTATAAAAGTTTTCTTCACAGTTGCCAAAAATTGGAATCAGTCATATTATCCTTCAGTAGATTAATGGATAAATAAACGATAAACCCAGACACTGGAATATTATCCAGCACTAAAACAATGAACTATGAAGCCATGAAAAGATATGGAGAAATCTTAATGCAATTACCAAGGGAAAGAAACCAGTCTGAAAAGTCTACATACTGTATGATTCCAACTATATAACACTCAGGAAAATGCAAAACTGTAGAGACAGTAAAAAGATCAGTGGTTGCCAGGGGTGGGGAGGTGGGAGGGGTGAATAGGAGGAGCACAGAATTTTTAAGGCACAGAAAATGTTTTGTGTGATACTATAATGATGGATATATGTCATTATATATTTATATAACCCCACAGAATGTAGAAGGAAGAATAAGTGAACTTGATAGATCAGTAGAAATTATCCAATCCGAAAAATAGAGAAAAAAAATATTGAAGAAGAAGAAAAAGAAATACATTGTAAAACATCAGGCATACCAACATACATACAATGGGAGACAGAAGGAGGCAGATTTTCTTTTTAAGAAATAATGATTGAACACCTCCCAATTTTTATAAAAACACTAATCTACACATCTAAGAAGCTGAACAAACTCTAAGTATGTTGTAAACGAAGAGATCCACATTGAGAAACATCACAGCCTGATTATAGAAAACCAAAGAAAAAGAGAAAATTTTGAAAGTAGCAGGAGAAAAATGACATGATGTCAAGGAGACCAGGACAAGGCCAGGTGTCCAGCCAGCCAGAGATGTGTCACTGGTCTGGTAACCCAGAGACACTCTGGTCCTGGTCCCCAGTTGTGTTGGTCACAGGTACGATGTGTAGGCCACTTTTATATTATTTCCCCCATGCCCTATCCACCACCAGCTTGGGATCATATTGTGGGGCTTGGGGCAGAGTTCAGGACACTGGTAGTGAAGACAGAGTCATCCTGGTCACAGCCCCATGCTACTGCAAAACCAGCTCCCCTCCCAACGACACAGATTAACAATAAACTTCTTATCAGAAACTATGGAGGCCAGAAGGCAGGAGGGTGACATTTAAAACACTTTAAGAAAAAGCTGTCAACCACTAATTTTATAATCAGCAACACTATCCTTCACAAAATTAATAGAAAGAAAGGCATTCCCGGATAAACAAAGAGAATTAAGAGAATTTGTTGCTAACAGGTCTATATTACAAGTACTAATAAAGGAAGCTTTTCAGGCTAAAAGAAGGAGATGATGTCAGTTATTTGAATGCACAAAATGAAAATCACTGGAAATGGGAAATATGTAGGTCAATGTAAAATATTAATGTTATATTAATTATACATAAATAAATAAATATATTGTATACTCTATTGTATCTTGTTTTAAAATGTTTACATTGCATAAAGCAATAATTATAACACTGTATTGCTGCATTTTAACATATATTGATGCAATGTATACAATAAGAGAAGTACAAAGAGGGGATAGGAGTGTACGTTTTGGTGACATGAAGCTGTTCACCCACAACCTGTTGAGCTCGCATGTGCGGGGGGTGGGGCCCTGTGGCTTCCCTCTGCTCCTCCAGGCCACCGAGGTGCGCATCAACCCCGTGGAGTCGACCCCAACTTTGTGGCATGTATGATAACCAAGGTGGAGTGGGCAGCGCTTCTGTAGGCAGCGGATACCTTGCACCTGGTCGAGGTACCCAAAGAACCAATTGAAGGGTATGAGCAAGATGAGAAGTTCCCGAGGAAGACGCACCACATGCTGCTGGAGGTGGATGTGCTGGAGGGCACCCCGCAGCGCGCAGAGTCTGAACGTCTGCATCCCATCAGTCGTGGGATCCGCAGCGTGCTGCTGAGTGAGGAGGAAACCGAGACTTAATCGTGCCAGTTGGCTGGTTTTTCATTCTGTAACTGTGTATCTCTTGATTCAAGGTCATGTGTATCCCCAACCCTTGACCCAGTGAGACGTGAAACAGTGTTCTTGAGCTCGATATATATTTTTTCTCATTAAAGGTTCAAAACCAAAAAAAAAAAAAAAAAAAAAAAAAAAAATGAGCCTGTATTAATCTGAAATAGATTGTGATAAATTGAGATGCATATAAGAATTGTTACAGCAACCACTAAGAAAACAACTAAAAAATATGGTACAAAGTCTATAGGGAATTTAAATAGAAACCTGAAATATTTATGTAATACACTAGGAGGCAGTAAAGGAGGAACCCAGGAACAAAGGAGGCAGGGGACACAAAAACCAAGGAGGAAAATGACCTATATAAATACAATCATATAAATAAATTACATTGACATGAATAGTTTAAATATCCTAATCAAAACGCAGAGATTATCGCCTTGGAATTTTTTTTTTTTTAGAGCAAGAGCCAACGGTATGCCATCTATGGAAAACACATCTTAAATTCAGACATGAATAGACAGAAAGTAAAGGATAAAACAAGATTTACAATGCTAAGTAACAATTGAGCTAGAGTGGCTATATTAATCTATGACAAAATAAACTTTGAAACAAGAAATATTACTAGAGATGAAAAGGGTCAATATAAACCATAAAGATATAACAATTACAGGGGCGCCTGGGTGGCGCAGTCGGTTAAGCGTCCGACTTCAGCCAGGTCACGATCTCGCGGTCCGTGAGTTGGAGCCCCGCGTCGGGCTCTGGGCTGATGGCTCAGAGCCTGGAGCCTGTTTCCGATTCTGTGTCTCCCTCTCTCTCTGCCCCTCCCCCGTTCATGCTCTGTCTCTCTCTGTCCCAAAAATGAATAAACGTTGAAAAAAAAAATTAAAAAAAAAAGATATAACAATTACAGGTTTATATGCAACTATTTAAAAAGCCTCAAAATACATGAATCAAAACATGATGGAATTGATGGAGAAATAGACAATGTAACAACTAGAGATTTCAATAACTCTCAGTAATTGACAAAACACTACACAGATATTCAGTAGTGATATAGAAGACTTGGACAATACTATCAACCAACTTAACATATTTAGAACACATTATCCAGTTATTAAGGGATGCACATTCCTTTTAAGCAGACATGGAACATTCTCCAAGGTAGTCTATATGTTAGGCATAAAACAAGGCTCAATAACTCCAATGGACTGAAATCATACAAAGCATATTCTCTAACCACAACAGAACTAAGTTAGAAATCAATAACAGAAAGAAATCTGGAAAAACCCAGTTATTTGGAATTTAAATAACATACTTCTATATAATTAATGGCTCAAAGAAATAGTCACAAGGGTAGTTATAAAGTACTTTGAACTGAATGAAAACAAAAGCACAATACATCAAAGTTTATGAAATGCAGTTTGAACCAGCATTAAATGCCTATATCAGAAAAGAAGAAAAGTCTCAAATTAATAATTGACATCTACATTAAGAAACTAAGAAAAGAAGAGTAAAATAAATGACAGGAAACAGAAAACAATGAAATCAAAAGTTAGTTCATTGAAAAGATCAACAAAATTGACAACCTTTAGAATAACCAATTGAGAAAAGAACAGAGAAAAAGAAAACAAGCAAAATCAAGAGGAAAAGAGGGTACACATTACTAACTCTACAAAAAATAAAAGAATTATAATATTATGAGTAACTTTAGACCAAAGAAAATAGACAACATGGATAAAATTAACAGATTCTTAAAAAGAAATTCCAAAAACTCATTCAAAAAGAAAAATAAAATTCTGAATAGACCTATAACAAGTAAAGAAATTGAATTCATAATTAAAATCTTCATACAAAGAAAACTCAACTTGGCTTCACTGGTGAATATGATCAAATACTTAAAGAAGAAATATTACCAATTCTTCACAAATTTGCTCAAGATACAGAGAAGAAGGAAGCATTCCCCACCTCATTCTATGAAGACAAAATTACCCTGATAACAAAGGCAAAGACATTACAACAAAAGAAAACTAAAGACCATTATCCATCATAAACATAAATATAAAAATCTTAAACATAACATTATCAAATTAAATTTACCAACATATCAGCAAATTACATACTACACCAAGTATATTCTTACCCTGTGGTTTACCCAAGAATGCAATAAAGAGCGTATATGAAAAATATACAGCTTCTATCATATTGAAGGGTAAAAGACTGATTCTCCCCTAAGATCATGAATTAGGCATGAATGTCTGCTTTCAACAAATCTATTCAACATAATACTGGATAGTCTAGATAGTAAAATAAAGTCCCTCCAAAAAAAGAATAAAAGAAAAAAGGCATTAAAATTGGAAATAAACAAATATAACTGTTTTTTTTGACAAATGACATGATACTATATGTAGAAGATACCAAGCAATAAAAAAAGAAAACTTAACATTATATTATATTACAATATAATATCTAACAAGTTTATAAAGGTCACAGGATCTACGATCAGCATACAAATATCAGTTGTATTTCTATGTACTAGTAATGAAGAATTCAAAAATGAAATTAAGAGAACAATTCCATTCACAATAGTATCTAAAAATAATACAATAATGGAATAGAATACAGAGTGCAGAAATAGACCCACTGATTTTCAACCAAGTATGGCCCACTGATTTTCAACAAAGATGCAAAAGTAATTAAACGGAGAAAGGATATCCTATTAAATGAATGGCACTGGAACAAATGGAACTCATAGCAAAAAAAAAAAAAAAAGAAAAAATCATACTTTATACAAGAATAATTAACTCATTGGGGAATCATAGATCTAAATGTAAAATGTTCCTGGGGTGCCTGGGTGGCTCAGTCCGTTAAGTGTCCAACTTGGGCTCAGGTCATGATTTTGCGGTTCGTGAGTTTGAGCCCCGAGACGGGCTCTGGGCTGACAGCTTGGAGCCTGGAGCCTGCTTCGGATTCTGTGTCTCCCTCTCTCTCTGTTCCTCCCCCACTCACACTCTGTCTGACTCTCTCTCAAAAATAAATGAAGATTTAAAAAAAACCTTTTTTTTAATGTAAAATGTTCTAGGGAGTTCAAGGGATTTGGAGTCTGATTAAAGAAAAAGACACGACTGTGAGAGGCAGAACACATACACTTTATTGAGTGGAGGTTGGATAGGATTGCGTAAAAAAAATTTCTCACAGTATGAAACCATCCAGAGGTTGGCTATCAATCAGATGGGAGAAGGGCAAGGGGACCGTTGAAGAAGAAGAGAATCAGAGAGGGTGGATGCATGCCTAGCTGCTGTCACTCAGCCATGTAGCAGAGTTTCTTGGTCAGAGAGCTCCTTGGGGATTTATACCTTTTCTAATGTTCAGCAGATGCTGGGTGAGGTTTCACAAGGTATGCACAGTCAGCAATCTCTACATATGCTTGTTTAGGGATATTTTTAAAAATATCAGGGTGTGTAAAAACTTACACCGATGGGCTTTGGAGCTACTAAGGCTCAGCCTGCAGTGAAGAAATAAACAACCTAGGGGGCCAATAAACAGAAACCATCTTTGGGTCATTTATATAACAAATGTTAACCTATAAATTTTTAGAAGAAAATACTGGAGAAAATCTTTGTGACTCAGATTTATGCAAAGAGTTCTTAGACATGACACTGAAAGCAAGATCCATTAAAAATAATTTAGTAGGTTGAACATTAAAACTTTTGTTCTATGAAGGACCCTATTAATGGAATGAAAATACAAACTACAGACCAGGAGAAAACATTGGCAAATCACACAACCTGGAAAGTTGGTGTATCTATAATATAGAGAGAATTCTCTAAACTCAGTAAGAAATTAAAAAAAAAAAATTCAAACAGAAAATGGACAAAGATTTGATGAGAAACTTCATAAAAACAGAGAAACAGCAAGTAGGCACACGTTCAACTTCACTAGCTATTGGGCAAAGACAAACTAAAGCCAGAATGAGATGCCACTGCACACCTATTAGAATGGCTAAAATTAATGCTGACCATACCAAGTGCTTACAAAAATGTGGAACAGTTGGACCTCTTACATATTGCTGGCTGGAATGCAAAATGGGAGAGCCGCTCTGAAAAAACAGCACGGCAGTTTCTTAGAAAGTTAAAGATACACTACCATACAATTGAGAAATCACACTCCTGGGTGTTTATCCTAGAAATATAAAAACATGTTCATACAAGAATGTGGACGTGAATGTTCACAGCAGCTTTACTTGTAATAGCCCCAAATGGAAACAGTCTAAATGTTCTTCAATGGACAAATGGAAAAACAAACTATGTACATCCATACAATGAAAAATTACTCAGCAATGAAAGTAAAGAACCTACCAACCCAAGCAACAGCATGGACGGATCTCAGGAGCATTATATTAAGTAAAAGAAGCCAGACACAAAGACGACGTGTTGTGAAATGCCAGAAAATGTAATTTATAGAGACAGAAGCTGATTAGTTATTGCACAGAGCTGAAGTTGTAATGAGGATTAACTGCAAATGTGCATGAGGGACCTTTGAGGGGTGACACAAATGGATTATGGTAATAACTGCACGACTCTGTAAACTTACTGAGAATCTTTCAATTGTATGTTTCCAATGGGTGAATTATTCCTAAGTAAAGTTGTTTTTCAAAAGCATAATTGGCTGTATAAAACATGACAATGTAGAATAAGATTTATAATATATGTAAAACTAAAGTGTAACTCACAATAGCACAAGGATAGGGAGAAGAGAAATGGAAGTATACTCTTGTAAAGTTCTCAGACGTAAAATGGCGTAATATCACATGAAAGCAGACTGTGATAAGTTAAAGATCTATATTATAAACCCCTAAGTTGAAATAACAAAACAAAGAGATAACTATAATATGCTAACAAAGGAAACAAAATGGAGTCATACCCCCCCACACACAAAAAACTCAATCCAAAAGAAAGCAGAAGACAAAAAAAAAAAAAAAAGGAACAAAAATAGATAAGACAAAGAGAAAAGAAATAGCAAGATTATAGATTTAAATTTAACCATATTAATAATCATATTAGATGTAAATTGCTTACATACACCAATTAAAAAGCACAGACTCTCAGATTAGATTTAAAAAAAACCAAGACTCAGGTATTTGCTGCCCACAAGAAAAGCACTTCAAATATTAAGACACAGATAGGTAAAAGTAAAAGGATACTACCACTAATGAAAAAAAATGTAGGGTAGATCTATTAAAATCAGACAAAGTATATTTTAAAAGAAAGAATATTACCAAAGGTAAATAAAATCATTTCATAATAATAAAGGGATCAATTCATGAAGAACTCATGACAATCCTAAACAGTATGCACCTAATAACTGAACTTCAAAATTCATGAAGCAAAAAACCAATCAAGCTACAAAGAGAAATAGACAAATCCATGATTAGAATGTATTTCAAAACCCATCTAAATAATTTATAGAACAAAGAGAAAATCAGCAAATACACAGAAGATTTGACCAGCAATAAATCAACTTGATGTTAGTGCACCTGTGTGGCTCAGTCAGTTGACTCTTGGTTTTGACGCAGGTCATGATCTCATGGTTGGTGGGACTGAGCCCCACAGCAGGCTCTGTGCTGACAGTGTGGAGCCTGCTTGGGATTCTCTCTCCCCCCTCCCTCTCTCTCTGTCCCCATACCCCCACTTGTTTGTGTACACTCACGTTTTCTCTCTCTTCAAATAAATAAATAAACTTTAAAAAATAAATAAACAAATAAACTTGATGTAACTGACATCCTCAGAGCACTCTGGCAAAAACAGCAAGATTTCACATTCTTTTTAAGTCCACAGAACATTTACCAAAATAGATCATATTCTGTGTAATGAAATAAGGTTCAATAAATTTAAAATATCTGTGTCATACAAAATACACTCTCCGACCACAATGGAATTCTAATTTTGTTTGAACACAACCATGATAAAAATATTTTAAAATCTAAAACAAGAAAGAAAGAAATCAACAACAGAAAGATATCTAGGGGTGCCTGGGTGGCTCAGTCAGGTGAGCGTCTGACTTCATTCAGCTCAGGTCATGGTCTCACAGTTTGGGTGTTTGAGCCCTGCCTCGGCTCTCTGCTGTCAGTGGAGAGTCCACTTCAGATCCTCTGTGCCCTTCTCTTTATTCCTCCCCTGCTCATGCTCACTCTCTCTCTCTCTCAAAAATGAGTCAACATTATTTTTTTAAAAAGATAACTAGAACATCCTCCAAATATGTGAAAACAAAATAAAACACTTAAAAAATAATACATGGCTCAAAGAAGAAATCAGAGAAATTATAAAATTATAAAGTGTTTTGAGCTAAATGGAAATGAAAATGTAACTTTTCAAAATTGGTTGGAAATGGGAAAAGGAACTTCAGTGCTTACCTCAACCACAAATTCAAAAATTAGGTCAGAGACCTAAATATAAAACCTAAAGTGTTAAACTTCTAGAAGAAATCATAAGAGAAAATCTTTGTGATCATAGGAAGCATAAGATTTCTTTCACAGGAAACAAAATGTAGAGACTATGAAAGAACATAAAAAGATAGCCTTCATCAAAATAAAAAACATCTGCTGCTCAAAATATAGTTAAGGAAAAGAAAAGATGAGCCCCAGACCGGGAGAAAATATTTGCAAAACAATATCTGACAAAGGACTCATATTCGGCATATTTAAATAACTCCCAAAACACAACAGTTTTAAAAGCCTGGTTTAAAATACTGAGCAAAATATTTGAACAAACATTTCACCAAAGAAGATATATAGATGACAAAATAGGCACATGAAAAGATGCTCATTATAATTGGTCTCTAGGGAAATGCAAATGAAAACCAAATGAGACACCACAACATTATTAGAACGGACAATTTTTTTTAGCTATCAGTACTAAGTGCTGGTGAGAATATGGAGCAAATATATGTCTATACAAGGTGATGGTGTGAATAGAAAATGCCGTGACAAACAGTTTGACCGTTTCCTATAAAATCACACACACAATTGCCGTATGACCCACCAATTTCAATCCCAGGTATTTACCGAAGAGAAATGAAACATTTGTCCCTCAAAGACCTGTTCACCAATGTTTATGGCAGCCTAATTCATAATGGCCCAAACCAGGAAACAACCTGAATGCCCATGGACCGGTGAATACATAAATGGTGGTGGAGTCTTATAATGAAATACCACATAGGAATAAGAAGGAAGGAACTACACAGGCAACAGTATCAACAAAGCTCAAGTGCATTATGCTGAGGGGAAAAAAAAAAAAAAAAAGCCAGACACAAAGGTTCTACACAGTATGATTCCATTTATATGATGATCTGGAAAAGGTGAAACTATAGACATCAATCAGATGAATGGTTGTCAGGGGATGGGGTGGAAACAGGGCATCAACTACAAAGGAGACAGAAGAACTTCTTGGGACAATGGAAATACCCTGTTACAGATGCTAGCGGTGGTTACATGATCATGGATGTCAACATACACCAAACATTCTGTCTAAATGAGGTGAATTTTATTGTACATAAATTGTTCTTGACTTCAGAGAAAGAATATAGGGAAGAAGGTATGCTGACTGGGATGCCTGGGCAGCTCAGTCGGTTGGATGGCCGACTTCAGCTCGGATCATGATCTCACAGCTCATGAGTTCGAGCCCCACATGGGGCTCTGTGCTGACAGCTCAAAGCCTGGAGCCTGCTTCGGATTCTGTGTCTCTCTGTCTCTCCCCCGCTCACATTCTGTCCTTCAAAAATAAACATTAAGAATGAATAAATAAACACATACATACATACATACATACATACATACATAAATACATACATAAATACATAAATAAATATTGGCTAAAAATTTTCAGTACTTAAAAAAATCATAACTCTTTATTTCAGAAATTTGTTCTAAGATTAGAAGAGGATAAATAAAAATAAATTCACAATTTAAAGCATGCTAAGACTGTGGAAGTGAAAAGGCAACAAGAAAACCTTAAAAAGCTGTGGAGGGAGCAGGGGGTTAGGTATTCAGCAAAAGAAGGTCAACAAAATTACCTGTAAATAGACAATAATTAGATTGATGGGACTTTTTGACAGCAACAGAAGTCTGATGGCATATCCTCAAAGTTTTGTGAAAAAATAACTTCGAATCTAGAAAAATCTATCCATCTGAACTACCATTCAGAGTAAGGGGGATAAAGGATAATTTTTGATAAACAAAGATGGAAAGAACTTAGCACTAACAAACTCCCACTGAAAGACTTAACTAAAGGCTGTAGTACTTTTACAAAGTAGGAAATTGAACTCAGCAGGAAGTAGAGAGATGCAAGAAATGATGGTAAGTAGAGAAACTGGCAAGCACATCAATAAACCTAAGAGTAATAACAACAATAACCACAAATGTTGGGGGAATAAAACAAAATGGTGGCATATTACTTAGCAATAAAGAGGAATGAACTATTGATATACTCAACAACACGGAGAGATCTCAGGTACACTATGCTATGTGAAAAGAGCCAATTTCAGAAGGTCTCATGCTGTATGATCCCATTTATATGACATTCTCAAAGCGAGACAGTTATTGAGATAGAGAACAGATTCGTGGTTGCTGGTGAAAGAGCGGGGGTGACAGTAAGACTAAAGGGAGTATCACAAGGGAGATCTTTACGATGGTGGGTCAGTTCCGTATCTTGACTGTGGTGCTGGTCACACAAATCTACACACGTGAGAAAACGACCCAGAACTGCAAACAGACATTGAACCAGTGTCAACTTCCTGTTTTTGATATCGCACTATAGTTACATAAGATGTAACTTTTAGGAGCGCCTGGGTGGCTCAGTCAGTTAAGCATCTGACTTCGGCTCAGGTCGTGATCTCGCAGTTCATGGGTTTGAGGCCCATGTCAGGCTCCTGGCTCAGAGCCTGGAGCCTGCTTCGGATTCTGTTTCCCTCTCCTGCTCACACTCTGTCTCTCTCTCTCAAAAATAAATAAACATTAAAAAATTAACGATAAAAAAAGATGTAACTTTTAGAGGGAACGGGTGGGCGATACAGGGATCTCTCTGTATTATCTTTGCAACTTCCTGTGAATCTGTAAGTATTTCAAAAAAGTGTTAAAAAAAAACTAAGAGGGAGCCACTAAATAATAAAAATATGGAAGATGACAGGGGAGATCAGAATAAACCATTTTAAGGTCTTCCTAAGTTCGGGAAGAGGACGAAGACATTCATTAAGTTTAAACCTAAGTCAAATATGTCATGAAAAATTTAAGGAAGACGCTAAAAAAAATAGAAAAAGAAAGTATAGTTTGTAAACCAGACAACGATGGGGGAATGATAATAAGGAAAATAATTCAGGAGAAGCAGTGAAAGGAAAAGGAAAAAGAGTAAAGTGGCTTGCTAAAACATATATTCAAAAAAACTATAACTCTAATACTAGTAATAATGAGTCTGAAAACATTTTAAAAAGTAATCCAATCCATAATAATAACAAAAGAATTACAGTATCTGTGAAGCATCTAAATGAAAATTATGTGTGGCCTATGAAGAAAGCTACAAATATTTATCTGGTAAGTTCTGTTAATAGTTATCCAGCCTTGAGAGATAAGGAAAGAAGCCTGAGTTCCAAATTTGTCCATGAACAGCATGTGCTTGATAAGGAAGCAAAAGTAACCATCTTGTGCTGGTCTGCAAGCCCTCACTTTTCAGAATGCTGTAGTAGTTTCTAATGTATCGAACGTTGACTAACTGACTAAGATAAAGGATATAAGCCAGTGAGTGCTCTCAGAAAGCCGTGTGAGGAGTAAGCAGTCTGTACACGTTAATCCCTGTTTGCGGTGTCACAGGCCCGAGGCGACTGGTGAGTCGAGAGCTCCTACTTTCTCCCTGCAGCAGGTGTCAGTTCTGATACGGTCCATGGCTCCATGAACCCTCACCGTCGCCCCACGCAGAAGATACTACTATTGTTCTCCTAGAAGATACCTGCTGTTACTTGCAAGTGAGGAAACTGAGGCAGAGAGCGAGGTTACGCAACCTGCCTGAGGTTTTTGGGTTTTGAACTTGAGAAGGCTGGCTCCAGTGCCCATGCTCTAAATGCCTCTGCAATCTAACTTTTTTTTTTTTTTAATTTTTTTTAACGTTTATTTATTTTTGAGACAGAGAGAGACAGAGCATGAACGGGGGAGGGTCAGAGAGAGAGGGAGACACAGAATCCGAAACAGGCTCCAGGCTCTGAGCAGTCAGCACAGAGCCCGACGCGGGGCTCGAACTCACGGACCGCGAGATCACGACCTGAGCCGAAGTCGGAAGCTTAACCGACTGAGCCACCCAGGCGCCCCTGCAATCGAACTTTTAAATTAAAGTGGGAGGATAAATCTGGCTGGTGAAGAAAATACCAGTGGAGTCAGACCAGCCCTAACTGCTATCTCAAGGTGCAATAAACAGTGTGATATCACATGAAAATAGACAAAGGGAATTGGTAGAACAGAACCAGTAACTGAGAGATGGGATCTACCATGTATATCAGTTTAATTAAAGGTGTACCTAAAATCAGATCTAGTGATTTTAATAAATTGTGTTAGCACAATGAACTGACAACCGCAAGAGGAATGTAAAGATTCACTCCAAGAATTTCTCTTTTTGCCGCACACAGACAGAAATCCCAGCTGGAATAAAGAGTTAAAGGAAACAAGACTGTATCATTAAAAAAAGAGAACAAGTATTATTAAACATTTATCAACCTCTTGAGGTAGGAGGAATGCTTATGTAATAAATCACAAAGGGAATCAGCAACTGAGTTGATAACATAAAAATGTAAATTTTCTATTAACTGAATAAAAACTCAGAAAGAAAATTCAGAGATAAAGGCAAACAAAAAAATTACAACAAACATAATTCAGAATCATACCGAACACAACTGTACTATTATGTCATGGTGCTTTAGATCTGAAGGATTGGTTGGCATCTTTAAAACAGAAAGAATTTTCAGAAATCAAAGAGCAAAATACTCAAACCCCAGAAGAAAAATTGACATATGCAGGAAATCTACAGAAGAGACACTAAAGGTCAAAAAAGTTATTTTTAATTCAGTAAGAGATGCAAATGAAAACAACAGGTTGTTTTACATTTCCCCTTGCTGACAAAGATTGCTTTTTAATAATGATAGTAAGATTATAATATAGATATAAACTCAGGCAAGCTTTCTGTAATGCAATTTAGCAAAACAGTATAGTTACATTGTGTGTGATTTTGAATTAGGCAAGTTAAAGAGCAGGATATAAACACCTTAAGAAAATTGTACTTTATCAGCACTGGATGTTGTATGTAAGTGATGAATCACTGAATTGTATATTGCACTGAAACCTGAAACCAATATTGCAGTGTATGTTGGCTAACTAAAATTTAAATGAAAAATTAAAAAAAAAAAACTAATTTAAAAAGTGTACTTTATGTGCAAAATTTGAAATAATACAAAGCCCAGCATTTTCAGTTCTTGAAAAACAGCAATATTACAGAGCTTTCCAACCAAGTGAATTGTAAACAGTGAAATAGCATAGCACTTAGGAGTGGGGACTCCAGAACCAGGCTGTCTGTGTTTTAATCCTGCCGTTTACAAGCGACACCATTTACAAGCTCTGTAACCTGGACAAGTTGCTTTATCTACTTGTGTCTTGGCTTCTTCATCTATGAAGTGGGAATCATAATAATCACCATCTTATATGACGTCATGAGTATTAAATGAGTTAATATACTTAAAGTACTTAGAACACAGCCTGGCATGTATATTACATAGGGTTTGTTTTGACAGTGAGGATGGGAAGGATGATGATTGATGTTGCCACATGATGGCACCATGTTAGCAGAAAACAAATAGACCCTTTGACTATCGTTTGTCATTATCCTGGGACCCATATTGCTGCTAAATGCTAGAAGTTCTGCAGATGACTTTAGTGGATACTTATTACTTTACTATAATACACAGTAAAAATAAGTCTATAATAAAAAGTAATTGTTAAACTTGAATGTTAAACTATTTGTATATTTATAAGAATGTTTGTTAAATAATAATACAAATGGTAACCCCCAAAACTTTAAAATGGAAGCTAAGGGCAAATGGGTGGCTCAGTCAGTTAAGCGCGTAACTTGATTTCATTTCAAGTCATGATCTCATGGTTCATGAGTTCGAGCCCTGCATTGGGCTCTGTACTGACAGTGTGGAGCCTGTTTTGGATTTTCTCTCTCCCTCTCTCTCTGCCCCTCCCCTACTCACTCTTTCTCTCTCTCTCTCTCTCAAAATAAGTAACTAAACTTAAAAAGCAAGCCATTATGATATACTACACCTTTTGAAATTCATATCAGAAGAACGCTGAAAAACAAAGAATCATTAAAGCAAAAATACACCACAACTCTTAATGATTTATGCACACCAAGAATACCCTCTCCCACACACTTTACATTTATTCCAATGGGAAATAAGTCTTGGATTTGCAAGGACTTCAGGAACACTCCCGTCACACAAAATGCAACCACCTGGTAAAGGCAGAACCAATAAGCATGCAATGATCAAGACCCTTTATGTACTGGCATAAAAACACATAAAGCAATTGCTATAAAATTTTCAAGGAAGAACTGACAAAAAAAATAAACTAACAGACTTCCTGTTTTAAATAAATTAGGTATACCTAGAAAATACCCATTTTCTATTTATCTACAAAGAAAACCTCAGAAAATTTTCAAAAATAGAATTTGTACAGGCCTGTGTTCTCACCACTCTATCACCAGAAAAGTTTAAACTCTTTACAAAATAGCTCCTGGATCAGGTTGGAAGTAAAATCTACATATTGAGACAATTTAGAAAATGGCTCCAAGCACAACAAATAGCAAATTTCACAGAATGCAGTCAAAGCTGTATTCATGTGAATATTCATAGTCTTAAAATGCTTTCATTATTAAACAAGAAATGATAAAACATTCAACATAGGAAGCTATAAACCTATAGAAAAAGAAGTAAGTGATTACAGTAAGGAGAAACTAATACTTAGAAAATATAGCAGAACTCGTATATCTGAGAACTAATTCTTGGAAATGGCCAATTAAGCAGAAGATAAAATTTAAACAGAAATGAGAGAGAGAAAATACCAATAGGAAACCTTAAGAATAAAAAAATAAAATTCGTCTCTCAGAAATCTCACTTTTAAGTATAGCCCTAAAATTCCAAGTAACATTTAAACAAACCTAACAAAGTGGCATATTAAGAGAATCAGAGCTACAACAAAATGAAGTTTAAGAATGCAAAAATAGGGGCGCCTGGGTGGCTCAGTCGGTTGAGTGTCCGACTTCGGCTTAGGTCACGATCTCATGGTCTGTGAGTTCGAGCCCCGCGTCAGGCTCTGGGCTGATGGCTCAGAGCCTGGAGCCTGCTTCCGATTCTGTGTCTCCATCTCTCTCTGCCCCTCCCCCATTCATGCTCTGTCTCTCTCTGTCTCAAAAATAAATAAATGTTAAAAAAAATAAAAAATAAAAAGAATGCAAAAATAGTTCCATGTTACTAGGGCTAAATAGCAAAAATTTTGCCCACTTCAATAAAGGTAGAAAAGTATTTTATAAGATAGAGCATCTATCCCTGATTAATAAAAAATTTCCCAACAAAATAGGGATTGAAATACACTTCTATAATTTAGCAAAGAATATCCTTATCAAATAGTCGGCCACCAAGTAACAGTATACCTATCATTTAAAAAATGCTAGGGTGCCTGGGTGGCTCCTTTGGTTAAGAGTCCAACTTTAGCCCAAGTCATGATCTCACAGCTCCTGAGGTCAAGCCTGCATCGGGCTCTCTGCTGTCAGTGTGGGACCCACTTTGGAGCCTCTGTGCCTTCCTGTTTCTGCCCCCACCCACTTGCACACGTGTGCTCTTTCTCTCTCTCTTTCAAAAATAAATAAACATGTTTTTAAAAAGATTTAAAAATGCTAAAGGCAATCTCATTAAGATAGACAAGACAAAGAGGTCCATAATCACTTCTGCTATTTAGGATTATGGTAGAAGTTCCACGTACCACTGTAATAATGCAAGAAAAGTAAATGAGGCATTGCCTTAAAAAGGAGGCAGACTTATCTATATTTGCATACAACACAAATATATACCTTGAAAATGGACCAAAAAATCCATTGTAAAATGACTGAGACTAATAGCAGAGTTTTCTAAAATGTCTGATCACACTGGTTACTCAAAAGACAATGGCTTGAGGCAGAGTTTCAGTCTGCGACAAGGAACAGTTATGAAGATGGCTAGCAGTAGTGCTTGGGCAACGATGTCAATACACCTGATTCCACTAAACTACACACTTAAAAATGCTTCAAATGTTAAATTTTACGTTATATTTATTTTACCACATTTAAGTAAATGGCTTGGATTACTCAGAAAGAGACGGCCACTATGCAAGCACTTGATTTTTTTTTAATTTTTTAAAAATATTTTTAATGTTTATTTATTTTTGAGAGAGAAAGAGAGACAGAGCATGAGTGGGGGAGGGGCAGAGAAGAGAGAGGGAGACGCAGAATCCAAAGCAGACTCCAGGCTCTGAGCTGTCAGCACAGAGCCCTACGTGGGGCTCAAACCCATGAACATTGAGATCATGACCTGAGCCGAAGTCAAACACTTAACTGACTGAGCCAACCAGACGCCGATAATTATTTTTTAAGTAAATAGCTCATTTTGAAAAGTTAGTGGGGGAAAAAACATCTACTTACAATCAAGATGAGAGACAGAGAAGGAGGGAAAAAGAGAGGGAGGAACAGAGGGAGGATGTAGGTCTCACATGAGTCTAAAAATGCTATTAAATGGCATCAAAGACAACAGAGTAAGGAAAAAAAAAAAAACATATCATGCTCCCGGATGAAAACATTCAATATTTCAAAGACCTGAAAATTCCCCAAATTAATCTTTAAATGTAATTCAATTCTAGTCAAAATATCAGCAGGATTTCCCTTTCAGAATTTGACACAATAATTGTAAGGTTTATCAGGAATAATAAAGGAGTGAGAATAGCCAAGCAGATTTTGAAAATTAGTAATGAGGAAGGAGGAGACGTTCCAGAAATGCATGATGTATTCTACAATTTCTTTTGCTTCCTAGTCTTCTCTAGAAGACCAGAAGGTCAAGATTCTTCCAACTCACTCACCATTGTCCAGAGAAAGAAAAGGACATTGCTGCGAGCTGCTGAAAGTTCCTTTAACCCGGTAAACAGGCACCTTCAGTAGAATGTACTTTTAATATATTCTGTATTTTTTAATTTTAAAATATGACGCCACAATTGGAAATAAAATGACTAGCTGTGCTGTATACATTAACTGGAGTATATTAACAGAATGCAGTATCATAATATTCTGTGATTTTGACTCTGAGCTTTAAGGATATTCAAGCACTATCTTCTTGCACAATCTATGAAAATAAGATCCTTCTATAAAAATAAGTAAATTTACTATTGGCTACTGGGAAAACATAATCAGGGACAATTTCTAAAAGGGTGATGGTGATGGGATCAAATAGACCAACAGATTCACAAACAGAATAGAAAAGTACAGAAAGCACCAAGTACAGATACCAGGTTAGCATACAGTAAGTGTAGTGGTTTAAGTCCATACGAAAAGGATAAATTATTCGACATTCACCACTGAAATTACAGACAGATCACTAGTGGGGAAAATAAGGCTAGTTCTCTAAATCATGGTCTACACTAAAATAAATTCTAAATGGAAAATCATGGCACCTGGGTGGCTCACTCGGTTAAGCACCCGACTCTTGATTTCGGCTCAGGTCATGATCTCACCATCCGTGAGATCAAGCCTCCCATCAGGTTCTGGGCTGACAGCACAGAGTATGCTTGGGATTCTGTCTCTCTCTCTTTCTCTCAAAATAAATAAACATTTAAATTGAATAAAAATTTAATTCCTCCACACACCTAACAAATGTTTACCGGGTACAAATTTATGAGCTAGACCACTGTGAGGACACTAAGACAGAGAAGTAGGCAAGACCCCCAGGGTCCCCACACTCATGGGATTTACAGCCTATCTCTGGCCTAATGGTATGAGCCTATGACTTCAGAGTAACTGGTGAAATATTCTACAGCTAGGTATCAGGGGTCTAGTCCCAGCAACCCCAGGATTAGGTCATGTTTCACTATCCCACCACCCACCTTGTGTTTCTTTTGTCTGGTGAACACAGCCACCAGGTGATAACCCTTTGGCTCATTACCCTTCCCTTGGTGATGGTTTCCCATACACCTTTGGGAAATAATGGGTGGGGCGTAATCAAGCACTAGGATGTTAAAAACCCAGTTTCTATGGCATTTCGGGCCAGATGCTGAAGACAGAGAGCCGAAAGCTCACAAGAAGGTGGAGGGAAGGGATGTCCCAGAATTAGGGACAAAGGTAGCGACAACAAGGTAATGTATCTTGTCACCCTTGATAATGTTTTCTCCATTGGGGTCTGAATCAGAGGAAAAAAGAGAAATGCAGCTTAAAAATATATACATGAGTCCCTCTCCCTCTCTCCCTTCCTCTCTCTCTCTCTCTCCCCCCAATATTTGGACTGGGATGTTATCTAACAGGTAGGGTGTGAGGTGTGGTATGTGGGCAATAAAACTTCTCTGACTCTGCCTTCCAGTTGGTTCTCCCCTAATTGACATGGAAACCATAATGCAGACATCAAAGGTTGAGCTGCACAACTGGTTATTTAATTACCATTGTGATGATGCCAGAGAAGTGAAGGGTCAGGGAGTTCACAGAACTGGGGCCCTGACCTAATCTCAGGGATCAGGTGAGGCTTCCCTGAGGACGTTCAAGAACTCTGAGCTGGGAGCAGGAATGAAACAGGCAGGGTGACTCGGGTGAGGGAAGCATGTGCTGAGACGGTAGCAAAGCAGATGGCCCTCCCCACTGTGTGTGGGCACCACCCAATCCATTAAGGGCCTGAATAGAACAAAAAGGTGGAGGAAGGTGGGATTCACCCTCTGCCTGACTGCTTACGCTGAAACATCGATCTTCTCCTGCTTCAGTGCTCCTCATTCTCAGACCTTTGGATCTGGACTTGAACCTATACCCTCGGTTCTCTGACTCTCAGGCACTCGGACTACACCACCAGCTATCCTGGCTCTCCAGCTTGCAGACGGCAGGTTGTGGGACTTCTCTGTCTCCATAAGTGTGAGCTAATATCTTACGATATCTCTCTTTCTTAGCTTTTTTATTATAAGCTACATTGACTAATCCAAATTTCTATCTCAGTCAGAATACCATAGGCTGGACGGCTTAAACAACAAAAATCAATTTCGTACAGTTTTGGAGGATGGTTAGTCCAAGATCGAGGTGCAGGCAGACCCACTGTCTGGTGAGGGCATTCCTGCTTCCGTGCAGACAAGATTCACCTTGAATCCTCAAAAGGTGGAGAGCAGAAAGAGATCATCTCTCTGATATCTCTTCTTTTTTTTTTTTTTTTAATGTTTATTCATTTTTCAAAGAGAGTATGAGCGGGGAAGGGACAAAGAGAGGGGGCCAGGAGGGACACAGGATCTGAATCGGGCTCTGCTCTGAAAGCAGAGAGCCCGATGTGGGTCTTGAACTCACAAACTGTGAGATCATGACCTGAGCTGAAGTCGGATGCTCAACCAACTGAACCACCTAGACGTCCCGCATATCTCTTCTTAAAAGGACACTAATCCTATTCGTGAATGTCCACGCCCATGACCTAATTACCTCCCTGAATATCCAACCTCCAAACACCATAACATTGGGGGGTTAGGCTTCAGCATATGAATTTGAAAGGGGTTTGGGGACACAAACATTCAGGCCATCACACACACCTTGTTATTTTCATTACATCTAGTTTCATTTTTCACCATCTGACACCATGCTGTCTCTCTCACACTTGAATCTGTACCTGCAAAATTGCAAATAGTGTTTTAAACATTCAAAAAGTAATATTATATTTTATCAAATTAAGAACAGTAATGTATCTGGAGTAAAATACACGCTTGTATAACAAGGGGAGTTCTACAGAAACGGGCTTTTCTTGACCATGACCCCATTCCAATTCAAAGTCTGGTATCTGAGGAAAAAAGGTGATTTGTTAATTTCTTTTCAAAACTCTATTTCCATTGTGCTCAAAATGTCCTATTCTCATCAATTCAGAGGGGGAAAATGCAAATGATTACTAAATATAAAAAAATGCTTGGCACTCAACTAATCAAAGAAATGTAAATTGAAATGTTTATTTTCCACCTATAAAATTTGCAAATGCTTTTTAAATGCCAATCCTGGATATTGGCAAAGGTGAGATACAACTCCTATCACACTGCTCATGGTAGCACAAACTGAAAAATGTTTTGGCAAAATAGAGCAAGAGCCTTCAAAATAGTTACATCCTTTGACCTCCTAAATTCTCTGCTAGAAATCTATTGTAGAAATAACGTGATCAACGATTTATGTACAAAAAAATTCAAAGCAGTGATATAATAACAAAAGACTGTCAACATGCTACATTTGATAGTCTCGTCATGGTTTTCAAGCTGTGATCAGCAGAGCCCTAGCATTGAACACATGGGGAACTACTGGGGCCAGAAAGTGGCCACGTTGTTAGGACGCTGAGTTCAATATTTCTGAGTCAAACAGTTCTGCTTTTATCTGTTCTACATAGTGAGTTTCAGTTAAGATTCACTTTTTCGGGGGGCACCTGGGTGGCTCAGTTGGTTGAGCGTCCGACCTGGGCTCAGGTCATGATCTCGCGGTTCGTGAGTTCGAGCCCTGTGTCGGGTTCAGTGCTGACAGTTCATAGCCTGGAGCCCGCTTCAGATTCTGTGTCTCCCTCTCTCTCTCTCTCCCTCCACTCTGTCTCTCTCAAAAATAAATAAACATAAAAAAATAAAAAATTTTAGAAAAAAGATTCACTTCTTGTTGGAGGGCAGGGATAGTAATCATCAGTCTACCCTAATTAGAACATAGGATCCACGAAGAATTTGTCAGCAAGTGATATGCAACCAGATTCCCAAAACTAAGCACAGTGTTTGGCTCGCAGTAGGTATTAAACAAATAGATGACGTTTATTGCAGGTTTAAGTTTTCTTTTTTTCTGATTAAAAACAAGTTTGAAAAGTATTATAATCAGGAAACTAAATACCGGAGATTTGCAAACTATGGCCCAAGGGCCAAGACTGGCCCAACACTTGTCTTTATAAATAAGGTTTTATTGGGACACAGTCACCCACACTCATTCATTTACATGTTGTCTATAGCTGCCTTTGTGCTACAGTGGCAGAGTTGAGTAGCTGCAACACACTGTGTGGCCTACCAGGCTGAAGATATTTACTCTCTGGCCCTTTACAGAAAAAGTTTGCTATCCCTGCTCTACACCGTAAACTGCATATGGCCATTAAAAATAATGAAACAAATAACAATGAGACAATAACACAAATAAACACAGTGTGATATTGTGTTTTAAGAAGTTCAAAAGCACAAGGACAATGCCAAGTGTTGGTGAGAACGGGAGGTAACGAGAAGTGTCCTACACCACCGAGGGGAGTATAAATGGTCACCAGCACTGAGGAAAACAGCCTGGCATCATCTCCTGAAACTGTAGGCATGCGACCTACAGCTGACATCTGCAGGTAGATGGGTGCACAGAAACTTCACTCGTAGTGATTACCCAATGGAAATGAGGGCACATATGCGCTAACCAACATATTAAAAGAATGTTCATAACAACATCATTCGAAATAGACGCAAACTGGAAACAACCCAGACATCCATCAAAAGTAGAGTGGATAAATAGATTATGGTAGATGCATATAATGAGAAAAAACTTCAGTGCAAATGCATAAATTCTACACACAACAACAGAAATGAATCCCAAACATAAGGCTAAGAGAGGGAAACCAGATACAGAAGAATATAGTCCATAGGCTTCTAATTATAAGGTAAAGCCTAATAATCACAGAATTAACTTACAGTACCTGATAGGATAGCCTTTAACTTTGGACAAAAGGGCGAGGAGACAGATTTGCAGGGGGCTTAACGAGGGGCTTCAGAGAGACCACTACCTCTCCAAATTCCACTACCTTACCCAGGTAGTGTTCATGGGGGTATCCTCATATAACAATAGTTTACTGATCTGTGCACTTTTCAGCATATATGGCATACTTTGATTTTAAGAAATGCTTTAAAAATGAATGTATACTATGATCCTAATTTGGTTAAAGAAGGAAAGTGTGAGATTTATATCTGAGTGCATCAAAAAAGCAACCAATAGAACTACATCAACATCTTGAGAAATTAGATTGTGACTGCTTTTCATTTTCTCCCTCCATACAGTGCTCAAAATTCTCTGCAATGTTTAAAATATGAGAAACCCCTAAGAATGATATATCCACAACCCCACCGCTAAAGTTGAAAGAAATAAGCAAAAAGAGGTAAAATTAGCAAAGAACAGGTAGCAAACGTTGAAAATTTAGCTGACACTCCCAACTTGGAGGGCAGACACTGGAGGTGAGGGCAAGCCAGGGAGAGCCCGATACCCCATCTGAAGGCCCATACCCTACACCTAAGTCCCACGTCAGAGCCCAAGTTCCTAGCATTAGGAGCATTTACACCACAGAAATCGCTAAGTGCTACAAATCAGGACTTGACTCATCATTTCATTGATCATCTAGGCTTAAGGAAGTGATGGAGCAAATGCAAATAACCAATCATGCAAATGAAATTAAACGTGTATTGTTTCTGTAGTCATAATCCCATAAAAAAATGAAGGAAAAATTCTTCCGGTATTCACTGCTATTATCCAGTTCAGCAAAGGAGTCGTTCCTATCACGGACGAACATCCCCTTTGTCTGTCAGTTGTATCCTACTAATAAACATGAAGGAAAGTATCAACCAACCAATTTTTGGATTTATGTCAAAACTACACTTGCTGACCAGTGGCAACCCTAGGTTGGATATGGATACAAGAATTCGACACAAATCAACAAAAGCATGCTGTGAAAATCGGATGGCTTTATGGACTTTACAACGAGGAATATCGTGTCGTTTGTCACCAGCTGTAAAGTGTAAGCTACACGTCCTTTAAATCAGTCATGTTGAGTATAGACCTCCATACATGTTCCCAGAGAGCTAGTTGGTAAGCATATACTCGCACACCAATGCCTGAAAACAGGGTTTTCGACAGTAGAAGGAGGTTACTGAACGTGCAACAACATGATTTGCAAATGTCACCACGGCTGGAGAAGTCAAAGAGATCATGGGAAGGGGGGCGCTAGGGCAAAAATGTAAAGGTGAAGCGGAAAAGTACCCTTTCTAACTGGGCCTAACGGGAGCAAACAACTGAGGTTTTGTGCCCTGGTGGAGGGAACCCATGAGGTTAATTCCTCTTTCCAGTTCTGCCACATGTAGAGAAAGAAAGTAAGAAATTTGAGAGCAAGAAGGTTAAAAGGCCTTCTCTATAATTAGCTTAACAGGTAAATTAAGGTGCATACGTTCCCCGGGGCTAAGATGGAAAGAAGTGGGGTCCTCCAGCACCCCCTTAATCCTCTGCAGCCTCTGCTAGTCATCCAAGAAATTGCGCTCTTTCTCCCCTAATTACACTGCGGCTTAATGTGGGAAACCTGATTTCCCTCACATTTACACAGCCCTTTACAATTTTCAAATACAATTATATTAATTATCTCACTTGATTCTCATAACCCTTTTATGAAAGCAGGAATGGCTAAGTTTCAAAGAAAAATATTCCTAGGGAAAACTTAGTATTTTTGTGTGCTTAATTTAACTGTGGTTTTAAAGCCCGGCTCAAGAAAAAAAAGCTCCTTTCAAATCACCTATATAGTTCTTTGGGGACACTCCTATCTGGTTCCTTGAAGATGTCAGCATGGTTTTGTTCCTGAAGTACTTGCCCTTTATCATTCCTCCTGGGAAGAAAGACAAAACCACCTGATTACAATTAGCTAAAGGGCAACCATTAATTTTTTAAACCCTGTCCTCTGCCTTTATCCTGAAAACTTCTCAGAAGTAGACAGACTATCTCTTTTTTAGACCTCCATCTTAATTTTGTTCCTTAGTGAAGAAACTTAGGCACGGTACATGCTTAAGTAAATTGGGTAAGAATGGTTTTCCCTGCCTGACTTGTCTGAGTTACAAGAAAGGACCTTATTGGAAGGAGACACATCACGAGTTGTCCACGGCTGTAAAATTCCCAAGCAGCCTCATGAAGAAAGGCAATTCAGTCAGAGTCAGTGAGCGAACACGTACCGTTCCTGCTCAGAAAGGGTGGGGAGAAGGAAAAGAAGGAAGGAGGGGAAGGAAGGAGGGAAGGAAACAAACAGCTGTTTATTGACTTCCTACTACATGTTCCAGGAACTTTGACAGACAGCATACAACCTGACCAACTTGTCGTGGCCCCATTTTACAGATGAAAGAACTTAGATACAGAGAGGTTAGCTGTTTGATAAATGACACATTAGTTACAGACATACCTGTGATTTCAAAGACCATCCTTTACCGCTAGACCAGTGATTCTCGCAGTGTGGGTTCCAACCAGCAGCAGAAGGGCCACCTGGGAACTCGTTAGAGATGCAGATTCGCAGGACCCACCCCAGAACTTCTGAATCAGAAACTATAAGGGTGGGGCCCAACAGTCTGGTTTAATGAGCCCTCCCAAGTTATGCTGATAGAACACCTGCTCTAAAGCAAAAGTCAACAAATGTAAAGGGTCACACAGAAAATACTTTAGGCTCTGTGGGCCACACGGTCTGTGTCATCAGTATTCGACCCTGCCGTATTAGTGCAAAAGCAGCCATAGGCAATACATAAACAAAAGAGCACGGCTGTGTTTCAATAAAAATTAAGTGTTGGACAATGAAATCTGAATTGCCTATCATTTTCCTATATCATGAAATATTATTCTTTTAACTTTTTCTGAACCATTAACAAATACATAAATCATTCCTATCCCAAGGGCTGCAGAGAAATAGGCAGTGGGGAAAACCTGGCCTGGGGGCCTTAGCTTGGCACCCTCTGCTCCCAAGCTGGACTATGCTACCTTGCAAGTAACAACCCTCTAATCAGGACAAAGATAGGCTAACTCTCATACAAGGAAGAATGTTGTAAAGGTGAATTATAAAACATTCTGCGGTCCAATAGAGGCAGACGGCACATCTGGTTGGGGTGATGACAAAGACTTCCATGAAGCGGTGACAATCTGTGCGGGCTTTGTATGATGAGTAGGGGTTCAACAGGTAGAGACAGTGTAGATGGACCGTACAGAGGGGGCGGCTTAGACAAAGGGGTGAAGACTGGTGTGTGCAAGGCAGCCACTCCAAACTGCTCACTTCCACCCCAAATCCCCCAATCTCTTGAACTAAACATGCTTTTGGGAAACTCAAAGCTATTGTGAGTACCAGTAAACTACGGCATCGGGAAAGGGACAAATACAGCAACTGACATAAAAGCTGTATACGTGATAGTCATTATCAGTGATGTATTCCTCTCTCCCCGCAAGCCATGTGTTAAGGGGAGGGTGTCTTATTTCCTACAACAAATTATTCCTGGGTGCGAATTTGACTGTATGAAATACGCTCCCAAGTATCACGCAATGCCAAGAAATAATTTTCTTGAGATAGTTTCTAGTTATACAAATGAGCTCCCTTGAGATTTGTTTGGTTTTCCTGATTCTTTACACACCATCCAATTGAGTTGTTGGTTATTTTCAAACACAAGATTTCCCTTTATGATCATAATTTAGTACAATTTCAGAAAGTGGGGCTTTTTTTCTTTTTTTTTTTTTTCAGGTTACTCATTTTCATTAAATTTGCTTTGGTGCCAGCTGTTAAAAGGAAATACTATCCAGTCTGGCAATATTCCCTAGAATAAGAAAGAAGGCAAATTGTCAAGTTGGTAACAAATAATACCTTCCTCTCTGATAGATATCCAACTTCACATAGCAGAGAGGTTAAGAGACCAAGTTCTAAAGTCAGATTCTCTGGGCCCTAATCCCTGGTCTCCCATGTAATGAGCTATCTGACCTTGATAGGTTACTCTCAGAGCCTCAGTTTCCCTAACAATAAAATGGGAAAAAGTAATTGTAGCCACTTCTGATAGTGTACGTGTTTGTACAGCACAGAAAACGAGCTCAGTTAGTTTTGGAGATCATTACTATTTCTCAGTGTTCCTCCAAAATTAAACAAATCTGCCTTTTTTGTGTGTGGCGCTAAAATGATATTCTCTTCATGCAACCTTGTGATACGGCAGCAAGTTCAAGACAGGACTTAACCAGTAAAACCTTTTGTCCTTTCGTGACCCCTCCTCCCTCCGCCACTTGGACCCTGGAGGGATCAGAAACCGTTTACCACACTGGGGGAGGCAAAAGGCAGAGAAACGGGGGTGGGGCTGACGGCCCAGCCTCTCCCACCACCAGCTTGCAGTCAGCAGCAGACCCAGCCAGGGGAGAACACGGCCGAAGTGTACCGTTAGGGAGGTCTGGAGTTTGGACCCTTACGTTGGATGGAATATACCCATTACTGAAATGAGAAACCTTCAGGACATATAGTGAACAGGGCGTTCTGTATTATATGAGGGTGCTGGAAAAGCCCATCTCAGCCTCCACTAGGGGCAAGACAAGAACGTGTCCCATCGTGCGGGTGGGAGTGAGCACAGGGGACAAGGAGAGCAGTTGATTTTGATCGCTCTCCAAGAGGCCCGTTACAACTGTACGTGCATAGTCCATCTGTCTGTCTGCCGTGGGTATGGGGGACGGGGTGGGGGGACAGTGGAAACCACTCAGGCCTTTGAAACATAGACATCTGAAGTTCTGCTACCTGTCAACCCTGTTGAGGTGCAATTTTCTCAACTAAACCCTGGGGACAAGGATGAGTGGGGACGAAATGAGGCGAGGGATGCAGAGTCCTTTCCCAGGGCACCTGCCATCCTGTAGACCCCATAAATGACAGCTGTTCTTGTCATGATCATCAGTATCCATGTTCTCACTCACAGTCGGTGATCATTTGAGAAGTCACTTTAATATTCACTAACAGCCACACCCATTTGCAGTCTCTACTCTTCTCTGTCAGATTATAATCCTGTAGAGCCTGCCGGGGGGAGTTTTTTCTTCCCCCCAAGTAATACTGACACTGACGTTCTTTTACTCATTACCATTCACCTCTCAGTTGAACATCACTTGGGAACGACAAGTGCCCCAGCTGATGTGAATAAAGATGTAGCCTGGGGAGAGACAGGGAGAAGAACCCGCCACCCCTCACCCCCCGCTGGCTTCACCCTCCCCCCCCCCACACCTGGTTCCGCCACACCTGAAACTTCCCCTTAGCGTGCATCACACTTCGTTGCAACTATCTCTTGAATCAAACACTTTCGCAGCTGTCCATGAACTCCTCCGGAACATGGGCTGCATCTGTCATCCCTGGATCTTTACTGTCTAGGTCCTAGAGATCGTAAATGATTGAATGACATTGTTTATTAAGGTATGAGTATAAGCACCTTATTTAAAAAGCGCACCAGGGGCGCCTGGGTGGCGCAGTCGGTTAGGCGTCCGACTTCAGCCAGGTCACGATCTCGCGGTCCGTGAGTTCGAGCCCCGCGTCGGGCTCTGGGCTGATGGCTCAGAGCCTGGAGCCTGTTTCCGATTCTGTGTCTCCCTCTCTCTCTGCCCCTCCCCCGTTCATGCTCTGTCTCTCTCTGTCCCAGAAATGAATAAACGTTGAAAAAAAAAATTAAAAAAAAAAAAAAAAGCGCACCAGCACACATTGCATATAAATCTACGTTTGTACTTAAAGCTTTCCCGAAAGGCCACCACTCTAACTGGATGCTTCCTCATTGCCGTGGGAATCACAAAAACCCTCTCTGTCCCAAAATATAACGTGGCTGCTAACATCCCATTATGTAAAGCTCTCCAGGATGCCCTAAAAAGTGTCCCCCGGAGGCCAGCAAGAGGCACCACCATACGCCACCTGCCTTCTCTGGACGACACCTCACTGAAAGGGGGACTTGGTGTCAGTCTTCAGGGAGCGAAAAGCAAGAATCCCAGAGCATGACGACACCTTTCTTGGCTTTCTCTTCTGGATTTGCTTCCGAATGAAGGCTTTACAACTTTCTTGAATGGGACCTCCCCACATCGTGTTACCTACATGGCCCATGAGTACTCACGGACCTAAGGGAAGGAACCAACTGCCTGAGAGCCTCCACGTGCTTGAGGGAATCACAAACCACAGTCATGTCACAGCCTGTCGTGCCCCTTGTCCCCGACTGTGCCAGGGCAAGAATGCTGTTTCCAAAGCAGCGGTGACACGGTGCTTTACCAAGGCTGCAGGCAGAGAGCCCCATGTGCACACATGCAAATGCACACGGTCACACACCGGCACGGACACACGTAAGCGGGCACAACTACAGACACATGTGCATGAACTCTGACACGGATCCCTATATTGTGGGAACATAACGAATCTGTTAAAAAGAAACAAACGTCATCTTATTTCTTATTCTGGCCAGGGAAGCTAGCTTCCCAAGCATATCTGTCATCTAATATTTCTTAACAGGTAACTTGGAGGAAATCGAAAACCCAACGCTCAGGACACCTGCGTGGTTCAGCCGGTTAAGCGTCCGACTTCGGCTCAGGTCATGATCTCACCGTTTGGGAGTTGGAGCCCCATGTCAGGCTTTGTGCTGACCGCTCAGAGCCTGGAGCCTGCTTCGGATTCTGTCTCCTTCCCTCTCTCTCTCTGCCCCTCTCCCACTCACACTCTTTCTCTCTCTCTCTCTCATAAATAAATAAACATCAAAAAAGTTTAAAAGAAAACCCAATGCTCTGTATCTGTTTGTAAACATCTGCTGACCCCACAGGTCCAACTTATCTCCCACGTTCGCTGGGAAGGGCTGAGTGGCAGGGATTGTACCCAGTCTGGGATGTGTGGCCCCCTTCTCTTAAGGTTTCATTTAGTGACCTCAGATGGATAGCCCATGCTCTTTCTTCCCCTCTCTGCTCTTTCCGTTCTTTCTCCTTCCCTCATGCTCTGCTCTTGCTGGAACTCCCCTCCCTGGAAAGTCAGGAATCTGAACCCACCTCCTAATGTTAGATGTCCACAGTTGAGTGTGAGGCTGGGGTAGGGCAATGAGAAGAACCATGTTGACTCTACAAAGCCTCAAATCTACACGGGACGGGCCTGGAGGCAAAAGGAGCGGGGTCTGCACCAGAGGGCAGGCCAGACAGAGTGGTGCATCCCAGAGGGAGGGGGGAAGTTGTTCAATGCTGGAGTGCAGGCGAGCGGGCCAGGGCCAGCTATGGCGCCGCTGCAGAAGTGAAAAGGAGCGCCCCCTTTGGGCTCCACATGGGAAGCTGTGCTGGATTTCTGCTCCCACCCACACACCCTGGAGTGGCCCTAAGGGCGCGTAGAAGCCTCGAGAATGGATCTGCAGCCCCACCTCCCCAGCCAAGGCAGCTGTGAACTGCCAGTTCACACACAGTCACCCTTCTCATGCTCAGATCGCCCAGACCAAAGCTTAACCTGAAGAATCAATCCAGGGACCTAGAAGGGACTCCAGGTCTGTGCAGGAAAAAACAAAGATCGAGTAATACTCTTGAGAGGCAGCAGGGCCAGGAGCCCAGGCTCACCCCTGCCCGGCAAGTGACCATGCATGACACACGGGTCGCGTCACTCAGCCTGGCTGTGCCTCGTTCCCCTCACGTCCGCACTGGAGAACCAGTGGCTCCCACTCCCCAGGGTGGTTATAGGATGAGGTGAGGTCATACCCATCAGGCACTTGGCACTGAGCACACAGCAAGCGCTCAGTAAATGTTATCTACTCTTAGTCACCTGAAATAACTCCAAATTTCACTGAATTTTCCAAAATGACTGGCTGCTTTGGTTTCATGTATGTAAAATGAATAGGTGCTCTTTCCCCAGCTGCCCACCTTCGACACGTATTCTTAAGGCACTCATCTTATGGGAAGTTTACGGCCAGCTGTCCAGAAAGCGGAGCTCAAGAAGAGGCTGACCTTGGAGGGCTTCCAAGTGGAGCGTTCCCACAAGGTGATAAGCTAATCCGCTAGGACACCGAACAAGCCTTGACTCTCCGGAGTCAAAAGTCTCGACTCTACCAAATACAGGCTCTAAAAGTGACGAGCAGCTCACCGCAATTCCATTTTTAGAGGCTGCCGCAGAAGAGATTTTGAACCAAGAGATGGAAAAACCACTGAGCCAACGTCCTTCCCTGTTTTCCTTATGTCTGGTGCTATTATGGCATTTGCCTGTATGACAGATATATGGCGTGGCTTAAGGCTGCAGTGAATGCCAACACCCACCGGCTCTCCCCGCCTCATGGCAACATCCCGTAGGCCCCACACGAATGGCATTTCTTCCTGAATCTCCAAGTCTGCATTAGGTGTTCTCATCTTTCCCTAATACATCCGCTGGTCAAACTGTTTACTTATTTATGTCTCCTGCTAGACACCAAGCTCCAGGATGGCAGGGCCATGGGTACTGCTGTTTTCAGCACTGTGCCCTTAGCACCCAGCCTGGTCCCTGGCACACAGTAGGTTTCCATATTCTCATAAATGAATAAATGATAGTGATGAGGGCAATGAGTGTGAGTGTTTAAGAGGATTTTGGATGGATGTGGGCAGAGTGGTGCATAGGAGAGGGGATTCTTGGCCCTGCTCCTGGCCAGATCTGGGCAACTGGACAAGTAATCACTTCTGTTCAAAGACAAAGAAAAGGGGACTCTGGAATTTCCTAAAGTTGAGACGGGGGAAGGGGGTGGTGTGCATATGTTAATGGATCAAACAAACCCAGCGTGCAAAAGCAAAATTAATTTACAGACAACATTTCCAGAGTGCAAATCCACAAAGTTCAGAATGCCTGTAGTAACACAAATCCCAGCTGTCCGAGTACGATTTGGACCAAGAAAGTCTGCACAGACACCTTGGCCAGAACAGAGAGAGAAGTTAGAACAGGAAGACCAGACTGGACCCGCTGCAGGGAGGAGGGAGGCCGATGTGGATTTAAGCCCGGTGCCAACATTCATGGCTGCGATTGGCTGCCATCCAGCTGCGGGCCTGAATCTGATAGGATGAGGGTCCGAGCGGGGCTGTGGGGTGCAGGAAGGGCTGGCCTGCAAAGGCTGCTGGGAAGCACAAGTGCCCAATGGTGGGGGGAAGGGGAGGGCAGGCCAATAAACAGGAGGAAGTTTAGACAGCATCATTCCCTGGGGCATTGGCCGCTTCTAGGTCACAAGCAAGAACTGCTAGCAGAACAGAAACTTGGCTGGAAAAAAAAAAAAATGTTTTTGAAGCTGCCGAGTGAACCTTGCCTCTTTCAGTGCAGCCAATTCTCTTACTGTGATCTCAAAGTGGCGACGGGCAATTTCTGTGCTATCTTTGGACCAGCACCGCCAGGGCCAGGCCACCGGACGGAACTGGAAGGTGGGTCATTCTGGGACTTCTCACAGGGGAGCCTTTCTGAGGCAATCGCCAATCCATACATGTTGCTGAGCACCTCCACGTGAGGTAGGATGCAAGAACCTGGAAGCAGGCTTCAGAACCAACCGGTTGGTGAGGGCTTGAGGCCGATGACGCACAAGTGACACCCACCCGGCAGCTGGGTCCCCTTGGTGCCCGCATCATACCGTATCTTGGATGCGCTCACTTTGCTGAAAATACCAACAACGCTCAGACCCTTCCCCAATTTCCTTCCAAAAACAAAATCTAAGAAACAGCACCAAGAAGTCTGCATGCTTAGGTGGGGCGCCTGGGTGGTTCAGTCGGTTAAACGCCTGACTTGGGTCAGGCTTCGGCTTATGATCTCACAGTTCGTGGGTTCGAGCCCCGCATCGGGCTCTGTGCTGACAGCTCGGAGCCTGGAAGCTGCTTTGGATTCTGTGTCTCCCTCTCTCTCTGCCCCTCCCCCACTCGCGCGCGCACGTGTGTGTGTGTGTGTGTGTGTGTGCGCGCGCGCGCGCGCGCGCGGGCGTGCGCGCTCTCTCCGTCTCTCTCTCAAAAATAAGGAAACATTAAAAAAAAAAAAAAGAAGTCTGTGCGCTTAGGAGAAAACTAAAAGCTTAGGTGGGGTGGAGCAAAGCGGAGACTTTAAAATGCAACATTGTACATCTTGCGCTCAAGCTTCCTCGGCCCCTGCCACACCCGTCACCCTGCTCCACATGGGACCCTCCAGGCTATGGCGGATCTCTGGCCCTACTGCCCCCTGCTTCCAGCTTTCTCTCTCACCCCTCACCTCTTAACCACCCTTGGGAACTTCCAATTCTCTCCCTTCTATACTGCAAATGTATAGTGTATATATATATAGTGTATATAGTGTATAGTATACGGCAAATGTATAATGACGTCTCCTGGTTTCCGCTTCTTAACACAGCTCCAGGACCACCTTTGAAATCTGGGCTCTGCTGAACCTGGCATTTGCTGTGGACGGGAGAAGGCAGAAGTAGCTGGTTAATACCGTCACTTTTCTCTCTCTCACCCCCGGATCAATTATTGTCTCTCCCCTGGTCTCTCTGCCTCAAGACTCCCCTGTTCAGTCGTAAACGAACCCTTCTAAGACAAAGCTTCTTCAGCTCAGTTCGGAGCTGCTGAAAGCCAAAGTGCGTCATTTCCCCTCAAAGCTGCTCTTCCCTCCACGCTCAGCCTCACAACCATCCATCCCGATGCCCAAGCTAGAAAAGCAATGTCACCTTCCACTCTCTTTCCTGAGTTTGCCACCAAAACTGTTCGATTCTCTTTCTGAAATGTTTCTGGGTCAAGAATATGGGTACAGGGAGTGCGCCGGACAAGTGGTTCAGTGGAGGAAAGGCACAGAAACTCCCATGACTGATTACCCTACTAGAAACACATGGAATGGGAGAAGGGAGTTTTCCCTAAAGAAAGATGATGGGCATGACAGCATCTCAGCAAAGGATCCGGGAGCCACGACAGTCACGGGTCTCGAGAGCTAGCTTCAGAAATGTGCATACGAACACCCAAACCACAAACACAGGTGGAGTTCAGACACCAGCCCGTGCTAGGGGGTTGGAAGGACTGGACTAGGGTGGGAGTGGGGAAGGGGAGCCCCAGAGAAAAGGCTTGAGGCAGACGTCCATTAACACAACTAGAGAGGTGTTGCTTAGCTAGAGGGGCTGTAACAAAGTACCACACACTGCGCGCGGGGCCTTGAAACACAGGAACTTACTTGCTCACAGTTCTGAAACCTGGAGGTCCAGGTTCAAGGTGTCAGCAGGGCTGGTTTTTCTGAGGCCTCTCCCCCCTTCTTATAAGAACACCATTCGGTTTGGATTAGAGACCACCCTAATGGTCTCATTTTAACTTAAATTACCTCTATATTTTATTTACTTATTTATTTTGGGGGGGGGGGGAATGACGGAAGGAGAGAAGGCCAGACAGAGAGAGATGAAGGGCAGAGAGAGAATCTCAAGAGCCTCCACACTGTCAGCATGGAGCCCGCCGTGGGGCTCGATCCCATGGCCCTGGGATCATGACCTAAACCGAAATTAAGAGTCAGACACTCAACCGACTGAGTCCCTCAAGGTGCCCCTTAAATTACCTCTTTAAAGACCCTCTCTCCAAATACACTCACATTTTGAGGTGCTGGGGGTTAAGACTTCAGTGTCTTAATTTGGAGGGACACGGTCAGAACCAAACTGTTGGTGGCAGGTCGCACCGATGATGAAGCTGAGTGAAGAGGCCAGAGTCACTCCGGAGCCCCCTGGTGGCCTCCAGCCAACTCTGCTCCCGAGACCCTTCTCTTTTATGGCACTTTTTATACACTGACTTCCAAGGCAGGCTTGGTTAGGGGCTTTGAAGCATCATCAATCCTTAAAGCAGAATTAACTCAGTCAATCCAAACTGGATTCCATTCGCATCCGAAGACTGAAAAGCCTGCCCAGGTCACCTAGAAAGCTAAGGTCAGGTTTGCTTTTGCCACCGCGGTGAGTCAGCTGGGATTGCAAGCTTGCTTTTTACATCACAGAACTCCAGACCCGGGAATTCTATTCCTCCATGAGACCCAGGAATGTACAGCTGGAAAAACCGAGGTGACTTCTTCAGGCCCTTCGTGATTCTGTAATAGTAAGTAAGTCTGGTCGAAGAGTAAAAAGTTATGAACCATCATTTTCGAGGCCTCTTCATGTTCACGGGACCATGCTCTCACAGAAGGTTCTAGGAAAGAATGTGTTCCATGCCTTTACTTACCCGTAACTCAGCTTTTACATGTGAATTATATTTCATGTGGGACACAGGTTCATTTTATTATGGCCGATGTGATGTAAGAAGAAGGTGCTTCACAAAGGGAGAGTGGCCTGGGCCTATGGAGATCTTAAAATGACCAACCTTTGGGGTGCTTGGGGGGCTCAGTCGGTTGAGTGACCGACTTCGGCTCAGGTCATGATCTCACGGTTTGTGAGTTCGAGCCCCGCGTCGGGCTCTGTGCTGACAGCTCGGAACCTGGAGCCTGCTTCTGATTCTGTGTCTCCCTCTCTCTCTGCCCCTCCCCCACTCATACTCTGTCTCTCTCTGTCACAGAAACAAAACATTAAAAAAATTAAAAAAAAAAAAAAAAAAAAAAAAAAAAAAAAAGACCAGCCTTTGCAGCTTGGGGCCCCCGTGTCAGAGAGATTTGTAACCACAGCTCCTTCCCTGGTAGAGCATCCGTGTTCGGGGGAGTTCAAGGTGGCTGTGAAACCATGCCTTTGTGGACCACCTTGCAGCCTCCAGCAAGGGTGTTCACAGAGCCTCGTGAGCAGGGAGCCCTGCCTCACCTTGCCCTTGGAGGTCTTTCACATGGATTCCCTGTGAAAACGCATCTCTGTTGGAACGCCCCCAAAATGGACCTGCCTGTCTGGCTGGCAGCCAGCAGCCCCGAGGGGGGCAGAGGAAGCCGGGCGTAACTGGGGTAAATGCCTCTGCTGCAAGCAGACTGCAGCACTTAAAGTCACAGCTCTCACCCGGCCTCCTGTAGGGACAGAAGAGGAGACTGTGATACTGTATTACCCTGTCAGTCACAGGGAGGCAATTCCTCAGGTCATCAGTCAAAAGCCTCCTTGGCAATGAGAAAGGAGCCTGAACACCAGGCCGTTTAAAAAGATATTTATTGTGAAACGTGGATGCCGCGGCGCCTTCCCCGAGTGGAGACAGACGCTCAGCATGAATTACTCCGGCAAAGTCTAGAGAAGCAGGTGGCAGCTACCTGGCTACACATGAGATACGGCCTCAAAACCAGCACCACCGCTCCACCTGGGAGGAGAGAGCACACAGGTGGAGGGCGGGGACGTGGGTCCTCGGGGCTGTGGGGAGGGACGATCCAGAGCCTGTGGCCCCGGACAGACGGCCGACTTGTGGGGCTCCCCGCAGGGTCCCCAGGCCCAGGTGAGGACGAACAGGGCTAAATCCGATACAGGGCAAACCAGAGATGCCAGCGGACGTGACTCGATGCCTGGAACGTGCGGCAAAGTACTCCAGGAGCGCAATGCTCGGGGACGTGGTAAAGCGAGACCGGTGACACGTAGGCAACCACAGGAGCTGGCTGATGGAGATTTGGGGGTTCGTTATATTGTTTTTTCTACCTCTGTGTAGATTTAAGAATTCCAATATTGCGGGGCACCTGGGCGGCTCAGTCGGTTAAGTGTCTGACTTCAGCTCAGGTCATGATCTCGTGGTTCATGGGTTTGAGCCCCGTGTCAGGGTCTGTGCTGACGGCTCAGAGACTGGATCCTGCTTCGGATTCTGTGTCTCCCTCCCTCTCTGCCCCTCCCCCACTCATGCTGTGTCTCTCTCCTCTTTCTCTCTCAAAAATAAAAATAAACCTTAAAAAAATAGTTCCAATATTGAGACCAATTTTTGAATAAAATAGATCCTTATCCTGCCTTTATGGATCTCATCTCTCTGCAGCTATATATCCCAGAGCATATGCCAGGCACACTTTCTAGGTGCTAAGAGAACCTGCAAACTACAGAATTATATTTTGGAGATAAACACACACACAGATATATGTATACGTATACACACATTATCACATATGTGTATTGTATGTGTGGACACACATATTCACCAATATTATAATTGCTACACTTATATTTTATGGCATGTATACAGTCCTTTGTGCATTTTTGCCATTTAATTTCACAAAAATCACATGAGCCAAGGGACTCAGTAAGTCATCCAAAGTCAAAGAGATACCGAATGCCAACTCCAGGTTTCAAGCCCACCTTGGTTTGACTCTAGAGCCTGGAACCATACCCACCCAACCATACTAACCCACACTCACTGGGGGTACAAAGAGCCTCCCTGTACAATCACGAGGCCAAGAATAATGAGTGCCTTCTGTCGATGAGGCAAGGTCAGAGGGAGCCCAGCCTGCCCCACTGCTTCTGCCGCCCTCCTCTGCCACACTCCTCAACACCACCACGACTTTCTACGTCCCTCTGGGCAAATCTGTGTGCGCCTGAGGCCGCCCAAAGAGGGCCATGTGGCCACAGCCTCTGCCTGAGCAGGTGCTGGGCGTTATGTGACTGCCCACTCTCACATGTCTACATCTGGCTCCACATCAGGACCCTGGAATGGAGTTTAAGAGCCAGAGATGAAGGAGACAGAGTTTCAAGGTGGCCAAACCACTGTTATCTTTTAAATAAAATAGATTGCATTTGGTTTTCTAGTTATAAAGACAACTGGGTTCTACTGGAAGCAGACCTTGGGTTAAGAACCTGAGTGCCAGGCCGCCTGGGTGGCTCGGTCGGTTGAGCATCCGACTCTTGATTTCGGCTCAGGTCATGATCCCAGGGTTGTGGGATCAAGCCCCACATTGGCTCTGTGCTGAGCCTGGAGCCTGCTTGAGATTCTCTCTCTCTCTCTGCCCCTCTCCCCCTTCGCACTTGCTCTCTCTCTGTCTCTCTCTCTCTCTCTCAAATAATAATAAAAGAACTTGAGTGCAAATAGTTTTGGGGGGAGCATCTACAGGGGAAGTGGGGGCATGAGTCAGGGAAAGAGACACCGTGTGACTGAGCAGGCAGCCACTATAGATAATACGAGGCTTGGTTCCACTGGGAAAGTCTGGGAGACTGTGCGGAATATACGTGAGTTTTCCCACCTGAGAGGTGAAGAAGCCGGGGAAGTTACCCTGCGACTCCCACCCACCACCGGCTGAATGCTGCTCCCGGCACTGGTAACTCTTCAGCACTTCTGGGCTGGTCCGTGCACAGGGCGGGCCCTCAGGTGGAAAGGCACGGGTATTTCAGTAGGGTGCCACTGGTGTGTACCAGAACGGCCAGGCCAAGGGATATGGACAGAGCATCGGCAGCATTTGCTTCCCATGTGGGAGAACTCTTAACCCACCTTCACCTACCCCTCCCCGCATTAACCAATGTCCTTATCCCTTCCGTACATCATTCTGGTGATTAAGCCCTTGGGGCTAACATGGTACTTCCCTGGGCACCCACACAATTCTGCCTCCACTGGATGTCTCATCGTGTCTTGCCCAGAGTGAGCTGCATTAACTGACTTTTCAAATTAACCAACTATTGGTTCAGGACTGTCATATGCTAGGGCTTACTCCTCCTTCTACCACTGTACACACACACACACACACACACACACACACGCACACTTATGGTTCTATGTGAAGGACAGTGCAGTGTCATTAATAAGAACGATGCCAGTAGGGCATAATTCCCAGACGAATTTTATATATTTTATATATATATATATATAAGATTGGTGAAGGGCGCCTGGGTGGCTCAGCAGGGTAAGTGTTCAGCTCTTGATTTTGGCTCAGGTCATGATGTCATTAGTCTCCCATGGCTCGGGGAATTCATGGGTGAGAGCATGAGGACCTGATCAGGTTCCATGGTATGGTGGGGCTACCACCAAAGAAACCAACAGCGGACCCCTCAACAACCTCAGCTTTGAGCGACCCCATTGGCGACTCAGCACAGCGTTTCCCAAACTTGACAAACATACAGATTTCCAGCTTCGTCTCCTGGCAATTCTGATTTAGCGGGACTGGACTGATCCTAGAAACCTGACTGTTAACTCACAACTAAGTAATTCTTACAACTGAGCAAGGCTTGGGGCGCCTGGGTGGCTCAGTCGGTTGGGCGTTGCACTTTGGCTCAGGTCATGATCTTACCCTTGGTGAGTTCCAGTCCCATGTCAGGCTCTGTGCCGACAGCTCAGATCCTGGAGCCCACTTCAGATTCTGTCTCCCTCTCTCTCTGCCCTTCTCCTGCCTTCTCGCACACTTGTCTCTCTCTCAAAAAATAAACATTAGAAATAAATAAATAAATAAATAAATAAATAAATAAATAAATAAAACAGAGCAAGGCTGAGAAACGATGACCCAGCAGAACCATGGATCGTGAATTTGGTGGGGGAGGGGAGGAAGTCCTAAATCACCTGGTAGCCCACAAGGTCAGTCAGTTTCCAACTTAGTCCAGATCAACCCATCTGCTGGTTATGTATTCATTCCTTCCATGCTGCTGTACCCCTCACCAACTAGGGCAGCACTTTTCATCCATGGCACTACTGACGTTTTACACTGATTCTTTGTGAAGGGGGATTCCCTGGGCACTTCAGGATGTTTAGCAGCATTCTTGACCTCTACCCACAAATGCCAGGAACACATCCCCCACCGCCACTGTGTCAGCCAAACCTGTCTCCAGACATTGCCTTATGTCCCTGGGAGGAGGAGCAAAATTACACCCCCCGCCCCATTGAGGTCACTGAACTACGGTGACCAACCATCCAAGTTTGCCCAGGACTTCCGGGTTTTAGCATTAAAAGTCTCACGTCCTGGGAAAACCCCTCAGGCCACTGATACCACTGCTCACCCAAAACACATTCCCTTTGAAGGCTGAGGGTAGCTCATGTGTCACTGAAAAGCCCTTAATTCTTCCAGACAGCCAAGTTCAGATCTCAGCTGTGTAGAAGAACCTGGAATGGGGCTGTGGGTAAAAAGATCTTTGAGACATCCCACTCAATGGGGCCCAGAGAGGTCTGAGAACCCATCCCCTAGACTGTGAGCTCCACAGGGGCAAGACACCAACTGTGTCCTTCCCTGATGATACCCCAGTGCTCAGCAGAGAATATATAAAACATGGTCAGTAAATATTACTGATCAAGTGGTGGATGGATGGATGGATGGATGGATGGATGGACAGATGGCTAGATGCACAGGTGCATGGATGGACAGATGGGTATATAACTAACTAAGGGACTACAATTAAGTTTTCTAATCTGTCTAAGCTTCAGCACATCCCCTCCCATAGAATGTAGGTAATAATACCTTCTATGTAAGGCTGCTGTGAAGGCTGAATGATAAAACAAACTGCTGGGTGTGGCTTCTAGTATCAAAATGCTTCCTTCAGTGCCTAGCACATATAAATGCTGGCTCCCTTCTTCCTTTTCTGGGGTCCAGAAGAAGTAGTTAAATTTAATTAAATGATCTGAAATATGAGGAGAGGTAGGAGAGGCCCCACAATGCCCACGACACAGACAAACAGGGGCGAGGATGATTGCAAACACTCTTATCTTTTGTTTCTCTCTTGTGGTCATAATTTCAAATTGTTCCTAATTCAGATAATGGATCCAATAAATGAGATCCCACAGCGTCCTGCCAAGTGCACTTTGTCTTGCGTGCCCTGGCATCTGGGAAACTTTCATAAACAGCCCTCTCTCTACCTGTTAGGTTGGTTCTGCTTCTGAGCCATTTGGACCCTCTGGCCACCTGAATCACAAGGAGTTAATCCTCCCATCCACCCTCAAGTTCAGAGGAAGATAAGAAGAGCAGAAGGCAATAGCCCAGCCTTTACTCAGCAGTTTCAACCCCTTAGCTCAGCCAGGGGGCCCCTGACCACATGTTCTTCTCAATACCATTTTCGTGAACCATCACAAGACCTGCTACCTGCCCCAAAGCCTCTTGGTTAGTGTCCTGCCTTGTCTTGGGTGCCTGTCTCTGAGACAGCGAGTCCATATGTCTGCTCCATAAGAATATGTTCTAAAGAGGCCAGATTCTCTCCTTGGGGAGGTCTGATTTCTTCCCCTCCCCCATCCCCTATTTCCTCAATACTTTATTTGCATACATTTCTCTATACAAGCCATAGCAAGTGAGGGCCAATCTGGGATTCAGAGTATGGTCGCCATGAAAATGGATCACTCAGATTTCCCCGATTGTGGGAACACAGTTGACTGACAGCCCCAGCTGCCACCTGTCTGGTTGCATCACATTCCTGCTGAGGTTTACACTTCTCCCAGGCTACTCCACCCAACGATTGAGAACAGCACAGTACAGTGCCAGCCTGTTCCCACAGGGCATGGGACTCCTCTAAGGGGTGACTTTAGCCTGAAGACTCCTCATCAGCCTGGCCAAAATGTTCTTATACCTGTGCTGTGGTCTGAGGCTCTTCCTGCACTGTTCTCCTTCCCACTCTCCTTTCACAGGTGTCAGGCATGGATTTAATCTGAAGGCTAGTCCTGCCTCTTCCAGTTTCCTCCCCCCATCATGCCTTTCCAGGCAATCCCTCAATAAATCTTCCACTTGTCTAATCCCATCCTAATGTCTGCTTCTTGGAGACCAAAACTAGCACAAAGGAAATGGCAGTTTGCCAAATTAAATAGGCTACTAATGTCTAAAGGCAGGTGTTTGCTGGAGTTTTCAGACCTATCAATGCAAGAATTCTTTCATTTATTTTATTTACTTAGTTTCTTTTTTATGAAAGCAGATGATGAGATTTAGAGTTTGGGGGCTGGCGGCAGCAAGCTGATGGAGGGGATCTCAGCAGTACTGTCTCTCTACCCAGCTTGGAGTTGGTTTGGAGCCTCATAGAAGAAGGGGTGATAGCCGAAAGTTGAAGTAGTTGCATTAAGAAGAGACTGAGGGGGTACCTGGGTGGCTCAGTCAGTTGGGCGTCCAACTTTGGCTGAGGTCACGATCTCACGGTCTGTGGGTAAAGCCCCGTGTCGGGCTCTGTGCTGATAGCTCAGAGCCTGGAGCCTGCTTCGCATTCTGTGTCTCCCTCTCTCTCTGCCCCTCCCCCACTCATGCTCTAACTCTCTCTCTCTCTCAGAAAGAAAGAAAGGAAGAAAGAAAGAAAGAAAGAAAGAAAGAAAGAAAGAAAGAAACACTGAGAAGTGGAGCATAAGCCATCCTACTGTGAAGTCCACACAACCAAATGTGGTCAAATTTGTCAGGGGCATGGGGGAAAGATAGTCACATACACAGTTGGTCACAGTCCACAGGGCACCAGCAGGAATGGCTATACCTAGTGGGGCAGTGTTTTCATGGAAAATTGTATCAGTTATCTATTGCTATATAACAAAGGACCTCCACACCCCTCAATTATTTATTATCTTGAAACAACATCCATTTATTTTCACTCATGTATTTACAAGTCGGGTAGAACTTAGCTTCCCCAGGCTGGGCTCCACTGAGTCACCTGTGCTTCGTGTAGTTCTCCTTTTCCTTGTACTACCTGGCTAGCCAGGGCATATTCCTCCCACGGCAATGGTAGAGGATCAAGAATACAGGGGGCAAGTGTGAGTCCCCCTAAGGTCACTTCCACACATATACCATTGAACAATGCAAGTCAGATGGTTGAGGATTGAGGGAATATACTCCACCTATGATGAAGCCAATGCAAAGGTATGGATGCAAAAAAGAGTGGAGACTCTCCTACCAGGACTCTATCAATAAAGGTAGACAAGGGTCACATGAGGAAGAGGCAGCCAAAGAGAAAGATTTGTTCCAGCACCTATAAGAAACATTCCCACCCTGGAAACGGCATGAACCAACTGGAGAAACCTTTGAGTTTCTTTCATGTAACCTCATTAAAAGGTAAGAGTCCCCTCTTTCACGTAATGTTATCTTTCGTGTAACCCCATTAAAAGGTAAGAGTCCCCTCTGCCTTGGTTTCTCTGCAATGCTCAGAGCTCTCCCTTCCTCTGACTGTCAGCCTTCTATTTGTCCTCATGCAAATTATCTTCATGGTAGCAAGATGGATGCAGACTGATCAGAAGGTATTCCCTCAATCGTCCTAGAATGATCCAAAGTTGCCTGTGGAAAAGATAAACCAAACGTGGCCAAGTAAGGACATGTGTGGACTATCTCAGGGATGCATTACTCTCTGCCAGGTACCAAATCATTGCAGCAAGAATGAGATTACACTGTCAGCCCCGCTCAACTCTTATATTTGTTACACAACAGGGTAGAGTTGATTCTACAAATGAAAGCATGGGCGCTCTTAGGAAGGGGAAGGGGGTAAAGAAAATGGGAAAGCAGGCAACCAGCGTCCACTAGAAGCAACCAATTAACATATTTCCTGTCCTCATGGGAACTTAGAGTCTAGCTGAGGTGAGAGCGATTAATGGCCACAAAAACATATCATTACAAACTGGGGTAAGTGCTACAAAGAAAAGAAATGAATAGGGTGCTATTGGGACAGATACCTGCGGACTCCCCTGGATGAAGAGAGAAGGCAGAGATAGAAGGGTGAACAGGATAAACTAGGTGGAAGAGATTGTACGTGGGAGACAGGGAACTGACGTCGTTAGAGCATCCCAGGAGCGGGAACAGGCTCCTGGACCAAAGGGATCATGGCACCAAAGGCAGCTGGGAGAGTGCCGGTGTGGCTAGAGCTCAGAGATGAGGGGGAAGACATGGTGGGGGGGGGGGTAGAGGGGGGCTGGGCCATGCAGGAAAACCCTTCATGAGGTATTTTATCTTTATCCTAAGAGAAGATGGAATCTCGAAAGGTCTTAAGTAGAGAAGGGGTATAACTTGACTTCTGTTTCTTTCACTCCCATGCGCTTTGGAGAATGGGCTGGAGTTGACAAGAGTGGAAACAAGAGACCTGTGACAAGAAAACAGAGGTAGTCCAGGCAAACAAAGCTGAGGGATTGCAGATGGAAAGAAATACATAGATCTGTTCGAGAAGCAAAATCAGCAGGACTTGGTGAAAGATTGGGGAGGAAGACCAGGTTAGTAATCTCTGAATCTTGACCCTGCTTTCCATTAAGGACATCCTGATTTTTCTATGACCCTTATTCAATCCTCTGAGGAAGGCACACAAGTTGTCTTGGCAGCAAAGACTATAGAATGGACTCCAAGCCCAAATCCACCTGACACTGCCATGAACCCTCACTCGGCCAGCTCAGTGAGGTATTAACTACATGGGATTGTGGAATCCCAGGACGTGGGATTCCATCTTTGATCCTCATGAGCAAGAGAACTTCAGTGACCTATTTTAATTTCTTAAACTTCACTTTCCAGATCCATAAAATGTGGATTATAATACCCACAACTTGGGGTGGTTTTAATCTGGGTTGATTTAGGCAGATGATACTTTGCAAAGGGTAAAGGACTAAAAAATGCTAGTTCAGCTGGTACACTTAGAAGGAAAATCATTCTGAGAGTACCTTTATCTAGTACAGTGGTTTCTGGCAATGGCTTGTTCTATATTTACTTAGCTCAAAAAAGGGAAATTGCCTCTTGGGTCTTTGTTGTGATGTTACATACCTATGTATGTAGGGGACAAAACCTCCCTTTGTGACTTGTCGCTGAAACCATTTCAAGAAGAGCACAAAGTATCCTATTTTGGGGACAGTTTTCTCCACTCAGAAAACCTGCCGTCAATGACCTGTCACCTTGTCTATAGTCCTCTTTGATAAATTACACGGGTGTTGAAGCCACAGGGGAGCAAATGTTCCAATGCACAATGGGATCAAAAGAGGCCGAGCGAAGGGCAGGATTGGTCCCAAGCATAGGCCTAGTGTCAGAAGGGCAGTATTTCAATTAGAGATGACTACAAATAGTTAGGCAAAAAAGGAAAATTCATTGACATGAAACAGAAAAGATCGGGGCTATGGCAGACTGAGGTGCAGCTGGATTCTGGGACTCGAACAATGTCGCCAGCTTCTGTCCATCTTGTACTTCTGCTGTGTTGGCTGCAATGCAGACAGACTTTGCCCTCATGCCCTTCCAGGTTCACATCCAAGAAAAGAAAGACATTCTCTTCCAGGTAACTCCTGGGCAAGTCCTGGGCTTCACTCTGATTGGACCAACGTGAGTCAAATGCTCACCCTTCAACCAATCAGTTGGCCAGAAAGACAGAGCTCTGCAGCTTGGGTGGTCCTAGATTGCATGCCCATCAGTGGCAGAAGGGATATGGGCTGAGAATGGGGAAAAAGACGAAACCCAAAGAGAAATCAGGGACTACTGTGTGGGAGTGATGCTGGGAATTCCTTATAGACAGGCATGAGAGCCTGCCTCCCTCTTTCTCCTGTGAAAACACTGGGCCTACCCAGAAAATCCGGTTTAATCTCTCCATCTCAAGATGCTGAACTTAATCACATCTGCAAAGTTTCTCTTATCAGGCAAGGAAACCTATTCACAGGTTATAAGGATTAGGCCACTATTCTCTCTACCAAATTACCTTCTAGTTGTTAGTTGGGTTCAACCAATGGGAGGCACCTGCAGGTGATTGGAGGGTAGGAGGAGAGAGAGAGAGAGAGAGAGAGAGAGAGAGAGAGGTCCCCCTTCCCGAGTGCCCTCTCTGCCAGGCCAGGTCTGGTGTAGCTGCATTCCTCAGTGGCCGCAGCTCCTCAGTCTGTCCCCACAGCCTTTCAGCTTTCACAGACTCCCCACACCCCATTCTCTCCTCTTGCCCTTTCAAACCCATGGGTGGTAATGGCTCCGGCTGTTGCCAGTCTTTGGATGCCTCGACATCCCTTGTTGATTCTCAACTGAAACCATACTTCTTCTAAGAATGGAGGATTATTAAAGAATCTTAAGCCATTTGAATTGGATTGTTTCCTGCTAGGACCTTGACTTAAGCCATCTTTAAAACATGTTTCTCCATGATTTTTTTCCCCTCCACATCAATACCTTCCCCTCCTTCTCCTCTGCCTACAAACCAGCTCAGGTTTCCCCAAACTTAAAATGACCTTTCGGCTACCTAAAAATGCCATAGTATTTCTTCCTTCTTTACCCCACCAACCTTCTTAAACAACTGATCTGCACACACATGCATACTATGTCTCTGAATCTGGTTTCTTTCCCTCCCTGAAAGCTCCTGAACATTTCCCTGTGAAGGTCACTCAGGACATCCTATTTCTCATTCCCAGTCTCTGGGAGACTTTCAAAGGGAATAGAGACTTCTTCTCTACCTCTGGAGTGTGAGATACGAAACTTCACCCATATCTTCTGTCTGTTCCTTGTACATCTGGGCCCCTCCCTGATGGACTGATCCCACTCCTGCTTCTCATTTCATCACATCATCATCTGTGAGCCCAAGACTCTGGCAGCTCAGAGTCCTGTCTACACATGCCCCTTGGTCCTCTGCACCTGGACAGGGCCCCTCACCACCTCCCAGATGGAGCTCCACCTTCAGCCACTGCTCCCTGTCCCATGCTACTGATTTCCATCTGGGACATTCCTGACATTTTATGGATGTACTTCCACGAGATTGAAGCCCAGGACATTGTCTTCCCTCCTGGCTCGTCTTCCCTTGGTGTTGGTGTGCACCTGCCCTCGGGTGGACAAGCTGCCTGGACGATAGCTGACGGTCAAGTCACCTGAAGGAAGGTTTCCAAAATAAAGATCTCTGGGTCTCGCCCATGCCCCACTAAATTAGAATCTCAGGCATCTGTATTTTACCAATTTACCCAGGTGATGGATAAATGGTGCTTGGGAAATCCTGGTTTAAACAACCTACCGAGATAGCTTCACTGTCCAGTACACTTTTACACTAAATTCTCTATTATATTAATTAAAAAAAATAAATTAACAAAGCAAAGCAAGACGGTTTCTTGTACATTGTATCCACTACAGGTACTTGAGATGGTATTGGCTTGACAAGAGAAACTTCACGTACATTAAGTAGATATTCATATACTTGTATTAACCCCTGTGTCCAACTCAAATGACCCATTTGGCAACAAGAGCGAGTTCACAAGGGGTGTTAGGGTAAATGAATAAGAAATGAAGAAATAAGAAGGCTTCAAAAAGATAATTATAAGTTCTTCATTTCTTATCAAAACAAAAAAACCCTTAGTAATACAAACAGAATGGAAATCTTCAGGACAGGATCTCAAGACATGCAAAGATCCATATCCAAGTTAGTCAGCTGCCTTTCTAACTAGCCTTTCATTTCCCCCAACTTTGTTAGCCTATGTTTGTTTTCCCAAGATTTACCAGATACACTCTCCCTTCGTGAGCCATCCAGAAGCTTGAGAATGTTCTCCGGCTGCATACATGTTCATCTTGAAGGTAATATTCCACTGACCACTTTTTTAAGAGCTCTGTCCAAACTTTTGTCTCTATAAATAACTCTGGTGGACTTTGGTGCTTGTTTTCAGCCGCTCAGAAAGAAATATTCCATGCTCCCTTCTGATTTCCATGGTTGTTCTTCCTCCAGAGTTCAGACAAAAGAAAGGGGAAAAATCTTAACATTAACACAGCTATATATATATATATATATATATGTATATATATATATATATGTATACATACATACATATACATATACACACACACATATATACATGTATACACGCACATACATATATACACATACATACATATATATGTATACATGCATGTATATATATATGTATGTATGTGTATATATGTATACATACAGATATATATATATGTGTGTGTGTGTGTGTGTGTGTGTGTATGACCTCTAAGTTTTGGATGCTAACCAACTCCAAACTTCAGAAATCGGGAGCCAAGTTTGCCCTGGGCTGATTAGTAATAAATCAGTTCTTCCTCCATGCCCTGGAAGACTATCGAGGGCATTGTCTTGATCCCCTATAACAAGTACACAGACTGAGTGACATATAAACAACAAGCAATTTATGTCCCACAGCTCTGGAGACTGAAAAGTCCAAGATCAAGGTGCGGGCAGATTCTGTGGCTGCCGAGGATCTGCTTCCTGGTTCACAGATGACATTTTTTTTGCATCCTCCCACTGCAGAAGGAGAACCACCCAGCTCTCTGGCCTCTTCTTCCAAAGGCATCCATCACGTTCATGAGGACTCCACCCTCATGACCTAATCACCTCCAAAGGCCCCACCTCCAAATACCACCACATTGGGATTAGGGTTTCAACAGGTAAATTGAGGGGGGGACACAAACATTCAGTCCACTGCAGACGGTGTCTGTCTCCCTGTGCTCTGACTGTCCTGGTCTGGAGTCCCCTGCCAGCCCTCTCTCTGCATCTAAGCAGTGTCATGGGCCCAAGGCTCTTGGGTGCCTGCCCAGGCAAATGAGGCTGGGGACACAGATCTCGTGGAGCTGGAAGCCTGCCTCTCCCCCTCCAGTGCAGACCAGACCAGACCACAGAACAACTCTGGCGTGGCGGGAGCATCTGCCTCTTCTGCCAAGCGCCAGGCAGCAACGGACTCCCAGCCAACATCCTCGTCATCTTGCCTGCCTTTTGCAGGTGATAGAGAAAAGGCGCTGCTGTGATGGATTCTGACCCAGTGCCTCCTTTGGCTACAGGTGAGAACTGCTTCCAACGCAGGAGAATCTGCTGCCCTCAAGTATAGAGCCAGTCAGAAGTTTCTCATGCTGACTCCTCCCTCTGGGATGGTTCCTCTCCAACCCCATCCAGGTGAGGCCTGAAGATCCTAGAATTCCCATGCTTGACAGAGCCTTCAAAACTGTCTCAGCAAGGGACCAGGGCTCCCGACTCTCAACCCTGTGCTCTTTCCATGAGTGCATTAGTCCGGGCTCTCCAGAGAAACAGATGACACGTAAAAGTTACCAGCACAACAGGGCACTTCCACTTTGGAATCAGAAGCCTATCAACTTAAAACAGCTTCACTGGGGCACATGAAGGTCTTGTTCAGCATCAACAGAGGCTTGCTAAGCTTGCCTCGACCCTCAGAAGGAACACGAAGCAGGCATGTGCTGTTCTCCCATGTCCACTCAATGTTTCTTTGGGACATTCTTCTGCCCCCAACCCATGAGGGCGGCTTGTGGGTTTATCAGTCATGGTGCCCTGCCCACCTGCCATGGGGACCAGATAGATTGAGCTATCCTTTCTACCTGTGGTGGGCAGACTAATGGCCTCCCAAATTTGCCACATCCTAATCCCCGGAACCTGTAAATGCGTTGCCTCACATAAGGAGGAATTAAGGTTGCAGATGGCATTAGGGGTGCTAATTAGCTGACCTTCAGATAGGGACAGTAACCCGGGTTATCTAGGTGGGCTCAAAGTAATCACAAGTGTTCTTAACCATGGCATAGGGAGGCAGTTAGACCAAGCAATGTGAGGATGGAAGCAGGGTCAGGGAGATGCTTCGTCGCTGGCTTTGAAGATGAAAGGGGCCCGGGCCAAGGAATGTGTGCAGTCTCTAGAAGATGGAGAAAGCCAGGAAACAGATTCTCCGCTAGTGCCTCCAGAAGAAATATAGGCTTGCCCTCACCTTGACTAGAGCCCAGTGAGATCTATGTCTGACTTATAAACTACAGAACCATAAGACAATAAATTTGTGGGGGCACCCGAGTGGCATAGTTGGTTAATCATCCGACTCAGGTCATGATCTCACAGTTTGTGGGTTTGAGCCCTGCATCGGGCTTTGCGTTGATGGCGTGGAGTCTGCTTAGGATTCTGTCTCTCCTTCTCTCTGCCCCTCCCCTTCTGGTGCTCTCCCTGTCTCTCTCAAAATAAATAAACTTAAAAAAAGATAATAAATTTGTGTTGTTTTAAGCCACCAAGTTTGTGATAATTTGTTACAGCAGCAAACGAATACACTACCCTATCTTCTAGGAACAGTGATTGGTCCGGGAATGGACTTGATATCCAAGAAGGGCCAATAGAGAACCTTTCCTGATGAGTATCTGGCCACTGGAGAGAGAATTCCCTCCCCTGCTGAGGATGTCAGCTGGAATATAGCTCAGTGGGTTGTCTAACTGCATAATTAAGCCAATATTCAAAGAGAGGCCTAAGTTGATAGAGAGAGAGAGATAGTATGCTAGATCCAACCTTGCCTGAAACACCCAGACTTCCCAGTTACACGACCGACTGAGTCATCTTTTGGGCTTAAGCTAAATGGAATTGGCCATTTGTTGCTTGCATCTGAGAGAGTCCTGGCAAACATGGAATGCCAGCAGTAACTGGTCCTGTGATTCTTAGCTTTTTTTTTTTTTTTTTGGCGGGGGGAGGGGGCGGGTGGGGCGTGGGTCGTAGATTCCTCTAAAATTCTAAAAGAAAATATGAATAGACGTGACATTTCTTGAGAACTAAACTGCTTGGTTCCAAATCTGGGCTCCCGGGCTCCAGCAGCACCCAGACTCCTGACCCACAGAAAACTGGGAGAGAAGACGTGAATGTTGTTTTAAGGCACTAAGTCAAGGTAACTTGTTATGCAGCAGTAGATAAGCAATGCACCAGCTTTTTCCATCCTAGAGGTCTCTGAGTGTGAATCGTGAGTCCGTGAGGCTGGGAGCTGCCTCGGGCTGTGATGGCCCCCTTCCCATGCAGAAGGCAGGAGACGTTGATTTGAGGCGGCTGGTGGATTTGCCTTTCACATACTCCTAGGCAAGATACTGCTTTCAAACTCCCAAACCCAAGGCCACAGATTCTGTGCCATGCTGCAAGCTGTTCTCTGCTTCCTGAGACTTGCACCTGTCAGATATTTCGGATAACTCTAAAATGAGAGGGAACAGTGCAGCTGTGGTTATGTGTTGTCAGCACCCATTCAACCCTTCCCACGGTAATGGCGATCCCAGTTTTCCTTTGGGAGAACATGTTTTTCTGACTCTCAACCCAGTGGCTTGGGAGAGGGTAACCTCTACCACCCCCCAACCCACTACTCATTTCCAGAAGTGAGCACACGATACTGGTCTGACCAATCATGAATGAGATGGGAAAATTGGGGCGGAGCAGGATTTGGTGGGAGGGGAGGGGGGATCTCGGAGCTCTGTTTGGACATTCCAGCACTTGAGAAGCCTGTTAGATATCCAAGTGGAGACACCACAAAGGCAGGTGGATGTTCCAAAGGAGAGTCCAAGGCAGAGGTCCAGGCTGGAGATATGAATTGGCCAAGAAGCAGCCGCATGTGGTCAAGATCAGAATTATGAAGCTGGATGAGGTCACCTAGGCAGAGAGGATGGGTAGAGAAGAGACGAGGTTCAAAGCCCCAGCTCTGCGGGACTTCGGCCTTTAGAGAGCTAAGGAATGATGGACACTCAGCAAAGGAGACTGGCTACCCAGCTGCGGGAGGAGGATCTGGAGAGGAATTGTCCCCAAAGCCAGAGAAGAAAGCATATCAAGGAGAACATGACCAACTGCGTCCCATACTCCTGATAGGGCACGTCAGATAAGGGCTCAGAAAGGACCATTGGACCTAGCCTCAAGGCCGTCCCTGGAAACCTGAAGTGCATTTTCAGTGGGGCAGAGGGACAAAACCCCGATGAGGGTGGGTTCAAAATGAATCAGATGAGAGAAAATGGAAGCAGCAAGTATGGACAATTATTCAAGGAATTCCTTGAACCCATCAAGTATTGATTTTTCCTTAAGCTACTGTGAACTGCTTTCTGTTGCCCATAACCACACACGGCCAGACTAATGGAGGAGGCAGACAGGAGGCAAACACCAAAGGAAGGTACTGAATATACCTAACATGCCAGGAACTTCACACACATTGTCTCATTTCATTTTAACTCTACATAATAACCCTATAAAGCAGGTGTTCATTATCCTCATTTCAATGAGAAAGAAACTGAGGCCCAGAGAAATGAAATGGCCTTGCATTCAAAGTGGCATTCAAACCCATATCAGACTCCAGATCCTATAGCATCACTAGGTCAGGGACAAATACTACTGAAGAAACCAGAGAGTCACTGAGGCCCTACTTTTACATTCAGAAATGCACCGTGGTTCTCAAACTTCAGAACCACCTGGAGGGCTTGTTAAAACCAGGTTGCTGGGCCCCAGATCAGCACTGGGTGGCAGGGAGGGGAGAGTCTGCATTTCTAACGGGTTCCACACGCTACTGACACTGCTGGTCCGAGGACCACACTTTGAGGACCACAGATTCGTACCATCACACTCCCTTGCTCAGACTCAGGGTGCCTGAAGAGCCCCGTTCAGAACTCAGATCTCTCCATCCACCTTATTTCCAAGCTACTAGAGGGAACCTCACAGCACTAGATTGGACTCCTTCAGGCTCTTCCTTTGAAAGCTGACCCCTGGCATTGGGAGGTCATATAGAAGGCACTTAGTTTAAAATGTCCTGTATTAAAGGGCACCTGCGTGGCTCAATCAGTTGAGTGTCCGACTCTTAGTTGTGGCTCAGGGCATGATCCCAGGGTCGTGGGATTGAGCCCCGTGTCAGGCTCCATGCAGAGTGTGGAGCCTGTTTGAAATTCTCTCTCTCTCCCTCTGCCCCTCTCCCCCACTTATGTACTCTCTCTGTATATATAAAATAAAAAATAAAAAATTATTTTAAAAATGTCTTGTGCTAAAGAAAAAAGCCTTGCATTGTAAAAGACTCTCCATATTTATCATCACGTAGCTTATAATCACTCATAATCATAATTATCAACGTAAGACATAGAATTCTCTGAATTCCACTATTTCAGAAAGTTTCTTTGGGAAGTTTGATCAGAGTGTAATCGAGGGGGAATAGTTCTCTCTGGTGGCTTCAGGTCAGGCTGCTACAAACAGCACTATCCAGAAATTTTCTCTGGTGGGCAGTCTCTGTGGGATGACATGGAAAACAACCCACTTGAGCCTCGTGAAAACCTGGCACAGGCCCCTTGGGCTGAACAACCCACATCCCCGACACTTTCTAGAATTTTTTTAATGGTCACTGACTTTTGAGAGAGAGAGAGAGAGGGAAAGAGAGAGAGAGCGAGCACAAGCATCGGAGGGGCAGAGAGAGAGGGAGACACAGGATCCAAAGCAGGTTCCAGGCTCTGAGCTGTCAGCACAGAGCCCAATGCAGGGCTCGAACCATGAATTGTGAGATCAGGACCTGAGCCGAAGTCGGACGCTTAATCAACTGAGCCACCCAGGCCCCTGCCCCCAACACTTTCTACCCAGACCCTAGTTCCCAACCCTAGAATTGTATGTCTGCTCTTCTCTGACCCTGCCTTTCCTCTCAGCCACAGAGTAGGGCTGGGTCTCTTTTGGGAGTCTGCATCGTAGGGGAGAAAGCAGGACTGAACAGAGCACTGACCTTGAGGTTGGACATATGTGAATTCTCTTCCAATCAGCCAGGGAGTAGCTGCGTTCCAACCCCCCCCCCCCCCCAGCAAACTACTTGACTCCCTGAGCCTGTTTCTTCCTCTATGAAACAGAGACAATAAAGAAATATCAAATAGGCTGCTGGAGTGGATCATCAAAACTATTTGTCAAATGCCCAGAATAAAGAATGTTATTAACAGGGTCGTTTAATCACTCATGTAACAAGTATCCACTGAGCACAGACTACAACATTCCAGGCTCTGTGCTAGGAGCTGGGGATACAGCAGTGAAGAAAGGAAACAAAACTTTCTGGGGCGCCTGGGTGGCTTAGTCAGTTAAGCGTCTGACTTCAGCTCAGGTCATGTCAGCTCGTGGGTTCGAGGCTCGTCAGTCTCTGTGCTGACAGCTCAGAGCCTGAAGCCTGCTTCAGATTCTGTGTCTCCCTCTCTCTCTGCCCCTCCCCCACTCACACTCTGTCTCTCTCTCTCTCAAAAATAAATAAACATTAAAAAAAAAAAACACAAAACTTTCTGCCCTACTTGACCTGGGAAGTCTGGTGGGAACAGTCCAACAATTTGTGTTATTATATGACATTAAAAGGAGCTAAGTTTTTGGAGGGGAGATAGGGTCCATCTTGGCAGGAAGTTTGCAATTGTCCATAGGATGGTCAGGGAAGGCCTCGTGGAGAAGATGTTCCTTGAGCAAAGACTTGAAGGAGATGAGGGGTGAGCCATGTATCCTGGGACCAGAGAACTTGGGGCAGAGAAGACAGCAGGCACAAACGCTCTGTCTGAGATGGGGCATTCGGCATGAGTTTGAAGATAAGCAAAGAGGCCACTGGGCCAGGGCAGAGTGTGCAAAGGGAGGAAGATTAGCGATGAGGCCAAGGCATAATTATTTGGCTTTTTATTAATGGAAGCTATAAGCCAAAGGTAAGTCACAGCTGCTCTAAGTCAGTTCGCCTGGCGACAGCTACTAAAGTCATGTTTTAAATAATTGTGATGCTTTATACATGACACGGCAGCCCTTGGTAAGCACATTGTGTGATGGGATCTTTCCAGTTGTAATCAAAAGTGACCTTCACTAATACCAACAAAACCCAGATTCCCCAAGGATAGAACTGGGAAATGAATCTCAGTGAATCCCCATGTGCGTAGGGGCAGCTGGATCCCGGCTCTTGTGCCCAGACACCTGCCTTCCTTTGGAGATCTGTCACCGCCACCAGAGTTCTGGCCACTAGGGGGCGCTGCTCCCCACTTAACGCCCTCTCTAGCCTTCATGAGGAACCATAGCACAGCAGCGGGGTCAAGACTGACCACGTAATCAGGGTTTGCAAATAAAAGAGGAGAGCAAAGGGGAACTAACACAGGGACTTATGGAAATATGATCACCTGGGGACCTAAGCCAGACCTAGATTCCAGCTCCCAACCAGCCTCTCTGAGGTAGGCACCTTGTACCATTTATTTATTTAACACATCCCCATTGGGTGAATACCGTGTGCCCAGCACTGTGCTAGACAGTGAGAATATGAATAAAAGAGGCATAGATCTTACACTCAACCAAGAAATCGATACATAATCCCAAAGTGGAATAGGCCAGTGAAGGAAATGAAGAGGGTGTGGTGATAAAAAAATACTGGAGCTGATTTGGGGTGGCCAAGGAAGACCTCTTGGAAGGGGTGACCTGTAATCTAAGACTTGAAGAGAAACAGCCAGCCTTGCACAGGCGGAAGGGAGACGGTACCAGGCGTGGGGAGAACCCGTGTGAAGGTCCTGAGTGGACCAGGACCTTGAGATGTTAGAGAACCAGGAAGTAGCCCCAAGAGGCTGCCCAGTGGGCAGTGGAAGGGGCAGGGGGATGCAGTGTCTAGGTGACACATAGACCAGCCTTTGTCCTAGGCTTGTAATGGATGCTCCTGAAGGTCTTGAAGCAAGGTATTTCCTGTATGACCACACAACAACCCACAACAAGCTCTGCTAGGCCACATGCTCTTCCAGCGTGACCTGGCCACATCCTCATGGAGAGGTAGGGTCTGTGTTCCCACCCCTCAGTGAGGACAGGAGCTGGGACTGCCATTCCCAGTGGAGGTGGTGCCATGAGACTCCAGAAGACAGGTCGTCCAAACGATACAGCTTCTGCCCAGCTCATCCCTTTTGGGACACTTGCTGTGTGGAAGGCCACATCATGCTGTGAGGAAGGCCAAGGAAGCCCAGGTAGATGCTTACATGGAGGGAGGGACGTGGAGAAAAACTGAGGCTCCCAGACAAAAGCTGATAGCAACCGCCAGACTGATGAGTCAAGAAGCCTTCAGATGACTCCAGCCACCAGTCTTGCTGAGCAGTCCCAGCCGAGGTCCCAAACACTGGTAGACAGACAAGCCACCCCTGCTGTGCCCTGTTTGACTTCTTACCCCACAGAATCCATAAATGCAGACCTTGTTTGTCTGACACCCCCATGTTGTGGAGGATGCACTAGGCAGTGCTGGGGAACTCGAAGAAATACAACGGCTCCCTGGGGAGGGGACCGGCCCAGACACAGACGCCCAGTGGAAGGACTTCCCTAGACATTTCCATTCCCTGCAGGCTAGATCCAAAGAACAAGATCCCTCCTTCTCCCTGACCTGAGATAAAACCTCCAGCCCCCTTTTTCTGTCTGAGGAACCCTGCACACCCAGGCAACTGACCTGGGAAAGAATGTTTCCATCCAGCCAAGGGCCACACAGGTGGGATGGACAGGGCCTCATGGTTAAGGACCATATAGAATAAACAGAACATGGTACAGTCACCCAGATGGCCCCACATAGTGCACACACCAGGGAGTCATTTCCCTGCTTCCACTCTTTTTTTCAATGTTTATTTATTTTTGAGAGAGAGAGAGAGAGAGAGGGAGCAGGGGAGGGGCAGAGAGAGAGAGGGAGACAGAGGATCTAAAGGGGATTCTGCGCTGACAGCATAGAGCCCGATGTGGGGCTCAAACTCACGAACTATAAGATCATAACCTGGGCTGAAGTCAGATGCTCAACCGACTGAGCCACCCAGGCGCCCCTCCCTGCTTCTATTCTTGAGTCCAGTCAGCTCATTCATCCAAGGACACGTCCACCTTAATTTTATATTTGTAACAAGCATGTGTCAAAACTAATTCCTTTTTCCATGATATGTAGCATTTCACCCCTTCAGTGTTTCTGCTTCCTTTTAAATGTGGTTTGCTATTTTGCCTATTTTAGTATTTTAAAGACTTTTTTTTTAAGCCATTTCATCCAAGCACATCTATCTTAATTGGCTGAAAATCCTTGAAATGCTGAAATGTAACTAAATGAGAAAAATGCATCCAGAGTAAAGGGCTGCTGCTGGCCTTCGAGGTTCGGTGCCCAGGGTTCAATGCCTCATCTTCTGATGCAAAATTCAAAATCCAGAATGCAAAATTCATTCTTTGGGGCAATAAAATGAACGAATCATTTTTTTTCTTACATTACTAGAAAAGAAATACATGTTGATTGCAGAAATCTTAGAAAATGTATAGCTAAAAGGAGGAGGAGAAGAATAGAAAGAGGGAAGAAGGAAATTACAAACAACCACTATCGTTACCCATAAAGTCATAATTTCTCATTAGTACATCCTGGTAACCTACTTGGCCTTTTTTTTTTTAATGTTTATTCATTGTTGAGAGAAAGAGTGTGAGCAGGGGAGGGGCAGAGAGAGGGGACAGAGAGTCCAAAGCAGGCTCTGCACTGACACCAGCGAGCCCAATGCAGGGCTCGAACTCAAGAACCGCAAGGTCATGACCTGAGCTGAAGTTGAACACTTAACTGACTGAGCCACCCAGGCACCCCTATTAGGTCTTAATATGCTCATTTTGTGCCAAGCCAATCTCTCTCTTGTTTTCATTCATTCATTCACCGCACGAACTTTACGAAGCACCGACTATGTACAGGGTCTGTCATAGGCAATGAAGCCACAATGATGACCAGACAGCTATGACACAGCCAGATACCTGCTATTGTGGGAAAATTAAGGGCACTAGAGAGACACATGGGAAGGCCCCCAACTCTGCCAGGTTGGGGCACCAGGGAGAGATGTCTAACGAGGCTTAACAAATGGGTAGGAATCAGCCAGGCAGCAGGAATAAGGTTTTGGGGGCCAGGTTGAAGGGGAAGTGGAGAGAGTGGCTCACACATTGCAGAACCCAGGAGAGGTTTGTAGGCCGGAGTCTGGATTCCAAGGAAGGGCGTAAAGCCAGGCTAACTCACAGACGTGAGATCATGAAGGTCCTTTGTAGGAGGAGAAGGCGGAATCTCTGTGGCCTGTGGGACACTAGGGTTTGAGGAGGGGTGACAATGAAGGCAGGGGGACCGGTTAGGAGGCTCTTCTCCAGTAGCCCTGGCTGGAGATGCTAGAGGATGGTGGGGAAGAAGAGGAGAGCACGTACTAAAGAGACACGTGGGACGGTAGAATCATCAGGACTTGGTGGGTGACCAGATATGGGGGTGAAGGGAAGACGGAAGTCAAAAGTGACTTGTGGGTTTCCACAATTAACAAATAGATATGTTCATGGTATTGTCACCAAGAGAGGACCCAACGCATGGGATGTGTGCAGTTTCTGACATAGGGAGCTCCAGGTTTCTATGGGATGTCCAGCTGGAGCTGAACAGTGGGGAGGTGAATGAAGTTTGTGTTTGTCACTTGTGACTGTTTTTCAGGTTCCCCGAATAACATCTGTCTCTCTCAAACTTCTCACATTGGTGGGGCGCCTGGGTGGCTCAGCAGGTTGAGTGTCCGACTTTGACCCAGGTCATGACCTCATGGTTCGTGAGCTCGAGCCCCGCACTGGGCTCTCTGCTGTCAGTGCGGAGCCTGCTTCGGATCCTCTGTCCCCCACTGTCTCTCTCTGCCCCTCCCTCCATCACGTGTGCACACAGTCGCTCTCTCAAAAAATAAATCAACATTTTAAAAAATGCATTACATTGGTAATTAGCAGTTTCTCTACTTGGATACCGGGTTTCAGACGCTGCTCCTTACCTAATTCTGAATCAAATGGTTACAAAAAGAAAAGGCTAAACAACTCGTTTTGCCTATAGAGTATCAACATTCAAATCAAACACACAAACAAGTAGAAAGCAAGTAGTGGATTTACATAAGTGTGTGGGCATATAGAGTCTCCACCCACGGCATCTGCAGACCCAAGGACATGTTCCAGTCCTTATGCAAGGGACCCATGTCACCAGGTCTGCATGCCGTTGGGGCTCAAGATCACACTGCGGAGGTAGTGCCACTCAGGCTGAGAACAACGATCGGTGAGGACGACCCCTCGATCCCACAGCTGGCTGAAGACTTGTCTCTTGGCAGTGGCTATAAGGCATCTTACAAGGAAGAAAGGAAGACTAAGGATGTGAAAAGAAGCCAATCGGAAGATCTGACAGTGTTTTACTCAAATCGTAGCCCAGCGTTGGCACCTTCTTATGTTCACTCCTTTGACTCTTCCTCCCCTGACCCCCACAACTGGGAGAGACGCCCTCCATCAGGCTGAGCCCTACTTTCCTAGCCTTGACTGTCAGAGTGAACTATAGCTGGCTGCGTTCGCTCCTCGTGGAGAATCTGGACATTTCTGAGCCACCACAGCACCCGCTTGGGTTCACTTTTCATTCGGATCCCCGGAGTCTCAGATGCTACAGCCCAAAGCCTTTTAAATGGCTCCTCCGGCCCCATCTCGAGGTCTGCCTTCCTAACTCATTTCCCACTGCACCAGCAGGGAACACGGTCAGCTCCCTGAATGGATTTATGTGATGCATGCCTTTGTAGCTTCAGGAAATGGGCCAAAAAGTTTTCAGGTTATTAGTTTGTCCATTCACCCATCCATCCATGTAATAAAATGTTTATCGAGCACTGTGTCTTCAGGATGCAAGAGCAACAAAAACACACCTGGCCCCTGCCCTCATGGAGGTTATAGTCCAATGGTGGCAACAGGCATTAATCCTGGGGCTCAAAACAACTACTCCTATTCAGCAAGGCTGCCTGCCAAGGGGAACAGGAGGGTGTCTCATGCATCTCTGGCCATGACCAGAGACCTGGAAAAACCCCAGATTCTTTGTCACATGCTCCCCCTCCCGTAGGGTACAAGAATCCACATGTTCATCGGGTCCCTTAAGCTTTCTACTTCTATGCATCTCCAAGGAAGCTACGCAAGCTTGCATTCCTAACAATGGCCTAGATAAGGAACTGGAGGCAACCTATCAGCTGCTTTAAGAAGCTACCAAGAGGGGCGCCTGGGTGGCTCAGTCAGTTGAGCATCTGACTTCAGTTCAGGTCACGATCTCACAGTTTGTGGGTTCGAGCCCTGCGTCGGGTCTGTGCTAACAACTTGGAGCCTGGAGCCTGCTTTGGATTCTGTGTCTCCCTCTTTCTCTGCCCCTACTACCCCCCTCAAAAATAAATAAACATTAAAATTTTTTTTAAAAAATAAAAGAAGTTGCCAAGAAAAGGGGTGCCTGGATGGTTCAGTCAGTTAAGTGTCCAACTTCAGCTCAGGTCAAGATCTCATGGCTCCTGAGTTCAAGCCCTGCATCATGCTGTCTGCTGTCAGCCTGGAGCCCACTTCATATCCTCTGTCCCCTTCTCTGTCCCTCCCCGGCTCATGCTCTTTCTCTCAAAAATGAATAAGCATTAAAAAAAAAAAAAAAAAAAAAAAAAGGTGCCAAGGAAAATGTTTGATTACTTGACATTCAACTAACATAAAAAACAAACCACTTCCTTGAAATAAAGCAACGTTTACTCTCAGCATGCCAAGGCATCCCGACCAGGTGAGATACCACCTCACTCCTTCGCACCCAGGGCGGCTGCATCTCTGCTCTGCCAGGCATCCACCCTTGCCTCCAGGAGAACACTGTTTTAATTTTTGGCATTTTCATCTCTGCCACAAACGATTAAAATTCCGCTGAAATTGAGAGCTCTCAGCAGTGGAGCCTCAGGATGGTGCCACTTTATCCAAGATGAACTTGCCCATCGTGGTAGAAGCTAAGGCACCCACAAACGTCAACTACTCCATGAAAGGACAATGGACAAATGTATGGATTATGCTTTCTAGATTTCTCCTACTTGCCAAAGAAATTGCTTAAGCAAAATCTCAACAGAAGTGATTGGAAAGGAAAGGACTAGCTGACAGAGAAGTGTTTAAAAGCCAAACATTTCAGAAAGGGAGATGTCACATAACTAAAAACAGAAGGGCTAAAGCAGAAAGGGGGATGAACTGCTATGGCCACAGAATGGAGTAGGGCTCAGCAACGAGGAAGTGCACAGACAACTCAGGGGACAATTCAAAAGGCCACACAGTACATGTTTCCATCTAAATGACATTGTGCAAAAGACAAAATGGTGGGGCAAGAAACAGATCAATGGTCACCAGGACCTGGGGAAGGATGGAGAGGTTCGTTATGAAGGGGCACAAGGGGATTTGAGGGGTGATGGAATTCTTCTCCAGTGTTATGGTGGCAACACAACTATGTGAATTTCTCAAAACCCCAAAAAAGGATGGATTTTGCTATATGCAAATTGTGCCCCAAATTTTAAAAATTGAAGTGTGGGGGAAAAAAACAGGGGAAAAATATTTAGTATTTAGAATAAGCATGTCAAACCCTTAGGTAATTCAGATTTATATGCACACTCCAAGACCCAATAGAGAGATAGGTAAAGAATATAAATAGATCATGTGTATAGGCCAGTACAAATCATAAAATAAGCATGGGGGGAAAAATACATGATGTTAAATTTTAACGCAGGCTAAAGCAACCTTGACCTATTATTTTCAACCTACCCAATTTGGCAAAATTTCACAAAATAAACAACATGTAATGCGGGCCAAGCTGGAACGAAATGAGAACCTTATTCATTACAGGCGCTGTTATAAATCGGGATGGCCTCTTTGGAGAGCAGTATTATATAACACATTCCCAATAATTTCATTCCTGGAAACTTACACTACAGAAATAACTCAACAAAAGCAAAAAGCTGTATGTCACAAATATGTTGATTACTTTCTCAGCTATTACAGGAAAATAACAACTAGAAACTAAATGTCCAACAGTAGAATATTGTGTTGTAAATCATGACATATCCACTAAAAATGTTTGGAACACTGAGGAGAATTTAAAAATGCTAATGATGTAGTCTTGGTGAAAAAAAAAAAAAAGTACAAAACTGTATGTGTAATGGTTTCTCACCATAAGCAAGTTCTAAATTTTATTCCCTGTAAGGAAAAACATCCCATATATTTCAAGACAGCAGGAGCCAGTACTATTTGGAAAACAAGGACAGGGATCATGTCAAATTCCATTTCTCTTCCTTCTCCCTTACCAGCAGTGTTGGAAAATCCCATCTTCTAAGCCTTGGTTCCTTCATTTGTAAATTTAGAAAATAATGAATGTCAAATTAAAAAAAAAAAAAAAGGAGGGGAAAATACTTTCTAAAGTATATTGTGCCATATAAACAAAATGTTGCAAAAATATCAGGAAATAGTAAAATCTTAAGGCAATGGTTCAACAGGAAGTTGGAAGACTAATAAATAGCACGGTTAATTACATAAAGTTTTACACAACTCCAGGCAGTTGTTGTTGTTGTTGTTGTTGTTGTTGTTGTTGTTGTTTTGGTTTGGTGAGGTTTGATTTTTTGAGGTGTGTGTACGTTCATGGGCTGATTCTACAAAGAACATTGCCAGAAGAATTTTTAAAATTGAAAAGGATATTGTTTAAAAATTAAGCTATCTTTTGATAACTTGGCAAAAAAAGCTTCTTAAATTTTCCTTTTTTACTTTCTTCTTCATTTTTCTTCCTTCTTCCTCTCTCACCCCCTTTCTCCCCCTCCTCTTCCTCCTCTTTCTCTTCCTCTTCCTCCTGTCCCTCCTCCTCCTCCCCCTCTCCTTCTCCTTCTCCTTCTCCTTCTCCTTCTCCTTCTCCTTCTCCTCTTCCTCCTCCTCATTCCTCTCGGCAGTTCTTACATGATGTGAAAATGCTCTCGATTCAGTTAAGCTGTTTGGATCCATGTGATGGGGGGATGTACAACATGTATAATTTGGAAGCAACAGTGAAGAAACGATATAATTACCACAGCGTCTTAAACATAAATATTGTGGAATGAATGATCAGTTGAATGAATATGGATAAGGGCCAAGGACAGGTCTTTTTCAATCAAAGTGTGGGCCTGTGAGTAACTGGTTGTCATGTGCAGAACAAAACTGCAGAAATTCTAGGTTAAGAGGTTTAAGACAGTGATTGAAATTCCATCTCAAAACTCCCCAGTTCCAACACCTAACACAATCAGCAAAACAGCTAAACCAGTAAAACAAAAACAAAAACAAAAAAACAGTCATCAAAAGCAATCAATAACCAAAAGGGTAAACTAATCAAAGATCAACTAAGGGAAGGAACAAAAAATTCTGGAGCAAAGCAAAAAGTACAACGAGGCAAGGTGCTCAAGCCACCCTCATACCACAGAAGCTGTCCCTTTAAATCAACAAAATCCAGAGAAGTTTCACTTAATCTCCCAATTCTTACCCTTTTTTCTTCTGCTGTAGAAATAAGGGAAAGGGCTGTTAGGAAGAAATAGGGAGAGGCACAAAACAACAGAGAAAAGTAAACACACAGAAAGTCTCCAAAACTATGTGCTGAAGTGGAAAACAAAACACAAGGAAACCTCAACCCCCAGGGAGATGGGCATACCCCCACCCCCTGCCAACTGTGTGGAGTGAACCTTGATCCAGACTATTTGGTATAATTTAGAAGACAGAATAAAGCCCAGCCAATTGTAACAAAGCATTTTTACCCTTGCAGGCTAAAGCAACCTAACCCTTCCCCCTGGATCTCTCCCTCCCTCCACCATCCCCCCAGGCCACAGAAAAGTAGGTGGAGCACAAAATACCTAGCCCTCGAAATGCAGCTTGGAGAGGAAACAGTCTGGTTTCAGACAGGGTAGGAAGAGAGTCAAGAAGTTATCCACACTATGTACTTGCAAATAGAACGTCTAGTCAGAGCTGCCCAAGCATAAGAAAGATGAAGGGGCCCCTGGGTGGCTCAGTCAGTTAAGCGTCCAACTTCGGCTCAGGTCTTGATCTCACAGTTCATGGGTTCGAGGCCTGCATCAAGCTCTGTGTTGACAGCTCAGAGCCTGGAGCCTGCTTCAGACTCTGTGTCTCCCTCTCTCCTTCCCCCTCCCCTGTTCTCTCTCTTTCTCTTTCAAAAATAAGAAAACATTAAAAAAAGTAAAAAGAAAGATGAAAAGAAATGTCATAGAAACTATGCAAAAGAAAAGGGAAAGAGAAAAGAAAGGAAGAAGTGACAAAGGGAGGAAGGGATATACAAGTGTAAAACAAAGAACTCAAGCAAGAAGAAAACATGGATTCAAAAGAGAGAAGGAAAAATGGGAACATAAATCTCAATAAAACAAGAACTCCAAACAAGAGAACAAAAATCTCAGGATGAGATTTTCTGAATGGAGACTGAAAGAACCAAGGAAACACATTAAAAACCAAAACAGTATTATGGAACTATTAAATAATTCAGGACAGCAAAGAAAGAATCAATCTTGTGTGGAAAATGAATTATTGGAACAAAAGTCTTGCATTACAATTAAAATGACAAACACCTGAAAACTGTATGAGAGAAGCTAACAGATATGGAAGACAAAAATTATCCAACATATGCATATTTGATTCCTTAAACTGCTAATCCAACAAAGATTTACGAAGATGTGCTTAAAGACATAATACAAAACAAACAAACAAACAAAACCCACAAGAAAAAAAAAACTAGAAAACTGTCCTGATATAAAAAGAGTAATGACTTTTCAACTCTAAAGGGTACAATTCATTGTAGGAAAATTTTATTGAAAATCCTCAATACTGAATATATCCCAGTTAAGCTGGGATTATAAAGAATCAGAAAGAATGCCTCCAAAACTCAGGAACAAAAATAAATTACCTACAAAGAAGAAAAAAAATCCTAGGTATCCTCAGTTCCACAGCAGCACTCAACGCCAGAAGACAATGGAATAATGTCTACAAAGTTTTAAACGACAGAAAATGTATCTTAAGAATTTTATACACAGCCCAGGATGCTGTTCAAGCAATAAAGGACTTATAAGGCATTCTTGAGACAATGACTTTGAATGAAATCCAGGTAATTGAGAGATGACCTTAAGGAAATAATGCAGGAATGCAAAAGACACATGAACAGGGCTGGTGATGAGTACCGAATCCATTTAAACATAGAACTAATACTAAATAACTCTGGGGAAGTATATTTAAATGACTGAATGTCAACATTATAAACCTGGAAAATTAAAAATAATCATAGTGTAAGTTTTAAAAATCAGGAAACAAAAGAAGTGATAGGAGGAAACTCACATGTTAATGCTCTCATCTTTCTTAGCAAGATTAATTATACTCGCTAAAAACTGAAACACATCACTTTTTAAAATCTCCAACCTCGGGGCGCCTGGGTGGCGCAGTCGGTTGAGCGTCCGACTTCAGCCAGGTCACGATCTCGCGGTCCGTGAGTTCGAGCCCCGCGTCGGGCTCTGGGCTGATGGCTCAGAGCCTGGAGCCTGTTTCCGATTCTGTGTCTCCCTCTCTCTCTGCCCCTCCCCCGTTCATGCTGTGTCTCTCTCTGTCTCAAAATAAATAAACGTTGAAAAAAAAAATTAAAAAAAAAAAAAATCTCCAACCTCTAGGGGTGCCTGGGTGGCGCAGTCAGTCAAGCGTCCGACTTCAGCCAGGTCACGATCTCACGGTCTGTGAGTTCGAGCCCCGCGTCGGGCTCTGGGCTGATGGCTCAGAGCCTGGAGTCTGTTTCCGATTCTGTGTCTCCCTCTCTCTCTGCCCCTCCCCCTGTTTATGCTCTGTCTCTCTCTGTCCCAAAAATAAATAAACGTTGAAAAAAATAAATAAAATAAAATCTCCAACCTCTTAATTTTCATTCTCTCCATGCCCCACCTCTGTCCCCCCCCCCCCATCTCCTTTCCTCCCTCTTAAGGGAATACTTTATTATATCCCTTGTGGTAAAGACACATTAAAAAAATTTTTTTCCAACAATTCGCTCCCTCTATCATTTCTTTTCTAGTATTGAATTCAAATAAAAGTAAAGTATTAAATTGAATGCTTTTAATAAAAATAGCATTTCCCTTTTATAAAATATGTATATCTATACTTTTAACTGTACACATACACATAATACATTAAAATATGTGCTTATGTATATCCCTAAAAACATATCTAGAGCAGTTGTCCACCCAGTGTTTGCGATGGTTATTTCCGAGTGGTGGGATTTGCTCCCGCGTTAACTTCTGTGCAACATTCGATCTCTTTAAAACAAGCACGTTACCTGTTTAAATGACTGTAGACGGGTTGTATTAATAAGCTCGGAGAGCAGAAGGTGGTGGAGGAGGAGAGAGGGAGGGGCAGGGTGTCAGGTGGACAGAGAGGAGGGGAGGACGGGAAAGAGAGGGCAGGACCACGAGCGGAGGCCGCAGGGGGAACAGAGGCGGCGGAGGAGCGGAGCGCACTCGAAGAGGCGGCGCCCAGCGGAGCGCGTTGGCGCCTGCAGGAAGCGCCTCCTGGCAGCACGCTGACCTAGTTTCCGCGGGCCCATCGGTCTGCGGCCAAAGCTCTGCTAAAACAGCCTGGAACCTCGGAGACGCTCACAGCTCGGGAGGAGGCCAACCCGGACAGCCTCTGCCTCTTCCTCTGAGCCCGGAGCTGTCAGATTCAACGGCGCCGGCGTCCCCAGAAAGCGGGGGTGGAGAGGGATCCCCGAGCAGACCCTGGGGCCAGGCTTCTTGGAAGAGGTCAGCCGGCTCGCTATTAAACCCGAGTCGTCCCGGTGGGACCTCTGGCCTGAGAGCAGGCGCCCTTCTCCCTGGGAGAGGACTAGGACTAGAGCCTCGCCTCTCCAGCTGATGTCCACACTCCAGGCTGCAGGGAGTCCCACGTGGCGATCGCGCACGCTTCCTTCTGCTCCAGACGGCCTGCCAGCACCTGCCCAGAACTTGCAGGCCGGGACGGGCTCAAGTTGTCAACTCGGCCCTGCCATTTCCCACCCCTTGTCCTTGGGCAAGTCACTAGATGCCTCAGAGTCTCATCTTTCTTGTATTTAGGACAGAAGATGCCATTTACATCCCAGAGGCAGGGTGAGGAGTAAATAGAAAGACGGGGGTCATGGTGCCTGGAGTGGCAGCGGGCCCCTGCCCTGTGCTCAGTATAAAATGTTAGCTTATCCACTCATTGGGAAGATGCTTTGTAGGGGGCACGATTGATGGCTTCGGGCGCCAGCCACCTCTGTCCACTCCTGATCAGGGGTGATTTATGTCATCATAGTTACTTATGCCCTGAGACATTAAGTAACTAAGTGCTTGATGCAATGCGTCCTTTCTGAAATATTTCCTATGAAATACTTTGGCCCTAAGCCCACTACCTAAAGAATTATGTTTTGGGTCACTGATATAAAAAATAATAATAAACACTTAAAAAGCAATTGCTGTGAGGCAGATGGAGGGTGAAATAACTCTCTTTGCCTCTCAGCAGCAACCACCAGGGGGAAAATCGGGTGAAATAAGCAGTGGACATTTGTCATTTGGGGGTCATATGGCATCCATTCCTCCCTTTTTTATGGTTAATATCTTGATTTCTTCTGGGGGAAATTGCCCCACCTGCACTGAGCCATTTTGCGTAGATGAAAATCAAAGTCTCCTGCGCTCCCCAAACCAAGGAGTGAGCCCGTGAGCCAGCTTGGCCAACTGGACTCTCCCTCCCCCAGGACTTGGAATCATGCAGGGCCCATACAAGGACAGAAGAAAACACTAATAAAAACAGTAAAACAGGGGTATCTGGGTGGCTCGGTGGGTGAAGCATCCGACTTCAGCTCAGGTCATGATCTCGCGGTTTGGGGGTTCGAGCCCCGCATCGGGCTCTGTGCTGACAGCTCAGAGCCTGGAGCCTGCTTCCGATTCTGTGTCTCCCTCTCTTTCTGCCCCTCCCCCCCTCGTGTGTGTGTGTGTGTGTGTGTGTGTGTGTGTGTGCTCTCTCAAAAACATTTAAAACATTTAAACATTTAAAAAACATAACATAAACATTTAAAAAAAACTTTTTTTAAACAGTGAAACAAGACAACAGGGGCAATTTTCTTTCTGGTGGTGATGCCCTACCTAGGTTATCAATGCTTCCATCACCACCACCCACAGCCCACGAGCCTCGTGTGTGCCCATCCAGAGCTCGGGATGCAGGAACTCAGCTAACATCTGGACAGCTGCAACCTTATGTCCCGAGGCCATTACCAGGTTTAAGAGTGACCTCATCATCTCCCCTCACCCCTAAGCCTGCTCCTCTCCCAAGTTCCCTGCCTCAGTGCAGGTCACTACCACCTTCCAGTTTCCCAGAGGGAATTATTAGACCGTTCCTTTCTCATCCCCCATTCATCTGGTTTCTGCATCTAACAATTCTGCCCCCTAAAAGCTTGGAACCCCATTCTTCCTTCATCTGCCTCAGTTCAGGACTTCACCCTTTCTCTCTGGGAAGATGGCAATAGCTTCTCCAAGAAGATGTTCCCTACGTCGGGCCTTCCTACTCCTCACTCATCTTCCACGCTGCAGTCAGGGCAGTCTTTCTGAAAGGTTCCACATGGTTGTGTCGGGGGCTGGGAACTCTTTGACACTCCGCCCTTTGCCTCTCTGTAGAGCCCAGTCTCCTTATCATGGTAAACAAGGTCTTGAATCCCTGGCCACTCTATCCCCTTTCTTGTCATCTCTCAACATCCCTCCCCAGGTACCTTCCTCGACCCACATGAAAGTTTCCACAGAGTTCAGGACATTCTTTGCTTTTTTTTTTTTTTTTTTTTTTTTTTTTGCTTTTACACCATTTCTACTCTGGCATGGCCTTTATCCTAGAAGTCATGTCTCAAACTGTCCCCTCTAAGGACCACATCAACTCAAACAGAGTAGGATGAGTGAATGAGTACATTTGGGTTGGAGATGGGGAAAGGAGATAGTCTCGCGTTTGCTTTTTTCCCAGGCAGATTGCGGGAAGCTGGTTTACGTTTCTGAGAGTGACTAAGACGTTAAGCCTGGAACCACGGGCAGCCGTGCTGTCACTACGAGGAAAACACTGCTTGGGAATGGAGCCAAAAGAAGAGAGTTTGCCCATGAGACCAAGTTCCCTTGGTGACATTTGAGCCCTTAGATGCATCTGTGCCTGAAATCAGACATGACTCTTGAACTTTTTGGTTGTGTAAGCCATGCCCTCTTTTTGCCTGAGCCATTTTAAACGTGGATTCTCCACCTATTGCAAACAGAAGAATCCTGTTTATCCCTAAAGAATCCTGTTTATCCTGATATCCCTAAAGAACAGTGAAAATAAGAATACCCCTTGAGAGAAAAAAATCAAAATCCACAAAACAGAAATCTGGGATCATCCTGAAGAGACAGAATGGTCCTGTGGCTGGCAAGACTTGACTGCAACCTACTGAACAAACACAACATATGTTGTGCCTAGACTCTAAGTTACCTGATATTGAAAACATCTAGCAGAGGAGGGTTGGTGAGACATACATAGGTGGACAAAGCGGGGTTGGGGAGGAAGACTTGGCCATGCCCATCCAAGCACCATATAGGCCAACAGGTATCAGAGTTTCCTTGGCAAGATTTACCATCTAGTGCAGGGGCTCTGAAACTGGGATCCCGTGGCTGGGCTTCCTGGAGTTTTGCAGCCTCTTGAAATTGCATGTACAATTGTACATCTTCCACAGAACAATGTCCGTGGTCTCAATCAGATAGTCGTGGGGGCTCATTACACCGTGTAGATAAGAATTGCTAATGTAGGGGCGCCTGGGTGGCGCAGTCGGTTAAGCGTCCGACTTCAGCCAGGTCACGATCTCGCGGTCCGTGAGTTCGAGCCCCGCGTCGGGCTCTGGGCTGATGGCTCAGAGCCTGGAGCCTGTTTCCGATTCTGTGTCTCCCTCTCTCTCTGCCCCTCCCCCGTTCATGCTCTGTCTCTCTCTGTCCCAAAAATAAATAAACGTTGAAAAAAAATTTAAAAAAAAAAACCACAGAGCGGATTGAAAAGGACAATGACCGATTCTTCACTGACTTTTAAAAGATATGTCAACGGGGCGCCTGGGTGGCACAGTCGGTTAAGCGTCCGACTTCAGCCAGGTCACGATCTCGCGGTTCGTGAGTTCGAGCCCCGCATCAGGCTCTGGGCTGATGGCTCAGAGCCTGGAGCCTGTTTCCGATTCTGTGTCTCCCTCTCTCTCTGCCCCTCCCCCGTTCATGCTCTGTCTCTCTCTGTCCCAAAAATAAATAAACGTTGAAAAAAAAAAAAAAAAAGAATTGCTAATGTAGCAAGTGAAGAGTATTCCAGGCACTCTAAGAAACTCTTCTTAAAACCACCAAATTCCTTCGTACATTCCAGTCTGTTTCTCAGGACACCATCCTCTAATAATCAGCTTCCCATGTGGCTTGCGTCCAGGGAGAGAATGCAGTGAAGCCACTGATGGGGGCCCTTGGCTCCGCGCGAGAGCTGTTTCTCGCTACAAAGCAAGAAACGGGGACGTGGGAGGAGGGGGCTGTGTTATCTGAGGCAGCTCAGATGCGAGTAGAGCAAGATTTGGGGAGCAAGAACTAGGATCCGTTGAGCTTGTGTTCCCAGCACTTGCCTATGTTATCTCATCTAATCCTAACAAACCTGTGAGACAGAAATTACTATACGCCCGTTTTGTATGGGATCAAGGTTTACACAGGTTAAAAAACGTCCATGGCTGCCTGACTTCCAAGACCATCCCACCAACAACTACTAGAAAGCACATCCAGGTTCTGGTAACGGCACATTGGTCTTTGTGGTCACTCTGGGTGTGGTGCTACCGTCTAGATCCCCCTGCGACATGCTTCTAGCAGTGGACCCCTGCCTTTACCCCAAGCCAGAGGGAACGTGAATCCAAGCACATCCCCCTGGGACATCCTTTGGACAGAGAGGTTGATTTAGGGATAGAAATATGACCCAGGTCCAGGCCATCTTCCAGGGGCTTGGTAAATGGAGATAATAGGGAAGGCCCTTTGCCTCTTGGGTCTTGGGGAAAACTAATCTTCCAGAGAAAAGAATAAAGTTAATCAGAAACCAGAAAAGATGAGAGATGGGCCGCAGAAGCCCCAGCAGCTGGAGGTCCAGGTTCTAGAAGGTCTTGTTTGCATTCTGTGAATTCCTCTCATAACAGCCTAGACAGAAAGAGTCAGTCAACAGGAAGGGGGTAGCAGCAAACTTCATGGCTACCTTTCATTGCATTTATTCTTCACATCAGAGCTCTAAGGTAGGTTCTATCCTTTTTGCCGAGATGACACAAATAAGGAACAAAAGTGGTTCGGCAGACTGGCCAAGGTCACACAGAGGCGGGTGGCAGAGTGGAACAGAGGACACAGGGCTCCAACCCAACCACCATGTTATGTCACTTTCCATCAACGCGATAAAAGTGCGTCCCATCAGTAAAAGCAGGGTGATGTCATGCCTCAGTCTGGAGACGGAGCTGGAAGTAGTTGAGATGCCTCCCATGGAGAAAGTTTGCCTCAGAAGATGGAAACACTTCCTAGCTTACCTACAGAACCAATGTATTAGTATTTTGCTGTAGCAAAACAAAAACAAAAACAAAAACAAAAAAACAAAAAACCTCCAAAAATCTCAGCGGCTTCCAACAACAAGCCTTATTCCTTGCACTCAGGTTTGCAGCTCGGCTATATCGGTGCCCCACTCTGCTCCACATGTCTTCTCACACCAGGGGTGAGGCTGAAGGAGCAGCCACCATCTGGGACATGGCCATCATGCTTCAGAAAGCAGGAAGGCAAGGGGCCAAGCCAAACGATGCAGTATCTTTGAAAGCTTCTGCTCTGACATGGCAGAAAAATGACACCCCCTCACATCACACTGGCCAAAGCAAGTCACATGGCCAAGCCTGACAACATATTCCACCTACCGGAATAACTTCTGGAAGAAATGTATTCCACTCACTGGAATCACTCTTGAAAGTCATGTGGCAAAGAGTGTGGATATATAAAACCCTCACAGGGAGGAAGAAGATGGTTGCAAACAATAACATAATCAACTACAGCAGGAAATAAGCATGGGCTGGAACAACAGAACATATGACAAATCTACCTTTCATCGGAGGGGGCCCTCCAGCAGGGCTGCTGGGAAGACAACACAAACTGAACAAGGACAGAGACCCAGCTGCAGAAAGGCCAGCTTTCAGTGGCAAAAACAGCAAGTCCTGAGAGCTAAAGCTTTCAACATCTGGATCCCAAAGAGAGAACTCACAAAACACCAGGATACAGCGGCCCAACGGCATGCCTGATGAGTGTGTCATAAGAATAATCATTATCTCAGGGCCTTGGGTTTTGGGTAATTTCTCCATCTGTTTTCTGTTGTGTTATTATGCTTTCTTAATTATAAAAATGAGCAATTTTTTAAAGACGTGTGGCTTTCTTGAAGCCTAAAAGAACAAGAAGAGCAGAGGCAATTACTTTCCAAGGCCAAGCCTCATGGTGTTGAGGAAGGTTTGCATGTTGGGTGATGTACCAAGAGGGTGTCATTTCAATCCTGTGGGGTAAATGGTCCTGCCACCTACCCTGATGACTGACAAATGGAAAGAGAGTGGTCAGGAAAACATTTCCTTGGGGTGTGTGTGTGTGTGTGTGTGTGTGTGTGTGTGTGTGTGTTTTGCCCCAACTTAGACATTCCAGGAAGTTTCAGCTCAGATCCCATCTGAGGCTGAAGAAAAACAAAGGCCACCATGAGTTCAGTATGAGGTGGAAATCCTGGATTCCTTAGAGCCCAAGGAGACTAGGTAATATGGGCTTAAAATGTCTCAGTTCACACGGAGTGTGTGAGACAGTCAGCCGTGGGTTTTGTGGAAATTAACCATGAGGTTAAGCCGATTTGAGCCCAGTATGGTGTCATGTGTACAAAGACTTCAGCCGTGGACTTCTGAGTTACACAGATCTTTGAACCCTGGCCCTGTTGCGTGACAGCTCTGTGACTGTGGGTGAGTAATTTCTTTGTGCCTCAGTATTCTCCTTGAAAGAAAATGGGATAATAACAACATCTACCTCACTAGGATGCTTTGGGGATAAAATACATACATCTAAAACCCCTAGCATTGTACCTGACATAGAGCAGGTGAATAACAGATTTCAATTAGAAATACTAATGTAATAGGGACAAAAATGATTGACATATGTGTATTTGCAGCCTTTCTCCTTCTCCTATTCAAGAAAAGCTGGGGTTGGGGCACCTGGGTGGCTCAGTTGGTTAAGCGTCCGACTTCAGCTCAGGTCTGATCTCACTGTTCTTGAGTTCGAGCCCCGCATCGGGCTCTGTGCTGATAGCTCAGAGCCTGGAGCCCACTTCAGATCCTGTGTCTCCCTCTCTCTCTCTCTGTGACCCTCTCCTGCTCACACACACACACACACTCTCTCTCTCTCTCTCAAAAGTAAATAAACATTAAAAAAAATTTAAAAAAAAAAAAGAAAAGCTGGGGCTACATCAGTACCATTTCCCCCTTCTGCCCCTTCTCCCACACTCCCCTCCACTTTGGGGTCTTACTGGGGACATCTGGCTCATTGGTGGGAGAAAAATGAGAGAAATGGGAAGAGGAATTTGCAGTGGAAAGGCTAAACAGAACAAAAACAAGCAAATAATAAACAAGAGACAGACAGACAGACAGAGAAGCAGGCCTGAACAGTGAGGGTATCTATGATGGTTTCGAAGAGAGGAAAATAAGAAACAGGAGGAGAGACTCTGGAGCTGTTTGGATAGTGTGAGAGAGGGGGTAACGGAGATACACCAAGGCAAGAGAATGGATTAGGTATTGACTGCTGTATAACCAGTTATCCCCAAAGGTGGCAGCTCACAGCAATAAAGACGTATCATCTCGCAGTTTCTGTGGGCCAGGAACTTGGGAGACCGGCATCCTGGCTCAAGGCCTCCCGTGTGGGTGCAGTTACCATGTCACGCAGGGTGGACGTCACCTCGAGACCAGCTGGCTGGAAGACCCCCTGACGGCGGCCATGGCAGGAGGCCTCCGCCCCTCAGGGCAGGGCTCTCCAGAGGGCTGTGGGGTGTCTTCCCAATGTGGGAGCTGGCTTCCCCAGAGCGAGTGATCCAGGCGAGGGAACAGGGGGAAGCTGCAAGGCCTTTTGTGACCCAGCTTTGGAAATCCCCCCGGGTCCCTTCTCCTTATCTGTTCACTAGCAATGAGTCACGAAGTCCAGCCCACACTCGTGGGGAAGGGAACTGGCCTCCATTTTTTGAACAGGGGTAGGGGGGAAACGTAGAAGAATTTGTGGACATATTTTAAAACCACTGAAAGGACTTAGGGGCATGTCGCTGTGGACCGTGACTTTGAGTCCCTTGAATATTATTGGGGAGCTGCATGAGAAACTTGGGAATATTTTTGCCTTGACCATAAAACTTTTTGTTGTTGCTTCACCACGATGTGGTCCGAGATTGGTCTGTATATTTCAGTATCATTTTCTTGTGCCTGAATGACACCCCTTAGCATTTCTTGCAGTTCAGGTCTGCTGCAGGTGAGTTCTCTCAGCCTCTTTCTCGTTCTGGGACTCTAATTACACATAGAAAAGATGATTTGATATTGTCCCCCAATTCCCTGAGGCTCAGTTCACTTTTTAAAATCTTTTCCCTCTTTGTTCTTCGGACTAGGTCATTATTACTCATCTGCCTTCAAGTTCCCGGATCTTGACTTCTGCTATCTCAAATCTGCTACTAAAGTCGGCTATTATTTATTTCAGGGCTTTTTTTAAGTTGTTTTTTTTTTTTTGTTTGGTTGGTTTTTTTGTTTTTTTTTTTGTTTTTTTGGTTTTTTTGGAGAGAGAGCAAGGGAGGGGCAGAGAGAGAGAAAAAGAGAGAGAATCCCAAGCAGGCTCCACTCTGTCAGTGCAGAGCCTGACGCAGGGCTTGAACTCACAAACTGGGAGATCATGACCTGAGCTAAAATCAAGAGTCAGACACTCAACCGACCGAGCCATCAGACACCCCTATTCATTTCAGTTTTTACTTTCATTTATAGAACCTCCATTTTTGGTCTTCATTTCTTTGCAGAGATTACTTCTTTACTCCTTTAATTCTCTGAATGCATTTATAACAGCTGCCTTAAAGCTTTCATGTTTCTCCCGTCCAAGTACTATCCAGGCCTGACGCTGCTTAGCTTCCGAGATCAGACGATACTGGGCGCGTTCAGGGTGGTATGGCCATAGACTAAAGCTTTCGTTCTTCTAAGTCCAGTATCTGGGCCATCTTGGGTTTAGTTTTTATTGGTTTTTCTTGACTAAACATCATGTTTTTCTGTTTGCTTGTATCTCTAGTGTCTCTTGATTGAACACTGGGCATTGTGATAAATATGTAATAGGGTATGTATGACTGTCTGCATATCTGGATTTTGTCATCTCCTCCTCAGAGGTATTGCTTCCGCAGCTCAGCTACCAGTGAGTCATCTTGAATGAGTGCAGGTTCAGTTTTATGATTTCTTAGTGCAGATCTGTGGAAAGCGGTGTTTCCCAAGCTCCTCCAGCTTGGGAGGACTTAACCAAGAGTGTGGCAAACTCTGCTTCTACTGCAAATCTTATCATGACTTTGTTTTGGGGGTTGCCTTAGGGGAGGTAAAAATGAGGTTTTACCTTAGGGCAGTGGTTCTCAACTGGGGTGATTCTGCCCAGAGGGGACACTTGACAACGTCTGGAGACATTTTTGCCCGTCACAAGTTCGTGGTACGGCACTACTGGATCTGGTAGGTGGAGGTCAGGATGCCAAATATCCTACAATGCACAGGACAGTCCCCCCACAACAAAGAACTCTCTTGTCCAAAATGGCAATCGAATCAAGGTTGAGAAATGGAGCTCCCTCCTGTCCCATGGATTCTAGTCTCTTCAGTTGCCCCAAACTCTGATCTATGCCTCCTTCAGTCAGTGGGACCATTGTGTTCTGCCCAAATTCCAGTTCTTCATGCCACAGTAAGAATACTGTCCCCAAGCAGGGAGCTGAATGATTATAGGACTCAATTCAAGATTCCCACCTCTCAGTGATCAGTCTTGCTGGCAAAGTTGCCCCACACAGTTCATCAGGTCTAGTTGTTTGTGGTGAGAGGGCTAATCCCTAGAGCTACTCCATGGTGGCTACAAACTGAAGTATAGTGTGTTTATCTTGGCCTTTCTAGTTCTAACTGAAACCTTACAGAAATTGATGAACCTGAAGAATTGTAAAAACACACACAAACCATGAGTTTTCCCAACGAGCCACTCACCAAAGAAATTTCTAGTTCAGAGTCTCATTCAACAGACATGAATGGGACCCTCTCATGGACAAGGTTCACTCAGTTTATCCATATAAACCTGAGGTATGCATTACCATTGCCATTGCCATTTTATAGGAAATAAACTTGTGTCAGGAAGTGCAATTTTCCTAAAGTTTAGGGGAGATAAAACAGATTCAGGGAACATATAGAAACACATCAGAACATGAATCGGTCTGATTCCAAGTCCAGTGTCTTTTCTTTCCTTTCCAGCATCCACAGCTGTTTTTCTGGGATCTATCCACCATCTCTCAGAGGAGATAAAATGGCCTCATAACGTGACTGGTTTTTCCCTTCTCATACCGATCTGTTCTCTGCTAATTTCATTCATACTTTCCTTTTCTGGCAAACCCTTATTTGGTGCTTGGCCTCTTTGTCCACATTTGTCCTGGGACATATCTGAGGCTGAACACCTCTCTCTCAAGGATCCAGGAACTTACGTGGTCAAGAAAATGTTTTCCAATATTTACATCACACAATTTCATTTCCTCTGTTAAAATGTTTTTTTACTGTTTAATTTTAATTTTTTGAGAGAGAGAGTGTGCGTGCACGTTCAAGTAGGGGAAGGGGCAAAGGGAGAGAGACAAAATCTTAAGCAGGCTCCACAATGAGTGTGGAGCCCGATGTGGGGCTCGATACCACGATCCTGGGGTGATGACCTGAGCCGAAATCAAGAGGAACGCTCAGCCAGTCGACTGAGCCACCAAGGGACACCAAGATTTTTTTTTTTATTTTTAAGTAATCTTTACACTGAACCTGGGGATCAAACTCACAACCCCAAGATCAAGAGTTGCATGCTCCACCAACCGAGCCAGGTAGGCACCCCTCCTTTGTTAAAATCTTAAAAACAAAAACAAAAACAAAAACAAAACAAAACAAAAACCTCTCAATTGTTAACTAAGCAGTTATCCAACTTGGGTAAGAGAAAACTGAATGCTTCCTACAGAGAATCAGTGAATACTGATCTATTTATTCCTATTTTTATGAATCGGGAATGACTTTTTAGGTTGAAAACAAAACCACATTATCTCTTTGCACTACAGAATCACAACAAAGAGTGACTACGTTGTAGTGGGTTGAATGGAAAAAAAAAAAAAATATATATATATATATATATATATATATATATATATATATATATTCATATTCTAACCCCCAAAACCTGTGAGTGTGACTTTATTTGGGAAACTGGTCTTTGCAGGTGAAATTAAAGATTTTGAGATGAGATCACCCTGGGCATCCAGGTGGTCCTAAATCCAGTGACAAGTGTCCATATAGGATGCTAAAGAGAGACACAGAAACCCCAGGAGGAGACCACAGGAAGATGGAGGTAAAGATTGAAGCAATACCAATGGCCATGAGAAGCTGGAAGAGTCAAGGAAAAGAATCCCCTCTAGAGCCTTCAGGGGGAGCACGGCCCCACCCACACCTTGATTTCAGATCTCTGGGCTCCAGAACTGTGGGAGAATAAATTTTTGTTGTTTTAAGACCCCTAGTTTGTAGTAATATGCTGCAGTGGACACAGGAGACTAATACACGTGTTCACATTAAAATGCAATTTGACACATTAACCACCCTGGACTTTGCAAGATCTTTTCCGTTAATAGTTGGTTACCTTCTTGTTTGTGGATTTCTTCAGTGGCTACTTCTTGCCAGTGCTGATGGTCAACCATCAGAGTAGGCTACAAACATTTAAGTCAAAATAGGAGAAAAAACTTAAAACTGAGAAATTAAGAAACAGTTAATTTTCCTGCTGATTAGGAAGTGATTGCTGCATGCTTCTGCAGCAACCTAGGTGGTGCAGTTAGAATACTTTCAGCCACAAGACGATGGAAAACCCAAACCAAAGTGGCTTAACCTCAAGAACACTTACTGGTCACATTCTGGACCAGCAAACCTGGGATGGACTTCGGTGCCCGGCTGGTAAAGTCGGCAGATGTAATCATCTCTCCACCCTGCCATTTACAGCATTGGTTACTTTTTAAAGCTGTTCCTCTCACTGCTGGAGGAAGGCTGTCACAGGTAAGCAGGGCTACATGCTTCCTCTCTTAGGTCCAGGAAGAGAGTCAGAGAATGAGAGACAAAGACAGAGAGAGACGCTTTCTGTAGCTCTCTCCTTAGAGAAGGTACTTCCCAGAAGACTTCAGCAAAACACATGCCCTCTTTTGAACCAATTGCTGTAAGAATGATGCGTCATCCTCAAACTGATGAGGCCCTACACCCTGAACTTGTTGAGGTAGGTTTGGCTTCCCCCACGGCCTCCCCAGAATGCATTCAAACGGAGAGTAGTTACTTAAACAAAATGGAGGTCTGTCCGGAAGGGCAAGGATTGAATGAGCTGATGGGCAGATATTGTATATAAACAACAGTGCAACAATCCCAATGTGCCAACCATCCCATCCACCTTAAAATATAAAATACATCCATGGTTGAGGGTGTCTGCATCCCCCTGCACAATTACATCCCTTCATCTCCTTAGTTACCTGCTATTTTAAACTTGGGGCTTATCAGTGCCACGTATTTCATTCTTACTATTCATCTATTCTTACTGTATGTCTGTATGCCAAAGCCGGTTTCATTCTCTTGTGTGTTTTTCAACTTAATATAAATGGGATGTGTATGTACTATTCTGCAACTTGCTTTTATTGTCCCAACACCGATTTGTGAGACACGTCCACATGGAATATATGAAGTTCTAGTTCGCACATTTTCACGGATGCATTCCAATGAATGGATTCATTAATCCTCCTGTCTGTGAACATTTAGGTTGACACTTTTTTCTTTACTACAAAGAAAGCTGCCATGAACATTCTCAGCACATGCCTCTGTGCAGTCCTAGGAGGGTTTCTTTGGAGAACGTGACAGAAGGAACATCATCGAGTTATCAGGTACGTGTATCTTTAACTTTGGCTGTTCTCAATAGAAGCTGTACCAAATTATATCCCACCGGCTGCATATGAGGATTCTGCCCCTCCACACCCTTGCCAACACATGCCAGACCCAACTTTAAAATCTGTTAGTCTTGTATATCTTCTTTAAATGGTCTGTTATTCTCACTAGTCTCCAAATTCCACTCGGGCAACCACGGTGGTTACCTCATTCACTCGCAGACCCCCGACAATGCTTAGCAATTGGTAGCCTTCATGACAAAGAGATGGGGCTGATGCTCAGTGTTTTTAGGGCAGGTTCCCAGCCTCATTCTTCTCTGCATAAATCCTTCATTATGCTGTTAACAGTAGGAAGGGAAGGTAGGCATGGTCCGGTTACTGGGAAAATCTTGCTATTAACTGAATCAGCACACACACGGCATCCAGAGTGTGGAGAAAAGATGTCTCTACCTTTGGCCTCAAGTTGCCTGTCAGTCAGGACTCTGCCTCCCTTCTCTCCATACTCCCCGGTGCTCTGGGTACCTAACCCCACACTAGACACCTGGCCGGCATCTTCCTCAGCCTCTGGCTCGGGTTCAGTTGTTCAGGTCCATCTCGTTCACCCCTTAATGGCGATGGGGGTTGAGAAATGGGTGGGTGAGCAGGAAAGAAGGGATAAAGAAAAGGGAAGAAAAGCAGCCTTCCTCGTCCCACCTTGGTGGGGAGCATATGAACACATCAATTGCTGAGCTCATAAATGGACTTGGTTTTCTCTGTGCTTTTTCAAATACCTCCTTCTACTGTCCTAATTTAGTATGGGCCAAATTCCTAGAAAAAGGCAAGCGTGCACCACACCCAAGACGGTGGGGACCGCATCCAAACTTTTTGTTCCAAATCCAGCTTCCCTGCAGTGGTTCTCAACCAGGGGCAGCAGCGCCCTCTGGAGGCACATGAAAATGCGTGGTGGCATTTTTAGCCGTCTCCCTGCTTGGGAATTTAGTTAGTGGTCACGGCCAACAATGCCCACAATGAACAGGTCAGACCCGCACGGTGAGGAACTGTCTAGCCTAAAATGCCAATACTGCCCCCCACTGAAATCGCCGTGGGCTCTGGGAGGCTGAGGGCGAGGCCTGTCATGTTCACAAGCGTGTCCCCAGGGGAGTCTGGCACACAGTGGGGGCTCCATAATTGCTTGCCGAGCGAAAGAATTCGGGACTCCACTATGCTGTAGCACCAGCTCACAGAACCCAAGTGCCTGCTCCAAGCACACACTGGAAACCAGAGTGCTAACTCATCAGTCAGAAACTGACTAGGAATCTAAAGGGGAAATATCCTCTCTGCCAGGAAGTGCGTGAAATAATCTTCAGATGTGGGGAAGATTGTGTTCTCTGTCCCTGGAAAGCTATCACCTGGAATCCTGTCACTTCTCCCATTTAGAAATATGAGGGTGTTAAAGAGATACAGTCATAGGAAAAAAAAAAAAAAAAAGCGTAAGTGTTCTGACATTACAAAGCAGCCAAAACCTTATGCACAACAATTTCCCCCCAACCCCACCACCATATGACAGTGACCATGAATGAACATTGCAAAGCAAAATTTGCCAAAGCAGTTGCTCCTGGGCCTTCAGGAGCAAGTGAAGGGAGTTCGCAAGCCCGTCCTACTGAAAGGAGAGAGCCTGACTAAGCACTGGGCTCTAGAGCAGAAGGCAAGGGTTCCATCCTCAGTTGTGATGCCCAGTAGCTGGGTAAGTTGCCGAACTTCTCCAAGCCTCAGTCCCCTCATCCATAGAATGGGAATGACGATACCTACCCTATAGGGTAACATGAGGGTTAAGTGATACAGTGTCGGTAAAGCGGGAAGCACAGTGCCTGGCTCTTAAAACACACATTATCATTACTAATTCTTTGAAAAGCAACCCCAAATAGCCAGTAATGAAGCCACTGACTGCCTTGCAGAATAAAATAGACACTCAGCCATTTAACCCAAGGACATGAGCAGACCAACAAAACATCCTGTTCTTAAAAGACATAGATGAAGTAATTTTATTCTGCCTCCAAGTCCTTTTGTTCCCTGGTTGACCAAAAGTGCTGTGATTCACATTAAATTATAATTGTGTTTCTATATCCCTCTGGTGATAAATATTTCACTATTGGGCCTCTTTTGGAAAAAAGAAAAACAAAAAGAAGGTCTTCGAGCCAACTTATTCCTCACTCAACCTTTACATTTTTCTTCCCCCATCCTCCACCTTCTCTCCACTGGGTCCCATTGCTGGCATTTTGCTGTACGAAGGAGTGGATTTGTGCCTTATTCCAATAACTTTGAACACTGATAATAATGAAAACATTTGGCATCTGTTTTCTGTTGAAATGTGAAAGCTTCAGAGCAATATTTACAAAGCCTACTTCCCCAACCGCGGCTCTCAGATCTGATTAAGTAACACTCAAACATGACATTCCAAATCAGAGTAACAAGCTGTTCTTGGGCTGTGTCAGGGCCAATCCTTTATATTTTCAAATTTATGAGTATGCTACTAGAGAAACATCACTTACCCAGCTGATCCAACAAATATGCTCTCTCCTCTCGTTCACATGCAATAGTTTAGATCTTCCTGACTCAAATCCCAGTCAGTGTCCCCTTCCACACGTTTTAGGGACTGGCTATGATGTGGGGGATGTCTCAATAGTGGTGGTGCATGAGTTGGGGCATATTCATACGTTGACTGATCTTTTCGTGAAGACGCTCTGGCATAAACAGATCAAGGTAGCAGCAGGGAAGGCTATATATATTTCTTTAATCAAACTCAAGTCCCTATACAGAAAGCTGAGAAAATTCTCCCTGGGAGAGTATGTGGGCAGGCAGCAACTCTCACACATCCAACTACACAGATTTAAAGCAAACCCACTATCGTTAACTATTACTATGTGGAGTAGGCTGAATAATGGCCCCCAAAGAGATCAGGTGCCAATACCTGAGACCTATAAATGTTACATTATTTGGAAAAGGGGTCTTTGTGGATGATTAAGGATCTCAAGATGGGAAGGTTATCCTGGATTATCTGGTGGGCCCTAAATGCCATCACAAGAGTCCTTCTAAGGAGGAGGCAGAGGGAAATCAAACAGAAGAGGAGAAAGCCATGTGGCCACTGTGGCAGAAATTGGAGTGACGGAGCCACCAGCCAAAGAATGCCAGCAGCCACCAGAAGTTTATAGAGGCAAGGAATGGGTTTTCCCCAAGAGCTTCAGGTGGGAACACAGTCCTGCCAACACCATGATTTCAGCTCAATGAAACCAATTTTGGAATTCTGGCCTTCCAAAGTGAGAGAATACATTTCTGTTGTTTTAAGCCACTATGTCTGTGGCATTTTGTTACAGTGGCCACAGGATAATAATATACTAGAAAAATAAAAAGCAAATCATAACAGAGTCAAAATTTAACACTGGAAAAAACCTAACCCAGTCCTCCCTCTGTCCCATCTTACAGACCAGGAATGTAAGCAGAGAAGAGGCCAAATGCTGTGGTAAATCCACACAGAATGGGAGGTGGAGCCAGGACCAGGTTTCTGAGTGTCACAGCTCCCTTCAAAGAAGAGAAGTCGCACCTTTGGCCTGCTCAGGGGGGGTGTCCTTTGAACCTTCTCAGAATGTTTCCAGCACTGTCCAATATCGTCCAATATGGCAGCCACTAGCCACCTGTAGCTATTTAAATTTAAATTCATTAAAATGAAATGAAATTTAACATCCAGTCCCTCAGGCACACAAGCCACATTTCATGACCCCTCCACACACATGTGGCTAGTGGCTGCTGAATTACACAGGACAGGCAAACATTTCCATCATTTAGAGGAAGTTTACTGGACTGGACAGTGCTAGACTAGGCACACAGAAGGCCCTGCCAACTTCTCACCAAACTTAAAAACACCATGTCTGTTTGTTCCTCTTGCATTTCCAACACCTAGTACACTGGCTGGCCTGCCTTGGGGAGTCCCATAAGGACTTCTATGAAGGTGCAGAGTGACACCAGGAATTGTGACCCCCTCACACCCTCTCCTCACTGAGAAGGGCTTTCTTGTCTCCTTTGAGGGGCACTGCAATATATGGCAAGGACCGCACCTCAGGCAGCTTCCTTGTCCAGGCCCAAGAGCAGCATTGGGAGGCCAAGAATAAGACAAAGTGGGTAGGCTGCGTCAGACCCTCCCAAGTCCCGGCTAATGTCCCAGGAGAGTCTAGAGGCCATTCGGGAGCTGCTCCTAATTTCTTTGGATGCCTCTTGGGATACCAACAGAAGTATGACACACTCTCTCTAGAAAACACCAATAAATACTTGTACGGCCCTTCAGAGTTCAAAAGCAATGCCCTGGTCTCCTTTGATCCATACAACTGGGGAAGCAGAGACCTCCTTTCAATAGTGAGAAAACTGAGATTCAAAGAGATTAATGAGAGACAGCTTGCCAAAGATACACAAAGAAGCCAACATTCCAACGAAAAATCCTGACTCTACACTTGCCTTGTGTACCATCTCATCTTCCTTCTTCCCCTAAGACATGGAGATGGGTCCTCGGCCTTCTTGAGAGCACAGGCGGGGGCCCACTCACCTGTGTAGCTCACCCGTGATACCTAAGCAGGGTCTTCTTCCTCAAGCAATCAAATAATGCCTATGCTTGGTTTTCACATCTCACTCTCTTCCCCAGGTAGAAGTTGAGAAGACAAGTCAAGTCCAAGGGGGAAATGAGTCAAGTACAGTAAAACCTTGGATTGTGAGTCACTTGTTCTGCGAGTGTTCTGCAAGACGAGCAAACACTCCTAATAAATTTTAACCTGATAAACAGGCAATGTCTTGCAACATGAGTAGTACGTGACGCCAAACGTCACATGATCACAACTGAGCCAACGGTTCTTGAAATTTACTTTGGTATACAAGCGCTGTGGATCACAAGCATGTTTCTGGAACGAGTTATGCTTGCAAACCAAGGTTAGGAAGTACAGTAAGTACTTGGAAGTGCACTTCTGAGTAGTCAACTCCAGAAATAGAGGATTGTTGCTCACATCAATCTCAGGGAAGTGAGTTCCTCATACTGACAGAAGCTATGGGCCACAAGTGAGACAGGGTTTTCAGGGCAGACAACAGGCATTTGTGCCCATGTGGCCATGTTCTGGAGGTTTTTGTAACACACACACACACACACACACACACACACACACACACGGAATCCGTGGACACTCACAGTGTTCCAAGAATATAATTTAAACCTCACCACACCTGAAATGTTGTCAATTAAACCACAACTATGAAGTAGGTGCTAGAATTAGTCTCATTTCACAGCTGAAGAAACCAAGGTTCAGGAAGGTTAAGTAAATTTGCTCTCCATCATTACAGCTCGACGGCGACAGAGCTGGGATCTGAATACAGGTTTGTCTTATTCTAAGCTCCTTCCCACAGCAATACTCTGACTCTCAACAAAGCCTGAAAGAGACATTGCGGATTTATAGAAATTTGTCATGGAAAATAAGGCCTTAGGAGAAAAAAATTCTTGAAAATAGTTATGAATAGGCTTCTACATGGATAAATATATACTTATCTCATGTTTTGAACATATTCCTAATTCCACTCTGTGTTTCTGTTGTCAACACCTGTTTTTTTGTTTGTTTGTTTTTTTAAGGCTTCCCTCTGTCTTTAGCAGGAAAACCCAGAACCCATCAGAGTCCACAAAAATAAAAATAAATGTTATCTAGGAAAAGAAGAAACAATGGTCCTGAGTCCTTTTCTCAGAAAAGTACATATTGATGACACGTTATATTTCTAGAGGAAATTACTTCTTGACTCTTAAGAGTCTAAGACTCTTTAAAAATTTTTTTTATTATGGAAATTTCAAACATTCATTAAGGAAGAGAGAAAAATATAATAAACCCCTATGATCGACCTTTTATTTTCAACAGTTATATACTCATGGCCAGTCTTGTTTCATCTAATCCCCCTACACTCACTTTGTTTGCTCGTATTTTAAAGTAAAGCCCAGGCATCTATCAGTTACACTGTGAATACTTCAAAAACTTTGAATGCATCTTTAACTGATAAAGACACCTTTTCAACATAATCACAATCCATTTTCACACTTAACAAAATTACAGTAATCTCTTATCATCTGAAACCCAATCATACTTAAATTTCTCCAACTGCTCCCCAAAATGTCTTTTTTTTTTTTGCAGTTAGTTTGTTCCCATCAGAATCTGAGCAAGATTCATATATATCACATTCGGTTATGTTTCTTGAGTCTCTTAATTTTACACCACCCACAAAACTGGACTCGAAATGGATTAAAAACTTAAACATAAGACCTGAAAACTATAAAACTCCTAGAAAACTAAATTAGGAAAAAGCTCCTTGACAGTGAGTGATCTGGGCAACATTTTTTTGCCTAGGACACTAAAAGCACAAGCAACAAAAGCAAAAATAAACAAGTGGGACTACATCGAACTAGTAAGATTCTGCACAACAAAAGAAACAACCAACAAAATGAAAAGGCAATCTATAGAATGGGAAAAAATATTTGCAAACCATATATATCTGATAAAGGGTTACTCTCCAAAATATATAAGGAATTTATACAACTCAAAAGCAAAAACAAAACAAAACAAAACAAAACAAAAAAAACAAAATAAACCAAAAAACAAACAAAAAGATTAAAAAACGAGCCAAGGACCTAGACATTTCTCCAGAGAAGACATATAAATGGTCAAAAGGTACATTAAAAGATGCTCAACATCACTAATCATAGGAGAAATGCAAGTCAAAACCACAATGAGATATCACCCCACACTCTTGAGGATGACTCATCAAAAAGACAAGATAATAAGTGTTGGGAGGATGTAGACAAAAGGGAACCCTTGGCTCTTGGGGATACTGGGAATTACGAATGTTCTGGGTACAGAGCAAACACTTCAGTTTAGCCAGGCCTAAATCACTCCGTACAGAATGCTTCAACTACTCAGCTCCCCACCCGGCAGAGCACAGTAGAAAGCAAATGCCCTGAGAATTTCATAACGGCTTTGCTCTCGAGTTAAGTAAGATTTTGCTGTCATATTCAATATGACAACATGTCAAATTAACACTCCCTCAATATAATATATCACCAATAGGAACTGTTCTCAAAAACTTCAGTACAAAAGCCATTTCAGAAAAGTGCTTAAAAATTAACTGGAGAAAAAGAACTAAGCTAGAGAAGTGGCCAAGGAGAGGGGAGGAAGGTCTTTAACCTCAAAGATGTAGTCATTTAAAACAAAACAAAAAAAAAGTAGTCATTTTATGGAAGGTAGTCACATCAGAGATAGTCTAAATCAAATTTTTTTTTTTAATTTTTTTTTCAACGTTTATTTATTTTTGGGACAGAGAGAGACAGAGCATGAACGGGGGAGGGGCAGTGAGAGAGGGAGACACAGAATCGGAAACAGGCTCCAGGCTCTGAGCCATCAGCCCAGAGTCTGACGCGGGGCTCGAACTCACGGACCGCGAGATCGTGAGCTGGCTGAAGTCGGACGCTTAACCGACTGCGCCACCCAGGCGCCCCTAAATCAAATTTTTAATATACTTATCTCCTGGGGAGTTTATTAAAATGCAGGTGCTCAGTCAGTGGGTGAGGGGTAGGGCCCGAGACTCTGTATCTCGAACAAGCTGCCAAGTGATGCTGACACTGCTGGTCCACGGACCACAGTTTGAACAGCCGGAGTCCAGATGTAGATGAAGGCCTAGTGAAACGAGAATGTTCCCTCTCTGCCCTTCCTGCCTCTTCACATCCTCCCAGCTCCTTTCATACCCACTCATCCTCTAGGAATGAACACTCAGTCCTCTAACTCTTCAAAGTACAACCATTCCTTCTGAGCAACGTCTCTGTGGGCTAAAATCTTATGCACGGGACACCTGCTCCTGGTAATGCAGCTGATTTTATCATCTGAAAGCTTTCCCGATAAAAAGTACTTGAAAATACTAAAGAACACATTTCAAATGAAATGTGTGAGGCATAGCTGACCTTACAGGAAAGCACAGAAAATCTATGGAGGCTGAAACAGAAAACTGTAAGCCAAACAGGTAAATGCATCAACAGATGCGCAGTATCCTAGACCAGCCCCATAAACCTAGAAACAGGTTTTCATACATAGGCCGGACAAAGATGGAGAACACTGGGTCTGTAGGAGGAGTGGTACGGAGATAAGAATCCCACGTGGTGCCAGCCCCCAAAAGGCACCCCTCTAAGAAAATGTAACTACCATAGGGAGACCAAAGCCTGACACCATGAGCTCCAAGAAGAAAAAAATTTTTTCACCCAGAATTCATAACCATGAGTTTTCTTCCCTCACCTCATTACTCAAGTGGTCTAGGAATTCCTAAACAACAAACTTAGCACAAAAGGTGGCTCTGACTCCGTAATCCCTCTGGGGTACCTAGGCAGAGGCAAATACCAGAGCTCTCAAGGGTGTAGAGGTATTCTCTCTCTCCTCTCCCTGCGCCTCCCCAGCTCGTGCTTTTGTCGTCTCTCTCAAAAAAATAAATAAGTATATTTAAAAAGCAGCAGCAGTAGCAGCCTGGCAAAAAAAAAGGGAGGGGTACGGAGGGGGGGGGGCAACTGCAGCAAAAATTGCTGGTCCTATAGCTACTCCCTGTCCGCCATGATCCACACCAGCAAATCGAATACCTGACATCCTGCCTCTCCCCAGCTGAAGTCCATTTCAAATTCAAGTCTCACTGCTTAATGGATACCAATTCAGTAAAGCCTAACTGTAAGAGAATCTGAGAAAATGTGGGACTTGGCTTTCCAGATGAAGCAGTATGGGGAAGCATATGTAACTGACGCTGAGCAAGTTCATCAACCACAGACAGGGACTTCCTTAACCACGCAATGGTGTCTTCAAGAAACATACTGCAGGGGCACCTGGGTGCATGAGTTCGAGCCCCGCGTCGGGCTCTGTGTTGACAGCTCAGAGCCTGGAGCCTGCTTCGGATTCTGTGTCTCCCTCTCTCTCTCTCTGCCCCTCCCCTGCTCATGCTCTGTCTCTCTCTGTCTCAAAAATAAATAAAAACATTAAAAAAAAGTCTTTAAAAAAAAAAAAAGAAACGTACCACAAACACGTCACTAACCAGTGAAATGTTCGGATTTAATGTCAGTAACAAAACTAGTCTGATGCTGCTATTAAACACTGTACTAGATGCCTAAGTGCAATTTTTTTTTTAAAGTGTAAGCATTAGAAAGGAAGAAGCAACACTGTTAATACATTCACAAGTGACATGACTGTCTACATAGAAATACCTAAATAATCTATAAACTATTAGAATTAAAATTCAGCAGACTTTCTAGATATAAAATCAATACAAAGAAAGCAACTGCATTATACCCATAATAATAAAATAGAATATGTGATTTTTAAAGTACCACTTAAGAACAAATCTAGCAAAAGATGCGTAAGGTTGTCATTTAAAAATCATTTAAAAAGCTGGAGGGGGGGGGGCACGACTGGGTGCCTCAGTCGGTTAAGCTTCCGACTTCAGCTCAGATCATGATCTCACAGTTCATGGGCTCAAGCCCCACAATGGGCTCTGTGCTGACAGCTCAGAGCCTGGAGCCTGCTTTGGATTCTGTGTCTCTCTGTCTGCCCCTCTCCTGCTCATGCTCTATGTGTGTGCCTCTCTCTCAAAAATAAATGAACATTAAAAAAAATTAAAAATCATAAAAAACGTATTTAGAAACATAGAAGACCAGAAAAAAATGGAGAGACGTATACCATGTTCATAGATTTAAACAACTTAGTATCAGTGAGATGTATTCATGTATGTCTGCAACTATTTACAGTATAATTTAGAAACTTCTAGCACAGTTGAAGATGTATCCTTACAGCTCAACAAAATCCAAGGTTTATACTCAAGAGACACTCTCGCAGACTGCACAAGACATGTAAGAATGCTAACTAAAGCATTTTAAAAGCAACAAAAATCCAGTGTCTAAAGTGACCATCAACAGGAAAATGCATAAACTGTGGTACAGTCATACAATGGAATATTACACAGCAGTTAAAATGAAGAAGAGTTTCATTTAGCAACATAATTGTGAAAAAAGTGAGCTACAGAAGGCTATACACATCATGACAGCTTCTCAACAAAATATTTAGACATGCAAAATCATACAGTTCATGTGTACTTACATATATATCACAAGTATAAAAACATACATGGGAATGAAATACATCAGAGCAGTCTATAGTCACCTTTGATAAAGGAAGGAGAATGGGATTGGGGTGAGACACACACAAGACTTCACCCACATCTGTAACATGTTATTTATCAAAAAAAAAAAAAAAAAAAAAAGACCTGAAACACAGTGAAACATTAAAATTAATAAAAGTTAAAAAAAAATTTTAGGGGCGCCTGGGTGGCGCAGTCGGTTAAGCGTCCGACTTCAGCCAGGTCACGATCTCGCGGTCCGTGAGTTCGAGTCCCGCGTCGGGCTCTGGGCTGATGGCTCAGAGCCTGGAGCCTGTTTCCGATTCTGTGTCTCCCTCTCTCTCTGCCCCTCCCCCGTTCATGCTCTGTCTCTCTCTGTCCCAAAAATAAATAAACGTTGAAAAAAAAATTAAATAAATAAATAAATAAATAATTAAAAAAATTTTAATTAGTAAAGCTGGATAGTGGGTACGCGGGTGTTCATGTAGTATGTACAGTTTTCTGTGAACCTGAGAGGTTTCCTTCACAAAGAGAACGGCAAGGTTGGCTAGCTTAACAAAGGTGACACACGTGCGTGTGTCCCTCATGCTGTCAGAGGCGGTTCACACTGAGCGGGTGTCTTCCACAGGTTTCTGCAAGCGAGAGCAGCTCAGCCAGCTCGATCCCCCGCCCCGCCTCTCTATCATCAGTCTCGTTTTCAACGTCCCGTCTTCCCAGATGACCAGCTGGCTGTGAGAGCCGAGATGCGCTCGGAGGAAGGAGACTTCCCCCCAGGCTTCCAGCCTAGGCCACCTGCTCCACCTGGAATACCACCGAGTCAGCAGGCTGGTAACAAGGCTTCCTCTGGCCTCCCCTTGCACTCTCCACTATGGACTTTCTCCTCCAGGAACCTCACCGTGCGGGGGGCAGCGTTTGGCAGATCTGAACCCCCGGATATAAGAGCACATAAAGGGCACTAATTTTCATCTGACTGTGGTGGCAAAGCCACCTCACCTGGGACTTGGGGACTTGTTCTTTTGCTAAGCACAGAAAGATCTCTGGTGTGTCCACCTGGCAGGCCAATGACATCACCTTTATAGATTTACCCCAAACGCTCTCAGGAAGTGAACTTGGTGCTTTAAGCCAAAAACTCCATGGAGATTAAAGTGGTTTTAAACCCCATTTGTGCAGGGTCAGAAAAAGTTCAACCTTCTATCCTCACTCTTAAGTACAACTGTGCAGTGTTTCTTGCAGTAAAACGTTAATAAATTTGTCAAGAACAGAGAATCAGGGCTCAGGGCAGTCTACAAAATTAGATTTCTCAGGAACACCTTGGCCTGAGCTCTTCAACTTGGAGAGACGGTCCTTTAGGACCCAAAGCCGCTAGAAATCCCCACTAAGTACATCTATCACTTCACTCCGTATCCTGCATAGCCCTACAGTGTCTTCCCACTGCCCTGGAAAGGAAACCCAGATTCCTCAGCAGGACTCAGGTGGCCCTTTGTGACGCGCGCCCTGCCCTCACTTGGACTGTGTCCAGCTCATACAGCACTGTAGTACCAGCACATGATGAGGTGCCAGGTGCCTGATAAATGCAAGAGGACGTAGGACGTCTGCTCCTTCCCACCCCCTCTCCCTCCAGTCTCTCAGGCTCCTACTACAAGTGGCAGTAAAAAATTAAAAATTAAAGAAATAATAAAAAATTAAAAAATAAACCAGAAACCCCAGGAGGAAAGTGCACTTGCTCCACAAAGGAGAGAGAAAACTGAGATTTCACTCGGATCCGCAGAGGGCTGGGAACAGCAGGCAACTGGCGACATGTCCCAAACCAGAAGGTGGTGGTGTCGCAACAGAAAGAGAAGCAGACGGCCCGGTGCTGGGGCACAAATCCAGCCATCAAGGCCCAGGCAGGTCCCATTTCCTCCCTGATCCACCTGGCACACGGTGACTGCAGACCCTGTGAACTCCAGCAGTCCTGGACTACAGGTGCTCCGTCACAGAGGGCACAAGCGTCTTGCGTTAGCGTACATTTTGGGGGACAGGTACTTTCAAGTGGGAGAGGTGACCATCAGTGGGCCATCAGTGAGGATTCTTTGCATTCTCTCTGCCCCGCAGCGGTGCGCCACAGGGGGCCGGAGTCAGCTGGTCCCAGCTCGGGGAGCCTCCTGTGAGCACCTCTTCCCAGCTCCTCCGTCAGGGACAGGGACATCGGCTTGGCAGGCTGAAATCTGCCGTGGCAGGATGGACACCACAGAAAATAGCAAACGCTACAAGTTAGTGCCTTTTATTTTCCTTTTCCAGGGTTTTTAAACATTTACCAGACACGACTAGTTACGGAGAACCATGTTAGTGTGCCTGAGATGTGGGTCCCCGGAGAGCAGAAACAGAGCCCGGGTGACAGCAGCACATCCCATACAAACAGGTTACTTATTGGTCTCTGAAAGGAATACTTTCCATTTCTATGGTGCTTCACTTTCGGTTTCGAGTTAGTTTTCTGGGGGGAAAAAAAACCCAAAACAAAACAGTATCCCTGTCGGCATGGGCCCTGAATCTCACTCACTTCTGCATCCTCAAAGATTTCACTCCACAGATCAACACCTCCCTCCTTTCTGGCATTCTTTTCAGGAGACAACCCTTTCCCAAGTGTCGCTCACCATTTCCTTTTGATTTTGCGAGTCCCCCTCTCGACCTCACATTGTCCTTTCCATCAGAGCCAAGCCCTTCCAATTACTTGTGTCCCTCCGGCTCAGCCCTTATTTAATCCAGTGACACTCCGTCCTCTGGACCCTTCCTGCCCATCTCTACGGTTGTGGAGTGGCACCATTCTCTACGGTTTGCCTTCTCTCCCTACACCTGCTCCTTCTCCACATATGGGGCTCCTTTTCTTGTCCTGAAATAGTCACGGAAATGCACAGAAGACACACCCAACTGTCAATTATTGGAGCCAAGGGACATCAGGGTGTGAAATCTATCAAACTTAGATTGTCTCGGTGTTGCACCAAAATGTAGTACTTACATAATTTTAAAAACTCAAGTGACCCCAAAGTTTCATCTATAAAGCACCTCAGGCAGCGTGCTGGCACCTCTGGCCCACAGGCTGCCAGCAGCCACACGCAAGCTGTTGTCTCCCAATTCCGTTGTTATCCAGACAACTACTATGCTCCGGACCTGTGTCCTCAGAAGCCGAAAAGCCATCTCCGCCCAGGGCCTTCCGCACACACCTCGAACCCAGCACTCTCCCCCACACCTCTGCTACCCCCCCTCCCACTCCCACTCGGGGCAGGGCCCCAGCAGCATGCAGACATAAACGCCCAAGACCCCCTCGCCAGCCATGCTGAATCCGTGTTCAAACTGCCCTCAAATCCAGCCATTCGAGTGAATTTCCAAGCCTTTTTGCTATTTCAGGCCTTCACTTACCACCCAAACTAGGACAAAAATCGAATGGGTCTCCCTGGGTATAACATTCTTTCTCCAATCTATCTCCTAAACCATAACCAGAAAGATCTTACTAAAATGCAAATCGAAACACGTCGCCTTTCCAACTAAGGCCCCTCCGTAAATCCCTAATCACCATATTAAAATCTGCAACTGGTCACAAGAGCATTGAAGAAAAATTTGCAGGGTCACCTGGCTGGCTCAGTCAGCTGAGCGTCTGACTCTTGATTTCAGCTCAGGTCATGATCCCAGGGTTGTGGAACTGAGCCCCACTTCCGGCTCTGTAAGGAGCACGTAGCCTGCTTGAGATTCTCTCCCTCCCTCTGCCCATCTCCCCAGCTCACACTTGCTTCCTCAGATTAAAAAAAAAAAAAAAAAAAATTAATAAAAAATTCATTCGTTTAAAAAAAAAGAAAAAAACTCCAACTGAATTCAAAGACATCTTTTATCTTCCTCCACCAACAGCTCTCATACTCCAGTCATGTTAAACAATTTGAAGTTCCCTAGAATGCATTCCATTTTTACTCCATTTGTCAAAGATTACCTTGCTAAGTGGCTTTCTTGGAATGGCTCCTTCTCCTTGAAGGCTGGGGATGGATGCCCTTTCTATGTTTTCTATGACACCCACCTCATCATGGCACTACCATGCTACTGTAATAGTCAACTCATGCGTTTACTACAAGCATCTAAAGGCAAGATGTCTCATTTCTGCACCTGTTCTGACTGACGAGGAGGAAGGGGCTGAATAAATATTCGCAAATCTCAGTCTCAGAAAGGCCCTCAGAATTAATTCCACTGCTTTCTCCATCTCTCCAGCAAATGCCTGCTACTCTCTGTGACCACCTTGCTCAGTGAATGTCCAGCCCCTTGAACACCTCTTATGATGAGAAAAGCACTTATTGAACACTACTATCAACAAGGCCTCACTCTGGACATATACACAGACTTCACTAGAAGGTGCACACAGCTCACAATCTGTCGACATCTCAACTGACAAGAAGATCAAGACCCTGCTGCGGCTGTGGCTGGAAGCTGCTGACTTCTAGATTGTCACCAGTTTCAGAAACACCTGGCAGAAAGAGCCCTGGTGGGGGTGGGGGGGTAGGGGGGTAGTGGTGACCACTAGAAATGAATCTGCAAACAATAAAGTTGGGCCATTTTCATACAGTTAATACAGCTGAGACTCCCCCAAATTCTTTTTGCCCTAGCTTGTGTCTTCAATGTTTAAGCTCCAAAATCAGTACATTGTCAAAAAGGAGAGTCCAATGGGACCATTTTGCCCTAATTGCAAGTCTAAGAGAACAGAGACCATATGATTCAAGTCAATTATTTTATTGAAGGAGATAAGTTACGCAAATGTTAACTGATTGTTGGCAAAGGGAGGGAACATGTTACAAGTCAGGTGTGTTGGCAGAAGGGAGAGAGTACCTAAGGCTCTCTGCCTAACAAAATACTCAGAATCGGGGTTTCCATACTTCTCCATGGCTTGATTTCTCATGAGTCACTTTCTGTCCAAAGGATTCTGGAGACCAAATGAGGTAAGATTCTTTCAGTTATCCACCAAGAGGTTTTAGGTCTTCTCTCAGCTAAGGCACCTAGTGGAAGTATACAGGCAAACCTCAGAGATCCTAAAGATTTGGTTCCAGACCACAAGAAAGCAAATCCCACAGTAAAATGAGTCAAATGAATTTGCTGGCTTCCCAGCACATATAAAAGTTATGTTTACACTACCCTGTACTCTAGTGAGTATACAATAGCATTACGTCTAAAAATCAATGTACACGCTTTCATTAAAAAATACTTTATTGGGGCGCCTGGGTGGCGCAGTCGGTTAGGCGTCCGACTTCAGCCGGGTCACGATCTCGCGGTCCGTGAGTTCGAGCCCCGCGTCGGGCTCTGGGCTGATGGCTCAGAGCCTGGAGCCTGTTTCCGATTCTGTGTCTCCCTCTCTCTCTGCCCCTCCCCCGTTCATACCCTGTCTCTCTCTGTCCCAAAAATAAATAAACGTTGAAAAAAAAAAAAATTAAAAAAAAAATACTTTATTGTTTATAAGGTGCTAACCATATCACCTGAGCTTTCCGCAAGTCAGTCTTTTTGCTGGTGAAGGGCCTTGCCTCCACGTGGCTGGAGCTTCTGCAACAGCGCCTGCTGCTTCACCTTGGACTTTGAGGTTAGGACGACAGCCTCTTTCCTTTGCGCCTCACGAACCAGTATCTGCCAATTTCAAGCTTTTCTTGTGCAGCTTCTTCGCCTCTCAGCCTCCACGGAACTGGAGAGAGTTAGCACTTTGCTCTGGATTAGGCTTTGGCTTAAGAGAATGTTTCCTCTTCTATCCAGACAGCTGAAACCTTCTCATCAGCACTAAGTCCTCTCGCTTTCTTCGCATTTGCGTGTCTGCTGGAGGAGCCCTTTTGATCTCCTTCGGGAACTTTCCCTTTGCGCTCACAGCTTGGCTAAATGACGCAAGAGGCCTGGCTCCGGCCTATCTCCGCTTTCAACATGCCCTACTCCCTGAGCGTAATCACTTCTAGCTTTTGACTTAAAGTGAGAGACGAGGGACTCTTCCTGTCACTTGCACCCTTAGAGGCCAGCGTAGGGTCCCTAACTGGCCTAATTTCAATACTGCTGAGTCTCAGGGAACAGGGAGGCCCGAGGACAAGGGGAGACGAGGGAAGGGCTGGTAGGTGAGCAGTCAGAACACACACATCGCTGATGAAGTTCACTGTCTTCTGTGGACACGCTTCGTGATGCCCCGAAACAATGACAACAGTAACATCACAGACCAGCATAAGAATTATAATAGTGATTATAAAGTTTGAAATATTGTAAGAATTACCAAAATGCAATATAGAAACACAAGGTGAGAAATGCTCTTGGAAAAATGGCACCAATAGACTCACTCGACGCGAGGTTGCCACCAACCTTCAATTTGAAAAAAATGCACTAGCTGCGAAGCTCAATAAAATGAAGCACAATAACACGAGGTATGCCTGCAATTTATTTTTCAGATTCCTCTGCGGGATTAAAAAGTCTTTTTCTCATCGCATTGCCATGCTCCCTGCTCTTGGTCCTCTTTTCCATGTACTGGAAAATAAAAGGAAGGGGGAGAAAGAGACAGCAGATTATATTACCATTTATATATCAGCTGAGTTAGATATTTTAAAATATTTGCATAATAAGTTGTTTCTGCTGATAAAATTCTTATTTGTCTTTTATTTCACTGAATCTGAAATTGCAAACACAGTACAGCACCTACATCCTAATAGATGCACAAATATTTACTGAATTAATTTCTTCCCAAAATACGAATTCAGGAAATATTTAAGATGAGTGAGTTTTGTCCCTGTTCTTTAGGAACTCACGATCTATCACGCGCATCTAACCTCTGCTTGAACACTTATAGTTATGAGGAGCTCACTACCTTGAGAGGGAACCTATTTCGCTGTTGGCCACTTCGACTTGTTCCAAAGTGTTTTTTATGTTGAACCAGTGTTTCCACGTAAACTCTCCTAGCGCCTATTTCTTCTTGCCTGCTATAATCTGGCAAATATCTGGTGACAGATGACCCACTTACTACCTCTTTTTTAGGCTGAACATTCCTGGCTTCCATAGAGGTTCACAGAACACGGCTTCTGCCTTCTAATAGCTACCAAGCACCTTTCATAAAGTGCTTTAATATCAATATTCCTGGTAAAAAAATATCACAACCCGAATTAAATACAGTGCTCCACACAGTCTGATAGATGTGGGGTACAGTGGACCTACTAGTTCTTAGGACCTAGACATGTTATTTCTATAAATATTATCCAGAGTAAATGGCTCTTGGCAACCATATTATCCTATTAGTTCACGTGGAAACTTCTAGTCAGCTAAACTTCCCAGGATTTTTTTCATTCTAAAGAGTCATCAAACGGATTCTCCCCAAATCCTACATTTCCGTAATTAGTTGGATCTAAATGCAGTTTTCACCTGGAGGTTTTCAGCCTAGAATTCTGATCAGTAGGTTATTAAATAACAGGAAATACACAGCCTGGCACTTAGACAATGCACTCATTTAAAGCAGAGAAACTTGAATATAAGTGTTTTTACACGGATATATGTACAGGTTTATATACACCAATACAGACATTATTTTAAAGGTGAATGAAGGGTCCCTATGAAAAAGGGGAAAAATATAAAAGTAAATTCAAGTTGAAAAAACTAAGTATTGTGAACAGCTAGACATCAAAATCTTTTAGGAGCCAGAGATATGGGAAGAGGCCACACAAATGAAATCAGTGATAGAGAGCTAACTAGAGACCTGACTGGATCCCCCGCCTCTGACCCCTGAGACAATGGTGTGGAGGTTCATGATCAGTACATCTTCGGGTCCTGTAACCTCAAATACAGGGAGCTAGGCTAGATGATCTTTAAGTTTTCTGGATCTAAAGTTTTGATTGAAGAGTTATAACATAGCTTCTGGAATGATAGTTTCTGAAATTTTTTTCTTCCCCATCAAAGGACCACTTCAAATTACAGATGAAACACCAGGTCCCTTTAACCAAAATCATTCCTTTTATCTGTCATACGTTAATTTTCTTCTGAAGAATTTTCGGGGGAAAAGGGCATTTCATTGCTTTAACAAGTTTTGATTTTGTTTTTTTTTTTAAAGGCACTATTCTAGAACACGGAGAGATACATACTCGGAGAAAAATATTTGATATCTATTTTTAATCACATATGCTGGACTGCCCACCAGCAATCAGGTTGGGAGAAGGGTTTTAAGGGTAAATCTTCAGAATACTGTGTAGGCGGCCCCAAAAAACAGGTTAAAGAGCAAATTATACTCTATGTTAAAATATATGTTAAGATATCCCCAAAGGGAGTCCGGATGGCCTCTGAATAAAAGAAGGAAAAGAAAAATATATGCATGTGATGTTATTCACAAAACTTCACTGAACAATGTAGATAGAATGGAAGCTCAGTTAACCAACAACTAAACCAAACCGAACAATTAAGAGGGACAAAAAGGACGCTGCAAAAGTAATATTAGTGATTCTTTCAATAAAATGGGGAATCGGGGGGGGGGGGGGGTGGGCGGCAGTAACACAGTGGCAAAGAGAGGCAAAGGGAAACTGGCCAGGTCCTTCTAGTTAAAAGCTTCAAGGAACAAAGCGCTCAAATGGCACATGAAGGAAACGGTAGAGGAGCACGTGAGAGCAGTAAATGGTAAACCAGAAAGCAGTAAACGCCGAGGGGAAATCAAGGAGCACAGGTTCAGAGGACTGAAGCATGAAAGTACAGACAGAAAAACATCTATAGATCAGGTAATGAAGCAACATAAAAACCACAGAGAGGACTTAGAAAATAAGTCAAGGAGAAAATCTAAAATTTATGTGAAAACAAAGTAAGAAAAACATCTACAACATCCTACCAAACGGTCACTAACGTCTCAGGACCTCCTGGGAAGAAAATTTCATATAAAGATCTAATCACCACCCCAATGGCAAAAATTATTGAACCATAAGAAGAAAAAAAATCTAAATTTAGGGGAAAAGGCGATCAGACACAACAGAAAGCATGTGAGAAATAAATCGCTGCAATGAACACCACAGCGTGGGCTTCGTTTTCCCATAATCCTTATGAAAACCAAACAAAGCCCTAGGTTCAGCTTTCATATAAACTAGCTTTACCAGTGAAGAAAAACTCTTGAAAAATCAATTTAAAACACTTATACATGTACATGTTTGTGCAAAGAAAATGATGACCCTGAAGTGAGAACTCCAGAAAGTTCTTCAAACAGTAAAGACACTAGAAAGGGACTCTAGGAAGAGAAAAAACAAACAAAACCAAAAAACCCCCAAAGCCTCAGATTGGAAAATACAAAAAACAAAAATATAGATGCTGGACAGCTTCAAATATTATAACTAATACCTTTCACCATGAGGCAAATAGGAAAAGAAGTTCAAAAATATGGAAAATGCAAAAAAACTGGAAGGCAGGTTTTTAATAGTTATAGATTTTTTAAGGTTTTGGACATAACACAATTCATGCGTAAAAAGAAAGCGAATTAAATTTCTTTTCGAGGCACCTGGGTGGCTCAGTCGGTTAAGCGCTGGATTTTGGCTCAGGTCATGATCTCACGGTTCGTGAGTTCGAGCCCCATGTCGGGCTCTGTGCTGACAGCTCGGAGCTTGGAGCCTGCTTCAGATTCTGTGTCTCACTCTCTTTCTGCCCCTCCCCTGCTCGTGCTCTGTTTCTCTCTCAAAAGTAAATAAACATTTTTAAAAAATTAAAAAATACATGTCTTTTCAAAGATTTCAAAAGCACTCTACTCTGTGCCCAAGTCCATGTCATGGCCTAACACCGAGTTTAGGAAATGAGTGTTTCCAATCAAGTCAAACTAGATCCCTATGGCTTGTACATGCCATGGTTATAAAGAAATTTACAATTTTAAACCTGTGAGGAGACCATGTCCGGCTCCCGCCATGTTCTATGAGGGAACAGGCCCGAAGAGTATCTGTTACCCACTACAGGTAATAGCTGACTGTCAGAAGTCTTTCTGCTAAACAAATTCAACTTCCCAAACCTTGCAATTCATACAGGAGAGTTACAATGATTACAATAAGGAAGTTGTTTTCATTTACGTGCATGCAAAAAGCAAAAAACAAAAAACAAAAAACAAAAATCTTAGCAATGTTCTAACTGTCCCCAGAAAAGGCTTTTATTTCTCCTCTTGGTTTTAGGGGAGGATGTACGTCTAAAGTCAATTCTCTCTGTTATACTAAAATTCGGAATAAAAATTAATAATGGCAGTATTGTAAAATATTGTTCAAAAATGTTCTATTCTACTGTTCAACCATTTTTATTCTTTAACACTTTTCTTACCTCATTCTTCAAGCATTTTCTCATCTCCCGATCAAGATCATTGCAATGACCAAAAAATTTCAGAATGCTGTGCTAAAAGGAAGAAAAGGGGTAAAATATTTCATCCCACAACATGCTAAGGTCTCTGGCACACAGAATTTAAATACTTATTCCTACAGAAATGGGTTTAACGTGTCAGCACATTGTTAATAAGCAAATAGGTAAGTCACAGGTATGAGGTGTACAAATAAATGGACTTATCCTGGCCATCCTAAAGGAGAGATAAAAGCTCTGTAGGTAGAAATGAAAAACCAAAAGACTTTTCCTTACTAAAAGGGAAGCCTATTAAACTGCCAAAACCTCACAATGACAGAGTGTAAACAATTCTGTTTTCAAGCACCTCTGTCTTTAAGGGCATGTTAACATCGCAACACAATCCATCATCTACTACGGGGAGTGATGTCAAAGTGCACTGTGGCCATATTAACATGACCAGTAACTTCCTTCAATAGCAAACACTCTGTCCCACTGAAGAATTACCTAATAAATGCTGAGTGCCAACACTATTTTCTCATTGGCCTCCATTCAAAATGTCATCAAAATACATCAGAAGCACGTAACACTATTATTAAACGGTCTCTATGGACCACATAAATAAGCCACTAATCCACAATATCAGAAAATCTATGTCTGAAGTTCAAAGTCTGCTTTCTTTGAAAAGCAAAAATAAAAATCTCCTAGTGGTTTCAAGGCCTACGACAATGATCATGGCAAAAAGTACAAATGCTCCAAAGCAGATCATGATGAAGGCTGAGGTCAAGAACACGAATTTTTAGTAGGGGCATAATTAGTGCGTTTGCACATCACGATTTTTAAGGGTGCCCAGGACAGCATGGTGATGGCCTAAAACGACATGCCATAAATGCTGAACTTGTAGTTATAATAGGCACCTGTTCCTTTTCTTTCCAATTAAGGCTTTCATGGAAACAGACAACACATAATTTACAAGCTATGCCCCTCGCTACTCCTTTCCCCCTGCTTCATCGCCGCTTTAAATGTCCTCTTCTGGTCCAGTCAATGAATGGGTTGGTTTTTCTGGCAAGCATTTAAGGTAAACTGACATCTCCTACTGGTTGCCCAATGACCTTTTCAGAATAAGTATTTCTTGTGTATTTTTCCTAAACTATTTCTCTGACCACAGATGAACGGGAACAATGCATTTTCACACACTTTCTGGTGAGGCAGAAACAAAAGAAAGGATTAATGTTTAGAATGTAAGGCAGTATTTCACAGTTTAGTTCACAGTGATTCCTATCACCCCATACACATACATCTTATGTTTAAATCAAGGACAACAGCTATTTTTTTTTGCTTTCACCCCAATATTTAAGCCCAAAGAAATACACTCTTGTGACATTATGTGCAAAACAAACCCAAAGTGTCCCGCTGGACTTGGTAAAAGGAATGCCCATGGACTGCAGTCCTCTTGCACACACAGAGCAAAGGCCTCCAGTGTGTGATGTCTGTTTCCAGAAAACCAAACTGGGCCAGTGATTGAGTAAATGGGCAATCAATCGATATCTCGAAGACAAGAACTAGGGATACAGTAGTGAGGAAGGTGGACCTGGGCCCTACTCTCATAGAACACGGTCACAGAACAGAGTCAGTCAACAAACAGAGTGACTGTTATAAAACAGTTGTTCTCCAAGTGCAGTCCAAGGGCACCCATGAGTTCCCAGGAGCTCTCCAGGAGGTGTATAAGATAAAAACTATTCTCCTGATAATCAAAAGATCTTATTTGTTTTGTTCATTGTCATTCTCTCACAAGGCTACAGTAGAACTTTCCAGAGGCTGCTCAGAGGACAACATCACCAAAGACTGGACATGAGGCAGATAGGAGACTCCAGCTATATTCTATTAAGCCAGATACCAAGGAGAATTGCAAAAATGCAAAAACAATGTCATTCTTCTTTTTTTTAATGTTTATTTATTTTTAAGAGAGAGAGAGAAAGTGCACACGTGCACGCAAGCAGGGGAGGAGCAGAGAGGAGGGCGGACAGTGGATCCAAAGCAGGTCCTGCAATGACAGCACAGAGCCTGACGCAGGGCTCAAACCCACGAATCGTGATCATGACCTGAGCTGAAGTCAGAAGCTTAACCAACTGAGCCACCTAGGCTCCCCAAAAGCAATGTCATTCTTTTGACTCTGTCTTTTATTTCAGAAAATAAGATCTTTTTTTGTGAAAATTACTATGTTAACATGTACTGGATTTATTATTGTATTTTTTTTTTAATTTTTTTTTTTCCAACGTTTATTTATTTTTGGGACAGAGAGAGGCAGAGCATGAATGGGGGAGGGGCAGAGAGAGAGGGAGACACAGAATCGGAAACAGGCTCCAGGCTCTGAGCCATCAGCCCAGAGCCCGATGCGGGGCTCGAACTCACGGACCGCGAGATCGTGACCTGGCTGAAGTCGGACGCCCAACCGACTGCGCCACCCAGGCGCCCCTATTATTGTATTTTTATATACATTTACATTTTTTAAATTTCTCAGTTTTAATTTCTACTTCAGTAAATATCGGTAGCTAGAGTCCACATACACAAAAGTTATTTGGGGTCCTCAAGAATTTTTAAGAGTGTATAGGAGTCCTGAGACCAAAACGTGTGAGAAGTACCTTGAAGTAGGAAATGGACTCCGTATGGTGTTACTAGAGGACAGAGTGACAACACCAAGAGAATCTAGGCCAGGAAAGGAGGAAATGAAGAGGCAAGGACAGACTACAGAGAATAAAACGTGGAGGATGATGAAACCTGGTATAGCATGCAGGAAAGAGGAGATAGTGAGGAGGGCTCCAAGATAAGCCAAGGAGAAAGCAAGCCCAAAGCCTCAGAAGAGAGAAATGTGTGCTCCACACAACTGCAGAAAAGGTCGCTGGGGAGCAAGGGGAAAAAAAGAGTGCCGGAAGGTGTGAAACCCAAGGCTAAGTAGGGGCCATGTTCATGAAGGTTCTGAAACAACACGAAGGAAGAAAGTGAAATCGCGTACCGCAGCAAAGGGAGCCGGTAGAGGGGAGCGATGCCTGAACGTAGTTTGAACAGTCACTCCTGACGCGGTGTGGAAAGTGAGCGAGGGTAGAGAAGAGGACAAACCCGTCAGGGGACCCGGCTGGCCCCACGAGGAGAACACTGGAATTAACTGGTGTTCAGAACAGACACATAAATCGGCGGAACGGACTAGAGCCCAGAAATAGACCCAGTCATGTGTGGTCAACAGATTTTTGACAAAGGCAGCAAGTTAATTTAGGAGGGAAAGGCTGGTGTCTGCAACAAATTGTGCTGGAAAAACAATCCCCGTAGAGAAAGGAAAACACTGACTCCTATCTCATACCAGACACAAATATTAACTTGAAATGGGTCACAAACCTAAATGTCACAGCTAAAAGCCTGAAACCTTTGGAAGAAAAAAAGGAGAAAATCTTTGTGAGCAGGAAACACACAAAGATCCTTAGAATGCAAACAAACAAACAAAAAAACAAAACAAAAACAAAACCCCTCACAAACACTGAAAGAAAAAACTGGCAATTAGACTTCATCAAACTTAGAAACTGCTCTTTGAAGCACAACCTTCAGAAAGTGAAAAAGGATGCCACAGACTGAGAACATACTCACCACACGCTTGTCAATGTCTTCAATTGTCAAGACAGGGTCTTGAATGTCAAATGAAAACAAATTCTTAAAACTCAATAAAGCAAACAACCCAATTTTAAAATATGGGCAAAGAAAATAATAATAATTAAATAAGTAAATTTTTAAAATTCAAAAAAAAAAATAAACTATAGGCAAAAGACTATATGAATGGTCAACAGGCACATGAAAAGATGCTCAAAATCAGTCATCAGGGAAACACACTCTAAAACCAAATGGGATGCGACTGCACACCCACAAAATAACGTTAAGGATCATTAAAATAACGTACAAATAAAATAACGTATAACATATAAATAACGTTAAAATAACGTTAAATAAAGACTTATGATATCAATTCTGGATCTACATGCATGCTGAAAAAAGTCTGTCTCAAGTATATTGTCACCAACAACGTTCTTTGAACAAAAAATATCTAACTTCACAAATCAGAGGTAGTACTTACTACCTGTTAGCCTTTAAATGTTACTCATTTAAATGATACATACTGATATTATAATTTTATATATCTACAGCTTATGAATATCATGAGGCAAACGCATCATGCAAAGTTAAAGAAAACCACAAATGCTCCTTATAACTGTCTCATGCATCAATTATATGAAAAAAGCTTAATATCTGACATCCATAAAAATATTGGCTTAAGTGAATATATTCCAAAAATGGGTTTCCTTTCCATTTTGGTTTTAACCATGGAATTTTACTTCCATTCCACTAACAAGTAAGTAAACCTGCCAAATTAGGCCAATCATAATTTAAACCTAACTAATATCTAATTATTAAAAAAAATTTCAATCTCCTTTAAACACAGAATGGTGGACATCAAGGAAAATCTTAGAAAATTCTTACAATAATTGCATTATGATCAGAAGAGTCAGATTAACGTAATTGTTCTAACATCCTGTAATTAAAAAAAGGAAAGTATTTTATTGAAAGAACATGGGTTCTGTTACATATCATTTCAAAAGTTCCCTAACAAACTACCATGCTTAATTTTTAGTAATCACGAATGGAAATGGTATCTGAAAAATCACAAGCATCAATTACTAATCTTTAGTAAGCTAAGATCCGCCATAGTATCATTCCCCTTCCATCAGTGGAGGTAACATTTCACATCACTGTGTTGTACCTAAGTTTCATCTTTGCTTTATGGTCATTTTTCTGAACTCTTACATTTTTGTGACATTCCTTAAGCAAGTTAATCAAGACGTTGCATTCTTCAGTGTGCAAGTGTGGAGATAAGTCAGGATGCATCTTTAGAAGGGATGGAGCGCAGCAGAGCGACCTGTGGATACAAGAGTGTCTTGAATATGTGTGACTGTACTTGTTAATGCGACCCAAAGCTACTTCAGTAAAAACCTGCAGTGAGCTTTATCAGAAAGGAATGCTCACCTTAGGCAAATTATTAACCTTGAGGCTCAGCTTCCTTATCCAGCAGTTTAACAGATTCAGCAAGTTATCAGGTGTTCAGAGAACCTGCAGTTTCTAAAGAGGCCCAACCCTGGAAAGAAGTGCTCTAGCAGAAACAGCCAGCCTCTCTTAATAAGCCTGATTTCAATTATTTTCCCCACATTCCTGAAATTGATTACAACTCATTTTGTTCGGATGAAATTCTACAAAACAAGACAACTGGTTTATTAATCCTTTTAAAATGTATACTCCTCTCAGAAGGTTAAAGCCCCATCAGTCTCACATTAGTGTGAATTAACATGGACTGTTTTCTTCCTAACATCTGGCTGAGAAAATCTAACTAAACAATGAAGAGAAACAAAAAGCAGATGTGAAAAAAGTTTTTCAGTTTAGCAGATCTGTCCATAAAACGCAATTATTACAATGAAAGCAAGATGCTGAAATCCCAGAAATTAAATTTAATTGGTTCATTCACAAAGGAGAAAATTAGCAGCCAAGGTCAAAGGAAAAGCATTATTTTGAAGTGTTTGCTATAGTTATGTAGCACTATTTACCTACTCTTTTTTGTAACCTATTCTTTTTAACTTGGAAAAGATTACCAAAAGAAAGAATCAATGATTGCTTTAATCTTCTAAAAGGTTTCATGAAAGACAACCTAAAATAATGACCTTAGGCAGGACAAAGAGTTCTTAGGTCAACAGCGCAATGCATAAAAGAAAAAATTGGTAAAATCTTATCAAACTTAAAACTTTCTCGCTTCAAAAATATACCATTAAGAAAATGAAAAGACACAGGCATGGAAAGTAGATCACAGGGAATGCGGTCAATAATACTGTGATATGCTTCCCGTGGTGAGCATTTCATGATGCATATAATAAATTTTAAAAAAAGGATAAGCCACGCTTTGGGTGATGATGATGTGTCAATGTAGGTTCAGTTGTAAAAACACACAACTCAAGCGGGGGATGCTGATCACGGGGGAGGTTGTGCATGTGTGGGGCAGGGAACACATGGGGTCTCTCTGTACGTTCTGGTCAATTTTGCTGTGAACCTAAAGCTGCTCTAAAACATAAATATCCTACAAGCTGGAGACCAGGGGAAAATATTTGCAAATCATGTTTGAAAAAGGACTTGCTACCTAGAACATATAAAGAATGCTTACAAACCAACCCAACGTTTAAAGTGGACCCCCAAAATGGACAAAAGATTTGAATACTTCACAGAAGATGCTACGAGAATGGTTAATTAAGCACATAAAAAAAAGGCTGAACACCATTAGTCACAGGGAATTCAAACTAAAACCACAATGAGATACCACTCATTTCCACCCGAAGAGCTATAATCAAAAAGTCAGACAATACCAAGCAATGGTTAGGATGCAGAGAAAACAGACCTCATGCATTGCTAAGGAAAATGTAAAATAGGACACACTTAATTTGGCAGTGTCTTAAGGAGTTAAACATGTACTTACCAAATGACCCCTGACCACGGAAACCGCACTTCTAAGAATATACCCAAAAGAAATGAAAACATAAAACCACACAAAGACATGTATGCTAATTTTGACAGCATTATTCATCATAGCCAATACTGGAAACAAGGCAAATGTCCAATAACCTGCCAACTGGATAAATAAATGGGGTATGCCTAGACAATGGAATACTAGTTAGCAATTAAAAGGAATGCACGGACACAGGCGCCAACGTGGATGAACCTCAAAGCACCAAGCTGAATGAAAGAAGCCAGATTCAAAAGACTATATATGATTCCATTTATATGCAATGTGTAGAAAAGGCAAAATGGTAGAGAAAAAAAAGCCGATGGTCTGCCTACACCTGAAAGTGAGAGGATTATTTGTCACTGGCCACAAAGGAATACATCTGCGCAACGAAAGCATTTTAAAACAGGATTGTGGCAGTGGTCGCACAATAGCAGTTTACCAAAATCACTGAACTCATGGTGGGTGAATTTTATGAAATGTAAATTATACCTTCACAGAGCTAATACAAAAACGTTTGAGAGTTTCAAACTGCCTGTCTACTTTCCACTCTCAACAAGTCCTTACAAATGTCTAAACAAAGAATTCCAGGGGGCGCCTGGGTGGCGCAGTCGGTTAAGCGTCCGACTTCAGCCAGGTCACGATCTCACGGTCCGTGAGTTCGAGCCCCGCGTCGGGCTCTGGGCTGATGGCTCAGAGCCTGGAGCCTGTTTCCGATTCTGTGTCTCCCTCTCTCTCTGCCCCTCCCCCGTTCATGCTCTGTCTCTCTCTGTCCCAAAAATAAATACACATTGAAAAAAAAAAAAAAATTAAAAAAAAAAAAAAAAAAAAAACAAAGAATTCCAGAGCATTACAGTATCCCTACTATTTCAGAACTCCATTTCCAAAAAGACCAGTGGATCACTGTTCCACTGAGTGACTGACTACGCGCGCGCGCGCACACACACGCACACACACGCACACACACACACACACACACACACCACAGCTGACGATCCCAAACCAGGCCGCTATGCCCAACTAAGTCCTTGAGTCTCTGAAACACATTTGGAAATGCAGCCAAGTTCAAGTTTTGTTTGCCTGCCGCTGACTACGAAGTCTTCTTAATGACATAATCTTTTCCCTCAGAAAAATGAGGACTCATACGGTCTAGAAATTTAAGTCATCTAATGTACTATTAAGTCACTTAGAAAATGTCTTTTTATTTTGTAAATGTGACAAAACATTTTTACCTCTATCAACCAAGTCCTCAGATTTGTGCTTTTGCAATTTGGAAACAAGCTTATGATGTACTGAAATGACCTCTTTGATTGGCCCATTAAATACTTTAGAAGACACTTTGCAGCTGAGATAAACACGTCCACATTGTATATAAGTACAAATGCATACATACCACTATGTATATTTTTTTCCTCCCTCTGTTACAAAAGTTTATGCGCTGTAGACCCAGCCAGGGTACCAATAAGATAACTTCCTCTCTATTTAGTATCCTATGTAACTATGTCAAAGGAGAGAATGGTTTCATATAGTTTCCTTTTCCTATTCTTCTTGGTAAAAAACTAAACTACTACTTCTCAATCTACAGCTCTAAACACTGACCTACCTAATCCCTTACCTAACAAATTCCTTGCTTTACCAGTCATTCCCCCCCTTTCCTCCACCCCACCTTTTCAGTGAGATACCCTCTTCTTCTTTCCCTCTGTCCACCCTGTACCCACACTCTCTTCCAGCGCCCGGCTGGCTGCGCCTCCCGTTGGTGCTTACACGGGTGTACTGCCACACTCACAGCTATAAAATGATGCCATTGTTCTCACAACACTTGCTGTGAGTGCTGATATCTTCCAGCAGTCATCCTTAAAAGCCTATTCTGGGGCGCCTGGGTGGCAGGTGAGCATCAGACTGCGGCTCAGGTCATTATCTCGCGGTTGGCGAGTTCGAGTCCCGTGATAGGCTCTGGGCTGACCCGCTCGGAGCCTGGAGCCTGCTTCGGATTTTGTGTCTTCCTCTCTCTCTCTGCCCCTCCCCAATTTGTGTTCTCACTCTCCCTCTCTCTCTCGAAAACAAACATTTAGAAAAATAAAAAATAAGAGCCTATTCTAATAAACATTACTATAACTCAAAGTAATTTATGAGCTGAAGAAAACTAAATGTATATTCCATATTCTTACTTTTAACATTCCTTCAAGGCCATGACTGTATCTACATTATTAGTGTAGAAAATAATTTTTGAACACTTACCACACACTGGGCACAAGTCTTCTAATCCTTCCAATAACTGTAAATTCATTGGAACCGTAAGAAATTGCCTTTTTGTACTTCAAGTATGCATTACTCACATGTTCACATCAAAAATAAGTCCCAGGTCACATAGCAAGTGGCAGAGTTACTACTACCCAGTGCAATCTCTAAACCAGGACAAATGATTCCCATGTTCGAAACAGAAAACTTCCCAGCAGTTTGTGGGTGAAATAAATCCAGAGAGAAAAAAACTATTTCCCAAAGAGCCTCTGGTTGGCTACAAGTCCAACAAGCACTAATTGCAGGTTCCAAAGAAGTCCATGTAACATTATCCTGCATTCCTAGAAACAGAGGGTCAGTCTACCTCAAGAAAAAGAACAATACTGTATTCGTCCTGAGCAGCCAAGTCCAGAATATTGACAATGTGAATATTCCTGGAGACACTGCTGATTGTGAAGACGGCTTTGCCTCTACTCTTAAACTCTTCTTCTCAGGATCCGTAAGAAGCTATTAATGAAACTGGGAATATGTACCACTTTAGGGAAGACCCCATCAGAGGTGACAGATAAAAGGAACAACCTGGTTAAGTAGGAGAAATGATGGATCTGAAGGCAAAAGTTGTGGGCTTATCTGTCCGTAGGTTATAACACTTTGGTTACTTAATCTGACCTAAGTCTCTTCTTCCATAAAATGGTATTAGCTCTGGACCTGTATCTCTGAGGGGTCATGAGGTTTAAAATCACACATGTGGGAGTATCTGAAATGGTAAGCAGTGAGCATGACATGTGCATTTGTATATGTGAAATGCTCATCACATGACGGGAAAGGCTGAACTGAATCTGCAATGGTGTTTCCAAGGTATTTCTGAGGACAGGTCTGGAAACCAAAGAGTGGAAGACGTCATCTTCCTGGAGCTGTCCAACAATGAAGCAAGCTGCAATGGGAAGTTCTCGGTTACCTGTCTTAATGTACCCCAAAGAGACTGGCTACATCAATTAAGGATGTCACAGAGTGTATTTCTGCACTGCATTCTTCACTTTCTTCTCAAATCGAAGTTCACAACTAAACGATTTTAACCTATTTTCAGAAATGAAATTCGCAATGGATAAAAACTTATCACCGCTAGGAAAATACAAAAAAATTTCAAAAGGGTAATGCCAAAATAATTATGAACATCAGCAGCATTGATGAAACAAAGGTGAAGGGAACATTTGTGATTAAGACTTCACATGTGTCTGTGTGCACTAAGAAAGAGGAATAAATTCCATTCACACTGTTATGATTTAGACACAAAACTTCAGTCCTACTTTTACACTGGCATTTAGAAAACACCAGGTTAACTTGTCACAGTTAAAGGGCTTCCCTCCCCAACTCCACCCACTGCCTCTAGCATGCAAACAGTTATACTAAAACAGATGCTGAAACTCTTTAAAATGTTCAGTTGTGACAATAACTGGGTGATTGGCCCCTGCAAAGCAATTTTAACCTTTACTTGGGGGTACGCTGGGAGGACAGAAGCAGTATGGTACTCTCACTAAAGACATAAAGATTACAGTCTTATTCACCTGATTCTACCAAGACAGAGGTAAAATTTTCCTAATGAGTATTCCATGATAGACTTCAACCACCAGGTGGCACAGTTTTAAAAAATAAGCCAAGAAGTAAGCAATACACGACCTCTAGTAAAGAAAAAGGAGTAAGCATTTTAATAACACCTCAGCAAATCTATAATCACGAGGAGGAAACCCCCTATTTTAATGTCACTTGTGTTTTCTTTCCAAAGGTTTTGCTGTTTTGTGGCTGCACCAGAAAGAAATGTACTCTACAGTTGCAATTTCTAATGTCTTTTTTCAACAAAAAACAGGGGAGCCTGAGTGGCTCAGTCGGTTAAGCGTCCGACTTCAGCTCAGGGCATGATCTCACGGTTCGTGAGTTCAAGCCCCGCATCGGGCTCTGGTGCTGACAGCTCGGAGCCTGGAGCCTGCTTCGGATTCTGTGTCTCCCTCTCTCTCTGCCCCTCCCCAGCTCTCACTCTGTCTCTCTCAAAAATAAACATCAAAAAAAAAAAAAAAAGGTAAAACAAATCCAGAAAAGTCCCTTGTTTAGAGTTTGAAAAATCTGTTCTCCAGGAAAAACTGTAAACTTAATACACAATGCTTTCTAAAACATGCATTTTTTAAGGCCTACTTTCAGAAAGCCCTGGAATTAGTTAAATTAGTATTTCTGCAACTATTTCAAACTATGCACCATATTCAGCAGAAGTAGCAGACGCAGCAGGGTACCGCCTACCCTACAGTCTTCTACTTATCACAGTTGCAAAGAGACCAAATCTAAACATCTGCTATTGAGTGACTAGTGCTCCCAAACACAGACCATGCCCCACTGCTACCGAAAGGAACCCCTGGGCTGCCTGGGGAAAAGATCCGTAAGGCTCTCAAGCTCCACCACATAGTTTCTTAAGGAATGGAAGCTGCAACTCTCCCTGAACAAACAACAGTACTCAGCAGGTGCTGGGCATTCTGCCAAATCACCTGAACTTCAGAGAAAAAAGAATCAGTCCATATACCTCAAAGAACGCACAGGCTAGTGAGGGAATGTTCTTGTAAATGCACATAGTAAATGCCCAATCAATGCTTGCCAAATGTTGAATTCAGGATTATTGTAGAACTGAGAATTGGTTCACACCTCAACATAGCTAACAACAACAACAAAAGAATGGAAATGAGGGAGGCTCATTTTAAATAAACTAAACACGTGCAGAAGCCTGTATGTACAGGAAAGGAGATACAAGGGTGTCACAACGGAATTCCTTCGCCAGCGCCAACCTCTTTTATGCAGTTAAGGTTTTAAATGAAAGTTTCCAGAACGCGGGTTTACTTAACACTCTTCATTAAGCACCTTGCGTGAACCTACAAACCCGGTAACTTTTAATTCCAATAAAAGGGACCCGAATGTCTACCTTCCTTGCAAAGTGTACTGATGGGGCTCTCCATGGATTCTCGCTTCGCAAGACAGACTGGTGGCAACTTTCACTGCAGCTGAGAGGTGCAGCTACATGCAATTTCTAACTCCGAGATGATAATAATAATCATGCGATTCATTGAGCGCTCACCGCTCCTAGTGTCAAACGCTGTGAACGGCTTCCCTTCTGACCTTCGATGCGATGGGTTGTACCCATTTTACAAGCGTGGAAGCCGAGGCTCAAGGAGGGGAGGAGCCCACCCCATCCCCCGCCCAGATCACTAGGCTCGCGAGTGGCGAGACAGACTGCAGCGAAGAGAAAAAGGTCTAGACCAAAGCATTCTCTAAACTACCTCGGCAACTGCCTGCGGGCGGAGGGCCCCGGACGCGCCTCCAGCTACAACCGCAAAGCCCCCCGCGCGGTGGTCTGCCTCGGAGCAGGGCGAGCCACGGCCGCCCTGAGGACCAGGGACCTGACCTTCAAGGTCCCAACCTCCGACAGGGGCAGGAAGGGACACGGCGGGGCGCGCGCGAGCAGGGCACGAGAGGAGGGACAGGTGGGTGTCCCGCGGCCTCCCAGGACACTGCGGCCAGGAAGACAGCGCTCCTCGGAACGACCGGGACTCCTGAGACTCACCCGACTCGAAGCCACTCAGGGAGGACTGAAGTGACAGTCACCAGCGAAGACTCCCCATCCAAAGGCCGGCGGCCTGGGCGCCAGAGTCGCAGCAGCTCCGGGTGGCAAAGTCCCCCGCGCCCTCCACAGCTGACCCGGCTCGGCGCGGCCAGCCCCCGCTGCTCCCGGCCTCTGAGGCGCATGCGCCACCCGGCCTGGACGGGCCCATTTGCGGGCGCTGGGGGGAGGGAGAGCGAGTGCACTGAGGCACGGCCGGGCCTAAAAACAGCAAACCGAGCCAACAAGCCAGATTTCGTGGCTGAGGTTAACTGCATTTAACTAATGGTCTCTACCAACAAGAGTGATGCGGGGACTTGGCGAGTTTCACTTCTGCCGCTCCCCGACGCAGCTCCCTGTGCCTAGGGTACAGTCCAAAGATAGAGCTCCGGGGTGGGCGGGGCTGGAGGGCGACGGGAACTGCAATTGGTGGCTTTGAAGGAGCAGCGGGCGGGAACGGCTGCCGAGAAGAGACACTGCTGGAGATGATCGACTGTAAGAGGTCCGCGCGCGGCGTGGGATCGGGACCTTGATTGTGGCGGGAGCCTCGAGAAAGCCACATCTCAGGCTTGTGGGGCGACTTTTTCACGTCTGCCACACGTCTCAAGGTGCGGGATTGGCGCTGGGCCTCGGGCAAGAAGTGGGGGACTACAGTTGAGGCCGGGATGAGAGGGCGGTGATACTATCCGTGACGTCACCTCCGCCCGCAGTGGGGCGGGGCCTTACTGGGATGTACGTCAGTTCCGGAGCCTCCGCCAATTGTCACGTGGCGGGTTACTTTTGCTATCCGACCTTTGGGTTCCTGCTGTGCTGGGAGTCGGGTGTTTTGGTTTTTTTTTAAGTCAGCCTTGGCATCCGTTTTTTTTTTCCGTCCGTGCGCCTGTCGTTTTTTTCCTAATGCTCCAGTGGCAGTCCTTCCATGTAGATCTACAGAAAAGTTACCTAAAAGGGCTCTTGTCATGCATTCATTTAGCAAATGTCTTGAGGAGCTGCTATATATATGTATGTATATGTATATATGTATGTGTGTGTATATATATATATATATATATATGCCAGGCACTGTGCTACTAAGAACTAGAAGTAAAAAGAAATTAGTCACAGGGAATCAGGAGTTTGTTCAAGGGTTTACCAGCTTTATTGGTGAGACTGAATGCTCTCTACCAGAAGTCTGTAGAATGGCATTTTGCAAACTTAACCCAAAATGAAGAATTTTCTGAAGCATTCTAAAAGTGCAAGCTCTCAACGCGCAGCTGGGTGCCCGACTCCACCCCCACCCCTCTCCCCCCAGTTCAAATTGATGGAGCCCTGGGAATGCATTTTTACAAGCCTACCCCCTCCCTTTCCCCCCTCCCCCTGCCCCGCGCCAGTGTTTTCAGTGGGAGAGGTTGGTTTGATATATCAGTGACTGTTGGACCCTATTTCTTCCCAGGGTATCTCCTCACACACTGCTTACGGAGAATATCTAATATTTCATTCCACATGTATTTATCATTTAGGGATATAGCCATGAATAAGGCAAACATAGTTCCTACTCTAGTGGCTCAATATTTTAAGACAGTAATCAATAGGCAAGATCATTTTAGATAGTTTTGTGAAGACAGTAAGCAATGGAAGGTGGGGAGATACCTTTAGAATGTTGGTCAGGGGCGCCTGGGTGGCTCAGTTGGTTAAATGTGCAACTCTTGCTTTCAGTTCAGGTCATGATCTCAGGGTTTGTGGGCTCGAGCCCTGAGTGGGCTCTGCGCTGACAGCTTGGAGCCTCTTTGGAATTCTGCCCCTGCCCTGCTCACTCTCTTCCTCTCTCTCTCAAAATAAACAAATTAAAAAAAAAAAAAAAGAATGGGTGGGCAGAATAAGCCTCTCTCAGTAGAAGCCATCTGAGCTGAGACCTGAATTCAAGAGTTACCCAGGTGAATAATGTGCATGATGAACCTGAATGTTCTCGGCAGGGGTAACTGCAGGTACAATGAGCCTTCTCTGGAAGTATCCTTCTGTACTAGAGGAACTAAACACCAATGTAGCTGGAGTTCAGAAAGCCAGAGAGAGAGAGAGAGAGAGAGAGAGAGAGAGAGAGAGAGAGTGATAGATGATGGGGAGGGAGGCAAAAAGCAAACCCAGGGCCTTATAGACCAGGGTGAGGATTTTAGTGTTGACATTAAGGTAGGTTGGTCCTGTATCTGGATAAGAAAACAAATCAGAGTCCATTTTCATGATCTTGATTCTGTTCTGCTCTCTATTATTTTTCTCTTTCTAAAGTCCTAATAGTTCCCCACCTTTTTTTTTTTTCCTGGAAGTGTTGTTTTCAGTATCTTCTTAAAATCATGTCGACTGTCAGTATCTTTTTGGAAATGGGCAATGGTAATAGATTGTATGCAATGTTAAACACTCAAGTGGTAGCATTGAGTCACAGCCTGGATTCCTATAGGGGGATACTTCTCTCTTTGTCCTTTTGCTAATCTCCTAGGCGTGGTGGAAGTAGATGAGATAGACAGACTGACTTCTGCCCCTTTTCTTAAATTTGGATACCAAGGTCTCGATGCTCTTTCTTGTCAGATAGGCAGAGAATTTAAATTTAAATTCTGTAGACACCTTGCTTCATCTTTGTTGAGAAACCATGCTTGCTTTTGATGTGCTATATATATATATATATATATTTTTTTTAGTTTATTTCTTTTGAGAGGGAACGTGCCTGCACGCATGTTGGGGAAGGGCAGAGAGAGAGGGAGAGAGAGAGAGAGAGAGAGAGAGAGAATCCAAAGCAGGGTCCGAGCTGCCAGCACAGGGCTCGACGTGGGGCTCAAACTCACAAAAGGCGAGACCATGACCTGAGCCAAAATCAGGAGTTCATTGCTTAACTGATTGAGCCACCCAGGCACGCCTGTGTGCCATATTTTAAAATGGGGGGCAGGGGGAAGATGCCCATCAGTGCCCCCAGGTGAGGTAACAGTTGAGATCCGCTGCCACCCTTGGCCCACAGCTTCTGCCCTGAGGAAGGTAATGAAAGGGCTCAGAACCCCCCTTCCCAGTGCCACAGCTGTAAGACAGCCATTAAGAGATGCTCCTGAAGATCATTGCCCTTGTCTTTTGCTGAGGGAGCCATGCCAGATTTGGGGCTCAAGACCTTTAGGATGGTTGAAGACTCTCCCTGTCAGGCAATAGGCAGGGAAAGTGAGGTAATAACTCTGTGTTAGCTGGTAATCCCTTAAATGAGAAAGAGACTGCAGCCCTCTTCACTCTATCTCTTACTGTGTCCTCTGGACTCCTGCATCCTACTGTTTATCAGCATCTCCTCTTGGAATCTAACAACCTTCAAACGTACATGTTCGAAATGGAATTCTTGAGCTTGCCTCTGCCCACACCTCTAGTCTTCCCCAACTCAGGGGATAGCAGTTCCGTCCTTTCAGCTGCCTGGTACAAACATCGGTGTCACCTCTGGTCCCTCTTTCTCTCGTAACCCCACATCGAGTCCATCAGGAAATCCCGTGGGCTCTTTCTTAAAAGCAGATCCAGAATCTGACCTCTTCCCCACCCTCCCCCTCGGTCCACCATCATCTCCTATCTGGGCCCTCCGTATTCTCTGACCTTATTACCTCCTCTGTGCCTCCTTACTGTCTACACTGTGGCCTCACTGGAGGCATCCTTCACATCCTTCACTGTTCCTTGAAAGCCCCAGGGCTTTTGCACTTGCTGTACCCTTTGCCCAGCCAGCCACCTGGCTCACTCTTTCTTCCAAGTACGGGCTCAACTGTCACCTGTATGAGGCCTCCTCATTCCATCCCCACCACCCCGACTTGTTCCCAGCCTGCTCCACTTTAACTATGGTTCGTTTCCTAACTGCTCTGTTCTCTCTGCAGCACTTAGCACTTTTAACACAGTTTATGATTTTCTTGTTGCTTCTCTCTCCCCACTAGAATGGATGCTCACACTAGCAGGGTTTTTGTCTTTTTATTTTTTTAAGTTTTTATTTATGTATTAGAGAATGAGCAGGGTAGGAGCAGAGGGGGGGCGGGGGGGTGGATGATCTGAAACGGGCTCTATGCTAACAGCAGAGAGCCCAATACAGGGCTCAGACTCACAAACTGTGAGATCATGACCTAAGCCAAAGTCCATTGTTTAACCAACTGAGTCACTCAGGCGCCCTGGGTTGTTTGTCTTTTTGGTTAAAGGTGTATCTCTCCGCCATGCCTGCAAAAGTGCCTGGCACACATGGGTGCTCAGATTTTGTTACGTGAATGAGTAAATGAATGTTTTACCTGTCATTCCCATCAAAGATTAAAATACTCTAGTCTGTCAAGGAGAGGGAGCACTAATTTTTAAAACCTCCAAAGCCATTTAAATACGTGGCTTAAGGAGAGAAGAATCAAATCCTCCTTTTGAAACACTTTGCAGAATGCCTGAAAAAAAAGGTAAACGTTTGGGTGTTTGACCTACAAATCAAAATCCTGGCTAAAAACATGCTGAAAAATTCCATTAAGTTAACCTTTGATAATTTGATTAATACTTTGCTGTGCTGTTTTTGTTTTTATTGAAGTGCCAAAGAGATGGATGAAACTGTTGCCGAGTTTATCAAGAGGACCATCTTGAAAATCCCAATGACTGAAATGATGACAATCCTCAAAGCCTGGGATTTTTTGCCTGAAAATCAACTGCAGACAGTAAACTTCCGGCAGAGAAAGGAATCTCTCGTTCAGGACTTGGTTCTGCTCTGTGAGGTGATAACAGTGTTCAAGATGATGAACCTTAAGCATCATGCAACCCCTTTGGTTTTTTCTTTTAATAAGATTTTTTTTAATAAGGTTTTTTTTTTTTAATGTTTATTTTTGAGAGCGAGAGAGAGAGAGCAAGCATGAGCAGGGGAGGTGCAGAGAGAGAGAGAGGGATGTAGGGTCTGAAGCGGGCTCTGCACTGACAGCAGTGAGCCCAGTATGGGGCCCAAACTCAACAAACCGTGAGATCATGACCTGAGTCAGATGCTCAACCGACTGAGCCCCCCGGGCGCTCCAAAGGTTTTCTTTCTTTTTTCAGTGTTTATTTATTTTGAGAGAGTATGAGTGGAGGAGGGGATGAGAGAGAATCCCAGGCAGGCTCCCTTCTGTCAGCACGGAACCCAGAGCAGGGCTCGATCTCAGGAACTGTGAGATCATGACCTGAGCCGAAATCAAGAGTCAGACACTTAACTCACTGAGCCACCCAGGCGCCCCACTTCCTTTTTTGAGTCTAAAAGAAATTTAGTGCAGCTGCTAAGCTGTGAAGGGATGTGGGCTATCTACTACTACAGCGAGGAAGAAGCTAATTTTTGATTGGCTTTTTCAACTTCCAAAGAATGCCTACGTATCAGTAAGAAAGTGACCACCATGGGGGAAAATACAATCCATACAAGTTAAAATAATGAGAAGTATTCTTTTTTTACCTATTAGATTTTGCACCTAAAGATGAAAAGGTTAATACTCAGATGTGTTGGTAAAGTTGTATGGGAAGAGACCCCCTCTTTCATGTATATTTATTAACTTTTTGTTTTAAAACAATTTCAGATTTTCAGAAAAGTTGCAAGCATAAGTATAAAGAACGCCCCTATTCCTGTACATTCTCCCCTCATTCACTTTTAAATAGATATGCTTTATGGCCCAGCAATTCCACTATGGGAGATTTATATGGAAAAATTAATAAAAAACAAGGAGGTGGGGCACCTGGGTGGCTCAGTCGGTTAAGCGACCGACTTTGGCTCAGGTCATAATCTCGCAGTTTATGGGTTCAAACCTTGCGTCAGCTATGCTGACATCTCAGAGCCTGTAGCCTACTCCGGATTCTGTGTCTCGCTCTCTCTCTGCCCCTCCCCAGCTCGCTCTTTCTCTCTCTCCCAGAAATAAACATTAAAAAATTAAAAAAAAAAAAGAGGTATAAATATTATAATCGATACTCATATACTTAGGTACAAACATGTAAGTATTTATACATAAATAAGATGTTAAGTAGCCTTGTTTAAAAAACAAAAAATTGGGAATAGCTATACATAGGAGAATAAATAATGTTACTTCCACATAACAAAATATTCTTCAGCCATTAAATAAGATAAACTAGATCTTTATGCACAACATCAAAAAACGATATATAATATGCATATATGTCAATGGATGTGTGTAGGGCAGTGGTTCTTAACTAGGACAATTTTGCCTGCAGTGTCTAGAGACATTTTTGGTTGTCAAACCTGTGGGAATACTACTGGCTCATGCTGGGCAGAGGCCAGAATGTTCCTTAACACCCTGGGACAGCCCTCGACACATAGAATTATCCGCCTCTGAATGTCAGTAATGCCCACTTGGGAAACCCTGATGTAGAGGAAGTTTAGAGGGATACAGCTGATTAAAAAACAAAACAAGAAGTTGAAAGTGATGAATGAGGAGTAGATTGTGGGGGGAGGAGTGGAGAGTGCCTTTACCGAGACAGGAGTCGGGTGTATCTGCTACTTGGCAGGAGAGCAGAGATCGGTAACACTCGTTCTAAGCAACTCTAAAATGTGCTGTAAGTGTAGCAGAACCCAACTATCCCCCACGTTCACTCAGTATTTTATCTTCTCTTTCAGAGTAAGCGTGCAAGTCTCCGTGACGCAGCCCTTTTAGACATCATTTGTGAGTGTCGGTGATTTGTATTTACACTTACCCCATCCCCTTTTGTCAGAGAGGCAGTTCTGGATGTCAGTCAGGTGGACCTGGTTTCAGTCCCTCCTCTGTCACTTACCAGTCTCCAGTCCTTCACCCGGTCACATGGCTTTGCTAGGCCTAGACTCCTCCCAAGAAAAATGGAGAAACAATAGTACCTACTTCACAGGGTCATTGGGAGGGTTAAATAAGATAATGCTTGAAAAGCTCTTTTAGCACGGTCACTGGCACACACTAAGCACGTTTGTTAGGCTCTGTATCGTTAACAGAAATTGAAAATAAATTTCCGAGAATTTGTTCCTATTGCGGTGTAACTTGTTACCTCTCCTCCCCTTCCATTTCTTTCTTCCCCTCCCCCACCCCTTGTACCCTAGGTTTCTTCTCTGTATTTTCTTCTTTAAGATGTTTACTTCTCTCATCAGGAGGCAACAGACTGTGGAGTCTAAGAACACAGGCTCCAGGGCCAGATTTCTCGGGTTCAGTTCATGGCTCTGTCATTGTCTCCCTGTGAGTCCTGGCGGAGGCCCTTGACATCTCTGCCTCGGTATTATCATTGGACAAACCTTTATAATAATGATGATGTTGCATAAGGTGACAGTGAGGATGAAATGAGTCCATGTCATGTTCTTAAAACAAAGTCTGGTATGGGGCGCCTGGGTGGCTCAGTCGGCTGAGTGTCTGACTTCGGCTCAGGCCGTGGTCTCGCAGTTCATGAACTCGAGCCCCACATCAGGCTCTGTGCCGACAGCTCACATTCTGTGTCTCCCTCTCTCTGCCCCTCCCGTGCTCACACTCTGTCTCTCAAAAATAAATAGTAAACAAGGGGGTGCCTGAGTGGCTCAGTCGGTTAAGCTTCTGACTTGGGCTCAGCTCATGATCTTACAGTTGGGGCGGTAGGTTCGAGCCCCACATCGGGCTCTGTGCTGACAACTCAGAGTCGGGGGCTGCTGCAGATTCTGTGTCTCCCTTTCTGCTGCTGCCCCACTCGTACTCTGTCTCTCTCTCTCAAAAATAAATGAACATTAAAAAAATAATAAAATAAAGAGTAAACATTAAAAAACAAAAAAATTCTTAAAAAAAAAACAACCTGGTATTTACTAATTAATCATTATCAGTTGATATTAACTGCCTCCTGTGACCTGGGGCATAACAACATTCATCTTTATATTCCGCTCCACCTACGAAATAGCTGAATTCATTTAGCGCATCTGCCTCTGGTTGAGTGTGTCTCATTTTCAGTGACTGGATGGTGTCTAGACCGTAAAGGGTAGATCCGCATAGTTCCCCTTTCTCACGCATTTGTTCACATGTTCTTTGACCACTACCACGCAGTGGGCTATATGCTAGGCACTGCTGGGTCCAACAGGTTGATTCATACTCTCTTAAGAGGCCCCAGTCTCAGGGGGGAGACAGGTCACTGAGTCACACAAATGCATTCTCACAGACTGTCGCAAGTGCTGGGAAGGAGAAAAGGCAGGGGGTCTGTGAGACCAGAGGGGGGTCGGCCACACCAAGGGTTTAGGAAAGACTTCCTTGAAGACGTGAGCTGAGAGTCACAAAGGATGAGTGGCATTAACTAGGCAAAGGGGAAAGGGGACATAAAGGAGCAGGAGAGCAAAGGGCACAGCACCAGAAGGTCTTGGAGCAGGAGGGTAAGTAGGGGAGCAGAGAGAAGGCGGGAGATGGGCGTCCAGTGCTGCAGGAGGGGGTCAAAACAAATGAGGCATAGGTAGGGGGATAATTCAGAGACTCAGAAGCCCCTCGAAGGATTTCACTCTTTATTCTAAGAATAAAGCCAAGCCCTCCAAAGATTATGAGCAAGAAAAGAATCAGGTTCTTGTTTTTTCAAAACTCTCAGTGCAGAGACAGGGACGAGGGAGGACGGGAGAGACCCAACAGCAGCCTGTTGGAGCAGCCAAGCGAGAGAGGGATATAGCCTGAGTGAGATGGGGGGGTGGGGGGATGGAGAGAAGAGAGCGGGGGCAGGAAATGCAAGGGTTAAAGTGGACTGGACTTGGCTGGTAGCTCAGTCCTAGCAGAGTGAGCTCCCGGGTAGCTGTAAGTGCTACGGAGGAAAGCAGCGCAGGGCACAGGGCGCAGTGGGGAGGGGATCTGGGCAGGGGATCTGGGCAGCCTGCTGTGCATAGGTGGCCTCTCAGTAGAGACCAGAATGAGGGGCACCTCGAGCTCGGAGAAGAGGGCTCCCGACAAAGGGAACAGCCAGCGCAACACCAGTCGTGAGGAGCACAGCATCCCTGTTCTGCTGGCTGAGTGAGGGGTTCCATGGAGGAGACCCGTGTGGGAATAGAAGAAATGGTCTAAGTAAGAGTAGATGCGAAACCTCTACTCTATTGAGTAATTCTTTATGATTTGTTTTAGTTGTTCCGGGGGAAATTTAATCCACGTAAAATTTATATTTGAATAAAAATGTGTATGACCTAGTTGATAAGTTACTGTTATTTTCTCTGGCATCATATTACATTAAATACATATTTAAAATAGGTATGTATAAGCACGTTACTTGAGAGTTCTGTGATGTGATAGTAATAAACTCTTCCCCCCTCTCTCAGATACTCAATTTCATCGGCACCAGAAAGTTTGGGATGTTTTTCAAATGAGTAAAGAACCAGGTAATGTTTTCCATTTTTTTTTATTTAATTTAATTTTATTTTATTTTTAGTAATCTCTACACCCAACGCGGGACTCGAACTCACAACCCCCAAGATCAAGAGTCACATGCTTTTCCAACTAGGCCAGCCAGGCACCCCGGTGTTTTCCATTTTAAGCTGAAATTTATATTTTGTATTTTGGCATTTTTAAAAGGAATACTAATATGTTCCTCTGAAATGTCTCTTCTTTTGGGGGCACCTGGGTGGCTCAGTTGGTTAAGTGTCTGACTCTTGGTTTCAGCTCAGGTCATGATCTCATGGTTCGTGGGATTGAGCCCCAAGTCAGGCTCTGTGCTGACAGTGCGGGGTCTGCTTAGGGCTCTCTCTCTCTCCCTCTCTCTGCTACTGCCCTGCGGGCGCGCTCTCTCTCTCTCTCTCTCTCTTTCTCTCGCTCTATCTCTCGCATAAATAAATAAACAAAAATTTTTTTTTAAATGTCTCTTCTTTCACAATGAGTAATTTCAAAATTACTCTTTTGTGGGAAAAATGAGAAGTATATTCAGTGACACTGTATCCAAGGTACCGGCAGCATTGGTATGATTACATCAGTGTCCCTCTTTGACGTTACACAAAATACTTAGCTTCAGAGTCCTTGCACATGTATTTCTTGAACATTTGTCTTTATTGATTTGTCTTTACTTTCTTTTGACCTTGACAGGTGAAGACGTTGACCTTTTTGATATGGAACGATTCAAAAGTTCATTTGAGAAAATTCTTCGGAGAGCATTAAAAAATGTAAGAATAAAATTTATCTGAATCTCCACGAAATTCAATTTCAAGGCATCTGTGCAGTTAAAATTTGCTACTACCTTGGTTTGTGTTTGTTTTTTGTATTTGTAAGAATTTTAATTTTATTTTATTTATTTATTTATTTATTAAAAAAAACTTTTTTTTTCCACGTTTATTTATTTTTGGGACAGAGAGAGACAGAGCATGAACGGGGGAGGGGCAGAGAGAGAGGGAGACACAGAATCGGAAACAGGCTCCAGGCTCTGAGCCATCAGCCCAGAGCCTGACGCGGGGCTCGAACTCACAGACCGCGAGATCGTGACCTGGCCGAAGTCGGACGCTTAACCAACTGAGCCACCCAGGCGCCCCTGAATTTTAATTAATTTTAATTAGTAATAACCCATACTATTCTAGGCTAGATCAGAGATAAATCCTACTTCATTATAGAAACTTTTCCTACCCCTTACCTGTCAATTTGAAGCCAATTGCTTCTTTCTCAAGAGGAGCATCACGCACCAGAACTATCTGGAGTGATGGAAATGTTCTGTGTCCACGCCACTGGTACACGGGCTAGTAACCACATGTGGCTATGGAGCAGTTGCAATGTGGCCATCATGACTGAGAAACTACTACATTAATCTCATGTAACTGTAGTGAATTTCAGGCCAGTGGCTACGGTATCGGTCGGTGTCACTCTGGAGCACCCGTAAAATCTTCAGCTCCCCTCCACTGTCCACAGGTACCACCGAGTATCTTCTCGTAGGTTGAGGCTGTCATGTTTTTAACAGCCTCCCTTACTTCATTCTCTTCCCACCTCAATCTGCCTCAGTCCTGCTTGCATGGAAAGACAGGACCTATCACTGTCCCCGTGCTCTGGCTGCCCGCTCCAGAAGAGTGGTGTTCCCTCTTCATATGCAGACTCCTCGACGTGGTCTTTATGTCTCTTCAGCTCACGCTTTGTGACGTCTGCCATACTTGTATCCACACCCTCATCACTGAGCATCTTCCCTCATTTCTTTTCTTACGGAGACCCTTCTGTGTGACGTTTGAGTCCCCCCCTACCCCCGCATCCTCAGAGGGCCCCCCTGCCTTGTTCTCTGTTCTCCATCCCATTTGTCATCGCTTCTCTACCGCTTCCCACTCTACTGCTTATAAGCATGCTCCGGTCTTGGTGGAACGACATCCATTCTCCACGCTCGTCCTCAAGCTCTGTTCTTTCTATCACAACACTCTTGGGAGGAAATATTTATTTCTTGCCCCCGATGTGTCCTTCACAGGGAGGGGGTCCCGTAGGCCCAAGGGCACCGGCGTCCCTCCACCATCCCCTTCACCTTTCTCTGGAAGGAGCGCCAACTCAACCTGAGTGAGAGCAGGTGCCCACAGGGACACCCGTTCTGATCTGTTCGTCCAGGGCCAGCTCTGCCCCTACCAGTGGAGGCTTCCCAGAGTGGTTCTGCCACCACTTATGTGGTTAGGTCTGCCTGACTGGATTTTGTTTTCTGGAGGGCCACCTGCCTGTGGATATGAGCCAGTCCCCATTTCTTGGTAAATATGTGTTGGCCTCACCTGCCAACTCTTTTGCCTTATTTCTCAGTTGATCCAGAAGGACAGGGAAGAAGGGTGGTATTTAGTGGCCCCCTCCAAAAACCTTCCCCAAAAGACCATTTGAAAGGGTAATGCAGGGGCACCTGGGTGGCTCAGTCAGTTAAGCGTCCGACTTCAGCTCACGTCATGATCTCACAGCTCATGGGTTCGAGCCCTGCATCAGGCTCTGTGCTGATGGCTGAGAACTTGGAGCCTGCTTCGGATTCTGTGTCTCCCTCTCTGCCCCTAACCCACTTGCATTCTGTCTCTGTCTCTCTCAAAAATAAATAAACATTAAAAAAAATTAAAAAAAAAAAAAAGAAAGAAAGGGTAATGCATCCTCACCGGCTTCATGCTTAGGCCCTTTCCATTCTGGCCAGTGCTCTTGCCGCCATATTGAAACTGAATTTTAAAGGCAGCAGTTCTCACAGTTTGATCATCAACATCACCTGGGAACATATTAGACATGCAAATACCTGGGCTCCCTCAGACACTGTAAGGGTGGGCCAAAGCCCTCCAGGTGCTTGCTAATGCCCAGTCAAGTTTGAGAACCTCCCTGTTCAGGGGCACCAGTGATATCACAAAATCCCATGGCCTGTTCTCTTTCAGCAGTAACGCCGATTGCAAACACCTCTGTGTGTCGGGCCTTGCGCTGAGTCCTTGCCACTCGCTAACTCACTGCACCCTCCTGACGAAGCAAGGTGGGTCCCACAGGGGCAGAGCGGCAGAGCCATGATTTAAACGCGGGCAGCTGGCTTCGAGGTCATACTCTTCACATCTACACTGGCAGGCTTTCACACCTCCACCTTCCACGTTCCAGATGCACAGCATCCATTTCTTGTGCTCGGGAAGGTCACATGTCAGAGAACAGCCAAACCCTCTTGATCCTGAATCTCTTGTCTTCTCCCGGTTGTCGTCAGACCATCCTAAACTGCTCTTCGTGTCCACCCTCTTTCCTTTCCTCCTGCTCTTCACTGGAGCATCACCACAAGGTTCTGCACTCAGCCCTCCCCTGGTTAGTTTCGGCTGCGGCGAGAGATGGGGGAGGTGGTGACAGAGTCCTTTATCATTTCCCTGTCAGAAGCTAATCAGTTGTCCGAACACCATTTGTTGACTAATTTAGCCTTTTCCACTGGCTTATAATCGTTGGCTTCTTCAGATTCATTCACACTCTTAGGGTCCGTACTCCTGATGTGTTTCTCCTCGTGCCCTCCTGGATCCCCTGCCTGCCTGTCAGGTGTCACCACCTGTAGTCTTCACTCCACCCAAACCGAACCAGTCTTCTTCAAGCCCTTGAGCTCGCCATAGGCTGTGTCCTCTCCTTGGAACGACCTCCCTGACCTGGCCTTTGCACAGCTCACTCTTCTGTATCCTTCTGGCCCCCTCAGGGAGTGTCCCTGATCCCCCCGGCAGGTGGTCCTCTGTCCTGTGCTCCTGTCACCATATGCCTCCTACTTCCTGCTTTAATTGTCAGCCTTCCTCCGGACCCATAGTCTCCCTGAGAGGAAACCAACCGTCCTGCTCCCCTCTGACAGCGTGAGTGGACTGGGCACAGGCTTTGCCACCTCCTTATCCACCTCCTCATTCCTTTAATAGCTGTAGTTTTAAAAATATTTAGGGACACCTTGGTGGCTCAGTCAGGTGAACGTCTGACTCTTGATTTCAGCTCAGGTCATAACCTCACAATTTCATGAGTTCGAGCCCCACATCGGACTTTGTGCTTGCTCTCTCTCTCTCTCTCTCTCTCTCTCTCTCCCTCTCTCTCTCAAAATAAAGGGAGGGGCAGAGAGAGAGAATCCCAAGCTCCGCACTCTCAGCACAGAGCCTGACACGGGGCTTGAGCTCATGAACCATGAGATCATGACCTGAGCCAAAGTTGGATGCTTAACCAGCTGAGCCACCCAAACACCCCTCAGTTATTAGATTTCTTCTCTTCCATCACTTCTGCATTCCAAAAGCTTTTCCCTCCTGAATGAATTTCAGGCAGACTAGTGGGAAAGGCTGGGTGAACAAAGGAGCTTTTTTACTGGTCAGATCTTCCTGCCCGAAAGGCCGGCAAATGCCCAACACCCTGGTGTCTTCTCTGTCTCCCCTGTTCCCCTGCCCTGAGCTGGACCACGTGTGCCAACCCCATTTCTCAACTACCCGAGGACTCCCAGCCGACTTCGCTTTCTTCCTCCTGACTTAACTAGCAGCTGGATAACCCCACTTTCCAAAAGGCTGCTCATGGTGATGTCATGCCAAGTAGAGTCTCCTGGTGCCCAGGACTGAATAGTAACTTGCCTGCTGCTCTACAGGAGGTGTCTTAACCTTTCTGTGCCAAGGACCCCTTTTGCTGTTAGTGAAGCTTATAGGCCACTTCTTGAAAGTCATTTTTTTTTATTTTTTTTTAATGTTTATTTATTTTTGAGACGGAGGGAGACAGAGCGTGAGTGGGGGAGGGGCAGAGAGAGAGGGAGACACAGAATCTGAAACAGGCTCCAGACTCTGAGCTGTCAGCACAGAGCCCGACGTGGAGCTCAAACCCACAAACTGTGAGACCATGACCTGAGCCGAAGTTGGATGCTTAACTGACTGAGCTACCCAGGTGCCCCTTGAAAGTCGTTTTTAAATGCTATAATATAGAGAATTACAAGGAAAACCAAATACATGAAAATACCATTATTAAGGTATTAAAATACGAAGTCGTGCTGTAGTACTCATGTGCTTCTTTATTAACACAGTAAATAATCTCATAGTAGGTCTAAAAACAACTAGTTTCAAAGTAGTGATGGCATAAATGATATTTTTGAGGCATGTGCAACGCTATAATGGGGTGAGAAAATATTTGGGATTTGTCCAGACAACAGAGTAATAGCTCCTAACATTCTACGGTTCCGTTGCCTACCTTCACGATTGAAGGAAATGCCAAAGTTCGGTTAGTTTGTAGACATGCTGATTCTGATCAGGGCCTTCAGGTTACGAACTCTTGCCCTTGAACCAATTGGGTAGAGAAGCTAGTACGAGAGGGAGCTGGGAGCCTAACTTGGGGGGTAATGGATGGAGCCTGTGCTACGGGGGATCTGAGCCAGAGCCTTTGAGAGTATGCTCTCTGTATGCCATGGAGAGAGACACGGAGAGAGAGGCAGAGTCATTAATCGTATGTCTTACCGGGTAAAACTATTCAAGATACATTGTTCTTAGGAAACTTATAAAGCGTGGCACCTAGGTGGCTCATTTGGTTAAGCATCCAACTTCAACTCAGGTCATGATCTCACGATTCATGGGTTCAAGCCCCACGACGGTCTCTGTGCTGACAGCTCAGAGCCTAGAGCCTGCTTCAGATTCTGTGTCTCCCTCTCTCTCTGCTCTTCCCCCACTCACGCTCTGTCTCTCTCTCTCTCAAAAATAATAAACATTTAAAAAATTAAAAAGAAAACTTATAAAAAAGAGACAAACTAAAAAATATGTTTCAATTGTAAAAGGGTAGCACATTTACTCTCCTTTTTTTACTTATGTATCATGTAGTACAATAATGGTAATCTGTACTAAATATATTAACATAGTTAAGTACGTAGCAATTCTGTGTGTTGTAAGCTTCATTTGTTTCCCATGCTAAACTTTTTTCTGCAATGTTCAGTAGCCAGTTGTGACCAGTTTACGGCCAGGGTACCCCTGGCCAGCAGTACCATCCCAGGTTAGCCAAACAATTTAGGACACTTGGCTGGACTCATCTCCTAGTTCAGCTTGAACAGTATTAATCTGAGCTATCCTCAGTGAAGCGTGCTTTATCCTTGCTATTGAAGGATGATATCTATTAAGGTAGTTTCTTGGGAAAATAGTAAAGGTCTGCATCTGGGCCTTACCTCTTCAGGTATCTGAATATCATCTTTACTAGAACAATGTGAGATAGAACATCTTAGCCCGTTGATTTTTAACCTTTTTTCAGATCATAGACTCTTATGAAAATTTTGGTAAATGATACCGCACCCCTCTCCAGGAGAGCGTACATGTGTGCCCAACCACACATCCAATTTAGGAAGGACACAGACCTCTTTTAGGCTTCTCCAAAAGCCCTTGCTTACATTATCCTCATTGTAGGCTAGAGAGGTTACCTGAATATGTTGAGTGCAACCGATATTCTCTCTCTGGTAAAGGTGAGCCCTCCACGTAGTGCCTTTAATCTTGATTTTACAGGCTTCGCTTTTATAATGTGACACAAGCCAGCAGAGGCCCACTGGGCGCCTGTCGGGGCCAAGCGCTGTGGCTCCTCACTCGGGCAGGTCAGACAGCCTCGCACACTCCACACCCCAGCCTGGGGAGGGCTCTTTGTCTCATATACGGAGGGAATGTGGGAAAGCAGCCAGATGAAGAGTGGGCGGAGTCAGAGTAACTGCCTTCTTACCACCTTCTTTCTCTGGGGATCCAAGAGGGAGGAAGTAAGGCGACGTGGGCAAGCCAAATGCATCTGCATCGGCTGCCTCCTGTCCAGGGTCTGACTTCCAAGGGGAAGCTGAATTGGGGGGCAGTTAAGAGTCTAGGAGGAGGCCATTAAGTTCTAACCCAACTGGCAATTACATTTAAAAGTTTAGAAAGATCTGTATTTTATCCATGAAATGGAAACCAAGTAGAATTTTCTATATTCTTGCCACGTAACTTTAGAGTAATCATTAGCATCTGAGCTAAATGCGTAAGAACATTTGGATTAATATATTTGAGCCCATTACTCCAGAGAAATCTTACCATTAAACTTTATAGTGCACGCTAGGTCTGTGCTCGATGTCAAAAAGACTTGTTTATAAATCAGGTATGCCATTTGTAAGCTTCCTTATTTCATAAACTCTTACAGGTCAGTGAACAGTTTTTCAGGACAAGCCCAAGAAATTGCTGAAAAATTGTGATACCCTGATTGTAGGGTTTAAAATTTGTTTTCCTTCTGGGGTGCCTGGGTGGCCAGGTCAGTTAAGCGTCCAACTTTGGCTCAGGCCATGGTCTCATGGCCCGTGAGTTCAAGGCCCGCATCGGGCTCTCTGCTGTCAGCACAGAGCCCACTTTGGATCCTCTGTCTCCCTCTCTCTCAGCCCCTCCCCTGTTCACGCTCTCTCTCTCTCTCAAAAATAAATATTTTTTTAATAAAATAAAATTTGTTTTCTTTCCAAAAGACTTTGCAAGGCATAAATGTGTAATTCCAAACAACCACAAAACCTTTTCCCAAAGATTCCCAGAACACTGTACTGAAAACTACAGACTCTGCCAGATCTCAGCCTGTGTGCAAGGTTACACAGACATCCTTCACCCCTAAGGAGCACCAGTTGTTGGTGCTATGGATTTTTTTTTTTAATGTGACTTTTTTTTTTTTTTAAGTAATCTCTGTGCCCAGTGTGAGGCTTGAACTCACAACCCCAAGATCAAGAGTCGCATGCTCTACCGACCGAGCCAGCCAGGCCCCCTGGTGCCACAGATTTTAATTAGGAAACTTAAATCTTCTTTTTATTAAGGTGACGGTCAGCTTCAGAGACGCTGAGGAGAATGCAGTATGGATTCGAATCGCCTGGGGAACACAGTACAGAAAGCCCAACCAGTACAAACCGGTTTATGTGGTGTATTATTCCCAGACTCCCTATGCCTTCACTTCCTTCTGCCACCTGAAGAGCAATACACCCCTCCTGAGTCAGGTATGGAGCCAATTAGTATAAGCTATAGGATTTTTATTACCCTTATCTCCGAGGTGTATGTAGGTTTAAACTGCTCAATAAGCGTTTTATATAAAATGCCACATGTAATCCTTGATTTCCTAAAATAAGGAGCAGAAAGTGTTCTACAAGTGGGAGCGTAACACAAGTATTGGTTTGGAGCTCTCTTATTGTCTTTCAGTTCTAGAAGAAATATGAGCTTCAGCGAAGGAAACAATCAACAGAACTAAAAGGCAGCCTACGGAAGGGGAGGAGACATTTGCAGATGACATATCCGATAAAGTGTTAGTGTCTAAAACCTTTAAAGAACTTACGAAACTCACCACCCAGAAAACAAATAATCCAGTTAAAAATGGGCAGAAGACATGAGTAGAGACTTTTCTAAACAAGACATCCAGATGGCTAACAGACACGTGAAAAGATGCTCACCATCACTTATCATCGGGGAAATCCAAATCAAAACCACAATGAGATACCACCTCACACCTGTCAGAATGGCTAACATTAACAACGCAAGAAACAACAGGTGTTGGCGAGGATGCGGAGAAAGGGGAACCCTCTTGCCCTGTTGGTGGGAATGCAAACTGGTACACCCACTCTGGAAAACAGTAGGGAGGTCCCTCAGAAACTAAAAATAGCACTACCCTTTGATTCAGCAATTGTGCTACTAGGATACAAAAGGATACAAAAATACAGATTTGAAGGAGCACATGCACCCTGATGTTTATAGCAGCATTGTGTACAATAACCAAAAAGTATGGAAAGAATCCAAACGTCCATCAACTGATGAATGGATACAGAAGAGGTGGTGTCTACATACAATGGAATATTATTCAGTCATCCAAAGAATGGAGTCTTGTCTTTTGCATCAGTGTGGATGGAGCTAGAGTATATTATGCTAAGTGAAATAAATCAGAGAAAGACAAATACCATGTGATTTCACTCATATGTTGAGTTTGAGAAACAAAACAGATGAACATATGAAAGGGGGAAAAAGAAAGGGAAACAAACCATGAGAGATTCTTAAATATAGAGAACAAACTCCAGGTTGATGGGGGGAAGTGGGTAGGGGATGGGCTAAATGCGTGATGGGTATTAAGGAGGGCACTTGTGATGAGCACTGGGTGTTATATGTAAGTGATGAACCCCTGAATTCTGCCCCTGAAACGAATACTACATGGTATGTTAACCAACTAGAATTTAAATAAAATGTTGAAAAGAAAAAACTAAAAACAAATGAGGGTAAAGCAACTGGACATCCACAAGGAAAAAAAAAAAAAGAAGATTGTGTAGGCTTTGTACCCTTTACAAAAAATAAACTCAAAAATGGATCATAGCAGTAAATCTAAGACTATAGAAGCTATAGAAATCTAAAACTACAGAAACTCCTAGAAGGTGGGGCACCTGGGTGGCTCAGTAGGTTGGGCGTCCAACTTCAGGTCATGATCTCCAAGCTTTGAGTTCGAGCCCTATGTTTAGGCTCTGTGCTGACAGCTCAGAGCCTGGAGTCTGTTTCAAATTCTGTATCTCCCTCTCTCTCTCTCTCTCTCTCTCTCTCTCAAAAATAAACATTAAAAAAAAAACTAAAAAAAAAAAACAAAACTCCTAGAAGGTAACATAGGAGGAAACCTCTATAGCCTTGGGTGTGGCAATGATGTAACACCAAAGGCACAATCCATTATAGAAAAATATATAATAATTGATAAGCTGAACTTCATTAAAATTAAAACTCAGCTGTGCAAAAGACAACATCAAAAGAATTAGAATATAAGCCACAGAGTGATAGAAAATACTTGCAAAAGGTAGGTCTAATAAGGGACAGCCTATACCATGATTTGTCTGCCTGTTACCCAGTATACAAGTGGGCAGGAACCCTTCTGGGTCCCTTGGCATGCGGTGCTAGATTCCACTGTTTGCACGGTGCCATTTTGGTTTCTGAATGGATGCTGAATTTTAATTGTTAATACAGGGAACGGAGGGATGCCTGGGTGGCTCGGTCAGTTGAGCGTCCAACTCTTAATTTCAGCTCAGGTCATGATCCCAGGGTTGTGGCATGGAGATGCACGTCAGGCTCTGCACCAAGTGTGAAGCCTGCTTAGGATTCTCTCTCTCTCTCTCTCTCTCTCTCTCTCTCTTCTCTGCCCCTTTCCCCTGCTCACGCATGCACGCTCTCTCTCTCTCTCTAAAGTTAAAAAGGGACATGTGATACTGACATCACTGGAAAACGGCCACTGAAGGAGTGAATTCTGTGGTTATTTTGTATCACCAACAGTCATAAAATTATATTTTCATGTAATTACCTTATTGTAAAGTAAATCACAAAATATGTAGGATATAACCTCAGTTTGTCGAACTCAGAGTCTTGGATTCTGCCTTCTCAAGTATTATTATTGCCACCTTTCATCGTCAGTCATTTCCTTGTTTGGGAAATAAATAAATGGTTACCTTACATATAAGAAAAGGAAGAAGTAACGTGTGCTTAGTGCAAAAATTCAATCAAATACCATAGATATTATAAATATCGGGATAAACACGGTAATCCTCATGGTCTTGCTAATTTTCACTTCCAGGCGCTGACAGTTGCTAGCAATCACCATAAGATTGTGAAAATGGACCTCAGAAGCCGGTATCTGGACTCTCTGAAGGCTATTGTTTTCAAACAGTATAATCAGGTGAGCCCATCAGTGACTCTGTGAAGTTGTGTGCGTTTCCATTTTCTCTTTCACACTTGAGTTAAAAGCATCTGGGCAGGTGGGAAAGTCCACCTCCAACAGAAGGAGATCACATCCGATATTACTGAAGGCGGAGAAAGCTCTCAGTCAACATGAAAGGAAACAACAGTCCCCCGCTATCATCTTGTTACAATTGCATTGTGTTTTATACTGCTCATCAGTCATTAGAGCTTACGTGAGAGAGCCCAGCTTCCAAATGAGCTCTTCCAGTTAGAAGTTATTTTATCTTTACAGTAACTTGACACTGTCTTTTGAAGCTACATTCTACTACTCCATTATGCAAGACAGAAGCAGAATTAATTTTTGTCCCATCAGTCAAGCAGGTAATAGAGGGGTTACAAGGAAAGGAGAAAGCGTCGGTTTATTAAGCCCCCCAATTTATTTATTTCTTAAGATTAAAAGTAGATCTGGCCTTTTGCACAGACTCAGGGTTATTTTTTGCTGTGCATGGCAACTGCGGGCCCATATGTTTAGACCCCTGTAAGTGGATTGTTAACGCTCTCTGTATATCTCTGAGCCCTTAGATATGTCACACTTAGGTATTTTCATCTGTTCTAAATAGGAAAAAGTGATGGCTCTCTGCAAGCCACTCTTTAAAGAAAAAAAAAATCTAACATTAAGTTAATGATTTTCTCCCATAGCAAACTCCCCCCCCTTACCCACCACCCTTCCACCTGTTCTATGACAGTTGCATTCATTCCTAGGAAAATTCACATCGTCAAACACAAAAACAGTTGCTGCAGCGTGAGTAGGGAATGAGAGGTTGGCTTCCAGGAGGAAAGTAGTTTTTCTAAAAGGAATGTCAGCAGGTGTTTTGTGGTGATGAAGGCGTAGCTATCAAGCAGAAACATCACATTGCAAATATATTTAGTACCTGTGTCCTAAAGCCATTTATTATTTATATTTCAAGATGTTAACATTAGGAAAAGATTCAGTTTTCTTTCTTTCTTTCTTTTTTTTTAGAAGTTTGAAACTCACAACTCCACTATGCCTCTACAAGAAACCCTTGAGCTGGACATGCACAGTATGTGTGTTTTAAGATAAAACTGAAATTTGGAAGCGCATCATTCCTTTTTAGAGTTCTATCACTCGGTAAAACATTTAATCTCTAGGAGCCTGATTCAAAACTATTTACTGCTTTCCGAAAAATTGCAAATTAACTTTCTGCTGAAAGGGGGAAACCAAGCTCCCGTAGGTTCTTTCTAGCATTTACTAGAATGGCAAGTAGTAACACTAAAAACAAAAATTAACTAATAGTCAAGCATTTCTTTAGTGCCAGGCACCACACAAAGATGTAGGTATCATTTCCTTCATCTTCATAGCAGTGCCCGAACAATCTCTTCATCGGGCAGCTGGGTTTCAGATGGGTTTAGCCACTTGCCAGGCAAAGTTAACACATCTAGGAATTGCCGAAGCCAGAGACGAAATCCAAGTCTGTCTGAGTCTGGAGCCCCAGCTCGGAATGCGCTGGATAAACTGCTTCTGCAGTACTCAGTTGTGACTGTGTCGCTCCTCACAGGTGGCGCGAGTCTGTCCGTGGAAAACCCAGGACAGCAGAGTAAACAACTACTGAAGAGTGGAGGGGTACAGCCTACATTTATAGAAATGAACATTTTCCTGTCTCTCAGCAATGATTTGGCGATAAAATGAGATAGTACAGCAATTGTGATTTAAATACGTTTATGACTTTCTGATGGCATAGGAACCGCTGTTGATGTCATGTTAAGTAAAGAAAGCAGGATACAAAACTCTGCATTTTATAATCCCAGTTAAAAATACATATCTTTTTATTTGCTAAAAAGGGGGCTAAGGGTGCCTGGGTGGCTTAGTCAGTTAAGCATCTGACTTCGTGATCTCGATTCGTGTGTTCAAGCCCCACTTTGGGTGAGCCTCGCTTCTCTCTCTCTCTCTCTCTCTCTCTGTCTCTCTCTCTGCCCCTTGTGGGATTCTCTGTCTCCCTCTCTCTGCCCCTCACTTATTTGCGCCCTCTCTCAAGATAGATAAATAAATAAATAAATAAATAAATAAATAAATAAATAATTTTAAGAAGTGAGGGGTGAGCTAGACAAAATATATTAAAACATTAACAATGCTTTTCCTTCATTGGTAGAATTTTTGGGGATTTTTATTTTATTTACCAGCGTGCGCTTTCAGATTTTCCTATAGTAAGGAATTATTGCAATCAAGAGAAGAAACAGTAAACTTTCTTTTAAGTTTATTTATTTTGAGAGAGAGAGCATGCACACATGAGCAGGGGAGGGGCAGAGAGAGAGGGAGACCCAGAAGCCGAAGCAGGCTCCAGGCTCCGAGCTGTCAGCGCAGAGCCCAACGTGGGGCTCCACCCACAGACTGTGAGATCATGACCTGAGCCGAAGTCGGATGCTTAACGGACTGAGCCACCCAGGCACCCTAGTAAATGTTATCTTTAAATGACACAAGCCAGTTGAAAAGTTAGGAAGGAAAGGAGGATACTTTATGGATGAAAGGTATTTCTAATGTCTGTTTTCTTTTGAAATCTTCCATGTATAGTGGATTCAAGGATCATTCATGAAAACAGAATTGAAAAAGAGAGAGTCCAGAGAGTGACTCAAGAAACTTTTGGAGACTATCCTCAACCAAGACTAGAATTTGCACAATATAAGGTGGGACATTGCTATAAACATGAACTATGAGTTATCCATATGTTTGTAAAAGAAAAAAAAATTAGGTGGAAAACGATAATAAGAAACTTTCTTTTCCTTTATCACTGTTTTCTTTTTTTAACTTCTCTTTTTTCTTACTGAAGTGGTGTCGACCCACAAGGTTAGGCCAGTGTCAGATGTATGGTCATGGTGCCTGATTCTGTGCATCACTCATTGCTCACCATGATAAGTAGCGTCACTATCACTTTGTATTCTGTGTGATAAATTGAAGAGTTAAAATAGACGTCTTTATCGTATGTAATAAGTTCCCATGTTAGCGAAGGAGACTTCTAGAAATTCTGAATTTGCCTTTTGATTTCATCTTAGGTACTCATTTAGTTTTGTGTAACCAGCTGTGATCTGTATTTTTGAGGGGAAAAAAGTTGTGAGCTATCCCCTTTCTAGCCCGTCCACACTTGCCTGTAGTCGGTGCTCATAAATATTCATTGAATAAAAGAGTGAATAAAGAAGTCGTGACATACCTAGACCAGTTGGCATCACCGGAGAGAAACCAGTAAGTAGCCTAGTCAATACTATAAACCTAGCTCATTCCAGAACTGTGCCACTGCCCACCAGGAAGGCCAGGTTGGGGGCAAGCCCATTGCCACCATTAGAAAAATTCAAGGTTTGTATCACGATTGCCCCAATCTAATACTGGCACTCCTACTCATAACACCCTCCTCCCCTCTAGTAAATTCTTTCTGCTCTGCACCCCCTACAGTTATAGGCAGTGCTTTAAATCCACCATTGATCTGCTCACCCAGGCCCAACACCTGTTTTCTTTGATTTGTTTTTAGTGGGAAAAGCTGATATCTTTCAAGTTGGGCTCCCTACATGACAGTTTTAACCCAGTTCCTTTGAACAACTCATAGTCTAGGACACTGGTTCATAGTGTGGTCTCTGGAGCCACCGTATCAGCATCCCTTGAGAATGGGTAAGAAATGCAGATTATTGGGCCCACTGCACCGTGGTCCTACTGGATCAGGGACTCTGGAGGTGGGACCCAGCCGTCTGTTCTTACAAGCTCTCTGGCTGATTCTGCCTACTAAAGAGAACCACTGAGAATAAGTAAGAATCTGCAAATCCCCCCGTGGCTGCAATTTAGAATCGCTCTGTTCTGTAAGTCAGAGTGCACGTTGATTCATGCCTGCTCTTAATTTTCCCTACCTTTTCTATTTTGAAAAACGTCAAACCTTCAGAACACTTGCAAGGACATTGCAATGAACATCCATTTTCCCTTTGCTTCAATTCACCAATTGTTAACATTTTGCACATTTCCTTTCCTTCTTTTTCTTGATTTCTTCTGAACCATTTGAGTTAGTTGCAGACAATACTCACCCTCTAAACATTTCAAAATACTGCCTGTAAATTTTAAGAGGGACTTTAAGGAAAAGAATTTTGAAATTAGAATCTAAGACTCCAGTGCCTATTGAAGCAGCCAGTGGATATTTGATATTAAAGGATTGTTAGATTGTTACTAATTTTTCTAGGTCTGATACTGTTACGGAGGTGAAGGTTTTAAAAGGAGTCCTTCTGGAGCGCCTCCTCGGTGGCTCAGTTGGTTGAGCCTCCACCTCTTGATTTCGGCTCAGGTCATGATCCCAGGGTTGTGGGATCGAGCCCCATGTTGGGCTCTGCACTGAGTGTGGAACCGTGGAACCTGCTTAAGATTCTCTCTCCCTCTCCCTCTGCCCCTCTCCACTACTTATGCTTTCTCTCTAAAAAATAAAAAAATATTAAAAAAAAAAAAAAAAAGACCAGCGCCTGGGTGGTTCAGTCAGTTAAGCATCCAACTTCATCTGAGGTCATGATCTCACTGTTTGTGGGTTCGAGCCCCATGTCAGGCTCTGTGATGACGGCTCAGAGCCTGGAGCCTGCTTTGGATCCTGTGTCTCCCTCTCTCTCTGCCCCTCCCCTGCTCGCACTCTGTCTCTCTCTCTCAAAAATAAGTAAACATTAAAAAAAAATTAAAAAAGAGTCCTTCTTAGGTCTTTTCTAGGTACTGAATGTTTACAGATGGAATACCATCATGTCTGGGGTTTACTGCAGAATAGTCCCGTGGCAGTGGTCAGTAGGGAACAGGAGGTGGGCTGGTAGAAGACTAGCCATGAACTGATAATGGTTTCAGCCGGGTGACGTGCACATGGGGACTCATTGCCTGTGCTCCTTACTTTTGTGTATTTTTGAAATCTTCCATAATCAGGTAAAAACCAACCATGGTAGTGACTTGAAAGACATGACATTTTTACATCGAAATGACACATTTCAAAAGATAGTGCTAATTTGCCAGTAAGAATGCCAACTAAATACTCAGTTTAGTTTGCTGAGTGTGTGCGGGCACTGTGCACACATGGCATTTTGTGGATGATGCCTTTTGACACACGGGTTGCCCTCTACGTTTGCAGTTAGCAAATTAAATGGCTCCCACCCCCGTCAATCCCTGTATTTCTTGAGGACAAGAATTCATGAAACCCATCACCTGATTTAATTACAGTTTGCCATTACAGCTGATATATTTAGTAGTTATTTATAAATAAATTTGTTGACAGCTTGAAACGAAATTCAAAAGTGACTTCCATGGAGGCATCTTGGCTGAGAGAAAAGAGCCCCTCCGGTGCCTAATAAAGTTCTCTAGCCCGCATCTTCTGGAAGCATTGAAATCCTTAGCACCAGCTGGTAAGTAGTCAGCTCATCTTACAGGCGGGAAGAATTCACAACACACTATATCTGATCCTCTCTCTCTGCTGGCTAATTACCTCTGAGCTTCCTCCTGGCTCCCATCTGCTATCCCCGCGTGCCCTATTTTGCGTATATTCTCCTTCTGTACGTCACGGGGGTCCATGATCCACCCACCCTCTAATCTTGGCCATTTTTAAACTGACTTTTTTTGTTTTGTTTTTTTTAATTTCAGGTATTGCAGACGCACCACTTTCTCCGTTGCTCACTTGCATACCCAATAAGGGAATGAATTATTTTAAAATTAGAGACAAATAGGATGTCTGTGGTTTTGTAAGCACACTTTTTCCTTGAATATATTGCATATGCATTTCAGTTAACAGCTAGCTGGACAACTTCTGTGTATGAACTTGTGTTTTAGAAATTCATTCTTAATATTGACAGTCCAGAAATGTTCAATATGCTTGTTGGGACTGATTCTTTCCTCCTCCAGTGTGCACCCCGCTCCCCCATATCCTGCAAAGCATAGCAATTGTGGGCCTTTAAAAAGTGACTAGGTGTCCTTTTCCTCACTCCTGTCTCTCCTCGATCCTGGAGAGACTGAGTTCTAATTGCTGTTTCCAATGATTTTGTCTGAAGCCTTGGATCATGGAAAGAAATAGCAAGAAACTATCCTCAACTCAAAACTTTCTAGGAAAATCATAAAATTGGTCCCTTCAAAGGGTAGAGTTGGGTCTATTAAGTTATTGCAGGGAGTACAGTATCAGATGATTCAGTAATATAGTAGTTCCTGTGTAAGTATGATACTTTTCATAGTCTGTTTTATCCCACATATGGCATTCAGACTCACCATACTATACTGATTTGTGAATAAAGATTTAAAAACTGGTACATCACTTCTGATGGAAATTCTTCGGTGATCATCACAATATAGCATGTCCTTTCTTAATAACATTTCAAACTCTACTCCCTGTTGTGTTCCACAAAGGATTTGGGGTATAAAGACGTTTATTACAGTTACGATAAAATTAAAAGGTGAGGCAGTCTGGGCAAATGGGAAAGCAAACAAAAAGCAAGGACCGAATAAAGGTAGAGATAAAACTGCCATGTAACAGGATACGAGTGCCTCCATCTGTTACAAGATTGAAAAATTGGAGTGATGTTAGCCAGTGGTCCGAGCAGAGAAGAAAACACCATTTGTGAATGAAGATATTCAAAAACTGGTACATCAGGGGCGCCTGGGTGGCTCAGTGGGTTAGGCATCCAACTCTTGGTTTCAGCTCAGGTCATAATCTCACGGTTCGTGAGATCGAGCCCTGCATCAGGCTCTGCACCGACAGTAAAGAGCCCGTTTGGGATTCTTCCCCTCTCTCTCTGCCCCTCCCCCGCTTGCTCTCTTTCTCTCTCTCTTAAAATAAACACTTAAAAAAATAAAAACTGGTACATCAGTTACTTTTGATGAAAATCAAAAACAGGCTCAGTATACAAAAATGTAAATACAATCAGAGAAGGGCTAAACAGTGCTTTATAATTTAATGGTATTGTCTATAGATCATAGGTACGTGAAAAAATATGTTTTTAGATTTAATTCACAAGTGGCATAGACACTTCAGTAATCTCAGAGTGAGGCACTGAGTCTGTTGGGGCTCAATAATACTAATTTCCTTGTAGACCATAGTCATGGTGTAGAGCATCTGTCCCTATATGCACACATGTGGGAGGAGCTTCTGCTCAGTGCCTGAATGCCTCTGTTGGGTCTGCACAGAGGCCCTGCAGTCTCCCCAGGATGGTTTCTCACAGACTCACAGCCCTCCCTGGTGCTTGGCAGTGATGTGCAAATGGAGGCTGAATGAGAAAGACACTAATCGTATTATCCACCCTACAGTGGAATCACTTGAGGCTCATCCTGTAGCCCTCCCAGACACGGGCACCGGCTTAAGGAAATGAGAATACGTGGAACTCTATCTGTTGTGTACTTGGTGTTCAGTCTGCCCTCTGTTCTTCTTCAGGAGGAATTATTCTTTAGGTATAATTTGGTGAATTCCATGGAGGAGGTGAGTTCAATTTCTTCTTATGTCACTGTCTTGGACTGGAACTTCTGTTATGTACTTGACAATCCAGAGACACATACTGCATTCAAATGCAGTCTTAGGAACAGATGGAGCGGTAAATGCAGACCCAAGGACCGCTACAGCCAAAGGAATTTATTTTGCTTTAGGTAGAGTCTGCAAAATTCAATAGCTAACGTTTATGGAATATTTACTAGGTCGCTGCTAAGTATTTTATATGCATTATCTTATTTTCATAACAATCCTATATGGCAGGCAGAATTACCAATCTAATTCTACTGAAGTGAATACCAGCTCTTAGGCTAGTAAGTGGCTGTACCCACAATAACCTGAGGCAATTGGACTCTGAGACCCCATGCCAAAAGAAACAATAGCCTGTGGATGCTATCCCACACACATAGATGCGGGGTTTTTTTTTTTTGGTCCCACAGTACTTTTAAAATCAGAATTAGCTTCTATGATGGGCAAAATAATGCCCTCCCCTCAAAGATGTCCACATCCTAATTCCTGGAATCTGTAAATATATATCACCTTACAAGGCAAAGGGACTTTGCAAAGGGGAGATTAGTCTGGATTTCCTAAATGGACCTACTGTAATCACAAAGGTCCTCAAAAGTGGAAGAGGAACAGGAGAGAGCAGAGGGAGAAGTCCGTGATGTGATAAAGACTCAACTCACCATTACTGACTCTGAGAAGCTGGACAAGGCAAGTAAACGCATTCTTCCGTAGAGCCTCCAGAAGAAATGCAGCCCTGTCCACACCTCGAGCTTAGCCTCATACTCCTGTCAGACTTCTGACATACAGAACTATAAAATAACAAATCTATGGCGTTTTAAGCCACTGAAATGGTGGCAATTTGTACCTGTAGCAATAGAAAGCTAGCACAGCTGCTGGTATATAAATTGGAAGTTTTCACATAAAAACATTGAAAAATACATCTAGTGATACCACACATGAGTGGCAGCTGCCCCCTTTAAACAAAGGATGTTTTTTTCCATGTCTCTGCAGTCCTCATTTCTCCTATTTACACCTGGTCTCATGTGTGTTCATTTATGTGGTCCAGCTAGCCCTTCTACGTACTTAGGTTTTGGAACCCTGCCCTGAACTATACTGTTTCCCAAATAGTAATCAAATTTCAGCGCTTAAGATACAGGCATATAAATCCACCCTCTCTTAAAATGATTAACTCAGTTATTAGCAATTAATTTGTATAATGTGACCTATGGCTAGCTACTTCTCTGAAAATTGGGGGAAAGCTTATAGTACATACCCGCTACACCTATTGCGAGGACAAAATGAGATACAAAATGTCTAGCGCATGGTAAGTCCTCAACAGACAATAGATGTAATTAACATACTATTGGCTAATTGAATATTTGGGTTGTTTCTAATCTTTGGAAAATAAAGTTCCTGAACATACTATACTGATTTGTCTTCCATACAATTATTGCCCAAGGTTAAGTTTCTGGGAAGGTGAAGAACCAGTCAGTGGGACCAACCCCTTCGATGCGTTCGCAAGGGACCCCGGTGAAATTTTGTAACCCTCCCGCCTCAGCCGACGCGCCCTCCACCGCCCGCAGGGGGCGCCGCGGCCGTCCCGGCCCCGCCGGATGCTAATGAGGCTGGGGGCCCCGCCCCCTGCCGGAAGTGGCTGCGGCGGGAGGCGGGGCCTGCTGGCGAGGCCCTTCTGCCGTGCGGCAGCCATGGCGGCCTCTGAGGCGGCGGCGGCGGCGGGGTCCGCGGCTCTGGCCTCGGGCGCCCCGACCGTCCCGACGGCCGCGAGGGGAGCCGCCGCCGCCGCCTCGGGCCCGTGGGGGCCTCCCGGGCGACTGAAGGGTAGCCGGCCGCGACCCGCGGCGGCGAGGCAGCAGCCCGCGGGTCCAGCGCCTCCGGCCCGGGAGCTGATCCAGCCGTCGGTGAGCGAGCTGTCCCGGGCCGTGCGGACCAACATCCTGTGCACCGTGCGCGGCTGCGGCAAGATCCTGCCCAACAGCCCGGCGCTCAACATGCACCTGGTCAAGAGCCACCGCCTGCAGGTGAGCCCGCCGCGGAACGACGCCTCCCAGGGCCTGGCGCTCGGGGGCTCGGGCGCGCAGGGTTGCGCGGCCGGCGGCGGGGATTGCGGTGTGTGTGTGTGTGTGTGTGTGTGTGTGCGTGTGTGTGTGCGCGCAGCCCGGCCGGCGGGGTGTGTGTGTGTGTGTGTGTGTGTGTGTGTGTGTGCGCGCGCGCGCGCGAGTGCGCAGCCCGGCCGGCGGGCATCCAGCCCCAGAACGGGCCAAACCGGCCAGGGAGTCCCGGCGGGGCAGAGTGGGAGCTAGCACGCAGGAACGCGCAGTCGGAAAACACTGTGTCATGTGGCTCCGCTGCCGGGCTCGGACGTGCCGGGACTGCCGGCCTCGGGCTTGGCGGCCCGGCCACTGGACCCCTGCACCTCCGTGGTCCTCCGCAACTTCGTGAGGCCCGGACCGTCATCCCCAGCCTCTTGATGAGAAACAGGTTGCGCAGCCGGACGAGAGCTGGGATTTAAACCCCGTCTCTGCTTCGAAAGCCCGAGTTCTTTCCACCACACCCACAATGCCTCCCTCGGGCCTTCGGGTTCTGCCCGGTGTTTAGGAGGGAGCTGCAGATTTGCCTCGAGGCACCGCCAGTTACGAGTTTCACGGTATTGGTAGAATCGGGTTGGCTCTGCACCGAGACCTAAGGGAAATTTCTCCCCGCAGATCTTCTTTAAGAGGGGACCGGTACGTCAACATGACAGTAGTCTGAACATCGCCTCCACCGTCTGTAAAATGGGGCAGTGCGTTTTAACCTTTAGTGCACGTCTGCGGAAAATTTATGGAAAATCCAGATGTCCGGCCGCACCCTAGGCCTTTCAAGTTATAATTTCTCAGTCACTACAGTAGGAAGTTTCTTCCCACCACCTCCCGCTCACTTCGTTCCATGCCAACAGCGACATAGTTACACAGCATGACACTCAAAGCAAAGTTTGGTGAATATGTAGCTTTTGATGGTCTGGATTCACTCGGGAGTAAGTTTGAATTACCTGGCGTGTTGCACGTCCCTGTCTGTCTGTCCTTCAGGTGCATCGTCCTTGGAAACTTCCTTAGAGCCGGGCCTCTGATGAGAATTGAATGAGCAGCAGGTTTGAGGCTATAGTCCCTAGTCGGGCAGACCTGTGGCCCAGGAAAGGCAATCCCCATCTAGCACCATCGTTTTCCTGGGAAGATGGGGGAGCCCAGTCAAGAAAAGTGGGTGGACCCTGCAGGCCCTCAGAATAGTTTGGGGTTTCTTCCAGGACCCGAGTGTAGTGACTCTTCAGTGGTCTTTGGGAGTGGTCCTCAGTCCTGTGTTTTCTCTTTCGCACGAAATTTTACCGAAATCCTTCCTTGTCTTCGTAGTTTCACTTCAGTGGGTGAACTGTGTATTGCTAGGAATCCTGCGTCAGCTTGGTTCCCTGAGCTCGTATAGGACAGCCGTCACCCGCCGTTAGAGTCATGTCCTCAGCGATGGACAGCCGAGTCGCATTACGTCTGGAGTACACGAGAAGCCACCGGTCCGACCAGGACCCTCCCGTGTTGGCCTGAATATCACTCTAACAAGCACTTGTCAACAGTTTTATTGTTCTTTTCTCTGGAATTGCTGTCTGCAGCTCTCTACTTCTCTAGACTTGGTGAAGCATAAAGAGCGTTTACTCTCCAGGACTAGTTTGATAGCATATAACAGGTTTATTTCTAATTATGTTTTTAAAACACGTGACGTTTAGGAATTCCGAAGATACCAGTACATACACAAAACATACCAACACATATGTGATGTATAACACAACGTACAAAATACAAAATATAACAGGTTTAAGGAGTATGTTTGAGGCACATACAGATTTTGATAGTCAAATCTCTACTTGGATTTGTCAAAGCAGCTGTATCTTCCCTTGCTGCTTCTGCTGCGTGAGGTCATTCTCCCACTTTCAAGGCACTTTTCGGATGTCTCTTGTCTGAAGACAGCACAGTGAACTCAAGATCCCTTTCCAAACTAGAAATGTTGAAGGGAAAAATGGTCTCTGCTGAGTTTACTTCATAGGTCACGAGGGACACCTGTTTCAGCAGGAATTAAAGAAATCTCACCCAGAACCATCTCTCCCCGCCCCGCCCCCTCATCAAAGAGGCTCGCTCTGCTGCCTTGTTCCGCCTTTCTAACCATAGCACCCAGCAACCCCCGAGCATCTGCTGTATTTGGGGAAAGGGGTTCGTTCTCTCACGAGGGCAACCTGTAGGACAGAACAGCCGCATCTGTACGAGGGTGCCCCGGCCCCAGTGTGGTGAATCTTACCCTTGCTCTGCATCCTGAGTAGGAGGCGGCTCTTGAGTTCAAACATCACTCTCGACACTTGTCAGAGTATTAGAAGGAGGGAGGGAGGAGGGGAGGTCCCTGTGGTTTTGAAAGCCATTTGGAGAGACTCCAGTGTCCGTCAAGTGGGTGTGCCTACTTTCCGCCCTAAAGGTGGTCTGAGTGTATCCGCTTGGTGGGTTTGCCTAATAGTCCATGGAAAGTTTCCTTCACATTCTCTTGGTTACAGCTACTTGCATAATTCTAGTTCTTTCTTAGTGTTTTTTTTCCTAGATTTTGATAATCTTTTATTCCCTTCCCCATCTGTTGCTGTATGGTTATTTTCTTTTAGAATTTCTTCACAAGATACCCTGCACTCATCCAAATAACTCCCTTCTTTATGTAAATAATTAACGAGCCCTTCTGAAGGGTGATGGGTAAGGATGGGGATTGATGTAAGGACGTGCTGCTTTTTGGTGTTATGTGGGTTCTTATGACCTATGTCTATATTCCATCTGCTGGAAGAAATTGGAAATACCCTGTCCAGCCTTGCATACAGGGTTATCCTTGGGAAATGAAAGCTGGGGCTTTGAGGGAAAGGAAGAGTAGTAAATGGGCATTTCTCAATTGTTAGAGATTCTTTTATTCCTTGTGTTTGAAAGCAGTGAAGGGGACAGGAGTGCCCTTGAAGATTTTCTTACCCAGCAGCATTTATATTGTTAAAGCATGGCTTCAAGGATTTTGTATTATGTTCAGTGCAAGATTTGCTTTGAATGATTTGCCAGGAAGGTTTTTTTTGCTTTGTTTTGTTTTGTTGTTTTTTTTTTTAAAGCAAAGAGAAGGAAAGGTTCCAAGTTGCTCTATAGACTATACTGTACAAAGACTTCCAATTTTAAGTTTACAATAGGAGGACAAGAGAGCAAACTAATTGTTTCCTTGGATGCTTTCTTTGAAGGCAGTGAGGTGCTAGAATACTTTTGCCTCTTTTTCCCAATTTTTGCCACTATTTTTACAGTCATTTCCTTTTATCCTTTCTCCTTAAAGTGTTTCCTTCTCCTTTTCTCTTCTTCTATTTACTTTTTTCCATCTTATTTTTTGATTGTTTCGTCTCAAAGTTTTTCTTTTTTCAAATTCTTTATGTAAAGTGTTTCATAAACATTTTTCAAATTTTTTTTTTTTTTACTTTCAAATACTTTGTATGTAACATTTACCCAAAAAAGGAAGAACACAAAAAAGATAAATCACAAAGAGTCTGGTGAATTTTGTTCTTGAACATATATAGAGAATGCCAGAACAAAACGTCACTTT